>NC_053493.1:97561768-98285518 GCF_905171775.1 Rana temporaria
AATAAATAGTTGCATTAAAAATAATATATATATATATATATATACACACACACACACACATATATATATATATATATATATATATATATATATATATATATATAAATATATATATATATATATATATATATATATATATATATATATATATATATATATATATATATATATATATATATATATATATATATATATATATATATATATATATATATTGTGTTTTGTTTTATTTTTTCTTTCTTTATTATTTCACACAATACATAGATTTCAATACAAAAATACTAAAAAAACACACATTAGACAAACCAACACATTGGGTCTCAATATAACCCCTTCCTAAAATGTAATATTTATGTGACCTCAGATATACTAGCAAAAAAATCATGTTGTTGCTGAAGGTCAGAAATGTAATTATTAATATATATATATATATATATATATATATATATATATATATATATATATATATATATATATATATATACATACATATACATATACAACATTATATATATATATATATATATATATATATATATATATATATATATATATATATACATTTCTGACCTTCAGCAACAACCTGATTTTTTTTGCTAGTATATCTGAGGTCACGTTATATTGACATTCATTAGGATAAAAAGATATACACGAACTTTGCTAGTTCTGTTTCCAAGTATCACTTGTGTGCATCTTTTACATGATATAATTGGCATAAATCACACAGCCACCTTCCATGTCTGTAGAAGATTTTAGGGCAGACTTCAGAGAACATGGGGCAGACTCATGTGTGCAGCTCTGTTCCAGCAAACGTGACTTTGACGTTGCAGTGATCACACCTCTGAATCAGGGCTGGCTATTAAATGTTGTATATTCAATGCCTTACATTTAAATATCTTCTACAAAAGAAATCATTCCACCCAAACCTATGAATCCACAGGTCACCTTCTGTCGGATTTCATGTAAAAATAGTGACGAAATTCGACACTTCTAATCCCTCTAAATATTCCAGTAGACGATGGTGAGAAACACAAATAGGAAGCAGGTTCACAAGAAACGTGTTCCACTCCATAAAAGGCAGAAATAAAAAGACCTTGCTATTTCATAAACCGGATTCAGAATGGAAATGGTTATAAATCTTTATTCATGAAATCCTTTATGAATTTATTTGTTTCTATTAAGTTATAATTGTAGCAGATCAAGGAATTGCATTGAAACTAAAATAAAATGCGATAAACCATTTTAATAGGTTTATATTTTTATGTGTTAAATGTACAAACTGATAATAATTCTAATAGGGTTGATTCAGTAAAGATGTAAATATCAGTGTAAAAAAAATATAAAGAAAGCAAAATTAACCCCCAAAAAATAAAAATAAAATAAAAAGAAGACTTTGCCTTGCACATATTTGCATGGAGAAATTCTATAGAGCTTCCAAGAACCTATTCCCTACTGTTTTTGTCAATCAGTCCTCTTATGTATTAGGCCATCAGTCTGAGCATTTATGGTCCACACCTAGGCATTCCTTTACATTATGTTAGCAAACGCATGTTATGTCACCTGTTAATGCATGTCGCTGTAAGGCTGCCCTTTCATTGAAATGGGCTTCCAATACAACAAAACAGCTCAAATTCAGACAAGGACCATTTGATCTGGTGCAGTGCATCACAATGTATGATTGTCCCCTGATAAAGTCACGCGCCGTGACGTAACGCGTAGGGAATGGCCGGAAGTAGACGTACACTGGAAGTGACATAAGAAGGCACTAAAAACGCATTTTTTATCTGATTTGCTTGTTTGTATTATTTTTAATGTAAGAGTCCACCTATTAGCTCTTTAAATAAACCATTCTTTAGTTGTTTGAACGTACTGCACCAATGGAGGCATTCTTTCTTTTTCTCCCCACCTTATATTCTAAAATACCGGAGTGTACCAGGGTGGTTCGGTGGCTGTATTATGCGGTGTGAGGATTAGTCTAGGACACCATAACAGCCATTTATTTTCTTGGACTTCTTTATATAACACATTTTTTTAATTTCTTTTAATTTTTTGTAATTTTGATAATTTATTGGCAAAATGATAATACATTACTTACATTACTGTGCGAGATCACCTTTTTTTTATTGATTTCCATGATAGCTCATTACTGTGCTTTGCGGTGCGCTGCAACACATGTGCGTCAGAGGTGCATTATGTCAAGCCCCTTCTCACTTGGGAAACAGGCTTAACCATCCTCTAAAAATAAACCACAGTGAATCACTTTTCAGAAGCAGGTAGAGTAGCGGCTTTCAGGCATTGAGGAGGCAATCCTGCCACCTCCCTAATGCATAGGGTTCTTTTTTTTTTAAAAAATCCTAAAGGGAATTTGTTTTGAAATAGCAAGCCAAGGATTGCAGCTGCAGCATGGTACTGTTGACTTCAATGGGCTAGTTTGACAGGCATTGTTACCTGACAATCACAACAAGTCGAGTTAAAGTTTCCACAACCAAGGCAGGTGTACTACCACCTTCAGCTGCCATGGCAGGCTTTAGGTGGGCAGTAAAAATTCAGATGAATTGCCTGTTTTCACCACCTGTTTGCCTCTCGCAAGAAAGGGGTCTAGTGTGTTAGTGTTGCGCACACAGCAATGGAGTGGTGTGAATGGGCCCTTGCTGACCGGGCATTGCTGTATATTGGGGTACCTCACTTTACTGCTGCAGTGTGCTGTGATAGAGCTCCCCCAAAGCATGGAGCTCCTCCTAGGGTGCCTTATCACTGTACTTTGAAATAGACCCACAGAAATCTGAACAAGGCCTACATGCTCATTGACAAAGGCCTACATGCTCATTGACAAAGCTAGCCATGGATGACTTGACAAAAGTGTGAAATATTCCTGATTGAGAGTTGAATCAATCCTCTGTTCTACAGAATAAAACGAGGCTCTGTCAACAACAGTTATGAATTGGGACAGTTCCTTGTGTTCTTGCGGGTCAAATGAAAACCAAAAATCCCTCTAACTGTTGTTTCAAAGAGGGATTGATTTACTAAAACTGGGGAGTGCAAAACATGGTGCAGCTGTGCATGGTAGTCAGTCAGCTTGTTCAGTTAGGCTCGGTCAACACTGCCGCGACTTAGGATCCAACTTGTGAGATTCTAAGTTGCGTGACATGTGAAATCCCATTTTAGTCAAAGAGAGCTGTCTTAATTAGCACTACTGAAGTCGCTCCGACTTTAGAAAAGGTTCCTGTACTTAAAAGGGTTGTAAACCCTCGTTTTTTTAACCACTTCAGCCCCGGAAGAATTTACCCCCTTCCTGACCAAAGCACTTTTTGCGATTCGGCACTGCATTGCTTTAACTGACAATTGCATGGTTGTACGGCATTGCACCCAAACAAAATTGAGGTCTTTTTTTCCTACAAACAGAGCTTTATTTTGGTGGTATTTGATCACCTCTGCGATTTTTATTTTTTGCACTATAAATTAAAGAATAGCGACAATTTTGAAAGAAAGCAATATTTTAAACTTTTTACTATAATAAATATCCCCCAAAAATATATATAAAAAAAACATTTCTTCAGTTTAGGCGATACGTATTCTTCTACATATTTTTGGTTAAAAAACAAACAAAAAAACATTAAGTGTCTATTGATTGGTTTGCGCAAAAGTTCTAGCATATACAAAATATGGAATAGTTTTATGGCATTTTTATTATTATTTTTTTTTACTGATAATGGTGGCGATCTGCGATTTTTATCATGACTGACATTATGGCGGACACATTGGACACTTTTGACGCTATTTTGGGACCATCGTCATTTATACAGCGATCAGTGCTATAACAATGCACTGATTACCGTGTAAATGACACTGGCAGGGAAGGGGTTAACCACTAGGGTTCGAGGAAGGGGTTAAGTGTGACCTAGAGAGTGAATTGTGGGGGCTCTGGGCTACAAGTGACACAACAGTGATCACTGCTCCCGATGACAGGGAGCAGTAGTACACTGTCCTGTCACTAGGCAGAACAGGGAAATGCCTTGTTTACATGTGCATCTCCACGTTCTGCCTCTCCATGACACGAATACAGGCCGGGGTGAACATTGAGTTTGCGGGGCCCGCGGTCACGATCGCAGGCCGCACAGCTTCTTAAAGGGGATGTACAGGTGCGCCCATATGCCCACCACTGCTATTCTGCCGACGTATGTCGGTGTGCAGCGGTTGGCAAGTGGTTAAATAACAAACATATCATACTTACCTCCCTCCACTGTGCAGTTAGTTTTGCACAGTTGGCCCGATCATTGTCTTCTGGGGTCCCCGACAAAACTTGCGGCTCCTTCTTGCTCCTTCTTGCTTCGGTAAACCCCCTGGGAGAAGCACTCTCCCTGGGGGTTACCTTGCGGGCGTGATCCCGAGTCCAGCATTTTCTTCCCGCGTCATTGGATTTGATTGAAAACAGCGGGAGCCAATGGCTGCGCTGCTATTAATCTATCCAATCAGGAGCAGAGAACCCCAGGCAGAGGGGTACAGCGTGTCTCTGCCGATGGAACTCACAGGCTCAGGTGAGTAAAACAGGGGGCTAGGGTGGTCAGTCAGTGTCAGATGTCTTTTCACCTTAATGCAAATGATGCATTAAGGTGAACAAAAAAATTAGAGTTTACAACCCCTTTAAGCTTTGAGAAAAAAAAAACTTGAAGCTGATTGGTTTTATGCAGAGCTGCACCAGATTTTGCACTCTACAGTTTTATAAATTAACTAACTGAACTTTTATCACTTCCATTAGCAAATCCCCCCCCCCCCCATTTATAACCTATTGTACCACTTGTCCCACCCTATTGTAAGCTCTTGGGAGCAGGGCCTTCTCAACCTTTGTATTGTAACTGTACTGCCTTCCTTTATATTCTCTTTATATGCAATATATGCAGTGATCACACATCCCTTTTCTTGCAGAGATCAGTAATAATGCTGTTCATATACCAGAACCAGAAATTATGAGTTATGATAACAGTTCTCCACGACATTTTTTTTTCTTCAGATTTTCACCCATGTAAGAGAATACAAAGAACTACAAATACAAGTTTAGGAAGCAAGATTATAGCGTTCTAGAGCAGATTATGTGGACAACCAGACATGTTATGGTAGAGTGGATTAAAAGAAACCCAAAAGCTCCCTTACCCAGCAGATCAGAAATGTCTTAATGCTGTCATCAATGAGTAATTAATTAACCATGGTAATTATGGTAGTTTTTACCTAAATTTCAGAAACTTTTTGGAACTACCCAATACTGCCCTGTGCCTGAAAGTTGCAGATAAGTATTTAATATAGCAGTATTAGCTTGGACGTGGGTTTGTTTGCCAGTTCAGCAATGGGAGGTTTTGTATTGGTTTCAGGAGCTGCTTTCCAAGTACAGTAAAACCTTGGTTTGAGAGCGTTTTGCAAGACGAGAAAAATGTTTTAATACATTTTGCCTTGATATACAAGCAATGTCTTGATATAAGAGTAGCGTCTTGTCACAACTGAGTATAAAAAAGAAGAGAGGAGCCTCTAAGTGTAGCAATATGGTTACATTTAATGAAGGTACAACATTTGGCAACTTATTGCTACACTTAGAGGTGCCTCTCTTATCTTTTATACCCTGTAAGAAAATGCTTTGATATACAAGTGCTTTGGATTGCAAGCATGTTTCTGGAACGAATTATGCTCGCAAACCAAGGTTTTACTGCACTGTTGTCCATCTTATTACAGGGAAATAAGGAAACTATAGTTACCTTGCTGTTACCTCTGCTACTATCTTCATTTTATGACTTTTCTACACTGGACACATTGCCGTGCACTTTTTTAAAATGTTTTGAATCAACTGCAGAAAAATGCATAAGTAAAATTAAATACAGCAGTTCAGTTCATCCAATTCTGTGATGGAAAAATATATATATTTCTTTCATTTCCCTGGTATGATTGTGCATACAGAGTGAACACTTTATTTCCCAGCATGCACTATGCAAAGTGAACTGTATCTACCACGTTAGTAAACAATTCCCATTGGTTTCATTTGGGCCTTGTGAATGGGTATTGTGAAAAAGTACTGTATGTGGCATTTTTGGAGCATCGACCTAAAGTAGAGTAGAAATCTTAGTAGAAATAGTAGAAATCTTAATAAAGTATAATGTAATGCAATGTGCATCAACATGCGGCAACAAAACATATGGTAATGTATGCATTACTTTTGTGTACTCACCACCATTTTTTTTCTTGCACCCTTATTAAATTAGTATAATGAATTCAAAGTAGATGAAAGATTTCCCTCCTTTTACATATTAACTTGTTTATGGTCAACTTTCATGTTTCATGTTTATGATTTTATTTCTAATTTAAGGAGTAAATTATTCAAGTCTCTGAAAAGTAGGTCCAGTGATGTATGTGGGGGAATTGCACACAGATAGAGATACCTTGTCACCCCAATGCTGAGGGAGGGGGGCACATGAGGGTCAAACAAGGATGCTGTGGAGGCAACATACATCCTCCTTATTAACTGTTGATGTCATTGGTTGGTTAGGATGCCAGTGTCTAGAAAGTCGTAATGGAGCATGATGAACACCAGTGTCTTTGTGTAATTAAAGAGCAGGCTTGATCCACCTGCTGGCTTGTGTACAATTTTTGATAATTGTTCAGGGATTTTGCCAAGGCACCCCAGAGGAACCCTTAAGGCACCTCAAGGTGTAGTGGGCATACTTTAGAACTTACTTCATTTTGGGTGAATACCAATCACACATTTAGTTAAAAAAAGCTTGTATGATCATTATTTTTCTGTGGCACCAGACATGCTTGCAGTACATCTCCCCATATATCTCCTTATGTTCAATGTGGTTCTTTGTGTTTATTGATATAGTGGCTAAAACAGATCACAACTGAGGGCAGTTCGATCACAACTTCAAATCTGACCCTTCATTTTCCATTGTCATCAGGGCCGCCATCAGGGGGGTACAGGCAGTACACCTGTAAGGGGCCCGGAGGTCCCCAGGGGCCCGGATGGCAACCCCCTTTAAAAAAAAAGGGGTTCGGAGGTCCCCAGGGGCCCGGAGGCCCACAGGGCCCCAGATGGCAACTCCCCCTTATATATTTTTTAAATATATTTTTATTTAATTTTTTATTAAAGGGACAATTTTTTTTTTAGAGGTTCGGAGGTTCCCAGGGGCCCGGAGGCCCACAGGGCCCCAGATGGTAACTCCCCTTTTTTTAATTAATTTTTTATAAAAAAAAATATATTTTTTCTAATATATTTTTATTTTATTTTTTATTAAAGGGCCAATTTTTTTGGGGGGTACGGGGGCCCCGGATGAAAACCCCCCTTTTTTTATAATTTTATATATATATATATATATATATATATATATATATATATATATATATATATATATAATGTATATTTATTATTATTATTATTAAAGTGCCCAGAGGGCCCCGGATGGCAACCCCCTTTTTTTATAATTTTTTTTATATATTATTTTCTTTTTTTTTGCTTCTTTTTATATATATATATATATATATATATATATATATATATATATATATATATATATATATATATATTAAACGGCCCAGGATTGCAACCCCCCTTTTTTTTTTTTTTTTTTTTCTCTTTCTTTTTTTTTTTTTTTTTTCGACTCAGAGAACACTTACCGGAGACCTAATCAATTTTGCGTTCATACGATGTCTCCATCATGGTTCGCATCATGGTTGGAAATTATTATCCTTTCATGTCCGTGTAATCGTGTACAAGTGCTCTTTTGCCTGTCTAAATTGTGCCGGGATCCAAATCTCCTTTCCTAACCTAGTTTTATTTAAACTACTTTCCAATTTAACCCATAATTTTTCTTTATTTTCTCTAACCCATTCCACCACCCATGTCATATGAATGGCCGTGTAGTATGCCTTAATGTCTGGTAACCCCAAACCACCCTGTGCCTTGTCTCTGGTTAGTATAGACATGGCTATGCGCGCTTTCTTTTTCCGCCATATGAATCTAATTAATAACTTTTTTAGCGTTTTAAAATATACTTCTGGTATTGCAATCGGTAGCATTTGTAATTTGTATAGAATCTTGGGCAAAGTAAACATTTTAAAACTATTTATTCTGCAATTTTATTTACGTCCGTTTTAATATCGTTCAATAATGGAATAAAATTATACTGATAAATTGCCTCAGAAGATGTTGTTATATTGACACCTAGATATTTTAGTACAGTATCTCTCCAAATAAATATGAAGTCTTTTTTAAATCTGGTTACATCCTGTGCTTTCACAGTTATATTCAGGATTTCGGACTTTAGGGGTTAATTTTGAAATTGGAAACTTCGCCATAGACTTTAAGAGTTTTTAAAAGATTAGGGAGAGATGTAGTTGGGTTCACTATATATAACAGAATATCGTCGGCGTAAGCCGCAATTTTATGTTCTCCGTCCTCTGTCTGTATCCCCTCGATGTCAGGGTTATTTCTAATCGTAGACAATAAAGGTTCTAAAGACAAAATAAACAATAAGGGTGACAAGGGACAGCCTTGTCGGGTCCCATTAAACATCTTAAAAAGCCCAGATACCGTCCCATTTACCTTAACCCTTGCCGTAGGGTGGTTATATAGAGCTTTTATCCACCCCAACATCTTGGGGCCTACCCCATAAAACTCTAGAGTAGTCTGAAGGTATCCCCAGTCTACTCTGTCGAAAGCTTTCTCGGCGTCTATCGACAGTAGTAGACCCCCCTTTTTTTTAACATTTTTTTTTTTTTATATATTTTTTTAAATTTATTTTTATTAAAGGGCCCAGCGGTCCCGGATGGCAACCCCCCTTTTTTGTAATTTCTTTTTATAAAAAAAATAATAATAATTTGTATATATATATATATACTCGCGGCAGCCCCCCCCCGCTTCTCAATTCAATTTCAGGGGGCAGCACCCCTTCCCCCGGTTCTCTGCTCCAGGTGGCCCATGCCTGAAGCTGTGTAAGGGGCTCCATAATTCCTGATGGCTGCCCTGATTGTCATCTTTAGGCTATCCCCAGACATACAGTAAGACAGTGCTTGTCAGACTTCTGAAAGATCTTTTGTAAGAAAGAGTTATGTATAATGGTTCCAGTTTCTTATTATAATTAGTAGGTAGACAGCTGAGAAGATTGTTTGTTTGTCTATTAGAAAACAGACAAAATTTTCAATTTCTACAGATATATCTTTCTTTTGAACAATCTTTCAACATTTGACTCCGAAAAGCCATGGTTTTCCAGGCTGCTATCTTACTGTATCGCTGTAGGTAGTCTAGCGTTGTCAGTGCAATTTATGGAGGTCTTCAGAAAGCTGAAAATTGAAGGTGATTTAGGAAAAGTGTGCAAACCTGGTTTAAAATGTCAACTCGACATACTCTGCTCATTCCTAGATCTTCTCTTGCTTCTTTCTTACTAGCAAACAAATCCTGTTGGAAATGAAAAACAAACAGCTAAAAAAAAAAAAAACACAGAAAAGATTGAAAGGATCTAAAAGTACAAAATGTAATTAATTCCTAAATACTGGAAGACAACAAATAGACTAGAACACACATCTATAAAGTAAAACATGTTTTTGTTGGATCATTTTGTACTGATTAGCCAGACTTATCAAGAGGGTTAGTTAAATTAAAGGCTTAATTAAAGCAGAACTTCACTCTCCCAATCGTACGGTGGTGGTAAAGCGCCGTTATTTTTAGCGGGGCTTTATCGTTGGAATTGCGGCCGCTAGCAGTGCTGTTTAAACCCCAGCTAGCGACCCAAAGAGGGTTAATACCACCGGCAATGCACCTCTGCAGCGGCACATTTCCGGCGGTATAGCCGCGGTTTCCCATTACTTTTAATGGAAAGAAGCGGTGGAGGAGCGGTAAACACACCGCTCCTTCACCGCTCCAAGGATGCAGCTAGCAGGAAGGTTTTGGAGCTTTTTAACACTGGTTTCACACTGGAGAAACAGCTGCCGCTGTTTCAGGTCAGTTTGCAGGCGCTATTTTTAGCGCAATAGCGCCTGCAAACCGCCCCAGTGTGAAAGGGGTCTTATGCTGCTAGCATTAGTAAATAGATAGAAAGTTATATTATATTTACTTGTTTTAAACTTTTTTTTTACATTTCTTAGGGCTCTTTCACACGGAGCGGATCCGTATTGATCCGCCCCGTGTGTCCGCCTGCTCAGCGGGGATCATCCGTAAATCCCCGCTGAGCTGTCGGCGGACAGGGCGGTCCCCGCACACTGTGCAGAGACCGCCCTGTCTTTCCTCCGCTTTCCCCTATGGGGAATCGGATGAATATGGACCGTGTGTCCGTATTCATCCAAACCGTTCCGCCAGACGGAAGAAAAATAGGGTTTTCTTCCGTCTGAAAAAGCAGATCTTTGCGGAGGCGGATCTTTTTGGACGTTAGCGGATGCATCATCCGCTAATGTCTGCATTACAAGTCCATAAACGGACTTGTAAAAAACGGTCTGTTCGTGCGCCCGTGTGAAAGGGCCCTTAAAGGGGTTGTGTTTACAAATATTCAATCATTCAGTAAACATTATCAACTTCTATGTCTGTGTCTGGTTAAACCCTTTTACTGCCACTATATATTCTTCAGTGCTTTGCATTGGCTGCCCCAACTCTGCACACCACATTCCCCAACCCCATAATCCCCAGGCTCTCCTACTACTCCTGGGATCCTGAAACTGAAAAAAAAAACTGTTATGATGGGTAATTGAATGAACATTTTTCTAGCTTCGAAGCCATCAGATCCAGTCGGGAAATTGGGTAAAAATTGGACTTTTTTCTTTGGCAGAGTTCAGGGGAGACATTAGGAGTCTTATAAACTCCTGACGTCTCAATAAAGGGTACCTGTAACAAGCAAATCAATTTTTAAACTCACAGGTTAGGTAAACTTGCTTGTCATGATTATTATTCAGGATTTATATAGTGCCAACAGTTTGCACAGCATTTTACAAACTGAAGGGTTACAATACAATTAGAATACAATTCAACACAAGAAGGATCAGAGAGCCCTGCTCATAAGAGCTTGTGATAGTAATAAAAAAAAAAAAAAAAAGTAAAAGAGTAGCCCTATCCCCACCCCCCACCCGGCCTCACAATCACAGATACATTCATGTAAACTATTATTGTGTAACAGGTGAAGATGTATCCCCACTCCCTTGGAATAAGAGGAATTATTCTAAGGTGACCTGTAAAGGTTTTTAGGGCTTTGACTATTTACAATTATAGTAATTTGTTTTGCCATTTCATAAGTGAGAACGTTTTGAGACTAAAACTAATTTTATTTTATTCTTTATTGAAAATAAAATTTTGATAAAAAAAAGTTGTGCAAATTTCAGGCAAATATATGGGGGACATTTTTATAAAGCCTGAAGGACACTTTACTGGCAGTAGTTCCCTTTAGAACTATCAGCACCAAATTCGGGGCAAGCATATATAGATCTACCCAATGCTGTGCGCAGTAAATAAAAAAAAGCAAGACAGACCTGATGGGGAACTGCAGTCCATATTCCCATCGCACACGTTCCTGGAATGAGCTCTTTACGGTACTAAATGCTGTAGCGACCGCCAGCTGGATACTGGAACCCATGCAATACGTAGATATTCACCAGCACACCAAGGATCATCAATTTCATCCAAATGGTGTCTATTTAAGAGATAACATAACAAAATAATATAGTGTAATGTTTCGAAAACCATGCAGGACCCCTTTGTCAGGCATGTGCCTTATCACATGCCTGACGAAGGGGTTCTTCACGGCAAGCACCTAAAATTTTGGTGCAGTGGCCCAACAGAATGCTAAGGGTGTCTGTGACTTTATGAATTCCTCTGTAAAGTTTTGGAGGTTTTAAGGACATTTTTACCTTTAAAAATGCACATTTAAAGCAGAGTTCCACCTGTATAAAAGTAAGCAGCTACAAAAAGTGTAGCAGCTGACTTTTATTAATCAGACACTCACCTGTCCCGGTCCAGCCATGTGGGCGAACAAACCCCCACTCCTCTCCCCCTCCTCTCTGCGGTGCCAGCATTGTTACTGTAGGCGACTTGGTTGTGGCTGCACTGCGCATGCGCAAGCCACGCTGCACACTGTGACAGGCCGGGCAATCATCTGGGACCTGTGACATGTCCCAGATGATTGCCGAGAGGGAGGGGGAAGAGGTGGACTTCCTTCCGGCGCCACAGAGCCCCTGGAGGAGGTGGGAGCTGGATAACCGCTCCCCCCACAAAAAGCGGAAGTTCCATTTTTGGGTTGAACTGTGCTTTAAGCATGTGTGTGAAATATAAAAAAACTGGTCTGGCAGTGAAAGGGTTTAGTAGTTTGTGATTTAATGCAATATGTAAACATGGTAATAACTTGTAGAGACTTGGCTTCAATGACATTACTATGAATGCTATGATGTCATTATGATATCTTCAAATCTGCCAATGTGGAACCTCACAGCAGGCTACTTAAAGTTTTATTTTATTTTTTCTCTATTTATCATGTTCAGAACAATTTTTTTAATTCCTTTTTCTTTTACATTCTTAGTGAGGCAAACAAGAAATATTGCATATGAATATATGTTATATATCTGTACAGCAAGTAGATCCACTCTTAAGCAACTTTTAGCTACTTTCCCGAAAAAGCCTGTTGTTTACGGGTCTCAGTAGCTTAATGTCAAATAAAACACACGACTAAATATGTGGATTGACTCCTCTTCTCTCCTTGTCCACTCTATTTAGTTGGCACCCAAAGACTTTCAATCAAAGAGCAGTAGTCTGAAAGAAAACTGCTTACGCTGTGCTCTCTATCTAGAGATTACTTAAAGGGGTTGTAAAGGTTCGTCTTTTATTTTCTAAACAGGTTCCGTTAAGCTAGTGCATTGTTGGTTCGCCTACCTTTTCCTTCAATTTCCCTTCTAAATGTTTTTTTTCTTTGTTTGAATTTCTCACTTCCTGTTTCTCCTCAGTAAGCTTTCCACCATCACCTGAGCGGTGGAAAGTCATTTAGAACAGCTTACTGAACACCTTACTGAGGAGGAATAGGAAGTGAGAAATTCAGACAAAGAAAACAAAGAAAAAAAAACATTTAGGGAAAAGGGAGTAGCCGCTCCAGGTGGGAACCCAGATGAATATCCTCCGGTGCAGACAACTCAGGTGCAGGCAATGCACTTAGCAAAGCAGGAACAAAAATTGTTTCTGAACAGCCTCACTCTGAACAAGTTGTAGCCTTTATAAGTAGCACACATGGGTGCCCCTCACTAAAGGAATGATTTAGTCAGATTGACAATACCTTAGGTAGAAATATTAATATTGGGTGTGTTTCCCCCCCCCCTTTTTTTTTTTTTGGATTCCCCTTTCTCCCACCTCAAGAGGGCTGGAATGGTAGAATCCCCTTAAACTCACAATACTTTAGAATCCTTCAATTTTAAAATATGAAGGTCATAATATAATATTTAAACTAAATTTGCAGCACACATGGGTGATTTTGTCCCTTTTTTCCCCCTAAACCTTCACTCTGAGAAAGAGGATTGGGGTGGGGGAATTTTTCTAAATCCATAATACTTTAGAATCCTTCAATTTTAAGATAGGAAGGTTAGTATATACATTTTTAAATAAAAAATGTAGCACATATGGGAGTCTTTTTTTTTTTTTTCTTCCCTTCCCCCTCTTACCTTCCCTCCATCTTTTCATCCCTACCAATCCCTGTACCCGGAGCCTATCCGTACCTATAGGTACTCATCCCAGAGTTATTAAAGTGAATAAGGGGGAATGTTTCAAAGAAGGGCAGAAGAGGATAGGATGAAGCACCATGCACTTTTGAATAAGAGCCACCATAGTTTAGCATATATAGGGGTTTATAAGGAGACCATGTGTATGTTGTTGTATGAGGGTTAATATATAAATGTAAGAAAGTGTTTTTTTTTTTATGTTGTAAAGTCTCTGTTTAAAAAATGATCAATAAAAATTAAAAAAAAAAGTTGTAGCCTTTATTAAAAAAAAGAACAGCACTACAAGTCACAGCAACATAAAATAAAACCCAACCTCTGACGCGTTTCGCACTGAAACTAGTGCTTAGTCATATGACTAAGCACTAGTTTCAGTGTGAAACGCGTCAGCAGTCGGGTTTTATTTTATGTTGCTGTGACTTGTAGTGCTGTCCTTTTTTTTAATAAAGGCTACAACTTGTTCAGAGTGCGGCTGTCCAGAAACAATTTTTGGACCTGCTTTTTTTTTAAATATATTTAGAAGGGAAATTGAAGGAAAAGGTAAGTGAACCAACAATGCATTAGCTTAAAGTAACCTATTTAGAAAATAAAAAACAAACCTTTACAACCCCTTTAAGCTGTAAAAATCAGTGGTAAGACCTCCATTAAATGTTAAAGCGGGAGTTCACCCATTTATTAATTTTTTTTTTTTTTCCCTTAGATTCCTGCTCGTTTGGTCTAGGGGAATCGGCTATTTGTATTAAAATATGAGCAGTACTTACCCGTTTTCGAAATGCATCTTCTTCCGTCGCTTCTGGGTATGGGTCTTCGGGAGCGGGTGTTCCTTCTTGATTGACAGTCTTCCGAGAGGCTTCCGACGGTCGCATCCATCGCGTCACTGGTAGCCGAAAGAAGCCGAACGTCGGTGCGGCTCTATACTGCACCTGCGCACCGACGTTCGGCTTCTTTCGGAAAATCGTGACGCGATGGATGCGACCGTCGGAAGCCTCTCGGAAGACTGTCAATCAAGAAGGAACCCCCATTCCCGCAGCCCATACCCGGAAGCGACGGAGAGGATGCATCTCGTAAACGGGTAAGTACTGCTCATATTTTAAAACAAATAGCCGATTCCCCTAGACAAAACGAGCAGGAATCTAAGGCTAAAAAGTGCTCTCTAAGGGTGAACCACCGCTTTAATGTTAAAACTAATCTCCAGGAATTATAAAAAAAATCTACCCTTGCAGTTGGGCTCTGCTGCACTGCAAATTTTAAATGCTTGTTTAATTAGAGATGCTGCAACAAGGACAAATACTTACTGTATTGTATTCCTCACATCAGCAGGCTCCTTACATCTATTCAGTTGGTCCAGTGTATACCTACCTGCCCAAGGCTCTTCAGACCCTGTTGCAAGCTTGCCTCCTCATGTACAATGCAGGGTTAATAGTGCTGCATTGCATGTTTTTACACAGAGGGACCGTCCGCAGCCTGAGCACATGCCTGAATCTTAGAACAGAAGAGAACAGAGCTGGAGTGAGATATAGGGTAAGTATTACATTTTATCCCTGCACCACTAAACTAAACGGGCATTTAACTCTTGCAATGTGGGGGGCCCACTGATAGGGTGGATTCTGTCTAATTTCCCATAGTTCAGTATTAGTTTGAAAAAGGGCATTGAAATGTAAAAAAAAGTTGAAAAAGTATAAATGTAAAAAGAAAGTATTAGGACAAAGGTAATAGCGTTTTCCTTTAATGCCTTTCCAGGATCAGGGATATGTGCCAGGTTCTTTAATACCTGTAGCTGGTACTGAGGAAGTTGGGGGGAGTTGGAGCCTTGTGGGCCCTGGAGCTGAAACACTAGGGCACATTCAAAAACGTGGGGCTTTGCTACTTGAAATGTGTTTCCTGTTTACTCTTCTGCTGCTTTGTACATGTTTATTAAGACTCTGGGGTATTATATTTTGGAAATAGTATGCTAGGTTGAATTGCAAGCCTGGCACTTTCCATTTTCTCCTGTAGGATGTTTTGGAAGTCCTGTGCTTTTTATGTATTTTATTACTGGGAGATGTAAAAGTAAACCCATGAATGCCCTGTCACTTCTGAAATATGGTACTATTTTCCTTACAATGGGGCAGATCCACGTACCTTCGCGTAAGATTCCGCCGGGCGCAGTGTATCTAAGATACACTACGCCACCGTAACTTATTTTTTTTCTCGAATCCTCAAAGAATTTGCTCCGTAAGTTACGGCGGCGTAGTGTATCATTGGCGGCGTAAGGGCGCGGGATTCAAATGGATGTAAAGGGGGCGTGTTTTATGTAAATACGTTGTGACCCGTCCGTGGGGGTATCCCAGTGCGCATGCTCGAAATTAACCCGGAACAAGCCAATGCTCGCGACGGTGACGTCATTCTACGCAAATCCCTATTCGCAAACGACTTACGCAAACAAAGTAAAAAATTCAAAATGCGAGGCGGGAACGCCGGCCATACTTAACATTGAGTACACCTCATAACAGTAGCTTTAACTATACGCCGGAAAAAGCCGAACGCAAACGACGTAAAAAAAATGCGCCGGCCAGACGTACGTTCGTGGATTGCCGTAACTAGCTCATTTGCATACTCGACACGGAATTCGACGGAAACGCCACCTAGCGGCCTACGAAAAATTGCAGCTTAGATCCGACGTACGCCTGTCGGATCTAGCCGAGATGCCGTTGTATCTTGTTTTGAAGATACAAAACAAAGATACGACGCGCACAATTTTAAATTACGTGGTGTATCAAGAGATACGACGGCGTAATACTTTTGTGGATCTGCCCCAATATCTGCATCTTTACTGCTACTTGCCAATCCTGTTTACATCAATATATATTTTGCCGCTGTGTAAGTCCCAATAGAATTGATGACAAATCCAGAATAACATTCACTGATATAAAAAAAAGTTGTAAGAAATGTTTATTAGTGATTAAGATAAAAAAATCTTTTTAATTAAGAAACATGAGTTGGGTTTATGTGGATTGCGTTTGTTTTGTCTAAGTTTGGATAAAAGATAATTTTAGGAGGAAGATAGAATTTTGGCCTATTAAATGGACCGTAAAGAGATACAATCATAGATTTATATAAGGGATAGAGACTTATGAACTAAACTATACAATGGAAATTGCTGTATCCATAAGATATCCAAAAAATGTATTTTACGTATATGTTGTATAAAATGAAAAATTTATAAAATGAAGATTATAAAAAAAAAACATGGGCCCAGATTCACGTACAAGCGCATATCTTTGTGCGGGGGTAACGTATCCTATTTACGTTACGCCTCCGCAACGTTGACAGGCAAGTGCCGTATTCTCAAACCAAAGTTGCGGCGGCGTAGCGTAAATAGGCCGGCGTAAGCCCGCCTAATTCAAATGTGGAAGATGTGGGCGTGTGTTATGTAAATTTTATGTGACCCCACGTAAATGACGTTTTTTACGAACGGCGCATGCGCCGTCCGTGAAAGTATCCCAGTGCGCATGCTCCAAATTAACCCGCAAGAAGCCAATGCTTTCGACGTGAACGTAAATGACGCACAGCCCTATTTGCGAACGACTTACGCAAACTACGTAAAACGTGAAAAATTCGACGCTGTTCCGACGTCCATACTTAACATTGGTACGCCTCATCTACGCCTCATATAGCAGGGGTAACTTTACGCCGGGAAAAGCCTAACGTAAACGGCGTATCTGTACTGCGTCGGCCGGGCGTAAGTTTGTGAATTGGCGTATCTAGCTGATTTACATATTTCTAGGCGTAAATCAGCGTACACGCCCCTAGCGGCCAGCATAAATATGCAGTTAAGATACGACGGCGTAAGAGACTTACGCTGGTCGTATCTTAGTGAAATTTTGGCGTATCTGATTCTTTGAATCAGGTGCCAAGATACGATGGCTCGGACTCAGAGTTACAACAGCGTATCTGGAGATACTCCGGCGAAACTCGTACGAGAATCCGGGCCATAGGTAGTACCATACAAAAACCAATGCCTTTGATACTGAAACAGAAAATTCTATTAATATTATAATAATATGATGTTTTGAATTGTTTAGGCTAGTTCAGATAAAATATAAGCTTGCCCAGCCAGGTATCATATTTTATGAGCTTCGTTGTCTATTGATAGTGCAACAAAAAGGTTCAAACTGTAGTTCAGGCTTTGTTATACTTGTGGTATAACTTGTGAAGGAGGAAAACAATCTGTTGGTAACTGATGATTCCTAAAAGTGGACAGAAATTTAAAGTAGATCTATTTTTTTTATAGAATGAAGAAGTGTTCAACAACTGTTTTTATTGCTTTCTGTGTCCCCACACCTCCTAGGACACTGGTCCTGGCGACAAATTCCTAAGTGGCATTTTCTGCTCAATTAGGACATTTTTCTAATGAATGTTTTTCTATATAAAAAATGTATACAATGTACCAGTAAAATAAAATTTTCTTAAGAAAAAGGATCTGTAAATAGAAAGAAAAACGATATTTATAAAAAATTTCAATCATTAATTAATATTATTATATTATTGTTACAACTAATTTAAAATCAATATAAAATGCCCCCCTTTTTTGCGGCGATGTAAGTGGATGTAAACCCGAAATTTGTATTTTTATTTTTTGCTATCACAATGTACACTATAAGATTTCTTATCATCTGTGCACAGTCTTGTCACACAGAGTTAATCCAGCTCTGAGCAATCCTCTTTTATTGTTCCGTGAAATAAAACGGACTTACAGAGAAAAACCTAAGTCCGTTCCGCCCCTTTGCTGTGAGTGACATGTTATTTACATATCTCATGCACTAGCCTGGAGACAGGCATTATTTTTTAATTCCCACCCCCACTAATTTTCTGAAGTCATGTGGTTACTTTTCTGGATTTTGACTGGATGTTAGTGATCATAGCAGAATTTAGTATAAGGAATACACAGGAAAAAATGCATGTTGACAAGGGGAGTGTAGAGGTGGACGGGGAGTCTACTGACATCACGACTCCACCCACAGAGCTCCAGACAGCAGACCCACCCACAGAATCTGCAGTTTTTCAGTTCTTATAACAGACAGAGGGGAGACATTTGACAGGTAAGGATACTTGCAGGAGGCATCTATATCCTTATAGATCAGCACTATGGCAGTAGTTTAGAAAGGATGAGAGTGTGGGTTTACATCCACTTTAAGTATTACTAAGAAAAAAAAAGACATAACCCCCAGTATGGTAGTAATTCTTTAAAAGTCTAATTTGAATAAATGTAAACAGAAACTAAAGGAGAACTGTTTTATTCACATTTGGGAAAATTATAGACAATTAGCACTTGTGGGGAAAGTGACTCTCCACTGTGATGAGGTGTGCATCCCTCCCAATGGCTCAGACAAAAGAGTACCCAGCGAATAGAAGATGAACAATTTGTCTGTTAAGTAAATGATTATATTGATCCGTATTCCTTCCTAATTTCTTAGCTATTGTATATGCTACTGCTTCAGTGGATCACCTTTATGTCGTAAAATGTTGCCAGTCACTTTATTTCTAGCTCTAAGCAGGTCAGTGAAGGATAACATACACTTATGAAAATTAGATGTGGATTTCCCCCCGGCTTTTCTTATCCACCAGGCTGGATTTATTACAGATCATGGGACAGAAAAAGACTAATCTGGAAAAGAATATAAACAGTATGGAGTCCTAAAGCTTTCCTCAAAAGCTAGTAGATGATCACTCATACATTGTATCTTCTCACATTCATATGGCTTCCTGGGCCACTTTAATTTTGTTGCCCATAACCGCAATGATTTGTGGTTGCCTAACATTGCATACCTCTAGTAAAATAATAATACAACAATGAGATAAAATTGTGTAAATAAAGTTTTCATTTATTAACCACTTCAGCCCCGGAAGAATTTACCCCATTGCTGACCAGAGCACTTTTTGCGAATTGGCACTGTGTCGCTTTAACTAACAATTGCACGGTCATGCGATGTGGTACCCAAACAAAATTTATGTCCTTTTTTTCCCACAAATAGAACTTTCTTTTGGTGGTATTTGATCACCTTTGCAGTTTTTTTTTTGTTGTGCTATAAACAAAAGAAGAGCGACAATTTTGAAAAAAAGCTATATTTTTTACTTTTTGCTATAATAAATATCCCCCCAAAAATATAAAAAAACAAATTTCTTTCTCAGTTTAGGCCGATATGTATTCTTCTATATATTTTTGGTAAAAAAATTCACAATAATCGTATATTGATTGGTTTGCACAAAAGTTATAGCGTCTACAAAATAGGGGATAGTTGTATGCCATTTTTATTAATAATTCTTTTTTTACTAGTAATGGCGGTGATATGCGATTTTTATTGTGACTGCGACATTATGGCGGACACATCGGACACTTTTGATGCTATTTTGGGACCATTGTCATTTATACAGCGATCAATGCTATAAAAATGCACTTATTATTGTGTAAATGACACTGGCAGGGAAGGGGGTTAACCACTAGGGGGCAAGGAAGGGGTTAAGTGTGTCATAGGGAGTGATTCTAACTGTGGGGAGGCTGGGCTACCAGTGACATGACATTGATCACTGTTCCTGAGAACAGGGAGCAGTACATCAGTGTCCTGTCAATAAGCAGAACAGGGAAATTCCTTGTTTACACAGGCATCCCCCTGTTCTGCAGCTCTGTGACATGATCGCGGGACACCGGCGGACATCGAGTCCACGGGTCCCACAGGCACGGACACGTGCCCGTACAGCGGGCTTTTCAGAGCAACGTACAGGTATGTTGCTTTGCCCACAGGACCTATTCTGCCGACGTATAAGTGCGTGAAGTGGTCGGCTAATGCTTAAAGTTTTACATATTTCTGAAGTGATTTTTCTTATCATTTGTATAGTTTATAAGAAAATAATCAGTAGCTGCAGTGTTTATGACCGTCTCTACTGTATTTGGCTGTGTATAAAGAACACAGGCAGAGAGCAGGATGAAGATACTGTGTGTGACTAATTTGAGCCTCAGCTTTTTAGCACTCCAAAAAAAGAATGTTTTTTTTTTGCTAGCTGTTAGAACAGCTAAATATAAATAATGTTATCATTATCTGCCTCTTTCATATTCACAGACTAATCGGGTCCGCCTGTCAGTTTTCAGATCCGATGGGACTACCCATTACTCCTTATGGAGTGGCCGATGTCAACGGACATGTGTGCTTTGACACCCGCCCACATCTGATCATGAACAGATGGATGGGGATTTGCTCCTCATCCATCTAATGGATCGGATCGGATGACAGTCAGATGAAAATGGGCAGGAAGTGCATTTCCATCTGACAGCCCATAGAGGACAGCGGGCTGTGTCTGTGTCCGCTCTGCATCAGCGGAGCAGACACAGACCTGTCATTTACCTGCTTAGCAGGGATCAGTGGAGAGATCCCTTGCTGAGAAGGTGGATCTGCTGGTGGACTTCAGTGTGAAGGGGGCCTTACTGTAGAAAATATAGTAACTATAAATACTTTGTAATTATATACTGTATGTATGCAGGGGCAGACATATTTACTCATTACATGCTCAGGCTCTGTTTCCTGCCTTGCAGTGCTACACAGTGGTTACCATGCAAAATCACTAGCTCAACTTAAAAAATAAAAAATAAAATTCATTAGATATAAATAATTTAAGTTACTTACTATAACCTCTGGCTTCCATTATTTTAGCCTAGGCACCCGTGACATTCCCCCATGGGATTGGGGGGTACAATAGTTCCAAGTTGTTTAGTAGGCGGAAGATCCACTTTAAGCAGTGAGGTTCAATGATACAGAGCTCCCTCTAGAGGTTAGTCAGCCGATCTATAAATTTAATACATTTCAGAAAATTATAGAAAAGCAAGCAATTAAAAATGTGAAAATAAAAAAATTACTAATGCAATACTGCAATAATAACTTCAAATATGTGCACAGTGGGGTTGATTTACTAAAACTGGGAAGTGCAACAACTGGTGCAGATGTGCATGGTAGCCAATCAGCTTCTAACTTCAGCCTGTTCAATTAAGCTTTGACATTAAAACCTGGAAGCTGATTGGTTTCTATGCAGAGCTGCACCGGATTTTGCATTCTCCAGTTTTAATAAGTCAACCCCAGTGTTTTCCCTTTAAGGCTTGCCTGGTAGCAATGTGAAAAAGAGCCTGGTGGGAACAAGTAAATATGGAATATTCACGTGAAATATTTTATACTTACTTAAAGTCAATTATTGCACACTATGAAAAATGTGTAAAATTTTATGAAAAAGCTACAGTCTGGGATTGCCCTGAAATTTCACTTCCATGGATATGTGTTGCCTTTCCACAAATCGTCATACATGGGAAACGTGGTACTTCTTAAACATATTTTGCTAATAAAAAAGCTTATCAATTTACATTTTAATCAATGTGTTTAAAATGTTTGGAACTATACGTTAGCAAATCTCCTTACAAAATCTCCGTACAATGTTAGCACAAACATCCAGTTTCACTCATTCTACAAATAAAATGATTGGAGTGTAATTATATTATTGCTACCATGCTATCTCCAAAATGAACAACTATTTACTTCTTAAAGTGTATGTAAACACTAGATTTATTTTGCAGGGCTCGACAAATCCCGGGCGCCAGGTCACCATGGCGACTAGAAATGGTGTCCTGGCGACTTGGCTTGGAATGTGTGAGCTGGCGCCATCTGGTGGTGGCCGTTGGTATTACAAGTTAAGCATTACAAGTTAAACAGCAATTCTAATGTCATTTTTCACTATTTTTCATTGCCATCTTCTTCCCTCTAATTAGAACCCCCAAACATTATACATATTTTTTATCCTAACACCCTAGAGAATAAAATGGCTAACGTTGCAATACTTTCTGTCATGCCGTATTTGCGCAGCGGTCTTACAAGCGCACAGTAAAGTTATCCCCATTTTTTTTAATATTATGAAAGATAATGTTACGCCGAGTAAATTCATACCCAACATGTCACGCTTCAAAATTGCGTCCGCTCGTGGAATGCCGACAAACTTTTACCCTTTAAAATCTTCATAGGCGATGTTTAAAAAAATCTACAGGTTGCATGTTTTGAGTTACTAGGGCTGGAATTATTGCTCTCGCTCTACCAATCTCATACCTCACATGTGTGGTTTGAACACCGTTTACATATGTGGGCGCTGCTCACGTATGTGTTCGCTTCTGCGCGCAAGCTCGTCAGGACGGGGTGCGTTTTCTGGCTCCTAACTTTTTTAGCTGGCTCCTAGATTCCAAGCAAATTTGTCAAACCCTGTTTTACAGTATGTCTGGCATCATACTGTAGGTAATTTGGTTCAGTTTGTATAAAGTAAAGGAGGGCTATGACCCTATCTGTTTTTTGGGCTATCTGTGTTCCACTGGGGCCATTTCCCTTTAGCTCCTGTCCCATAGCTACTGCAAGAAGTCCTTGCAAAGGGAAGGAAATCCCTGGTAGTTGTCAGGGTCACCAGAACTAGAGTTCAATATTCACTGTGTGAGTGACCACTCAAAATTTGGGATTTTCTTTCAATTTTATTTTCTGTATTAATGGTCGCCAGTACAAATACCAAGAGTCGATAAATCTCAATAACGGGGACAAAGAGAGAAATAAAACAGGTGTCCTAATCCCTCTCTGGTCCATCTAAAACAAAACAAAAAAATCGCCTTCAGTTACACTTTAAAGCATACCTATGGACAAAATGTAAAATCATATATTGATTTCCCACATTGTATTCTAATTACTTCTGACCTACTTCTATTACTCTGAACCATTTAACCACTTAACGTTTGCGCTATAGCCGAAAGACGGCTACAGTGCTGACCTCAAATGCCAGGAGGGTATCCATTGACGTCCTCCCATTCTCGCACCGCCTGCGTGCCCCAGGGGGCGCGCGGCGTTCTCTGTGATCACCAGGTTCTTTGGATTTGGTTGATCACAGAGTAGGGTAAGGGGCCAATCACAGTGGGCCCTTTACCACATGATCAGCTGTCAGCCAATGACAGCTGATCACGGAAGTAAACAAAAGCCAGTTACCAGCTTTTTTTTCTTCACACTGCTAGTGTGAAGAAAAGAATAAAGCCGATAACCGGACATTGCCCCCCTAAGTGCCAACCAGTGCTGCTAATCAGTACCCATCAGTGCTGCCAATCAGCGCCCATCAGTGCCTCATCATCAGTGTCTCCTGATCAGTGCCCAGTACTGTATATGCGGACTAGTTTTACTGTTGTGAGTTTAGTAACACTTTAAGTTTGTAAACTTGTTTTGCGAAGATCCACACACATTTACTTTCTTACATTTCTTGAAAACTAGATGGACTTGTGTCTTTTTTCAACCAGACTAACTATGTAACTATGAATTCTGCAACACATATTCACTATGCCCTGTGAGTAGGCACTGCTGTGTCACAGAAGAACCTGTGTTTCATCAGATTAGGCGATCCGTCAGATTTTGTAACGGCCATCTTGGTACACCCCGTACTCGCCCACACTAAGCCTACATTGTGAAGTCGCCAAGTGGACATCTTTTTACACAAAGTCTTGCATTTTACTTTTTTTTTACCATTAAACTGAGCTTGTAAGGTGAAATACAGTACTGTATTTAGAAGTCCATGACACTGTTTTGATGTTGAACTATGGGCAAAGCCGTATATGTATGGGATTTCGCCCAGGAGAGCCATTCTGCCGCAGTAAATCTGCGTGAGCCAGTCGGGCCTTAGTTGAAAAGTATCTTATTCTCTTTGCACTGCGTTCTTTGTGTGAAATACACGGTGATCCTGCCTGTCCCCCTGCTTTCCTATTTCAAACTGATGACACTAGGCTAGACAAAGGACATCTATCACATTGCAGTCAGTTTTCTAGCCTGCCTGTCCTCCAGTGGCCAAGACTTGTGCTGACACAAACATTTCTTGAACAGCTGCTTTTGCCAAGCAGCTGCAGCTGCTGATCAGTGTATTTTGACAGTGGCGAGACCCGTGGTGTTGGTGGTGGGGGAGATTCTTCCTTCCCTTTGTGTGGATGAAGGAACCTCTGGCTGAATGAAACACAAAATTAACTATGATCAGCTTAAAGAGAAAGTAAATAATAAAGGTAAAAATAATGGAATCCAACCTGGGGTGTGTTACATATATTCCAAACCTCTGATATGTCTGTATAAGACGGGATACCTCCCAATAGACACTGTATAGCAGGTAGAAAGGAGGAGGGGTGGATGAGACAGAGGTCTCAAATAATGTCTTTAAAGGAGAATCAACAACAGGGTCGAATGGAATAATGAAAAAAGCTTTATTGATGAATACATACACAATTCAATATTAAGAAGTCCAACTGGGGTGGTACATAGACCTTCCGAGTGAGACCTGTTCCTCCAAAGTAAGGTGGGGTTCACCACTCCAGGGAAATCCCAAGTGCAATTGTGGATAAGTCCAGGTGGATGTGGGTGCTGGCAATGCACTAGGCAATGGAAAGTAGCAAAGGACGGATGGACGGCCGCACACCAAAGAACTCTTGAGTTGTCTTTATTGAAGGAACATGAGCAAACACCGCAAATACACAGCAGAAATCAAAAACAGCCGACGCGTTTCACACTTAGTGCTTATTCATGGCCTAAGTACAATTTTTTTCACGTTGTGATCATATACATTATATTATATTATTTAACTTTCATCATATTCGTATTCCACATATGAATCAATATACGCATTAATATCAATGTATCACCACTTTTTTTCACTGCTGCCTTGTTTATTATTTCAGTGACATTTGATTTACTTGCACCTGATGATTTTTTGAATTTCATTGCTTCCTTTCATTCACACAAGTGCACTCTGATTTTTCCACAGCTGAATTATTGCCTCTACTCATAGGCTCTCCTCCACTAGTGGCTAATTCGGGTCACATGTCTTTTGTTAGCACTATTTATTTTGTGTGTGTTTTAGTTGTACTTAGGCCATGAATAAGCACTAACTAAGTGTGAAACGCGTCGGCTGTTTTTGATTTCTGCTGTGTATTTGCGGTGTTTGCTCATGTTCCTTCAATAAAGACAACTCAAGAGTTCTTTGGTGTGCGGCCGTCCATCCGTCCTTTGCTACTTTCCTGTTCCTCCAAAGTAATTGCAAAATCTCAAATTGATAAAGATCAAGCAAAAATAGTCCTTAAATGCATCCTATGCAAGAGAAGCTCAAACAGGTCCATTCATAAAGGTGTATAGCTGCCATGAATATACAGGGAATAAATATCACCGTCACTGCTAAGCTTAACCACTTGACACCCGCACGCCGTCATATGACGTCCAAAACGGGGACCTGTTATCCTGGGTGGACGTCATATGACGTGATGGGCTTTGCGGGGGGATATCTCAATGATGCCTGCACCCGGAGGCATCATTGAGATATCATTTTTTAGCGGCGGCGATCCTGCGCACCGTAAGAACGATCATAGCGGCGGTTCCGCCGCTAGATCGTTCTTACAGGCGGCGGGAGGGGACATCCCCCCCCTCCCGCCGCCATCCGGTGCTTCTCCGGGCTCTCCCGTCCCACCGGGGGCCCGGAGAGATGATCGCCGTCCGCCGGATGTTTGCCATAGAGAAGACTGGTGACGATCTGGTCACCAGTCATCTCTATGACCGTCGGAGGCCCGGGCGCGATGTGATGACGTCACGCCCGGGTCCCCGTAAGTAAACAAACCGCAATTGCGGCTAGTTTGAATGAGATCTGTGAATTTTTTTTCACGATCTCATTCTTTCCAGCCTGCAGGAGAGATGTGGGGTCTTATTGACCCCGCATCTCTCCTTAAAGAGGACCTGTCACACACATTCCTATTACAAGGGATGTTTACATTCCTTGTAAGAGGAATAAAAGCGATTGAAAAAAAAAAAAGTGTAAAAAAAAGTGTAAAAAATAAAGAAATAAGTAAAATAAAAAAGAAAAAATAATAATAAAAAAATTAAAATGCCCCTGTCCCCGGTAGCTCGCGCTCAGTAGCGTACGCACATGTAAGTCCCGCCCACGTATGTAAACGTCGTTCAAACCACACATGTGAGGTGTCGCCGCGTGCGTTAGAGCGTGTGCAACAATTCTAGCACTAGACCTCCTCTGTAACTCTAAACTGGCAACCTGTAAAAATTTTAAAGTGTCGCCTATGGAGATTTTAAAGTAACGAAGTTTGGCGCCATTCCATGAGTGTACACAATTTTAAAGCGTGACATGTTAGGTATCTAGTTACTCGGCGTAACATCATCTTTCATATTTTACCAAAAAATTGGGTTAACGTTACTGTTTTGTTATTTTTTAATTTATGAAACCATTTTTTTTACAAAAAAAAGCCGTTTAAAAAATTATTGCGCAAATACGGTGCAAGATAAAAAGTTGCAATGACCGCCATTTTATTCCCTAGGGTGTCTGCTAAAAAAACATATATAAAGTTTGGGGGGTTCTGAGTAATTTTCTAGCAAAAGAATGAGGATTTGTACATGTAGGAAAGAAGTGCCAGAATAGGCCCGGGAAGGAGGTGGGTTTTAAAGCCCGGTATTGAAGTGGTTAAAGGGGTTGTAAAGGAATTTTTTTTTCATAATAAGCATCCTTTACCTGCAGACATTCCTCTTTTCACTTCCTCATTGTTAGTTTTTGCTCAGAGGTTTGCTCTATTTCTTCTCTGTTCTGTTCACTTCCTGCTTGTCTGATTTTACTGACCACCGTGACGGGAGGGTTTACTGCGGTGGTCAGTAACGTGCTCAACCCCTCCTGGGAACTACATCTGTGCGGCAGGACGCTCTCTACGTGTTAGAGACTTCAAGGAGGTGTGAATTACTGGGCGTGCCGCAATGCATTCTGGGACATGTAGTTCTTACATGAACGAGCATCGCAAACCAGGAAGTAAATGAGAGAACAGAAACTAGAATGCCGGAGGTGATATAGATGAAGGAATTTAATAGGTATTTACTCTTTTTTTTAACAGAATCATTACACTATTCTGTCTGTCTACCTTGCAGACATTAATTTTAGGCAAAACATTTTTTTCCTTTACAACTCCTTTAAAGCAATTATCAAACCTCAATGTATCACTTGATGGGATGTGAAGTGATTTTGCTGCTTTGGTAGATAATAAACTTCCCTTAGACTTGTTAGACTTCAGGTTCAGCTTAAAACAACATAGACACAGTAGACTTCCTCTGCAGACTTTACCTATAGGTAAGCCTATAATAAGGGTTACCTATAGGTAGTGTAAATATCTCCTAAACGTACACCGTTTAGGAGATATTTACATTACATGCAGCCGGTGACATCATTAGCGCAAGCACTCTGAAAGAACGGGCACTTCCAAGCCCCGTGACGTGAACGACGGCTCCCAAGTGCATGCACGGGAGTGACGTCATCTCTGCTCTGGCCAATCACAGAGCCAGAGCCAGCGAACCCAGAAGCAAGATGGGTGAACATAGCTGCAGCGCTGACATTGCGGCGCTGGAATAGCATTGTTTTCAGGTAAGTTTCACAAAATGTGATAGTATGCGATGCATACTAGCACATTATGTCTTTGCCTTGCAGGAGGAAAAAAAATAATTCCAGTGGTATACAACCGCTTTAAGAGAGAAATTCTTTTCACTTTGTAGATTTCTTCTCATTTTCTTGCGTCTCTGGAACAGCATGTGAAGGCAAATCTCCCCAATGGACGAAGGCAGCAGAAAAACAACCTAGTGAGGTGTCAATCCCTCCCTATTCTATAAAAAAAAGTCTTTAAAGGGTAACTCCACTTGCACGAGGAATAAATTGCTACGCAAGTCATATTGTAATTGAATGCTATTAAAATTATCTTTCCTTTTCTATCTGCAGGTCTGCAATTCGCTGTAAAAAAAAAACGGCAACCTGGAAGTGTTCTGTACACAGATGGTGTACAGAATACCCCCCAAAAATGTAATTCCCTGCTCGTGTGAATGGCTCACTGATTTTCCCAGAAGTCTGCCTCAAGATACAAGTAAGACTTCCGGCATCCCTTGCAGCAAAAATGTAATATTTGGTGAGATACTCCCAAAGGGAAATCACGTCTTAGGCCCCATACACACGAGAGGATTTATCCGCGGATACGGTCCAGCGGACCGTATCCGCGGATAAATCCTCTCGAGGATTTCAGCAGATTTCTATGCGATGGCGTGTACACACCATCGCATTGAAATCCGCGCCGAAATCCTCTGGCGATGACGTGTTGCGCCGTCGCCACGATTATGACGCGGGGACGGGCGCGACGCTGTCATATAAGGAATTCCACGCATGCGTCAAATCATTACGACGCGTGCGGGGAATCCCTTTGGACGGATGGATCCGGTGAGTCTGTACAGACGAGCGGATCCATCCTTTGGGATGGACTTCAGCAGATGGATTTGTTGAGCATGTCAGCAAATATTCATCTGCTGGAAATCCATCCAAGGGGAGATTTATCCGAGGATAAATATCCGCCGGAGTGTACACACCATAGAATCTATCCGCTGAAACCCATTTGATGGGATTTATCTGCGGATAGATTCTATGGTGTGTATGGGGCCTAAAGGGATGCAGACCCAGCAACATTCCTCATCAGAGCCCTGATTGATAATTATAAAGTTACTCTCATTAGATTCACTTCGTACATGGACACAGTAAAACAGAGATTTCAGGCAAAAAAAGGAGGGGATACCATACAGGGGAGTAATCTTGACTGCCACTTTTACACGGCACAGTGAAAGAGCAAGGGTCTTCTCGCACTTTTTTAAAACAACACCTAAGAAATACAGAGTTAATTGAAAACATACTTTGGGCTCAGCTAAGCCGTTTTTCATACAAGGCCACATAAACAATAGCGCATGCTGTCATTTCCTTAAAATCAGCTCAACATAGCTGTCACCTTGTCACACAGACCAGAGCAGGATCTACTCCAAGAAAACTACACAGCTCTTTCTGGAATGGATCACACGTCCTAATGTGACAGGGTGAGAGAGGCCCACTAAGAAAACTATGCTGAACTCATATTTTTTCTTCACTACAGAAAATTTGGATTAGTAATTATTAGTGCCGACATCTCAACGCTGGTAGATTTTGGTGCAGGACTGTAGTGCGGACACTTTAGGCACCTAAAAAATTGTCATTCTACCGTAGTTTCTGTTAAATGTTATCCTAAAGGCTAGGGGTTCTGGTTAGGGTTGTAATATAAGGATTAACCACTTAAGGACCACTCACTGTATATATACGTAATTTTTTTAAAGATGGATATCTCGGTAACGGCAGCAGCTGCTGCCACAACCGAGATATCCATCTTTTCAGTGAGCGGTCCTGTCAACGATAACCGTAGTCTCCGCGGCGGATTCACCACAAGATCACCGTTATCGGCAGCGGGAGAGGGCCCCCCTCCCGCCGCTCTCCCGCGCCCTCCGCCGCTTACCGGAGCCGTCGGCAGCAGCGGAGGCGATCGGGTCCTCTCCCCTGCTCGGCTGGGATACGAGTGTGGGCAAGATGGCCCCCACCAGTCCCCATAGCATAGCAGGGCGAAAGCGATGTCAAAACGTCACTTCAGCCCATGCTTCTTAAAGCAATATTTTCTTGTTGTCATTTTTTCAAATGACAATTTTTTTTTTAAAGCGCCCCGTCCCGACGAGCTCGAACGCATACGTGAGTAGCGCCCGCATATGAAAACAGTGTTCAAACCACACAAGTGAGGTATCACCACGATCGTTAGAGCAAGAGCAATAATTCTAATCTTAGACCTCCTCTGTAGCTCAAAAGATGCAAGAATTTTTTAACCACTTACCCCCCGGAGTACTTTTTGCGATTCGGGACTGCGTCGCTTTAACAGACAATTGCGCGGTCGTGCGACGTGGCTCCCAAACAAAATTGGCGTCCTTTTTCCCCCACAAATAGAGCTTTCTTTTGGTGGTATTTGATCACCTCTGCGGTTTTTAGTTTTTGCGCTATAAACAAAAATAGAGCGACAATTTTGAAAAAAATGAATATTTTTTACATTTTGCTATAATAAATATCCCCCAAAAATATATAAAAAAACATTTTTTTTCCTCAGTTTAGGCCGATACGTTTTCTTCTACATATTTTTCGTAAAAAAAAATCGCAATAAGCGTTTATTGATTGGTTTGCGCAAAAGTTATAGCGTTTACAAAATAGGGGGTATTTTTATGTCATTTTTATTATATTTTTTTTACTAGTAATGGCTGCGATCAGCGATTTTTTTTTCGGTACTGCGACATTATGGCGGACACTTCGGACACTTTTGACACATTTTTGGGACCATTGGCATTTTTATAGCGATCAGTGCTATAAAAATGCATTGGATTACTATAAAAATGCCACTGGCAGTGAAGGGGTTAACACTAGGGGGCGGGGAAGGGGTTAAGTATGCCTGGGTGTGTTCTTACTGTGGGGGGGGGTGGCCTCACTAGGGGAAACACTGATCCTCGGTTCATACATTGTATGAACAGAAGATCAGCATTTCCCCCCCTGACAGGACCGGGAGCTGTGTGTTTACACACACAGCTCCCGGTCCCCGCTCTGTACCGAGCGATCGCGTGTGCCCGGCGGCGATCGCGCCCGCCGGGCACACGCACGGGAGTCGGGGCGAGCGGGGGGCGCGCGCCCCCTAGTGGCGGCTGGGAGAGAGGACGTCATATTACGTGCTCTCGCCCAGCCGAGCCAACTTGTCGACGTATAACGGCGGTGGCCGGTCGGCAAGTGGTTAAACGTCGCCTATGGAGATTTTTAAGGGTAAAAGTTTGAAGTTTGTTCAGACAGATACGATCCTTAACATTGGGTCTCATCCACAAGTGATTAAACTTCACCAACATCAATGCCCACCATGTACAAAACAATAACAGCTCCACATAGCCCATTAAATGAGTAAAAAAGATTTATTAAAAGTTGTATTGCACTTACAAACATGCAGTAAAAAATGCCTCGAATCTGATGTGCCGGCCGGTACACAAATTCCCAGACAGCCGTCCACTGGGGGAACGTTTGGAGCTCTTGGGTGACGACAGCGCCCAGCTCCGCCCTACATCCGTTTCGTAAAATATTACTTCTTCCAGGGGCATTGATGTTTGTAAAATTTAATCACTTGTGGATGAGACCCAATGTTAAGGATCGTATCTGTCTGAACTGCAAGACTGGGAGTGACTACCTATTATATGCTGTTCATGATCCCCTGTCATAAGGGATCAAGGCGATTTGGTAAGGAGCCAATCTATAGTTTGGTGGAGGATTCATCACTTTGCTTTGGACACGTTTTCAACTGATTTTGGAACTTGGCACAGAGCACAGGTGTCTGGCATTTCATGTGTTAAACATTTATGGACTTTATTGCTACAATATTTGTTTTATTTATATGTCTATATATATTTTTATTTGGTTAATATTTATTGATCTAATGATATGATCCAATTTTTTTTGATGTTCATTATCAATATTATCACTGTTTCACTGTTATTGAGGGACTTGAGAGTGCTATATAGTGCCCTCTAGTGGCTATCAACCTCTCGTTTTTTTGGTATATTAGTTATTTATATAATACTATCATATATCACATAGTTTATTATTTATATCAATATATATCACATAGTTTTGTGTGTTTTGTGATTCAAACATTTGTTTCACACGGTTTAGAGGTAGCGCGATTTATATTTTTTTCACTGTTTATTAACTAGTTGAGTCTTCTTTCCGAAAGTTATAATTTGACTAGCGCAGTTTTTTCCTTGCCTAAGACCCGATTGATTGCGAGTCCTAAGTCCTGATTTGCTGGGAGGAGAAGCGACCGCCAGGACGCAGAAGGGCAAGCTGCGACCTGGATGGGGTAAGTGTGGGGTTGGCAGGGGGCCTGGCGGGCAACAAGTTAGTGATGTGTTGATTGAGCGATGGGGGGAAGCGGTGATCGAGCAAGTGCCGGGGGGTGGTTGGATGGCCCGTTGGCTGGGGGGCGGTGGATTGTATTCTATCCGTTAAGGGCCTAAAGTTAAAGGGTTGGGCTTTTAGTGTGCAGGTTAACAGTAAAAGTGTCTCTAAACCAAAAAACTAAGGCCCAGATTCTCAAAGGACTTACGACGGCGTAGCGTCATGTACGCCGTTGTAAATCCGAATGAGAGCCGTCGTATCTATGCGCATGATTCTTAGAATCAGTTACGCATAGATTTCTATTAGATCCGACTGGCGTAAGTCTCTTACGCCATCGGATCTTAACTGCATATTTACGCTGGCCGCTAGGGGCGTGTACGCTGATTTACGCATTGAAATATGTAAATCAGCTAGATATACGCAAATTCACAAACATACGCCCGGCCGACGCAGTACAGATACGCCGTTTACGTTAGGCTTTTACCCCTGCTATATAAGGCATACATGTGGCGTACCAATGTTAAGTATGGCCCTCGTTCCCGCAACGAAAATTTTACGTCGTTTGCGTAAGTCGTCCGTCAATGGGGCTGGACGTAATTTACGTTCACGTCGAAACCAATACGGCCTTGCGGCGTACTTTGGAGCAATGCACACTGGGATTCGTGAAAAACGTCAATCACGTCGGGTCATGAGTGATTAACATAAAACACGCCCCCCTGTTCCACATTTGAATTAGGCGGGCTTACGCCGGCCTATTTACGCTACGCCGCCACAACTTACGGAGCAAGTGCTTTGAGAATACTGCACTTGCCCGTATAAGTTGCGGAGGCGTAACGTAAATAGGATACGTTACGCTCACTCAAAGATACGCGGCTGTACGTGAATCTGGGCCTCTGTATATAAAGCTGCATTGTGGATCAATCAGCAGTAAAATATAAGCTGTTAAACTAAAGTATGCATTTATATTTATAAGAGTTAGTGAGAGTGAGTAAGGCCTTTTCTAAAATACAGTATGTCTTCTAATTTTAGTTCCACTTAAACTCTAGGAAATTGTGTGAGCAAGTGCTTGTAAACAATCAGCCATAAATGTGCATGAGTACAGGATTAAATGGGCTGTAAAGGTTTGTTTTTTATTTTCTAAATAGGTTTCTTTAGGCTTGTGCATTGCACTAACCTTTTCCTTTGATTTCCCTTATATTTTTTTTTTCTTTGTTTTCTTTGTCTGAATTTCTCACTTCCTGTTCCTCCCCAGTAAGCTGTTCTGGCTGACTAACCCCAATGGATGATGGGGGCAAGCTTACCGAGGAGAAACAGGAAGTGAGAAATTCAGACAAAGAAAAAAAAAACATTTAGAAGGGAAATCGAAGGAAAAGGTAAGTGAACCAACAATACACTAGCTTAAAGGAACCCATTTAGAAAATAAAAAACGAACATTTACAACCCCTTTAAGTTTGTCACTCTTAGTAACCATTATATAAAAACAAAATGTAGAACAGCATACCAGTTTGTCCATGTGATATTTATGTATCCTATCTATACATGTTTTATATTTTTACATGAAGTTCAACATTTTATATATGCTTGCAATAAAATCAATAAGAACATAACCCTCCGTGTGTGCTTGAATATAATAAACAATATACAACATTCGATAATGAGCATTTTACAAATTAGCAGCAGTATCAGGTCATGTGGCTTGCAGTGCAACAATAGCTGACATGAGCAGCATGCACTGCTTTAACATTAAAATCCAGTTAAATTGATATAGGAGAATATATAGTATTGCATTTTTTTGCCATAGCGAACACAATTCCTTTTGGAGAAAAAAAAACTACAAGATATAAATCAATTCAGTATTGCAAAACTATTTATATTTTTATAACTTTATAATATGTACACTTGATTATGTTGTTTTGAGCATTTTATGCATTTAAATAATTTTAAAGGTTTTTTTTTCTTTTCAGTGTTCTGTATAGAAGGTTATAGCAGGCAGTGGCAAGTACGCATACAACTTTTACAAGGCTTTCAAATAGACACTGCTTTGCCACTAGGGGCAGTGTGGTAGAGGTAATGGTGTTGATTTTCTAGAAGTAGAGACTGTTCACTTTGGAAAGTGAACATTTTATTAGCCTAGTGAAATAGGTATCGTAGTCACTTTAAATTATGCCATCAGAAGAAAGTATCAAATTAATTTGTTTATTTCCATTGCATACAATTGGGTATTCAAGAAACATTTTTTTCATGGAATAAATATTGGCAATCAGGTCACCATAATAGAGACACATTGCCACAGATTTATTAGTTATGCAACCACCAAGAATCAAAAATAAGCAGCAATTAGAATTTTTTTGTAACTAGAGACGAATGTAAATGTTTTTTGCAAACATTGGGCCAGATTCACAGAAAAAGTACGCCGGAGTATCTGCTGATATTCCGGCGTACTTTCAAATTTGCCGCGTCGTATCTTAATTTGTGATTCACATACAAGATACGACGGCATTTGGCTAAGATCCGACAGGCGTACGCCTTCGTACGCCTTCGGATCTTAGGATGCAATACTTCGGCAGCCGCTGGGTGAAGTTCGCGTCGTTTTCCGGCGTCGGGTATGCAAATTAGCTTTTACGGTGATCCACGAAGGTACGCGCGTTCGTTATGTCGTCGCTCGTCGGTTTTTCCCGTCGCAAAGTTACGGCTGCTATTGAGGTGGTGTAACAATAGACAGCCCATGTTAAAGTATGGCCGTCGTTCCCGCGTCGAATTTCAATTTTTTTTTTGCGTAAGACGTCCGGGAATACGAAACGTCGCTGTTCAAAACATTACGTCGGGGCGACGTCATTTCGCGCAAAGCACGGTGGGAAATTTTCGCACGGAGCATGCGCAGAACGTTCTTCGCGGGAGCCCGCCTAATTTAAATGGTACACGCCCCATTTGAATTAGGCGGGCTTGCGCCGGACGGCTTTACGTTACACCGCCGTAAGTTTACACGCAAGTGCTTGGTGAATCAGGCACTTGCGCTGAAAACTTGCGCGGTGTAGCGTTAAGGCGATACGTTACGCCGCCGCAAATCTTTATGAATCTGGCTCAATGTTTTCTGTAAAGCTTTATTCTGTATATAACACTAAATTAAGTACATTACATACATTAATAAATTGCTTGTGGCACTCGTTCCAGAGATTTTCAAAATGATTGAAAGTCCACGCATTCAGTTAAACTCTATCTCAGGCCTCGTACACACGACAGAGAAACTCGACGTGCTTGGCACGTCGAGTTCCTCGTCTCGTTTTGGGATGAAGCCACCGAAGAGCTCGGCGGGCCGCCTTCTCCTATAGAACAACGCGGCCAACGAGAAAATAGAGAACATGTTCTCTATTTTCTCGTCGAGCTCCTCGGCGGCTCCATCGAGCCAAAACTGTACAGACGACAGAGATTCTCGGCAGAATCCGGGTTTTGACCGAGTTTCTCGGCGAATTCTGCCGAGAATCTCTGTCGTGTGTACGAGGCCTGAACCCAAATTTTTTTTTCTTCATAGAGTGGTAGGTTGTTAAAACTGTATGTGTTCTGCATGGGAAGATTAACCTCTATATTTTTTATGGTCACCATTACGACCAGAACAGAAAAAAATGGAAAATACAAAAGAGAGGAAATTATCAATGGGGACACCTATTCAGATGACATTTCCCTACAAGGGAAATTCTATTCACTTTTGTAAGATTTTCTCTTTCTTCTTTTTTGACTTTGGGACTGGAAGTGAAGGGAAATTTCCTTAAAGATCCAGAGACAGCAAAGAACCAAATACTGGCAGAGGGGCTAACCCTTTTTGATACTCCCCAAAGCTAAAAAAAAAAAAAAAAAGCTTTGGCTTTAGATATGCTCTATGGACTTCCCTGTTGCCTACAGAAAGGGAAATGATCATGTTATGTACAAGTGTTGATAAAGAACAGAACAGCAACGTGCTTAGACTTGCAGAATACAACATTTAATGACTTTTATGTCATAGTCAAATGGATTAGAGGCCACGGGCAGCCTATACACACAGACCAATTATAGTGTGAACTCCATAGTTGAAAACATAACTGGTCACTAAATGAATGAATTAAAAAAATAGGTTTTCTACCTACCCAATCATATATTTAGATGTTGAGTAACATAGAACTATGGTTGCGATTATAAAATCGCACATGTGATATATAGGCCACCAATATGTAAGACAGAGCTCTCTGCCTTTCTAAGTACCCTGGAACATTTTGTAATATCTGTTCATCCTGCCCTTAGACCCAATGGATATGCACTTCCTTAGATAGGGTTTTATTGCTCTACCTATTTGCAGTGAAATCAATATTGCTTAGGTTTTTGCTCTTTTTATACCCCTGTCAGGTAATAGACATGCCTAGCTCTATCCATAGCCCTTAATATAGACAGAACGTTGCTCTACCTGCAGGAACTTATCAAAATTAAATTCCATGGTCAGTCCCTCCCACCTCCTCCAGCACTGTCTTCCAGGGTGCAGGAGAAATCCAGCTTGCCTGCTGAATTTACCATTAAAAGGCTCTAAGTTACATTTCTTCATATCACTTTTGCAATGAAAATGTTTCTTTTTTTTTTTACTCTGAATGGAATAAACAAGGATGCTTAGATCATTGGTGCTCAACCTGTGGCCCTCCAGCTGTTGCGGAACTACAAGTCCCATGAGGCATTGCAAGGCTAACAGTTACAAGCATGACTCCCAAAGGCAGAGGCGTGATGGAACTTGTAGTTCCGCAACAGCTGGAGGGCCACAAGTTGTGCACCCATGGTTTAGATCAGTGGATCTCAACCATAGTCCTCAAGTACCCCCAACAGGCCATGTTTTGGGAATTTCTCATAGATAAAATAGCTGTCCAAAATACCAAGCAATTGACTCTGATTTAAAGCATCTGTGCAAGATAAAGGAAAACCTGCAAACATGGCCTGTTGGGGGTACTTGAGGATTGAGGTTGAGAACCACTGGCCTAGATGATGTTTAAGCTGGATAGCAGTAATAAAGGCACTGCTGCATCTAATGCGGCGTATACACGGTCGTTTTTCGGCATGAAAAAAACAACATTTTTCAGCATGTCCAAAAAACAAAGTTTTTCCAACTTCATCATTAAAAACGATGTTGTCCACACACCATCATTTTAAAAAAATTATGAACAAAGCGCGGTGACGTACAACACGTACCACGGCACTCTGAAGGGGAAGTTCTATTCGCATTTGGGCTGCTTTTAGCTGATTCCTTGTTAGTAAAAGACGATTTGCGCTTTTTTGTTTGTTATAGCGTGATGAATGTGCTTACTCCATTATGAATGGTAGTTTTACCTGAACGAGCGCTCCCGTCTCATAACTCGCTTCTGGGCATGCGCGGGTTTAAAACATTGTTTTAGCCCACACACGATCATTTTTTACAACCGAAAAACAAAGCCGAAAAACAATGTGAAGCCCACATACAATGATTTTAAATGACGTTTTTTAAAAATGTCATTTTTTTTCATGCCGAAAAAGGACCGTGTATACGCGGCATAAGTGTTTATTACACGGAAAGGATTTTATGAAGTTTTTTCTAAAGTTTCCTGCACAAGCATATATACACACATGGTAAAATCTTACTGATCATGTTTAAGTACAAGTTGTGCCAGGTGCCACATGTGTGACCACTCTACAAGTACTGGGATAGATTTTGTAACATACCGTTATTGGTCTCTATGGGATGGCTTTCTCATGTGTGCAAATAACAGTCAATGAATATCTGAACACTATTAATATTCGGGTAGGGCTTATAGAATTCTCTAGCTTTAGACAGCACCTGTAAGTTTCATTAATACAAGATTCATTTAATGATGGTTATACAAATTGTATAACACATCTGTGTGTCAAAGGGAACGCAGTAAGAACACGAATCTTGTCAAAGTTGCCTACAGTTTTACTGTTAAAAAAAAGTTGCCTACAGTAATCACTACTCAAGTCAAGAGCTTGCTTTCAAATATCTTTGAAATACAAGATATTATTTTACCAGTTACCAGTTGGCCAAAAAGCTGTAAAACTAGTTTGCCATGACATAAACATTTTTTTTTTTCAGATGAAGCATAATTTTAATCTCCAAATAATTAAGGATGCACTTTTCTTGAGAAAGCACTTGCTGCAAAGACTTTGTGCCGAAGATATTCTGGTAGGTTAATTGATGTCTAAACTGACCCTAGTATGTGCAGGTATGAATGTGATTTAGGGACCTTAGATTGTAAGCTCTGAGGGCAGGGACTAATGTGAGTGTATAATAAACATGTGTAAAAAATAAATAAACCAGGAAAGACTGTCTATCTCTCACTTCTCAACACTGCATGGCCTTTGAAGTTAGGTCAGCTGGCTTAGAAGGGCCATTAATGGTGGTTTTGTTATGTTGCCATAGAAGGGTGGGTTCCCAGTAGCCATTTGCCAGTGTATGTTGGAATAGTTTAGGGATAGTTGACAGTCTTTGTAGGTGACTTGCTATATGGTGCTCTTCTGTGTTATATTGAGCTAAATTACTGTGGATTGCAGTGTGGTTGGCTACGTGTTCTTGTGTACTCTTGTGTTCTGTACATCAGCAACAACTGTAGTTGCTGTTTAGCTGCCCGGTCCTTCTATGTTCTTTTTTGTTCTTTTATTTCTTGTTTTTATAAATTTTTTGCTAGTTAAAAAAGGTTTAGCATTAAAGGGCTTAATTTTATGGGCGAGGCAGGTATTTATTTATTTTTATTTGCTAGGACCTTTTTTAATTTTGCAGTTCGCATTGCACACTTCTTGCTGACTCAAATCTGATTGCAGCACGTCATCCCATACTTGTTTGGTAAAATATTATACACCATAAGCACTACATTTTCCCCCTATTTATTCTCATATGAATTTGGATAAAAGATGAATCCAATGGCCCGGATTCACGTAGATCGGCGCATCTTTGTGCCGGCGTAGAGCATCTCATATGCGCTACGCTGAAGTAACTCTGAGGCAAGAGCAGTATTCACAAAGCACTCGCTCCCTACGTTGCGCCAGCGTAACGTAAATTGGCCGACGTGAGCCCACCTAATTCAAAGTAGGAAGGTAGTGGGCGTGATACATTTAAATTAACCGTGACCCCATGTAAATGAAGGGCCGAACAAACGGCGCATGCGCACACATGCTCAGAATCACGTCGCATATACCCCCTAAGATACGACGGCTCAATGCCTACGATGTGAACATAACCTTCGCCCAGCCCCATTCACGTATGACTTGCGTAAACGACGTTAAATACGACGGCTGTTCCCTGGTCCATACCCTAACATGACTTACCCCTGCTTTATTAGGCTTAACTTTACGCCGGACGTACGCCTTACTTAAACGACGTAGATTACAGCGACGGGCGCAAGTACGTTCGTGAATCGCCGTATCTTGGTCATTTGCATATTCAACGCGTAAATCAATGGAAGCGCCCCTTGTAGGAGACTTACGTCGGTCGGATGGAGCCAAAATTCAGGCGTATCTTATTTCAAGAATCAGGCGCAGAGATACGACGGCGCATCCGTGCACTTACGCGGCGTATCAGAAGATACGTCGGCGTAAGTGCTTTCTGAATCCAGCCCAATGTGTTTTCCCTGGTGATAGACTTTTCACTGTTCCTGTCAATATCCTGTATAATTTACATCTGTTGTTGTTTGTCTAGAAAACTTCATTCTCCATCCTTAAAGTGGAGTTTCCATCCCAAAATCTTTTTTCATTATTGTGCTCATTAGACCTAAAAAAAAAAAAAAAAAAAATGTTTTACTCATCTGAAAATGCCTGTTGCTATGCGGTCCCACAAAATCTGCCTTTGGAATCACCTAGGATTCTGACATCATCTCCCTCTAATGCTCCTGGGAAATGTGTGTCATCATTTCCCAGGATGCAGTGTGCTGCCCAATTATCACTCCCCATCCAAGACTTCCAGGAAGTAAGTGCTTGTGGGCTTCACAATGCCCACAAGCAAAATGACAACGGTGTAGACATAGTTTTATAAACTAACTTTTTTGAATAACTATGCGGAGCGGTGGCGGATTGTAAAATAGTAAGTAACCGAATTTATATTATAAAAAATGCATGCTGAAAGGACATACATTTAAAAAATGCTAATTGTGGTTGGAACCCCGCTTTAAGCCCTGAAAAAAGGAGCATTTGTGAGGCTCCCAAAATGTGCTGGCTCCATCTTTTGCTCAAATTCATATTGGAAGATATATACAGTGAGGAAAATAAGTATTTGAACACCCTGCTATTTTGCAAGTTCTCCCACTTGGAAATCATGGAGGGGTCTGAAATTGTCATCATAGGTGCATGTCCACTGTGAGAGACATAATCAAAAAAAAAATTCCAGAAATCACAATTTATGATTTTTTAACTATTTATTTGTATGATACAGCTGCAAATAAGTATTTGAACACCTGTCTATCAGCTAGAATTCTGACCCTCAAAGACCTGTTAGTCTGCCTTTAAAATGTCCACCTCCACTCCATTTATTATCCTAAATTAGATGCACCTGTTTGAGGTCATTAGCTGCATAACGAGATACCTGTCCACCCCATACAATCAGTAAGAATCCAACTACTAACATGGCCAAGACCAAAGAGCTGTCCAAAGACACTAGAGACAAAATTGTACACCTCCACAAGGCTGGAAAGGGCTACGGGGAAATTGCCAAGCAGCTTGGTGAAAAAAGGTCCACTGTTGGAGCAATTATTAGAAAATGGAAGAAGCTAAACATGACTGTCAATCTCCCTCGGACTGGGGCTCCATGCAAAATCTCACCTCGTGGGGTCTCAATGATCCTAAGAAAGGTGAGAAATCAGCCCAGGACTACACGGGAGGAGCTGGTCAATGACCTGAAAAGAGCTGGGACCACCGTTTCCAAGGTTACTGTTGGTAATACACTAAGACGTCATGGTTTGAAATCATGCATGGCACGGAAGGTTCCACTGCTTAAACCAGCACATGTCAAGGCCCATCTTAAGTTTGCCAATGACCATTTGGATGATCCAGAGGAGTCATGGGAGAAAGTCATGTGGTCAGATGAGACCAAAATAGAACTTTTTGGTCATAATTCCACTAACCGTGTTTGGAGGAAGAAGAATGATGAGTACCATCCCAAGAACACCATCCCTACTGTGAAGCATGGGGGTGGTAGCATCATGCTTTGGGGGTGTTTTTCTGCACATGGGACAGGGCGACTGCACTGTATTAAGGAGAGGATGACCGGGGCCATGTATTGCGAGATTTTGGGCAACAACCTCCTTCCCTCAGTTAGAGCTTTGAAGATGGGTCGAGGCTGGGTCTTCCAACATGACAATGACCCGAAGCACACAGCCAGGATAGCCAAATGGCTCTGTAAGAAGCATATCAAGGTTCTGGCGTGGCCTAGCCAGTCTCCAGACCTAAACCCAATAGAGAATCTTTGGAGGGAGCTCAAACTCCATGTTTCTCAGCGACAGCCCAGAAACCTGACTGAAATTGGAGTACTACGCGCCAAAAGTAATAAACTAAAAAGTGAGCTGCTACCCAAAAATAATCAGAGATTATGCAGTTATGTGTAAATAAAGGGTGCGCTAAATAAATAATATTAATAGTATTAACAGTGGTTAAAAACTTGATATAAATACTAGTATAGTGGTAAATCAATATATCCAGAGCCCTGGACACTATTGATAATATAGTGATAATCAAAAAGTGAGTCCACAATAAAGGTGATAAACAAAAATGAGTCCACAATCAAAGAGTCAATCAAAGAGTCCAGTGATGACGTTTTAGGGCTGGAAAATTGAATTCCCATAGGTGATTTCTTCATTAAGAGAAGTGTTGTGTTTGCAATCAAAATTATAATGATCCACCTTCACCGTGATTTTGTCAAAACACCCAATGTGAATGAATAGGCAGGCTCCTTACCAGATGGAATTGCCCCCAATTTTGATATCAAAAAGGGAGGACAATTAAAGCTTTGACAGGATCACCTGTGTATGAATGAGATACGTCCTGACAGCAGTGATGGAAACAGTCATGGGTTCTCGGATATATGCATGAAAAATAAATGGTGGCAAAACATAGTGTAACTCGTTTTAATATCGTATAAAATCGTATACATAGGGAGCCAAGTGGCCGCTTACTTTGTGAGTGCCTTGGACCCGGCACTGAGGCTTTAGTGATTAAAAATCAGCTAAGGAAGATCCTGGATGCTGTGAGCTGCGAAATGTCCGGATCCCCGGAGCGTGCGTTCCACGGCCGCAGCAGTGTGGAGCCAGCAATGCAGGAAGTGACGAGGTACTGGAGCGTACAGTTGCGTGGTTGGGTGCCGCCCCGACCTACGTTTCGGAATGATCGTCTTCAGGAGGCGTGCCCAACCACGCTAGTGATGTATATTTATATGTCCGTCAATGATGTGGGAGGAGGGAGTGGGCGTGTGATAGCCTCAGTAGCGGGTTCAATGCCACAGTGCGCTGTACGGCGGTAATGCAATACAACTCCAACATTCAATAAGATAAATCTCTCTAAATACAAATCGCAGGTAATAATACAGGTGATACACCATAGCTTGGCCAAAAGTGTTCACTAAATACAAGGTTAAAATGCCTATGTATGACACACTACATATAATAAGATTACAATAAAGATAAAAAATATTTAATAATGTAGAAATAAAACAATTGGATACTAAAACCTGAGAATGTGTATTCTCCATATGGACGGACATAGATTTATTCCCAAAACTATATATCCCCTATTGAATATGGGGTAGTTGATAAGTGCCATACTAATCTTAATAACCCTATGCTAAAACAACATACTTTGACCGATTGTGAGGTTAAATATAAAAATAGGGTTATAAGTTAAAATATAATTTGGATTTAAAATAAATGAGTTAAAACATGATTATGGTATAAAAAAAAAAAAAATTTGTGTGATAAAATAAAGGAGACTCAGTATAATGTTAATAATTCGTTAAAAAGCAGTTCAGGTCCAATTCGATGTTGAGGCCTTGCGGATGCATCGTTCTCAAACGATGGATCCACATAGTCTCATTCTGTGAAACTGCCTGAGTCATATTGGTTCCTCTCCAATTACTGGTTATTTTATCTATACCAATAAATGTTAACTTGCTGGGGTCCTCATTATGAAACTGCGAAAAGTGCCTAGACACACTATGATTCGGGAACCCGTTTTTAATATTTGCCACGTGTTCATTGATCCTTACTCGTAATTTTCTGGTGGTACGGCCCACGTATTGCAAAGAACAAGGGCATTCGAGTAGGTAGGTAACATGATGTGAGTCACATGTTATAAGGGGTTTCACCTTGTATTCTTTCTGTGTGACATTGGATTTGAATTGGGTTACTTTTCTGCTTATTCTACTAGTGCTCTTGCATGATTTGCACCTAGTACAGTGATGGAAGCCAGACCCATCAAGGAAGGTTAGAGGTCGTGGTGGGGGGTCGGGTACATTTGGAGCAATAATATTCCGTAACCCTGGTGCTCTTCTGTACACAAATTTTGGTTTGGGGGGTAGGATAGCGGCCAAATCATTGTCTTTTAACAGTATTGGCCAATGTTTTTTAAAGATTTTTTCAATGCTTAGGTATTGCCTATGGAAACCTGAAAAGAAGGCCATTTCTGATGAGAAAGGTTTCTTCCTTTTGGTGGTCAGAAGTTCTTCTCGATCCATATTCAATACTTCTAGAGTAGTTTTTTCTAGTGTTTGTAAAGAATAACCTTTTTCTTTAAACTTCTCTGTTAGAATTTCAGATTGCGATTGAAAATCTGTAGCCATATCACAATTTCGGCGGATCCTCATGTATTGTCCTTTGGGGATGGTGCTCAACCATTTTGGGTGGTGGCAACTGTTGGTAGGTACAAATGCATTCCTATCCGTGCTCTTAAAATATGTGCGAGTACTGATTTTATCCCTATTTTTGGTCAGAATTAGATCCAGGTAGTTGATTGATGCTAGACTTGACGTAGCAGTAAATCGGAGTCCATATTGATTGCTGTTCATTCCATTAAGGAATATTTCCAAAGAAGGCCAAGATCCCTCCCACAAAAGAATAATATCATCTATATATCTCATATAGAAAATAAGAGATGCATGGTTGTCTTGATAGATGGTCTCCCCTTCCCACTTATTCAATACCAAGTTTGCAACACTGGGGGCATATCTAGCCCCCATTGCAACTCCCTTAACTTGATTATAATACGAACCCAAAGCCCAGAAATATTTGTTCCCCATAGCCTGTTGCAGTCCGTCTACAAGAAATTTAACTTGAACCTCTGATAGTCTGGTATCGGTTTGGAGTGCCAAAGTGACAGCAACTATTGCGTCCTCCTGTCGGATGTTTGTATACAGTGACTCAACGTCAACTGTAACCAACCAAGTGGATTCTGTGACTGTAACGGAGGATAAAGATTTTATGAGTTCACGGCTATCTTTTAAGTAGGATTTGCCCTTAATGACTAAGGGCTGAAGAAATATGTCCAAATATTCTCCAATTCTAGAATATAGAGAACCAATGCCACTTATTATTGGTCTTCCTGGTGGGTTCACCTTATCTTTGTGTACTTTTGGAACTATGTATAGGACCGGGGTCCTGGGTGTATTAGGGACGATGTATGTTGCCTCCTTTGGGGTCAATATGGACTTTGATGTGCCCTCTGTGGTCCATAATAGAAGTTGTTCCTTCAACTTGGTCAGAGGGTCTCCTCGCAGTAATTTATAAGTGCTGTCATCTTCCAGTAGTCTTCCTATTTCCTTGTAGTAGCTCTCTTTGGTGAGAACCACTACCCCCCCCCCTTTGTCTGCGGGGCGAATAATAATGTTCTTATTTTCCTCTAGTTTTTTGATTCCTTCCTTTATGAAACCTTGTTGTTGAGTATGTTTGACTTCCAAATCATTAATGTCACTTTGGATCATGTTTTTGAATACTTCCACGTGGTGGTGGGTTCCTTTTTTGGGATTAAAAACTGAATTATTCCTTAATTCTGTATGGACAAATTCATTGTTTTCTTCAGTGGTCGGTGTAGTGACACTCTGTTGTGAGAAATGTTTTTTTATATTGAGTTTTCTTATATATTTCTCCACCTCAATGTAGACTTCAAATTTGTTAATATTTTTGTCTGGGCAGAATTTCATGCCTTTTGATAAAACTTCTATTTCAGCACTGGAAAATTCAGCTCCTGCCAAGTTAAAAATGCCCTCATTTAGTTGTCTCGAGGTCTTTTTCGACCTGGTTCCCCCTCTTCTCCCTCTTTTTCGGGGTTGGTTTTTTGAGGGTGGACTGGGGTAGTGGGAATCTTGTAGGGAGTTTTGTAGGGGATTTTGTATGGTTCTTTCCATCCCCTCCATTCCCCCCCTGGTGGTGGGTGGCTTTGTTGAGCCGGCCTACCCCTGAAATTCCCTCTAAATTGGCCTTTTGAGGGTCTTGGTGTGTATTGGCTTGGTGGAGGATTATAGTAATAGTGATCATGATCACCCGGATAATTTTCCAGTGGGGCATATCTGTTGAAATTAGCTCCTCCATAAGGGGCTGGATAATAATCATATGGTGCTGGATGGTTGCCATGATCACTATATGGTTGAGGACCCCTCCCAGATAAATTGTTAGTCCCTTTCGTAGGTACTTGGGGCTTAACTTTTTTGGGGGTGTGAGTTTTGTTTTTTTGTTTGCTTTTGCTTATTGCATAAGTGGCTAAGTTTTGGGCTTCCGTGTCTCTTGCTGCAGGTGGCTCATTAGAGCTAGATGGGTCCAATTCAGCTTGCCATTTGTAGGTTTTATGTTCTTCATAGTCCCTGACGTCCCTCTGATATTTTTTGAGTTTTTTATTTTTAATTTCTGAGTCGTACCTGGAGAGATGGGCCTGTAATCTCTGAGCCCTCTCCAGATATTCTTCAGAACCAATCAGAGGTCCCATACTTTCTTTCAAGTTACCTATGCTAGCCTCTACCAATGCATTTTTGGCTTTACGCCTTCTAATCATCAGTTGAAGTAATTTTTGTTCACATGCATTGAAGAATTGAAACCAGTCGTCTATAAGTGTGAGGTCTTCCACCCCATCATTAGGGTGCACATCCCACCTCAAACTCCTCGGAGTAAGGTTTTTACTTATGTACACTTCAAATGATGCGATGTCCCACCATAGACGTATCTGCTTTTCCATGTCATATTGCAATTGTTTAAACCCTTTTTCCAGGTCCAAATTATTGCTAGGTGTTTCTAAAAAGATGTCCTCTATGTTAGTCTGCCGACTTTTCATAAAGTTAAAGATGTCCATGTCTGCGTAGTGAAAAATCTATTGGATTTTAGTAAATGGAATTGGAGTACTACGCGCCAAAAGTAATAAACTAAAAAGTGAGCTGCTACCCAAAAATAATCAGAGATTATGCAGTTATGTGTAAATAAAGGGTGCGCTAAATAAATAATATTAATAGTATTAAACAGTGACTGATCTAGAGAAGATCTGTGTGGAGGAGTGGGCCAAAATCCCTCCTCCAGTGTGTGCAAACCTGGTGAAAAACTACAAGAAACGTTTGACCTCTGTAATTGCAAACAAAGGCTACTGTACCACATATTAACATTGATTTTCTCAGGTGTTCAAATACTTATTTGCAGCTGTATCATACAAATAAATAGTTAAAAAAATCATACATTGTGATTTCTGTATTTTTTTTTTGATTATGTCTCTCACAGTGGACATGCACCTACGATAACAATTTCAGACCCCTCCATGATTTCCAAGTGGGAGAACTTGCAAAATAGCAGGGTGTTCAAATACTTATTTTCATCACTGTATATACCTAGACAATTAATTCCTGGTGTGGCAATTTAACACCATTCAGACACAAGCTAGGAAAACTGTGGAATGCCTTTGGCATGGAAAGATTGTAGGTCAAGAATCCAAATACGATGTCCAAATTCCACCACAAATGTCCTATGTCCTACAGTAACAGGCCACTACTATCCTCAGATCTGCTCTGTAATGTCTGCCTGTAGAATGTCAGCTGTGGTAAAAGTACCAGCCATTCGGGTACCTTGAGGAAGCATATGGCTCTGCTCCACTTTGGGAGCAGCACCTCAATGAGACAAGTTGGCAACAAAACTCCTCCTCCTTTCTGCTCCTCACTTTCCAAATCACCCCTCCACAAAATTATCATTCTTCATTGGCTGCAACATCTGCATCCTCTTGTGACAGGTGTGGAAGTAGCACAAGTGGGTTCAGAGGACTAGGATAACCATGTCAAGTTGGTACGAGTGTCACAGGGTCAAGCAAAAGCTTTAACCTCTCCAGAATTCTCCTACACCCAGCTTGCCATCTCTTGCAGCATCCTTCCCTAGGCAGGTGTCTCCTCCACAGCTACTGGAGCAGAGAAAGAATGTTTCCAAATAACCCCTATGTCCAGCATCTTTATATCAGATTGCCACTACTGTTTATTCCTATTAGTAGGATCAGTCCCCTTTATATGAGTTTATGACCTGTGCTATACCACATAGCAGATACTCAGCCAATTAGCCATTATTATTTTGCTTAAAATGTCATCCCTGCCTTGATATGCATTTGGAATGTGCTCCTTGAGGGCAGGGACAGATGTGAATGTGCAATATGTAAAGCACTCCATAAATTGTTATTGCTATATAAATAAAATAAATAAATATGCGTCTGTGGCGCTGGAAAATGCTGTCCAGTATGCCTGGGCAGTGCGCTACATATCCTTCATGGCACACTGGGTTAACCTTCAAGCAGCTAGGAAGAATGCATTAAGGGGCACAGCCCTGCAGCTGATGGTGCTGTCACACATTTTGTGTGATGGTGACAGCGCTTACTCCTGTATCCACTCCTCCTCACTGGCCTCATCCTCTGACTACTCATAATCAGCATTTCCCCCCAAGCGCCCCAGAGTATATGCAGCATCCAAGGCTAAAGGCTGCCATGCAATAATTAGCAACACAATCCTTCTTGTGCTCCTTCTGAAGTATGTACTGCATGTGGCAGGAGGAACAGGAGGATATTCTGCAGTCTCAGGGCTATCATAACTCTTAGCCAACCACTTTCATCCCTGTAATCCAGAGGTAGCAAGTGTCAGGGGAGAAATACAAGGAGAACAATGATAGTTGGGGTACTGGTGGTTAAGAGGAAGAGGAAATGGGAAAGGGGGTTGTTTCACTCTTCCCAAATGTGCACACACAGCAAGAAAGGTTTAAAGACAGGCAAGACAAAACAAAAAGCAAAAGAGACAACTTAAACAACAGAAGGCCAAAAGTGTGAAAGAAGGAAAAGAACATGCTTCACATATTGACTGTTAACCAAATGCATTGACTGTGAAGCTGCAAGTCATATGACCAATGATAAAAGTTTATTCACCTAGATCGATCAAATCAAGAAAAGATTACAACAGCTATTGGGCAGTACATGGTTTAAGAGGTAATAGCGGAAATTATAGGAATCTGTATAAAAAAAAATCACCTGTGAACTGTATCAATTGAAGTACAACACTGTCAAAGGGGAAAAACATTCACATGTGCCATTGTTGTCTTGGACACAAAAATCCTTAAACTATATAGAAACCAGCTGGTGGTTGACCCATGAAGTCAAATAATGAAGTGTACCAGTTGTGTACCCCCTTCAAAGGGGGGCTTGATTGCGTCATCACCAAACAAAGATCCACCTGAAAAATTAGTATAGGGAGGGGACCAAGCCTCACAGATCAAAGCGGTGTCCAACAGGGACTGGCCGGATTACCCTTCAACTGAAACACATGCAGATCACACCGGGTGCTAGGCACAGGCACCAAACCATGTGAGTGCATACCATATGTTTTACTTTGAATTAATTTAATAAACTACGGTTTTACGCTATGGGGGCCCCCCTTCTGTCATTTTTTTCCTTCCCATCCATTGAGGATCATCCTAAGTACAGCTGACACTGGAATAAACCATCTAGGGGTCGTTGTTCCCCACAAAGCGAAAATAACCACTCCATCGATAGGTGGTCAATGTTTAAGGGTAAGTGTATATCCATGTATATCCTCTGTCTGAACACTGAGCATTGGAGCACCGATTATTTATCTACACACGTCTACATTATTTCACAAAAGTGGGACGTTTATAACAATCAAAATGTTTGATTTACTGATTTATGTTTCTCATGTTTGAATTTTGTATCAGTTAAGCATGGTGTCTAACCACTTCATGTTATGGCTAAGAAGACCAACTGATCGTACATTTTCGCAACTCTATCATAAAACATTCTTTATCAATCTGGGATAGATTCAAGACTTCTCTTGGCCTTTACTCTTCTCATTAAACGCTCCTTTTCTTTGTTAAAAATCCTGCTTTTTTTCCCTGCCTGGATCACCCCTAATTCTTTTAAAGCATAGAATGCAGCTAATTTATCTGTTTATATAATTTGGTATCTGCCTCTTCCATACATTTATTTTCCTTAATTTGTGTGATACATTTGGACTTTCTTAATCAGAAGTGTTCCGATATTTGCAAATAAAAAACAATTTCCATCCTTATCTCAATTCCAACTCCCAACTATTCCAGATGTTGTGTTTTGAACGCATATGTATTTCTGACCCTCATGCTAAAGGACTTCTCTATAAGCAAATGTTATCTAGTACTAACACTGGTCCCTCCTCATATGTCTCCAAATCGGAACTAGACTTTAATTGCTCATTTAATGCTACTCAATTGTCTAGCATATGGTTCGCCACTAAGTCTGCTTCTTCTAATGTTGTTGCTGTGGAAACTAACTTTAAGGTGCTAACCCGTTGGTATTTGGTCCCCGCTAGAATATCAAAATTTGCTGGAGCTCGTTTTCACGGCTGTATATAGTCTGGCACTCAACTTCATATTTTGTGGGATTGCCCAATTGCCCAAAAATTCTGGAAGGCAGTTTTTGACTTAGCCTCCAAAATCTTTGATACACCTATACAGCCCAATCCTGCTACAGTCCTATTAAACCTGAAACCTGGTGGGATCGCACAGAATCAATTTTGCCTTCTTTTACAGCTCCTAACAGCTGCAAAACAAACCATTGCTAAGGCATGGAAAACGCAATATTTAATTCTAGCTGAAACCATACACAGAACTAATAAAGCTCATATTCGTGCTAAAATGGAAGCAATCAAAAGAAATCAAATTGGTTCATTTAAAAAAACTCTGGCTTCCTTGGGTTAAGCACTGTTTAACTCCAGACTTTGATGACACACTATTATTGCCTTGGTAGTTTTACTCTATTTGCCTTGACTATACTTTCTATTCATTTTGGATCGCATCACCACTTGTAACCCCCCCCCCCTCCTCTTCCCCCCTTTTTTCTACCCTCTTCTCTCTATCTACTCCTATTTTTTGTTTAATACCTTTTAATATTGTATGGCACTTATAAACACATTGGTGTTGGTTTGCTGGAGCTGGGGAGTGTGGAGTCTGGTGCAGCTGTGCGTGGTAGCCAATCAGCTTCTAGCTTCACCTTGTGAAATTAAGCTTTGATAATAAAACCTTGCAGCTGGTTGGTTTCTATACGAACATGCGCTGGATTTTGCGCTCTCCAGTTTTAGTGAATCGCCCCAATTATCTCTTCTGTTTTTAAAATATACCTATTAGTTTAATCTCCTAATTACTTCTCTTGCAAAATAAACCAATAGTCATTAGCTTACCTTTTTCCTTCTGATGGAATTTTCTAATGCTTTCGATGTAATACTTTATTGGTTTATTCGTTGCTCTACTCGTTAAATTTTTACATTATTATGTACTCATCATAATCGATATGTTTAGCTTTATTGCTATTTGAATATTGTACCACCATCCTTGCATGTACTCGATTTGTCAATCTTTGTTATATTTAAAATAATAAACAAATTTGACAAGAAAATCTACTAGGGTATGGCCAGCTTAAATGCAAAAAGTCTCATGAAGTGACACAGTCAGGACCGTCTAAACAACAACCTGAGCATAAATAGTCAATGTTAATGGAGGAATGTTTCTTGCAGCACTATTGTGTTCTGCCAATTTTGTAATGTTTGCAATCTGTGGATGCAGGAAAGAAAATTGCTCCGTCTATGGTCAGATTTAAATTTACCAGTGTAGGGAGCTGCTGCTCCCAACTGTCTGAATTTGTAAATGCCTGGAAATATATTATGTATGCCAGGGCTCAAAAAGTAAAGCCCTGAGAGACTAGCTAGGCCTTAAGAGTTACTTGCCACCAGTTGCCCCACCCAGTCCCGGCCCTGCCCGGCCCCTAATTTCGCCTCTAAATGCACCCTAGCAAATTATCTCATGGAATTACACTCTTAAATATTATATACAAAATTACGTTACAAAATAAATATTTACAACAACTTTTACAATATTAACATAAAGCATATTTCAATGATCTGACTGTGATAAATAAAATAAGGATAAATAATATTTAATAAAAACCGGCAGACATTCGGCCCTTGTGTAAGGCACTCAGTCCAACAGTTTGGCCAGCTTCTGTCAGACGAGCATGTTGGAAAACAGCAGCCGACTGTCTCATGATCAGCGCTCTCTGCCAATGGCACAGATCAATGATCAGATTATTCCGGTGGGGGGGGGCGTCCCACTGTCAGAACACAACAGCTCAGTAGGGGGAGATTGCTGCACTAATGTCAGTACAGAGGCTCTGACTGGAGCTGTCAGTTTTTTTTTTTTCATTCAACTCACTGAGTTGTCGTCGTGCGTACTAGACATTACAGCAGAGCACAGCACTGGACAGGGGAGCGGGAGCTGCCAAATTTAACTTTTCCTGATAACAAGCTGGTGATTGGTTGCTAGGCAGTCCGAGCAACCAATCACCAGCTTGTTAATAGGAAAAGTAAACTCTGGTAGCTCCCCCCGCCCCCACCTCATCTTGTTCTTTGGCGACTTCCACTGTATGCCAGGCCCTGCAAAGAGAATGCCGGTGAGGAGGCTGGGAGGAGATTAAGCACCCCCCCTTCCAATGCGGTTCCCCACTTGCCTTAAGCATATTTCCATTAGCCTAATGCGAGCAGGCGATTTGAAATTTTAAGGGTTGTTGGCTTTGAAACCCTTGAAGGAGGAAATACGGTGTATATTGAAATCCTTGTGAAAGACTGAGGCCGCGTATACACACGGTCGGACAAAACCGATGAGAATGGACCGAGGTTCAGTTTCATCAGTCCAAACCGACCGTGTGTATAGCCCATCGGTCTGTTGTCCTTCGGTCCAAAATTATAAAACATGCTTTAAAATCGTACCGATGGCCCGCTGCCCGATCGGTCCAAACCGATGGTTAGTACAGAAAGCATTGGTTCATGCACAGTGTCAGGTCTGTGCTACTGTATTTGGAGTGGTCACCTTCCAGTAATTGGTAGGTAAACCTGCTTTATTGAAATATAGTTTATATGCATCTCCTGTTATTCTAGTTAACCCTGTCTCTTCTGGACTGGGATTCTATAGCTAGTTTTAGCTTAGGGCTCAATAGGCCAGAGCCAGGTTAGGCATTCGTGGGCACTTCAGGATCATTAGCTTAAAGGTCATTTTACATGTTGGATTAGAAACTATTAGAGAGGGACTAAAGTGCAGAGTAGATAGGTTGATTCTGAGTTCCAGTACAACACCACAACCTCTGTTTCAGTTGCTCAAAAGGGGGAAGACCCCCCCCCCCCAGCCATGACTGCTGATTTTGTCTTCAGATCTCTGATGCAAAGACAGATGCCACATCATACTCAAGGATCCCTGCAACTGGAATTTGCTGCAACATTCATCTGGAGGTATCTCTATTAATGACTATATATACCCGGTTATATATGCACAATTCCACCAAGACTTCTATCAGGTTCTTTGCTGATAATACCTGTTTGTTCATTGGATGTATGTACTGTTATCAATTTCTTCTTATATAGATAAGATTTTTAATGAACTTTGACTAGGGCTTACTTTCGGGGTAGGGCTTATATTGCAGCCCGCCCCGATAATCACGCTAGGGCTTACTTTTGGGGTAGGGCTTACTTTTGTGGAAACACGGTAGAGAGTTTTTTTTTGGGGGGGTGCATGTGATCATCACAGGGCCAATTAGCACTGTCCAGACAGAGGGCAGGGGTCATACAGCCTCATAGGATAGTCAGAGCAGATTGAAATCTCATTCCACAAGCTTTAACCAGACACTGATAGAAGTCACATTATATATGTACTAAAATAATTGCATTTCCATGTTCTGTGTACGGTGGGAGACCAGATATAGTGAATGCAGGGTCCTGGGTTTAGTAACATTTTCACTGTATTCAGTAAAACATTTAACAGATAACATTTGCCTCTCTGCTTCAGAAGTCTACTAGCTCAGTACACTAAGTATGGATATTGTTATTGACATAAATTGAGGGTTGGTGAGTATTGAGGGCTCATTGATATCTATAGTGTGTGCTTGTGAATATTCATGGTTGGAGCAAAACCTGACTTCACCAAATTTGACTTGCTCATTCCTATATAATAGTATTCTAAATGAAAGGTAAAAGCTTCAATTTCACTTCACATAGTTGCTTTCTGAGATCACTGCCAGTTCTAGTTGTGGATCTCTCCTAACCCATTGATTTCCCTATGTAAGAAAATGTTTTTTGTTACCTGTAGGCTTGTCCTTACCAGTGCTGAATATAAAAGTATGGGAGGGCTTTGCAAAAAAAAGTGCAAAAGTGAATAACTTGCTTGTAACGATATTCAACCCATACGGGTTGATTCATGGATAATGGACCTTTATGCCACGTACACACAATCTGAATTTCTGACAACAAATGTTCGATGTGAGATTTTGGTTGGATATTCCAACCGTGTGTATGCTTCATCGGACATTTGCTGTCGGGATTTCCAACAACAAATGTTTGAGTGCTGGTTCTCAATTTTTCCGACAACAAACATTTTTGTCGGAAATTCCGATCGTCTGTATGCAATTCCGACGCACAAAAATCCTGTGCATGCTCGGAATCAATTAGACGCTTGCTCGGAATCATTGAACTTAATTTTTCTAGGCTCGTCGTAGTGTTGTACGTCACCGAGTTCTTGACGTTCGGAATTTCAGACAACATTTGTGTGACCGTGTGTATGCAACACAAGTTTGAGCCAACATTCCATCTTTAAAAAATCCACGGTTTTGTTGTTGGAAATTCCGATTATGTGTACGCGGCATTCGTATCATTTTCAGCAGATAGACTAGCTACCCATTGGCATGTAGTCCAACTTTACCAGCTCAATTGCATTGTAACACCATCCTCTCACATGGGGTCAGAAAGAGAGAGGGAACTAGTAGGGAATGGGATTGCCTATTTATTAACATACAGTATATCATAGCTACATTGGCCTGATAATGCATTTATAAAAACTCGGAAAAAATCATATAGCTTCTCGATGTAATTACATTTGTAAAAATTAGAGAAAACCCATTGGTTTATCGCTCTCTGACCACATGGCCTATGAAATGAACTGTAAAAAACAGCTTCATTGTTGTTTGCTTCTTAGGCAGCCAAGGATACTTGTAATAAATCAAGGGGTTGAAGCACTTTCATCTAGACACTTTAAAGTTCCAAGTGCAATAAATATAAATAAATATATAGATAAAAAATATCTATATATATATATACACACAAAACAGTTAATATGTGAAGTTATAAATAATGGGGTAGATTCAGAAAGCAATTGCGTCTGTGTAACCATAGTTACGCAGCGCAATTGCTTAGTTGCGCCGACCTATCGAGTGCTCCTGATTCAGACAGCTCGATACGCCGAATGCAGCCTAAGATATGACTGGCATAAGGCTCTTATGCCATCGTATCGTAGGCTGCATTCTTATGCTGGCCACTAGGTGGCGTTCCCGTAGTGGTCAGCGTATAGTATGCAAATTGCATACTAACGCCGATTCACAACCCTACGCGAGCCCTGCGTACGCAGTTTACGTCGTTTCCGTTCGTCGGGTTCCGCGTAAGGCTGCTCCTGCTATTAGCAGGGGCAGCCAATGCTACGTATACCTGTCGTTCCCGCGTTGTGAATTTTAAATTTAACGTCGTTTGCGTAAGTGAATTGTGAATGGCGCTGGACGCCATTTACGTTCACTTTGAAGCAAATGACGTCCTTGCAACGCCATTTGACGCAATGCACGTCGGGAAAGTTTCCCGACGGAGCATGCTCACTACGTTCGGCGCGGGAACGCGCCTAATTTAAATGATCCACGCCCCCTACGGGATCATTTAAATTATGTGCCCTTACGCCGGGCAGTTTTAAGGAGCGCCCGCACAAATTACGTAGCTACTGCTTCCTGAATGAAGCGTAGCGCAGATAATTTGCGTAGGCGCAGGGTAAAAACGGTACGCTGCGCCTCTGTAAGAAGTGCGCAGCGGTACCTGAATCTACCCCAATGTGTATAAAGTACCATAAAGGATCAATGATAAAAAAAACTGTGCAAAAAAGTGCAAAAAGCAGTGCAAAAAAACTTTCATAGTCCATATAGTCCCGTAGACCATACAATATCTGTACAATTAAATAAAAAAATGCCCACGGCTTTCTCCAATTGAGCGCAATGTGTCAGTTGGGCAGTGATGTCATCACGCTGGATGGGGCTTGGGTACCGTCTTAGAGAACAGTGTTTTGCCTGTATTTATATCATGCCTGATTTTATGGATTACATGTAAGTGCAATATTGTTTTTAATAATAAAAATGAATTAAGAGCTCTGCACTATTGGATGTTTGTGCTTCCTTCTGTGGTTTATCGGCTATTGAGAACATACTTGCGATCGTATGGTCAGGTTCATGGAATGAAGAGGGATTTGGGTCATTGTTTACAAAGCATATATGGCTTCACATATTAGTGGGGTCCACAGTTTTAGGTGAGCGAATACCCATAAGTGGTGGCGAAGGGCAATGCGGTCATTTCTCACTTCGGAAGATATATATCGGAGGAATTTCTTCGTTTTTTTATTTGATTGCACAGATGTTGTATGGTCTAAGGGAATATTCAGACTATGAAAGTTTTTTTCACTGCTTTTTATTATTGATAAAAAAAGGCAGTTTATATATATATATAAAGATATATTTCGATATATATCTATATATATATATCTATATATATATAGATATATCTAGATATATATCGATATATATCTTTATATATCTATATATATATATATATTTTTATTTTTTTTGTTTTATTGCAATTGTCACTTTAAAGTGTGTAGTTAAAAATGCTTAAATTTAATTTAATTTAATTTAATTATTTATTTATTTTAGATTCTGCATTTGGTGTAGTGATAGCACTGTTATGTGGTAACTGCTTTCTATAATATATCATATTCTTATTATTTCTGTGATAGCTTGATGTAGCATATAGTAGCACAGGGACTTAAATCTACTGAAATCCCAGGGTTGGATTACAATCTCATGGCTTGCCAGCAAAGTCGATTTTGGGTAATTCTCTGTATAAGCCCTGGTTCACACTGGGTACGATTTGAAACGATTTGAGATGCGATTTGACATGTCAAATCGCATCTCAAATCGGCGGCAATTGTCGGCAATGGCACTGTCCTAATCAGTGCGACACCGCATCTGCGATTCCAAAAAGTAGTTCCTGTACTACTTTTTGCGATTTCGGGCCACGATTTACATTAAATTGCGGCCGAAAACGCGGCAAAATCGCAGCCTCGAAATCGCGGTAAAATCGCACATTTTACCGCGATTTTGAATTCGCAGCAGTGTGAACCTAGGCTCAAGAACATATGGGAGATATAATAAAACGGGTGCAGCTGTGCATAGTAACCACTCAGCTTCTAACTTCAGCTTGTTCAATTAAAGTGATACTAAAGACTATTATTTTTTTCTTTAAAAATAATAATCACGTTATACTTACCTGCTCTGTGAAATAGATTTGCACATGGCAGCCCTCCTATTTCCGGTGCCTCGCCCATGCTCCTAGCCCCTCCCTTCTGTTGAGTGCCCCCACAGCAAGCAGCTTGCTATGGGGGCACACAAGCCGAGCCGCAGCTCTGTGTGTCCATTCAGACACGGAACCGTGGATCGATCCCGCCCCCTCTCTCTCCTGATCAGCTAACTGACGCTGATTGACAGCAGTGGGAGCCCATGGCACTGCTATTGTGTTTCAGCCAATCAGGAGAAAGTCCCGGACGGCCGAGGCACTTGTGAAACATCGCTGAATAGAGATGGGACTTAGGTAAGTATTAGGGGGGCTGCTGCACACAGAAGTTTTTTTTTTATCTTAATGCATAGAATGAAAGTGGGCTCAATAAAGAGCCCACGACATGGGATTGTGGCCGCCAAAAGTTTTTTTTAATAAAATTAGTTACAAAAAAAAAAAAGAGAGCGGGCTTGTCACAAGGCAGATGAGCAGGGTCTGGAAGGCGTGACAAGACCCGCTCACAGTTCACCTGAGGACAGGTAGGCGAGCTCCCCTTCCCTCCCACCCCTGTCGCAGGCACCATTAGGTGGTTATGTCACCCTTGGATCAAGGGGGGACTTTGGTTTATGATTTGATTCGTTTATAGCTTGAGTTCTATGACTGGGCAAGTTAGAATTAGATTTTTTTTTTTTTAAATAAGTTATATAATTTTAAATAGAATTAATTTATTCAATTTTGATTTATACTGAATAAAGTTATTTATTTATTTATTGATTGATTGATTTATTGATTGATTGATTTATTATACCAATAAAGGTGCCACGGCCATTAAACGCCAATGTGGTTGTTTATTCTTTCTTTTCTTATTAAAGGTATTAAATAAGTGTGACCTACAGTCCCATGCATTAAGATAAAAAAATACCTTCTGCCTTTACAACCACTTTAAGGCTTGCCAATAAAACCAGAAAACAGAATTTCTGTGGCTCAGGGAATACATTTAAACATTTCTTAACATTTAAAATAAAAACTGCAGTAATTGGATGGTTGAAAATAACACAAGGCAGTAATAAAGAAGACACAACTGACAAAACACCTTGAGTAACTCATCCCCTTTCTGTCTATATTCAAACAATCAGCAACATACTTTTCTCTAGACATCCAGTGGTAACAGTACTCACAATTTTGAAGAACCCAACACCAGTAGACATGTTTTCTGGAATCCATTATCTGCGGAGTAGCAGTGCGTGATACCAACTTCCTCCTGCCAGACAACTTCAGTATTCAGGAAGCTTGCAGATGAAAAGCATGAATTATAAACAAATAGTAAGAATAATCTCCAATATATTTCACAAACAAAAAAGCTGACTTGCTGTGGCTTCTAAAACACACTGGGGGAGATTCAGATAGATATACGACGGCGTATCTCCTATTACGCCGTCGTATCTCTGAGATCCGACGGTCGGATCTATGCGACTGATTCATAAGAATCAGGTTACGCATAGATCTCCCTTAGATCTGACAGATGTAAGTGACTTACACCATCGGATCTTAGGCTGCAATCTCCCGCCGGCCTCTAGGTGGCGCTTCCATTTGTATACGCGACGAATATGCAAATGAGGAGATCCGCCGATTCAGAAACGAACGAACGCCTGTCGCTTTCTTTTTACGTCGTTTGCGTTCGGCTTTTTCCGGCGGATAGTTACCCCTGCTATATGCGGCGTATCCTATGTTAAGTATGGCCGGCGTTCCCGCGCCTAGTTTTGAATTTTTACGTCGTTTGCGTAAGTCGGTCGCGAATATGGACGGACGCAATTTACATTCACAACGAAACCAATGACGTCCTAGCGACGTCATTGGGAGCAATGCACGCTGGGAAATTTAGCCGGCGGCGCATGCGCATTTAAATCGGCGCGGGGACGGCCTGATTTAAATACTACACTCCCCCTAGCCGCGGAATTTGAATTCCGCCGGGGGATTTACGATCCGCCGGCGCAAGTTTTGAGGTAAGTGCTTTCTGAATACTGCACTAGCCTCTCAAATTTGCGCCGGCGGATCATAAATCAGATAGATTACGTGGATCTAAAGATCCGCTAATCTATCTGAATCTAGCCCAGTGTGAGAAGCTTGCAGGGTGCAATGAAATCAGAGAAAACTTTACAACTTTGCAAGACCAAAGGTAATGCTGCAGCTTATCCTTAAGCCACTCGTGATTAAATACTTTTAAATAGCCAAGTCTGGTAACATCTTTGACATAATGACTTCACACCGGCCATCACATAAAGTCTAGTACACACGGGCTGAATGTTTCTATTAAACCAGTCGATGCCTGCCGAGTCCTGACATTCAGCCCGGGTGTATGGCTGGTGGTCTGACAAAAGCCGGACTTTCTGCCGGCTTCTGTCAAAGGCTCATGACCGAAAAATGTCTGCTGACCGACTACCGGCTCAGCCAATGGCGTAAAAAAACGAGTGCTGTGTTTGTGGCTTAAGACTGGCCATACACGATGCAAATTTCTTTCCTGCAACCATGGGAAAAGTACACCACATTTTCGCACTCTGGCGAAAACAATGACGAAAATCATTTCCATTTTCGTTAATGATCAAAAACTAAACGAAAATGTGAGGGAGGAACGTTTACCCTCAGAACTTCCGGTTTCCATGAAGCTCCTGCTTCCTCTGGATGGAGCCTGGCCTTTGTAGATAGGAGGCTGTCCGCAGAAAGGTTAAAGGGGTTGTAAAGGTTTGTTTTTTATTTTCTAAATAGGTTCCTTTAAGCTAGTGCATTGTTAGTTCACTAACCTTTTTCTTCAATTTCCCTTCTAAATGTTTTTTTTCTTTGTTTTCTTTGTCTGAATTTCTCACTTCCTGTTCCTCCTCAGTAAGGTGTTCAGTAAGCTGTTCTGGCTGACTATCCACCACTCGGATGATGGTGGAAAGCTTACTGAGGAGTAACAGGAAGTGAGAAATTCAGACAAAGAAAAAAAACATTTAGAAGGGAAATCGAGGGAAAAGGTAAGTGAACCAACAATGCACTAGCTTAAAGAAACCAATTTAGAAAATAAAAAACGAACCTTCACAACCCCTTTAAGCCTTGTACACACGATCAAACTTTTTCAGCCAACATGCACAAAACTGTGTGTTTTTATTGCTCTTTAGCGCCACCCTTTGGGCAACTTCTGCTAATGTTGTCTTATGGTTAGCATTGGTTGGAGCTTGCGTGTTTGTACTTTGGATTTTAGTCCGACAGACTTGTGTACACCTGATCGGATAATCCGATGGAACACATTTGTTGTCTGAAAATTTGAGAGCATGCTATCCCATATTATATTTGTTGTCGGAAATTCCGACAACAATTGTCCGATGGAGCGTACAAACGGTCGGATTATCGGACAAAAACCCTGCCATCACACAATTGTTGTTGAAATATCCAATCGTGTACGGTACGGTGCCTTTAGACTATCAATGACTGTTATTTGCAGCCTGAAGGGGGATGTTCTATTAGGATGAGGGGGCCTGGCTGTGTAGTTAGCCCTCTCACACACTCACTCTTCATACTGATATATAGAGGCCCTCTGAAGGAGACCTGTTCCTTGTCAATATGCTTCACAGCTTGTCCACTACACTGTCTGATCTGTGCGGGATTAACCCTTCTACTGCCAAGGCTGTGTTTACACCCATACGTAAAAAATCAAGTTAGGCCTGAAGGTTAAATAAACACCCCCCCCCCCGTAAACATATTGGCCCGGATTCACAAAGCACTTACGCCAAAGTATCTCCAGATACGCCGCGTAAGTGTAAGTATGCGGCGTCGTATCTATGCGCCGTGCCCATAAACTGAGATACGCCTGAAAATAGGCTTCATCCGACCAACGTAACTTTCCGAAGCCGTCGTATCGTGGGCGCATATTTACGCTGGGCGCATTTGTCGCTCCCATTGATTTTCTATGCACATATGCAAATGAGGGAGATACGCCGATTCACGAACGTAGTTGCGCCCGGTGCATAATATATGCGGTTTGCGTAAGTCGTACGTCCGGCGTAAAGTTATTCCCCATATAGGAGGCGCAACTCATGCAAAGGTATGGACCAGGGAACACAAGCCGTCGTATCTTTTGTCGTTTACGTTGTACGTGAATATGACTAGGCGTAGGTTACGTTCACGTCGTAGGCAGTGATTCGACGTATATTAGGCAGTTGTTTTGACGTGATTCTGAGCATGCGCACTGGGATGCGCCCACGGGGCGGCGAATGCGCCGTTCATTTTAAGTACTTCTATGGCGCTTGGCCCATCATTTGCATGGGGTCAAGCCTCATTAGTATGGCTCATGCCCACTTCCACCTACGCTGGCTTACGCCGAGGAAACCCAGCGTATCTTTAACAGCGAGTGGGAGCAAGTGCTTTGTGAATCCAGTGCTTGTCTCTGTGCGCTGCGCCGGCGTAGCGTAAAAGAGATACGATACGGCGGCATAAATATGTGCCGATGTATGTGAATCTGGGCCTATATATTTTTACTCCAGGAGTATATAAGGAATTTGGAAATTGTAGAGAAATGCTTAAATAATGCATTACAATGTCACTAAACCCATTCGATTTTAGTAGACTAAAATTATTTTAGTCAACTAAAATGTTTTCGTTTTAGTTGACTAAATAAGACCAAAACTAAAACACTTGCAGAAGGCTAAAATGGGACTAAAACTAAAATGCCATTTTAGTCCTGAGACTAAAACTAAATCAAAATGTGCTGCCAAAATTAAAGTGTTTGTTAACCTACCCCTACAAATGTACATAATCCTGCTGCTTCCCTAATGAGAGACGCTCCTGTCTCTGTGTTTAATTAAAAAAATGCCTTGTTTACCTGATTTCGCCAGCGGTTCCCCCCGATCACGTATTCGGGCCGTGTCTCGGGCCGAGCTGCTCTGAAACACAGTAAACGAGGCATTTTTTTATATTAAACTCAGCGCCAGAAGCGCCTATCATTAGGGAACCAGCAGGATTATATGCATTTTAAAAAGTTATGAGAGCAGTAGGAGCGAAGGGGGCTGGCACTGACACAGGGGCAGACAGGCAGAGAGGGGAGGGGAAAGGAGGACACAGGAGCACATAGGAGGACAGAAGAGCTGCAGCTGCCAAAGGCATGTAAACTGACCACGGTGTCAGGGCTCAGCATCCATGATACACCGTGGTCAGTTTACAAAAGGGAGAGCAGAAACTGACAGGATTAGCCAGGTATTTCAGGTGTTGCAGGGGGCCAAATGACACAGCACGGTGCTGTATAAAATGCTTTAAAGGAGCAGTATTAAAACATTTTTTGGGGTTAACAAATGCTTTAACACTGGTGTACATCCAGCCTGCCCATATACAGTATGGATCGGAATTTTTCAGGTCCCTGCTGAGCCAGACAAATTTCGATCCATGTATTGCCAGCTTAACAGGTATATACAGTATTTTTCGTGTGTTGGGTTTCAAGCAGACTTGAACCCTAACTGGATGACACTTTATAAGTCTTTTCCTTCAACTTTTTTTGCACCTCAGTGCTGATGATTCGCTAAAGCCTTTTAATCCATGTTCAGCCTACATGCATTCACTCCAATGTTTGCTGTACATTATTGCTCTGGACTGTCTTACTGATTGTGACAATGGTTCACTATGATTGCACAGTACATGTCAGTATGGCTTCTTGTATTCTCCACCAGGGGTGCATGTGACAATGTGACAATGCAGGAGTGCATATGGGGCAACCAATCGATCATTGTCAAATTACATTAACTTGTTAAAGCTTAAACTAGATTTTCACAATTGGGTTTGAATATACTTCAACTGTGAATTTCTCTGTAGGCAACAGCAACCAGTTGTAGCCCCACTTTAAATTTCCTGGTGCAAGGCAAAATATGAATAGAGTATCCTGATTCTATTTCTATGGCAACAGAGGACCGCATTGACACCGCATGTGGCCAGAGGTGGGGGAGTGCCGAAGATCCCCAGAAATATTCGGGGACAGCTCGGCTGATCTCAGAAACCCCCGGAAAGTCTTGGAAACACCCAGGAATGGAGTATTTCCGAGTAATTACGAGTGAATCCGAGTATTTCCGAACTGCTCCGAACCATTCCGAGTGTCACCGGCGCCCCCACACTTCTGGCCAAATGCGGTACTGTACACCCCATTAGCTTGAATTCTGCTAGTTTTGCGAGACAACAATCGCAAACTGAGTCAGGATTTTTTTTTTTTAAGTTGCTTGGCTTTTAAAACGCTTGTTAACCTCGTTACTCGTAATCCAAGGTTCCACTGCATAAGAATCTTCTAGAATGTATCTCTTACCTTATTACTTAGAAGATTCATAAACTTAACCACTTGCTTACTGGGCACATATACCCCCTTCCTGCCCAGGCAAAATTTCAGCTTACAGCACTGCGTCGATTTAACTGACAATTGCGTGGTCGTGCGACGTGGCTCCCAAACAAAATTGATGTTCTTTTTTCCCCACAAATAGAGATTTCTTTTGGTGGTATTTGATCACCTCTGCGGTTTTGATTTTTTGTGCTATAAACTAGGGTTGTCCCGATACCACTTTTTTAGGACCGAGTACAAGTACCGATACTTTTTTTCAAGTAGTCGCCGATACCGAATACCGATACTTTTTTTATATGTGTCCCCAAATGCAGCCATGTCCCCCCCATATGCAGCCATGTCCCCCACATATGCAGCCATGTCCCTCTAGCCATGTCCCTCACATATGCAGCCATGTCCCTCTAGCCATGTCCCTCACATATGCAGCAATGTCCCTCTAGCCATGTCCCTCACATATGCAGCCATGTCCCTCACATATGCAGCCATGTCCCTCTAGCCATGTCCCTCACATATGCAGCCATGTCCCTCTAGCCATGTCCCTCACATATGCAGCCATGTCCCTCACATATGCAGCAATGTCCCTCACATATGCAGCAATGTCCCTCTAGCCATGTCCCTCACATATGCAGCAATGTCCCTCTAGCCATGTCCCTCACATATGCAGCAATGTCCCTCTAGCCATGTCCCTCGATGCGGCGGCACGATGCGGCAGGAGCGGCGGGGGGGGGGGAAGTATTCTATTTAGGTATCGGGGGTATTTGCGCGAGTATGAGTACTCCCGCAAATACTCGGTATCGGTCCCGATACCGATACTGGTATCGGTATCTGGACAACCCTACTATAAACCAAAAAAGAGCGTCAATTTTGAAAAAAACACAATATTTTTTACTTTTTGCTATAATAAGTATCACAACTTTTTTTAAAATATATATTTTTTTCTCAGTTTAGGCCGATGCGTATTCTTCTACAGTTTGCGCAAAACAAAATAGGGGACATAATTATGATTTTTTTTTTTTTACTAGTAATGGCGGCGATCTGCGATTTTTATTGGGACTGCAACATTATGGCGGACACATCGGACACTTTTGACCCATTTTTGGGACCATTCACATTTATACAGCGATCAGTGCTATAAATATGCACTGATTACTGTATAAGTGTGACTGACAGGGAAGGGGTTAACACTAAGGGGCGAGGAAGGGGTTAAATGTGTGCCCTGCATAGTGTTTCTAACTGTGGGGGAAGGGGACTGACTGGGGGAGGTGACCGAGCTGTGTGTTTACACACAGAGATCCACGGTCCTGCTCAGTTACTGGGCAATCGCGGGTGCCCGGCGACATCGTGGCCTCCGGGCATGCGCATCGGGTTCCCAGTAATGCGGCGGGTTTTATTCATTTTTAAAAGGAATCAGTTAACTATTATGTCTCTATACCCAATAAACAGTCATTTTAGCAAAAAAAAATGTTTTCCTTTAGTGACCCTTTAAGTGAATCTTCACTTTGCAAATAATACCCAATCACATGTAAGGGAACTTGAAAAGAAATGCATTTTGCTTGCACATGATTGGATGATGGAAGTCAGCAGAGCTACCCCTCATTTACTAAGCTCTGGAGCAAATTCTCTTTCAGAGTGCAACTGCACTTACAAAGTGCACAGTCTATCTGCCTTTAGTAAGTTAACCCCAATGTCAATGTGTACTACTTACTATTGTATAGATTTGAACCGAACCACTAAAAAAAAATACCACAGTCCTTTCAGACTTGGTTATCATGTGGTTCTGCTCTGGTGTGAATGATCCCCGTAACCACCCTGGCGGTATCTCAAAGCGGTACAATTTGACGTTTTATGTTGAAGGCCTGTAATTCTTAGTAATAACACACTTAAATCTGTCCAAACAAGAGTCTAGTAGACAAAAGTTGGATAAAGTTTTAAACACAAAATCATTCATTATAATATATTAAATAATTATAAAAAATAATAATATAATAATACTAAAATGAATTTTCCCACGATTCACTATTGCTCAATTCTGAAAGTGTTCTAATTTACTATCGCTGTTTTCTAGCTGGTCTAAAAACACTTTTGACGTAAAGGGACAATTGTTTTTTTTTTTTTGGTTTCCATGGACAATCTAAAGTTTCCAGGCAGAAAAATAAGTATATATAATTTAAAAGTGCATGCAGGGCATTGAACAAAGCACTAGGAACAAAAGGGATGTGAACAGGGGCAGACTAACCATTTGGGCACTCGGACACTGCCCGAGGGCCCCATGCCACTAGGGGGCCCCATCAGGGTTGCCAGTCTCAGTAAAACCAGTGAGAGTATGTAAAAATGTGTGTTTTTTTACATCTGTCCCTGAAATGTCCCTTACCGACATCCTTTCTCCAGTACCTTTAGGCCTCTTTCACATTGATGCGTTTTTCATGTGGTACAGCGCGTAAAATAGCGCTGCTATACCGCATGAAAAAATCATGCCCTACAGGCTTCAATGTGATAGCCCGAAGGCTTTCACACTGAAGCGGTGCGGTAGCAGGACCGCTCCAAAAGTCCTGCTAGCCACATCTTTGGAGCGGTATAGGAGCGGGGTGTTTACCGCTCCTATACCGCGCCGTCCCATTGAAATCAATGGGAAACCGCGGTAATACCGCCCGGGTGGTATTAACCCTTTTTCGGCCGCTAGCGGAGGTTAATACCGCACCGATAGCACCCGAATGTCGCGGTAAATACGATGGTATAGTGGCGCTACAAATAGCGCGGCTATACCGTCACTGCGGCTCCAAAGCCCAATGTGAAAGCAGCCTTAGTGTGTGTATGTATACTGTGTGTCTGTATGTGTATATTGTGTGTCTGTGTGTGTATATGTGTGTATATGTATACTGTGTGGCCCCATAATCTATTGCCTGTGGGCTCCATAATCTCCTATTCCCCGGGGGCCCCATGAGTTGTCAGTCCGCCCCTGGATGTGAAATGATTAGTAATGTAATGTAATCTGTAAGAATACAATGTACTGTATGTGTTATGAATTTTGTACTTTTTGAATATGCTGCCGGGCTCCACCCCCGTGCGTCACGACGCACACAGGGAACGGAGCACGGCACACAGAGGCATCAGGTGGAGAAAACAGCCCACAGACACAGCCGGGGGACATCGCAGGATCCTGTGGAAAAGGTAAGTACACTGCACCAGGATCCTGAGATGCAATCCCGAGTGTGGCTCTGGGTTACCGCTAATGGTACTGAAATTGAATCCCAAGCCACATTCGGGAATACCGCCAGGGAGGTTAAGCCCACCACATATATTGCAATCTGATTGTATTACATATTACATATTACGACCTTTAGATCTAACAACATTATGTAGTGCAAGGGTCTGCCTGATTTCCTTCATATTGATTGGATAGACTATGTCCTCATATTGCATAGTTTTGGTAAATTTTAAGTTGCATGTACTAAGATTGTATGATCAGATTGTAACACATATGCTTCACCTTAGGCTGGCCATACATTATACAATAATCTTATTCAATTTACTTGAAATTGACCCCAAACAAGGGCCTGCCTGATTGCATACAGATTGAAAGTGTTTAGTATTTGGTTTTGGCAAATTTAAAAGAAAATTGTACAATGTATGACCAACCTTAGTGTGTGTATGTGACTCTGACAGGCCAATAGACTGTAAACATTTTTGAGAATAGGGGCTAATATAAATATATATAAATCTGTTTTCTCTCACCAGTGGGTTGAACGAAAAAACCTGACTCGATTCCTGCATCCATACACTCCGTGTGAATGAGTGAATCCTCTCTGCTGAGCTATTGTATTCTAACCAGTGGTGTATTTACGTTTTGTGCTACACTAGGCCTGACTAAACTTGTACACCCCCTAATTTAAATATGACCCACCCCTTCCTGTTAAGGCCACACCCCTTGCTGTTTAAGACCCACCTCGACATTTTTGAGTGGGGATACTAGTTCTGAGGGCCTGGGGGGCAATGGATTCCCTTAATTTAAATAGATTTCCTCTCACTTCTTGTTTGGCTATGAGGCAGGAAGTGAAGGAAAATCTCCACAATGGGACAGGGATGGTAAAAAACAAACTGACAGGGGCTATAACCCCCCTTACTCTATCCAAAATGAAAAAAAAAAGTGTTGCCTATAGTTCTACTTTAAGCACACATTTCTGATATTTTTATGGAGAGGACTAAGAAGATATAACCATGCCAATGGTGCAGCAGAAACATATAGCACAGTGAGAAAGGTTTGTGGTCCAGGATGATAGGACAGTCAAAATTAGAAGCAGCGCCCCCCACAGTGGCGGAATGCCGGAAGCCCACATACTGGGAATCAGTGCGGCAACTTTAAGGGGGCGCTAGACTAATTTGCCTAACAGTGTATTCTCATGAACTACTTGTATTACAAATGCTTGACCCTTGATTATTTTTTTGAATATACACCATGTATTTTGTATTTTAACAGCAGCGGTTTGTTGTTGTTTTTCAAACTGTTGTTGTTTTTGGCAATATATACAATGCCTTATTCTCGTTGTTCTTTTTTCTTCATTTTATAGCTTGTTGCACTGCCCTTGATGAAGCTCAATGAGCGAAACATGTCGGGCCTCTTCCAACAGGTTCTTCTGCGACTTTTTAGTCGCTAATACCATCAATGAGACCATCCATGTCTTGTTTTGTATTTTGTTATATGTAAAATCTATGTATGAATAAATTATTACTTTTGTATTTATCTTACTGTTTTGGATTGATTTTCTACTACCAACACCATTAAAATCCCAGGGTTTGTTACCCGCTCCCGAATTTCTCTTTTCTCTGTCTATACAGGGATGTGGTGTTATTGATTTGAGTATCTGTGCCTCATTTATCTATTTGCCTAACAGTGTAGTGCAAGCCGGCAGGGTCTCTTTTTGTGCTGCCCCCCTGCAAAGTGCTGCCCTAGGCCTGGGCCTTGTTGGTCTAGGCCAGGATACAGCGTTGATGCTAACAGTGGGGGGATATTCCCCAGCATCAGAATACACTGATCGGTGCTGTTGGCTATAGCCAGAGGTGCTGGTCAAGCAAAAAAATAAAAAATAAAACAACAGGGCCCTTGCCTGTACATGGATTGAAGTTACGCCGGTCTCTTATGAACCAGCTGAATTTTGATCCATGCTTAAGATGCTGGAGATTTTGTTGACAGTATTAAGATTGTTAAAACGAATCAATGCATTTTGGTATAAGGAAAATTTTTACCTAATTATGGACACATGGATGATATAAAATTGATAAGAATTATTTACTTAGAGATTTGAGAATCTTCACTCAATGAGGCTGACTTACTATGGGCATTGAGGGTCTTTTCATTTACATTTTCCAATCATGTACAGATGAAATACTGTTTACAGGGATTTGTTTTTCATGCAAATTTTAAGAGAATCTTAACAAAATTTATTGTGTGAGCAATCTCAACTCCTCTAGTATTTTCACCTTCTAAAATTGTAGTTACGTTCACTTTGAAAACCTAAGCATGTAATAAATAAATATAAATTAGCTTTTCACATGATTGAACAATTGAAGCGAATCAGATTATTGAGTGAAAATTCTCAACTCCTTTAGTAAATAAAACTCACCATATGAGGCATTACACTTACAGGTTAGTGACCCAGTATTCACTGAAAATGCTGAGGGCTTGTTCAAACCATGATGCATGCGGCAAAGCGCGGTGTAGTAAGGTGCATTGCCGTGGTGGAGATTTACTAAACCTGGTGCACACAGAATCTGGTGCAGCTAAACCAATCAGCTTTCCAGTTGTATTGTCAAAGCTTAATTGAACATGCTGAAGTTAGAAGCTGATTGGTTGCTATGCACCTCTGCACCAGATTCTATGTGCACCAGTTTTAGTAAATCCCTCCCTGTATGTCTTTAGGAACCAGTTCAAACCTTTGAGCTGCGCCACTCTACAATAACGCAAGGGCACATTGAAAGAATAGTTTTCTGTGTGCCCTGCTCACACTATTAGGCTGCATGCACACTGGTAAAAATGTTGCTTCTACATGAGTTTTGTGTTCTGCCTGTAGAAGCAGCTCAATGTTATTCTATGGCTGCATTTAGGTGTGTTGCCATGTGTTATTTTATAAAACAATAAAGTAAAAAAAAAAAAAAGTAAAAAGTGTGAAGCCTCGTACACACGGCCGAGAAACTCGACAGGCGAAACACATCGTTTTGCTCGTTGAGTTCCTTGTTAGGCTGTCGAGGATCTCGGCGAGCCAAATTTCTCCATTCCCGTCGAAGAAAAAGAAGACATGCTCTCTTTTTGGCTCAACGAGATCCTTGACAGTTTCCTCGTCGAAAAGTGTACACACGACCGGTTTCCTCGGCAAAAAAAAAATCCCAGCAAGTTTCTTGCTGGTTTTTGCAGAGAAACTTGGTCGTGTGTACGAGGCCTGATGTGTTGTAAAAGCCCAGCGCCCATACACAACGCACACCAGCACACACATATTTGAGCATGCAGGCTGATGTAAAAGAGACATAAATGCATTGAATTAAAATGATTGCACACAACAAAAATGTAACACGCCATTTTTTTTACAACGCGCCACAATGCCGCGTACATGCAAAAATGGTTTCCATTTAAAAGCAATGGTTTCCATGTACTCTGCAATTTGTCTGGGCTGCAAAACTCAGAACAGCACACCAATGTGACTGAGCACTCAACCATGACCAATTAAATAAAAAAAGGAGCTTCCCTACACATAGCTGTAGAAGCTACCAGAGATTCACCTGGCCAAGAGAATTGCCCCCTTTAGTAAACCATATATAAAAAGTAATAGAGATAGAGAGTGGCACAAAGTAAAAAAGAAATTCCTATTCTTATTGCCTTTTATTATGGATCAAGCCAAATACAGTAAGCACTTGTGTGCAGGAGAAAGGTAGAAAACTATAGATATCTTCCTTGTCTCCTTGGCTGTGTTTGTGTAAATGAGACTAATTGTTTTACTGTATGTTGGCCTATTGTGACTATAAATAGTAGTAATTGCTATAAAAAGTAGTAATTGTGTTGTGTTGGTTACAGCCAGGAAACAATCAGACAGTACTATAATTATGTTGTTTCTTCTATATGGACTATGAAGACTTCTGTCTTCTATGCTTGTTCCGGAATTGTAGGTATTGCTGGGATTTGGTGCACCTGACCACACAATTATATCTATGTATTCACTATTATAGCTCCATAGTCACAGATTTTCACTTCAGCACATAAAATGCTACTAGTGATTATATTAACGTGCTGCATTTATCCTATTACCTATGTATTTTTTTTTTATTTTTTATTTTTTATCCCTAAAAAACGTTACTCCTATTTACTCCTATTACCTCTGTATTGTTTTGTTCCTACACTGCATATAGCTCAAGCACAGTGCAATCACCGCAGGGGTGCAGCCTTAAGATTTTCCAATATATGTAATCCTATATTTTTTAAATATATTATATATCAGCAGATTACATTGTCCATATACAGAACGGCGTCCCTTTTGCACACAACAGTATCATTTTATAAAGAAATTATATTTTCATGACCTGGAATACAATAAAGCTGGCTTGTATCTTAGTGAAAGAGAAATGTTTATCTCAGGAATTTATAGGGTTTTTGCTCATAAACTTGAAGTTTGTTCTCTTTTCAAGGTATAAACTTTGCACTATTTTCTCATGCAGTTAAATTCAGTTTTGCATAACGCTGTGAGTGCAGAGCTGACATGTACCCAATTCAAACATTTGGACATATTTTCCAGGCTAAATAGGGAGCTGAAAATGGTCCATTGGAGAAGGTAATCTGTCACCACTGACTAGCGCTCATTAGAGTATTTTTATAGCAAAAAAACAAAAACAAAAAAACAGTGCTAGGCTTTAACAGGGTATATAATAATTTCATATATATATATATATATATATATATATATATATATATATATATATATATATATATATATATATATAACCATCATGAACAATATTTGAATACATTAAGGAATGGATAGATAGATAGATAAAAAAGATAGATAGATAGATAGACACACTAAAATGATTGTGTACACACAAACAAAATGGATAAAGGGATGGAGGGATATAGAGAATTTAATATTATGTATGTATATATATATTTATATATATATATATATATATATATATATATATATATATATATATATATATATATATATATATATATATATATATCTTGTATAATAAATATATCTATTATTATATATTTATATACAATAATATTAATTATATATGAGATACATGTACTCTGTGTGTGTGTCACCTAAATACATACTTCAAACAAGTATAGCCTTTAGTGGCATTCAATTCTTGGAATCATATTTAGAGTTTCAAAAACTGAGCTTTTTTCTGGTTGAATAGACTTGAACACACATGCTACAATCTGAGTAAAACCGACAAAAAAAGATTTCTGTAGAAAGATCTGATTTCCTTACTAATAACAAAATAGAAAACCTTGCAAATAATATTTATCTACAGTCTAGATATATTTATAAACAATGGGAAACCCCAAGGAGAGGTCTGCTTATCCCACTTTTGGCCAGCTGACTGGCAGCCCCATTAGCCTGGCACCCAAGAGGTTAAAGGCAACCATGCATTACTTGCATAGAGCCTCCAGCTGCTATGTGGCAGTTCACAGAGCATCAGTCAATAGTTGTGCCTGGCATATGCCCCATCCAAGGCGCTGCTAGCATGTCTTATAATGAGCATCGCTTTAAATGAATACAATGGAAGAAAAATCGCTATGAGGCTTTACCTGCTCATTGTCCTAATAGACTTCAATTGGTGGGGAGGAAGGAGCCAAGGGCTGAGAAAGAGCAGACAGCCAGTCCTCTTCCAATAAGGTGCTAGAAAGTCCTGTTCCTGGAACATAGAGGGTCTTTAAAATAAGGGAAACACTTATTTTGCAACTGTATTCCTGAAATCTGCTGCTAGTAAAGTGAAACAGTTTTCACTGGATTACCATTTACTGACTCATTTACATGAGACATCAGTGGGGGCTCACATTGCTAGCCATGGGACTGTGTCATTTTTTTATCCATTTTATTTTCTTCCATCTATTAAATTTCCATCCTATATGATACTCACTGTTATTTTTCACGTCTTATTATAAGATATGAGAGCAGCTCCCAGCTCTCCAGTAGAGAAAAGCTTCCCCATTACCCAGATGGCAGACCGCTGGACATGGTGCTAGAAATACATAAGCGCTCACTGAGCTTTCTCCCTGGAGGAAAAGAAAAACACCATTCATATTTCTGCTCTTTATACTCTGAGGATTGTGTGAAAGCACTGGCTCGGCTTTATGATGGAAATCAAAATACAGTCAGCCAGTCTATAAAAAAAACTGGGGATGTTAAATGACAGAGTGGAAACTATATTTTGCCTTTCTAATACAATAAATACAGATTTAAAACATAGTTTGGTGATTTAATATATATTTAGAAAAACATTGATGTCTAATAATTGTGTAATGTTTGTACAATTGTGGATAAGTGTGAGAAAGAAAGAAAGAAAGAAAGAGAAAGAAAGAAAGAAAGAAAGAAAGAAAGAAAGAAAGAAAGAAAGAAAGAAAGAAAGAAAGAAAGAAAGAAAGAGAGAAAGAGAGAAAGAAAGAAAGAAAGAAAGAAAGAAAGAAAGAAAGAAAGAAAGAAAGAAAGAAAGAAAGAAAGAAAGAAAGAAAGAAAATAATTTTGTCCAATTGTCTATTTTTAATTTTAATGGATCACAAAAGAAATCCTGAATGTAGACTCAGTTCAAAAAATAAACTTTATACAAGGATAAGGTTATTTATTTCCAGCCATGTGGCTGTAATTTTCAAATCTCATTGGCTTCTACCGAAAAACACTGTCACTTATTTTGAAAATATTTAGTCTTAGTCTTAGTCTTTTTTTTATTTATTTTATTTAGCCCTAATGGGTTTCAAGGAATTATAACATAATATTGATGCATATTAGGGATATATGCATTTTATATATATATATATATATATATATATATATATATATATATATATATATATATATATATATATATATATATATATATATATATATATATATATAAAGATGGATAGATAGAGGTATGGATATATAAAAATGAGAATGAAAGGATAGATGCATATATATATATATATATATATATATATATATATATATATATATATAAAATGTATAGATATATATATATATATATATATATATAAAATATATATATATCTAGATATCTATATATCTATAAAATATATAGATATAAATATAAAATATATCTATATATCAATATTTATATAGATATATATCTATATATCTATATATCTATCTATATATATATATATATATATATATATATATATATATATATATATATATATATATATATATATATATATATATATATATATATGTATATAGATATAGATATCTAGATAGATAGATAGATATCTAGATAGATGGAATATCTATTTATCTATCTATCTATCTATATAATATATATATATATATATATATATATATATATATATATATATATATATATATATATATATATATATATATATATATATATATATATATATATAGATATAGATATATATAGATATAGATATAGATATAGATATAGATAGATTTGTATTATAATGTATATATTACAAAGATTAAAACCCATACAGGCATTAATGTAGCAAAATCTGCAATACAATTAAATGGAGAAGTAAACAATGAAGTTTTCTCTTGCATGAATGTGTATGTAGAAAATGTATTTAAAAATATGAACAATGCCAACTACAATTACCTTGTTGGGCTGGTAAAGAAAGCAGCAACGACCCCAATAGATGCATGGTGCAGCCAGCTCACAAATCCGCTATTTCAGAAATCTGAAGAAAATAAATACAAATAAATAATTATTCATATTTATGAAGAACAGTAAGAAGATCTGGAGAATCTTTAGCAATGCAGCAATACAGTCCTTGAGGGGTGAGCAGATTATCTTCACCAGGAAAAGACAAGAAAGAAAAGTTTTTAAGAGATAAGTGGAAAAAGAAAGGACACTTATGGCACTCATCAATGACACATAAGTGCATGTAACTTAGAAGAATGACTTTTCTATGTAAAAAAAAATATATATATAAAAAATGGAAATGATGGATCCTCTGATGAATTATGCAACAAAGGAAGAAATAACTAAAAGCATACTTAATTATCGGGTGATAGAAATGGTGAGAGCTATATGGTGGTGCTGAGAGTTCCCTCTGGAACACTAATACAATGCACGATACTCTTGTCCTTGTTTGTTTCCAGATGTATATCTTTGTTCACACTTTCTGCATCATCCTTGTTCATCTGGTGCATCAGTACCATAAACCATTAGCTCCGGCTTTCCTTTCATCTTGAAGGTGGCGGACGTTGCTATTTATCCAGCAGCAATCAATGAGTGGCGTCAGCAGTGGTACTGTAATGACGATTGCACCATTAAGGATGACAGCTTAGAAAGAAGAGGGCAATGGTGATCCCTCCCAGAGCCAGTACAGCACAGAAGAGTGCAGGCAGCACAGGGTCAGCTCCATCTCTCTATTGCTCATCTGCCTGTCTCTGCTGCCAGCACTAGTCCTCCCTGGCTGACTCAGAGACACAATGGAAGCCAGAAAGGAGATGGTCATGTTCCTGGAGGGAGGTCAACTTGGCACTCTAGTTGGCAAGAGAATATCTAATTTGTCGGACACAGTAGGAAGCCCCATTCAGGAGCCGCAGGAGAAAATGCATCCTAGAAGTTGCCTGAGCCCTAGATCTGGCCCCTTGGCACCCAGAGAGAAAGCAGAGGAGGAGGTGGAGGTTGTATCGGGCACCAGAGCGGGCAGAAGATCGCCAGCCCTGCGCCTCTCCTCTCCCCATCCCGACTCCTTATCCGGGAAAGGACATCACAGCAGTTCCGACACCGAATCGGATTTCTACGAGGAGATCGAAGTCAGCTGTACCCCGGACTGCACGACGGCCAGCAGCGACTACCAGCACAGCAAAGGTGCGGGGTCACGACCACCTACCGTACTACCTACCATATCTATCTATCTATCTATCTATCTATCTATCTATCTATTGATCTGAATCTCTTTCTATCTCTATCTATCTATCTATCTATCTATCTATCTATCTATCTATCTATCTATCTATCTATCTATCTATCTATTGATCTGAATCTCTTTCTTTCTATCTCTATCTATCTGTCTATTGATCTATATCTCTGTCTATCCCTATCTATCTATTGATCTGTATCTCTTTCTATCTCTATCTATCTATTTATTGATCTGTATCTATGTATCTCTATCTATTTGTCCCTTTATTCAGTTTTTTCTTTTGCTTGTAATTATACACATAGAATAGTGTGTCTATCTATCTAACAAATCTTTCTATCTATATATCTATCTATCTATCCATTCGATCAGTTAATATATATATATATATATATATATATATATATATATATATATATATATATATATATATATATATATATTCTAAATTATACACTATCTGTGTATCTATCTATCTGTCTGTCTATCTATCTATCTACCTATCATCTAATGTATTTCCTAATGTATTTAGTTATTGCTCATAATATCTATCTATCTGTCTATCTATCTATCTATCTATCTATCTATCTATCTATCTATCTATCTATCATTTCACTATCATCTGTCCATTACTAAATGTATTTGATTATTTTTCATGTTTATACATACTGTCTATCTATGTATCTATCTACCTATCTGTCCTAGACATATGCTCTCATCTATCCATTTCTCAATGTACTTCAACATTGATCGTGTTTATACATACTGCCTATCTCTCTACTATCTGTTCCTTCATGTATTCAGTTACTGTTCATGATATGGAATGAATTGATCTCTCTCTCTCTCTCTCTCTCTCTCTCTCTCTCTCTCTCTCTCTCTCTCTCTCTCTATATATATATATATATATATATATATATATATATTGTTTATTTTTTTATTTAGCTTATTGTACACAACTTAGAGCAACAATTTGTGACTGTATGCAACACACAAAAATATTTTCTGTATTTTCTGTATTGGGTGTGAGCTTGATATTGATTATATTGATAAGATTGTTTACATTTTTAGCTAATGTTTCAGATACAATTGAGAGCTATGCTGATTTTATAGTAAATGAAGATATACAGAGATGTTGAGGTTGATCATACACGTGCAGGACCATCCTTTCTGCACATTATAACAGTCCAAAATATTTAATATTTGTTTCTGAATATTAGAATGGATATCTTTTAAGAAGATATTAGGCACCTAAAATAACACATAAGGCTGGTGCCAGGGCCTGGGAGCATGCTGGTCTCTAGGTTGTTTGACACCTTTGCCTGTGTCAGAGATCAAAGGTTAGGATGAGGAAGCTTGTCTGGGCCGTTGTGTATAGGTAACCATAAAGACAATGCCATGGGGTTTGGAGTCTCCTGCCTGCCTAGGTAGTGCCCCTCCTCGCAGACCCCTAGTAGCCCCTGACTTTCACAAGTAGCTGGCGCCAGCTCACAAATTGTCTCTTGGATGTTAAAGGAGACTCAGGTGTCTGACACACAAAGCCCAGGCTGAATTTGAAAGGACACCAGTCAGATGACCCTCCCATAGCCCAGACATGACTTTGAGGAGCCCAGGTAGACTTCACACCTTGCTAAACTCCGGCCCATCAATAAGCAACTTACAAATGTCCTTTGTCTCTAGACCAACAATCATTCTGAAGGCATTTTTAATTCTGATGGCCATCTTTATACCTTCTGGGGAACACATAGCTGTGCAGTGTCCATCTGCTTTGTATCTACAGGCTGCTCCAGTATAATGGACATGTATCTTCATTACAAGACATCTATTCGGGTTGTCGTTATCCATAATTTATTGGGCAGCAGATAGATTGTTGAATTGCATGGCCGCCTGAACAGATTGGTGTGAAATTGGTACATGCACGCTAATTTAGGGGTTACGACTGATGATGTCTCTTATAGTTCCACATAGACCTGTCATTGCTGCTCTACTGCTTAATGGACCATCTCCCGACTTCCATCCATTCCTTCCAGTGCCAGGTGACCCGAGGGTCTATGAAAAATATTGTGTGCATTTCACTAGCCCCCGAGGATCTGGATATTATTAATTTGATGAATATATTTTAATGTGCATTTTACAGTCTTGTTTTTGTAGAATTGTCCAGTTTAGTTCTTAGATACTTCTAATAATAACGTCTAATGATAGCTTTTATCATTTGGATTTGAATGATAGCTTTTGATGCCCATGAAGGGCACAGAGGGGTTGCTAGTAAAGGTGCCACTGAGGCTTGGGTAGGTCATGAATGGAGTTAATGACTTGTGATCGTTCTGTGCAGGTCAGTGCTCGGACAGCATGGGGGGCAGCCCGATTCAGAATGGCAGCGATCCATCCAAAGGAAGCGGAGGGTCTCAGAGCTCTATGTCATGTTCTGCGGACCAGATGCGGAGATACAGGACAGCCTTCACCAGGGAGCAGATAGGACGTCTGGAGAAGGAGTTCTACAGGGAGAACTACGTGTCAAGGCCCAGGAGGTGTGAACTGGCTGCAGCCTTGAACCTACCCGAGACCACTATAAAGGTATTATTCCAGCCTGGGGATCTTGGTCCATGTATTTTATCCTACCAGAGACCACTCTCAAGTTTTATTCCAGCCTGGGGGGTCTTAGTCCATGTATTTTATCCTACCAGAGACCACTCTCAAGGTTTTATTCCAGCCTGGGGGTCTTAGTCCATGTATTTTATCCTGCCAGATACCACTCTCAAATTTTATTCCAGCCTGGGGGGTCTTAGTCCATGTATTTCTTCCTGCCAGAGACCACTCTCAAAATATTATTCCATCTTGGGGGTTTTGGTCCACAAGGTTCAACCTTCTAGAAATCAACATCAAGCCTGAGGGTCTTGGTTCATGTATTTTATCCTGCCAGAGACCACTCTCAAAGTATTATTCCATTCTGGGGGTTTCAGTCCACAAGGCTAACCTGCCAGAAATCAACATCAATGTATTATTCCAGCCAGAGGGTCTTGGTCCATGTATTTTATCCTGCCAGAGACCACTCTCAAAGTATTATTCCATCCTGATGGTCTTGGTCCATGTATTTTATCCTGCTAGAGACCACTCTCAAAGTGTCATTCCATTATGTGGTTTTTGGTCCACCAGGTTAACCTACCAGAAATCACCATCAAGGTATTATTTCAGCCTGAGGGTCTTGGTCCATGTATTTTATCCTGTCAGAGACCACTCTCAAAGTATTATTCCATCCTGAGGGTTTTGGTCTATGTATTTTATCCTGCTAGAGACCACTCTCAAAGTATTATTCCATTATGTGGGTTTTGGCCCACAAGGTTTAACCTGACAGAAATCACCATCAAGGTATTATTCCAGTGTGAAGGTCTTGGTACATGTATTTTAACCTGCCAGAGACCACTATTATTCTATCCTGGGTGTTTGGTCCACAAAGTTTAACCTTCCAGAAATCCCCATCAATGTATTTTTTCAGCCTGGAGGCCTTGGATCACATATTTAACCTGCCAGAGTCCACCATCATGGTTTGAGTGTGCAAACCTACAGACTGCTCTGAAGGTATTATTCCAGCCTGGGGGTTTTGGTCCATGTATTTAACCTGCCAGAGGCCAGGCATTATTGCAGCCTGAGAAGTTTGTAGACCCATCAAGGTTTGGGTCTAGAAACCTACAGACCACTCTGAAGGTATGATTCTGGCCTGGGGGCCTTGGTCCATATATAAATCTGCCAGAGACCACTATCAAATTGTTATTCTATCCTGGGGGTTTTGGTCCACAAAGTTGATCCTGACAGAAATCACCATCCAGCTATTATTCCAGCCTGGAGGCCTAGGTCCACATCCTTAACCTGCCAGGGACAACCATGAAGGTTTTGGCCCACAGATTTTAGCTTACCAGAAATCACTAAGAAGGTATAATTCCAGCCTGGGGGTCTTGGTGCACATATTTTAACCTACCAGAGACCACCAACAATGTATTATCCCAGCCCGGGGGGTCTTGGTCCTTGTATTTGAACCTGTCAGAGACCACTCTCAAGGTATTATTCTAGCACAGGGGTCTTGGTCCATGTATTTTAACCTGTCAGAGACCACTCTCAAGGTAATATTCCAGCCTGGGGGGGGGGGGGGGGGTCTTGGTCCATGTATTTTAACTTTATTGAGACCATCATCAAGATGTTACTCCAGCATGGGGGTCTTGGTCCACAGACGTTAACCTGCCAGAAATCCCTATCAAGGTATTATTCCACCCTAGGGATCTTCGTAGCAATCTTGAGGAAGGGCATATGATTCATGTAGCATTTACTTCCTGGGATTCATCTGCCCTTAGCTCAGGCATACAGGCAGGAGGGTGTGCCTAGCTGTGGAAACACCTCCTCCCTTCCTGAAGACTCCTAGGATGTATGAAATTATTTACCTAGGCCTGGAAACCAGACAGTAAGTCAAAAAATAAAAGTTTAAAACAAGTAAATCTGATATACTTCCCTATCTATTTACTAATGCCAGCAACATAAGGTTTAAAAATAGTCAATGTTGATTGATACAGTGAAGTTCCAATTGAATATGTTCCCCCACATTCATTATTGTTCTGAAGGCTGACTTTATTCTAAATATGTTCTTTTCTGTTCACAGGTGTGGTTTCAGAACAGAAGGATGAAGGACAAGCGACAGCGGTTGGCAATGACCTGGCCTCACCCAGCAGACCCAGCCTTCTACACTTACATGATGAGCCATGCAGCTGCCACTGGCAATCTACCTTACCCTTTCCCATCTCATATACCTCTTCCTTACTACTCTCACATGGGTCTTGGCACTACTACAGCTTCACCTGCCAATCCTTTCAGCTCACCACTGAGACCACTGGATACCTTCAGAGTCCTCTCTCACCCTTATCCTAGACCAGAACTCTTATGTGCATTCCGACACCCATCCATCTATGCCACACCTGCTCATGGACTTGGTACTGGGGGCAACCCTTGCTCCTGTTTGGCATGCCACTCCAGCTCTTCCAATGGGCTAGCACAAAGGCCTGCAGGCTCTGACTTTACCTGCTCCTCCTCTACAAGATCAGACTCCTTCCTGACTTTCACTCCTTCGGTCCTGAGCAAATCATCTGTTCCTCTAGACCAGAGAGAGGAGGTACCACTGACCAGATAAGATGGACCTACTCTCTCCCCCTGACTGAGCTACCTAGCTTGCCAATGTCTATTTTGGGGGGGGGGGGGGGACACTGTCAAGAGGTGGCATTCCAGGACCTTTCAGGTTGTCACAGGCTTTCTCCTCCAGATCAATGACTTTACTATAAAATTAGCTCATTATCTTCAAGAAGACAAAGGACTACTTTTAAAGAGTGAATATTTTATAGGCATTGCCACACTTTTGTTTATTCTGTGTCAGTAACAAAATGGCAGACGTGTAGATTTTAGGATTACAATGCTGGGATACTTGAATATTAAGTTAACACAGAACAATAAGGTTATTAATGTGATTTTTCCCCCAAATGTACAAAATACATTTAAAGTATCAACAAAACACAGTATTAAGATGATACATTGTTACTTTGCAATGTACTGCCTCTTTATCCAACCACCGATTTATGACACCTTCTATGAATGGTTCTTACAGCAGAAATTCGCAGTTTTTGTATTTTAAGCTCATTTTTTTTTTTTTTTTTGAATAAACACTGGGCTTGGGGTAATGTCTGAGCCGTGCAGAGAACTACAATATTTGTATAAGGAATGGCAATGGTTTATCCTCAGCTGCTGAAAAGTGAGCACACTGATTAAATTATCAAGTGATGTATATGTAAGGAGGACCTTTCTGGATGTATAATAATTTTCCCAGAGTGCAAACCTTCTGCTAGTCCTTAACAAGCCGCATAGGGAAGGGATTATGTCGCCAAAGCTCTGCAGACAGGCGCCCACCTCTGCAAATTAGTGCCCAGGCACACTGTTAACAGCCTCCATCCATTATGCTTGTGTACAAATCTTCACCAAATCACGATGAGGATTTTAGTTTATACTTTTAATTCTATTTATATATTTTTTTATATCTATGTTGTGCTCCATATTTGATGATCAGGGATGTTCAGTTTACATGTCATTTGTTTATTTATATTTGCTTTTGTTGCACATGTGAAGCTCAAATGGAAATGTCTACCTGTCTAACGTTTGAATGTCCTTTGACGTGTTTCAGGAATGGGTAGAGCATTCCTTTGCCAAGAATGTTTTTGTTTATTTTATTTTATTTTTTTTGTTTTGTAAAAATGATTTTCAGCACCGTCCAAAATTATAACAATAACAACAACATGATAAACACTGTTACAATAATCTGCTGAAATTCGCAATAAAATTAATCACAAGGAATAATTGTAATCGTTTTTTTCTAAAAGATGTCACCGATCTTATGGAATATTATGATTTATTCAGGGTGGTTTCCAATTAGATGTAATACACTGATGAACCTGCATATGTTTTCATAATACCAAATCCATACATTACTTTTTGTCGGTAGCAATCTGGTTTCCGACTACAAATTACAGACAAAAATGTAAATTTGAATATAAACATTCCTATAAAAAAAAAGAAAGAAGAATAGAATAGACAGAAAGCAAGTAAACACAGCTTGATTTTTCATGTGAGTTTTCCAGTGCTGGTAAATTGTATGTAAATCTCCGTCGGTAGTAGAAAGCCGCATGTGGGGTGGAAGGCTTGCAGGAGTAATATTCAGCCATGGCTGAGTAATTTAATACACTGAGACATTCATCTTCATACTGACATATTGCAAAACATGCCAGTTTATCACAGCGAACTGCTGCATGTTCCAGCATTTCTTGGTGCCAGGTTTTCTTTTAAAACTTGAAATATTACACAATTTAGGACATTTACAATCATCGATATTAGCATCATGGGCAACCGTGTCATTTGATCTTTTATAAAATTACAAAAAAATAATAATAATCATTTTTGGAGAGTTTGGCAAGGGAAAAACAGTGATGTACAATCATTTATATTAACCAACTGGTTCTACAGTACACAGATGGGCACTAACCCATATCAACCAATCATATGTCACATGCTTACAGAAGACAGAACAATACTAGATGATGGATCATAAGTCACTATAGGTTACTTGTATTGAATAGAAAAAGCAATGTTTGTAGATTGGATGTTGGGATGCCATACTTGATATAAGCAGAATAATGATAGATGGTTGGTTGCTATGAGATACTACGATTTTCGGCAGAACAATGACAGATGATTGTTGATTGGTTGCAATGGGATACTACACCTTATATAATGTAAAAACAGTAATGTCAGATGATGGTTGATTGTCTGCAATGGGATACCACGCTTTATAAGCGTTTGTTACCCCTGATATGTGCTTGCTGTACCAGGTACTTGTATTATAAAGTATCTTGTTCTCTTTGTATTGCTTCCCTTCTGTGAAATCCTTGTTTTTTTAGTCCCTCTGCTTTACTATTAAAAACTGCCCACACTAAGCAGGAGAGCACACTGTGGTCAGTTCTCTAGATATGCTGGGAGTGTATTCTCCTCCAATGATTAGACTTGTCCTGACACGCCCCCCTTCAGCCATTCACTGGGAAGCTCAGTGTGCTGCTGCTTCCTCTAGCTCTTATGGAGATGAGAACAGAGGGAATGTGATCACTTTTTTTTTTGTTTATATCTATACAAAAATGTTTTGCCTTTCATTTCTATTTTAAACTGAATGGGTTGTGTTTGTGATCATTTACAATCACTTTAAGCAGAACAATGGCAGATGATGGTTGATTGGTTGCTATGGGATACTACACTTTATATAACATAAGCAGATTAATGACATGTGATTGTTAAATTATTGCTCTTTCATATTACACTGGTATAGGATTAGCAGAGCAATGACAGATGACTGGCGATTGGTTGCTATAGTATGATACACTTTGTTCAGGATAGACATAGCAATGAGAGATGCTTGCTGATTGGTTTCTATAGGATTTGACACTTTGTTGAGGATAAGCAGAGCAATGAGAGATGCCTGTTGATTGGTTGCTATGAGATAATACACTTTTTTGAGGATAGGCAGAGCAATGAGAGATGATTGGTTTCTATAGGATTATACACTTTGTGGAGCATAGGCAGAGCAATGAGAGATGACAGTTGATTGGTTGCTATGAGATAATACATTTAGTTCAGGATAGGCAGAGCAATGAGAGATGACTGCTGATTGGTTTCTATAGGATTATACACTTTTTTGAGGATAGGCAGAGCAATGAGAGATGACTGCTGATTGGGTATATAGAATATTACACTTTGTTGAGGATAGGCAAAGCAGTGAGAGATGACTGCTGATTGGGTATATAGAATATTACACTTTGTTGAGGATAGGCAGAGCAATGAGAGATGACTGCTGATTGGGTATATAGAATATTACACTTTGTTGAGGATAGGCAGAGCAATGAGAGATGACTGCTGATTGGGTATATAGAATATTACACTTTGTTGAGGATAGACAAAGCAATGAGAGATGACTGCTGATTGGGTATATAGAATATTACACTTTGTTGAGGATAGGCAGAGCAATGAGAGATGATTGCTGATTGGGTATATAGAATATTACACTTTGTTGAGGATAGACAAAGCAATGAGAGATGACTGCTGATTGGGTATATAGAATATTACACTTTGTTGAGGATAGGCAGAGCAATGAGAGATGACTGCTGATTGGGTATATAGAATATTATATTTTGTTGAGGATAGGCAGAGCAATGAGAGATGACTGCTTATTGGGTATATAGAATATTACACTTTGTTGAGGATAGACAAAGCAATGAGAGATGACTGCTGATTGGGTATATAGAATATTACACTTTGTTGAGGATAGGCAGAGCAATGAGAGATGACTGCTGATTGGGTATATAGAATATTATATTTTGTTGAGGATAGGCAGAGCAATGAGAGATGACTGCTTATTGGGTATATAGAATATTACACTTTGTTGAGGATAGGCAGAGCAATGAGAGATGACTGCTGATTGGGTATATAGAATATTACACTTTGTTGAGGATAGACAAAGCAATGAGGGATAATTGCTGATCGATGCCTGTGGGTTATAACACTTTGTACTGAGAAGGCAAAACAATGACAGATCCCTGCTAATTGGTTTTAGTTGCTTACGTTATTGTAAAGAGTAAACAGAATAAGCAATAATGATTGCTATGTGTTTGTTCTGGGTTATTACACCATACAAAGGCTAAACACAGCATTTAGAGAAGACTACTGATTGGTTGCTGTGGGTTACTTCATTAGGTACACTGCTCCTTCCCTTACTAAATAAGCCTGACAACCTCATAAAAGCACAGAGAAGGAAAAGAAGATAGGCTGCAAAGCTTTCCTGCAGCTAAATAACTCATGGCAGGTAAATAGGCTTGCTGCAGGTGGCTGGGAAGCACAGGACTTGGGTTTAACAAGGAGGCAAATGAGATGTCCAAAGCAATATTAACATATATAAGATCAATGATAAGCCCATTCAGAAGCATTTAATTGACTGCATTTCCTGGGTAATTGTATCAGGATCATGAATCTGAACATGTTCACAAATTCTTGTATGGAGCTGGCTTGTCCTGCTATGTGTCGCCCAGCATGTGAACGAATTCAGTAACCTTCACCATATTGCTTCTTCCTATGGCAGTCATTTGGAAAAGGTATTAGAGGGAGAAAGCACTTTAGTCGTATTATTATGTGGCTTATTTCCAGCAGAAGAAGCTGTGTTGGCCTCTGCAAGGATAAGGAGAATCTGGTTAAGTACTTGTAGAGATCCCAGAGGATGCTACATTCATACAAGGCAAACTGAGCCCAGTCCCCGACATCCCCTGGTTGTTAGTATGTGATTGATTGCCTTATTAAAGCGTGTTCTTGTAAGTGTGACCAAACTGATTGCAAACTACATGTTTAGAATAAAAGCTCAATGCTAACAGCCGAGGAAAAAAGGGAGGGAGGATATGAATAGCTGGTTAATAATTTATCATCCCACTGGAGATCTGGTTAACTAAATTTACACGGTGTACAGGAAAGTTTCTGGGTGTAATCAGTCATGCCTTCATCTGCTCTTCGACTTAATGTCAAATTAGAGGAGAAATCTGCTGGTTAGTGTGGGGAGCGATCATTGGAATGGTAGCAAGTGGCCTGCAGGGTGACAACGCTTAGGGGTGAGCCCTGTGTGCCCTGACCACATGTGGTTCCTCCATCACTGGGGGCCAATCCAGCCTCTCTCATCACACCTGACAGTCCCTTTGTTTTCAATTACTCTCCTGCTCGATTTGTTACATTATTTTACTCAAGTTGAGCAGTCACTGCATGTACCCAATACCATATGTCAGCCTGCTCACCAGCTTGCCAACTACAATGGTTTAATGAACAGTCCCCTGGACCTTTGTTCCACAAACATGTCCTGATCTATTCACTCTCAGCTAAAATGTGTTAATCGTTTTGTAATACGACCCAGGACTTGGGGTCAAAAGGATGGCACTATCCCCAGAACCTGCAAAATCAAAGAATGCCAAGTCGGCTTGTTGGCTTACATTTCTATCTTTATATCAGGCTAACATTAGAATAATATTTTCCCATCAGATTGTGTGACACATACAAATGCACACAAACAATAATTTTTATATATATATATATATATATATATATATATATATATATATATATATATATATATATATATATATATAATGCACACAAACAATAATTCATATATATATATATATATATATATATATATATATATATATATATATATATATATATACACACACACTTATTTACTAGACTCCCTAAAGAGCTGGTTCTGGCCAGCTTAGTAGATTGTTTTAAGAAAGGCCTGGATTCTTTCCTAGATACACCTGGATATAACTGGATACTAATATGTATAGGTAAAGTTGAGCCAGGGAATTTTTTCCCCTGCTGGAGCAAATTGGATCATGCTCTATTGTTGTTGTTTTCTGTGCCTTCCTCTGGACGAACTGTGTGTAATATATATATATATATATATATATATATATATATATATATATATATATATATATATATATATATAGATAGATAGATAGATAGATATAGATATATATATATAGATATATAGATATATATATAGATATATATATAATATTTATTTTATTCCTTCTGTTGGTTGAACTAGAACAGTGGTCTCCAATCTGTGGCCCTTTGCTTGCCCCTATCTGGCCCTTGTACCACTATCCCTCCTACTGACATCAATGATGAGGCACCATTCCTCCCACTCTGACACCATTAATTGGGCACCCTTCCTCCCACTGACACCATAGATTGGGCACTATTTCTACTACTAAGACTAATGATGGGGCATTCCTTCTGCCACTGAAACTGTCGATAGGGCACTATTCCTCCCATTGATGCCAACAATGGGGCACTAGTTCTCCCATTGATATCAACCATGGGGCACTATTCACCCCATTGATACCAACCATGGGGCACTGTTCCTCCTGTTAAAACCAACAACGGGCCACTATTCCTCCTGTTAAAAACAGTGACAGGGCAGTGTTTACTGCCAGGGATGCTGGAACATTTTCTATTCACACTGACCACATTTCAGCCCCCCTAAAGCCTGAAGGACAGTAAACTGGCCCTTTGTTTAAAAAGTCAGCAGACCTCTGAACTAGAAGGGCTTGTGTATTTTTATTCTTTGTACTAAAATTAGAGAGTGCAAAATCCGGTGCAGATCTTCATTGAAACCAATCATCTTACATTTGTCAAGCTTAATCAAACAAGTTGAAGTTAGAAGCTGATTGGCTACCAGGTGCACCAGAAAAAAAAAGTAGAAAAATGAAATATATATATAGATCTATCTCTCTCTCTCTCTCTCTCTCTCTCTCTCTCTCTCTCTCTCTCTCTCTCTCTCTCTCTCTCTCTCTCTCTCTCTCTCTCTCTCTCTCTCTCTCAAAAAAATAGCATTTTTGCTTGCACGTGATTGGATGATGGAAGCCAGCAGAGCTTTTCTCCATTCACTAAGCTCTGGGGGGAATTCACTTGCAAAGTGATCAGTGTATTTGCTATTCCTAAATGAACCCCATAAGGTCTATTTCTACATGTTTTACCACAAGAATCCCAATTAGAATAATGATTGATCTTGGGTATAGCAAATTTGTGAATCTTGTGTGAGAACATTTATAAGGAGAGCCCATAAAGTCCAAATCAGAGATTGTAGCAATCTCAGGATGTTATTTATTAAAGTTTCAGAAAAAACATGTCCTTTCTAAACCTATATGGCTCTTGATTTGCGAAAGGACTCATCGGAAACTGTTGCTGCTGTTTAAAGCTGAAGATCGTTGTATATATATATATATATATATATAAATATATATATATATATATATATATATATATATATATATATATATATATATATATATATATATATCTTCCCTGGTTCAGTGATCTCCCCTTTCATCAATATGCTAATAAAATGTGTTAAATAAAACATTTATGTTTTCATTATGTTAGACCGAGTGACGTCATCGCTGGGTGTAAATACTTCTTTACGCAATGTAAGCAGATCATAGCTGTATGTAGTAGCACCCTTAAAAAAGCAGACCACCCTAGGTAACATCTACATGCCATGTTTAGACTATATGATCGAAAAAAAACCTGAAATATAATGATAGACTAGGGCAGGCATGGGGCAGGTTGGCTGAAGAGGAAAGGGTAGGATTGATGCTGGGCACCCTCAAACTAGGGAATGATATGGGCTTTAGCTGACTTGCTGCAGCTTTTAAAACACACTGTGAGAAGCTGACAGTGTGCAGGGAATCTAAATAATGGCTTTCAATAAAACAGAGCAAGCTGAAGAATAGAGAATGATGCAAGACTGAAAGAAAAGGCTGGAGTTCAGCTTTAAATTAAGACTGTGTTTAGAGTTCTTTAACTTCAGCTATACAAATAGTCTATCTATCTATCTATCTATCTATCTATCTATCTATCTATCTATCTATCTATCTATCTATCTATCTATCTATCTATCTATCTATCTATCTATCTATCTTTCTATCTATCTATCTATCTATCTATCTATCTATCTATCTATCTATCTATCTATCTATCTATCTATCTATTCCTTATGATTATTCGCAATACAAAATCACACTTTGTAATCATTTCCAGACTTTCTCATGAAGTCAATGACAAGTCAATGTTAAGTAGTAGCTTTGTTAGCACTAGACTCACAACACAAAACAATAAACATAGGTAGATACAACAGTAATACACTGTAGCTAATGCATTGTATGTTTTTATTTGTTGCAGAGTAACATTTTCTTGTATGGAATAATTTGTCGCAAAGTCACATTTTCTTGCTGCTCCCAGACTTGTCCTTAGGTCGCAGGGCTGTCCAATCTGTTCACATATTTTGTCTAAACAGTTCCATAGAATTTAAAGGCTGATAGATGTTAAATGGAGCAGACGGGCTTTGCAGAGGGTTTATTTTGTTAAGTGGCTTTAGATCAATGTGTAATAAAATGTTTGCATAAATATTTAAGTCAAAGCTCTGAACCCAACGTTCACAGGGAGAAACAAATCCGCGTCTATTAGTCTTCCTAGGATGTGGGATAGTCTTGAGAAAGAAGAGCATATTAAAGTCCTCTGCAGCCTCATTTGAATCCAGCCCAGCTTCTGCAGAATAAGGAGTGTGAATAGACCAATCACTTCATAATGATGATGAATGAGGAATTAATTCACATACAAGCAAGGCAATTTAGGCCTTCATCTGTTTAAATAGCCTCCCCAAATTATTCGCAATTGCAGGTCACAGATTTAATCAATTGACCAATCTTGTGAAAGTCATATCCTTACATCTCAATCCGAATTATTTATAGAGCAGCAGAGAGCAGTGAAAGGTATTGTGTTAACAGGCACAATTACTTACAGGAGAAGGCGCTTCAAATGGGAAACAAATGTCTTGTTTGGCAGCAAATGATGAAAAAGAGTCAGTTTTCATCTTGCTAAAACCGTGTAAAATCTTCCTCTGGGTCCATCTCCGTTATATACACATGGAGAGCTCAATTACACATCCTAATAGCGCTGAAATTAATACTGTATAAGCAGAACGCATCAAAACCCCATGTACAGCTCCAACCGGGTGGGTACAAGGGCACCTTCCTTCTTTATCAGAGAGACCTCTGATAAAATCAATTGTGCCACATACATTGGACATATGTGTCTTCTTGTAATCTAACATGAGAGAGAGAGAGAGAGAGAGAGAGAGAGAGAGAGAGAGAAAGAAAAAAAGAAAGAAAGAAAGAAAGAAAGAAAGAGAGAAAGAAAGAAAGAAAGAAAGAAAGAAAGAAAGAAAGAAAGAAAGAAAGAAAGAAAGAAGGGGTATATCTGATACAAAACTACTATAACGCAACGTTTTTATAAATGTACAGTAAAGTGCACAGAAAGGTTTAAGAAATTAATAATGTTTTGTATGGGATACTATACATATATTGAAGATTGTGAAAAGCCAAATTATTATTTCTATAATTATAGATCTTTCTAGCTCTGTATGATACATCGCCCTATGTTTACTCTTTATCTAACGTAATTTCTCTATAAATCTTGATATGCTTGATACAGTAAAGTGACCAGGGACAGTAAAAAAAAGAAAAAAGAAAAAAAAAAGAAAATGATTTTGTAGGGGTTACTAGGCAGTTCTTATTCCCCAACTGATCAATAGCATTGTGAATAATTAAGTACTGTCTATCTATCTATCTATCTATCTATCTATCTATCTATCTATCTATCTATCTATCGATTTACTGTGCCTATATCTATAATATCATCTATCTATCTATTTAGTGTACATTCATATTCAGTATCCTTTATCCATTTACATTTATCTCCAGCATCTACTATTAATCTGTCTGTCTATCTATCTGTCTATCTTATCTTTATCTTCAGTATCTATCTATCTATCTATCTATCTATCTATCTATCTATCTATCTATCTATCTATCTATGTACAATACGTTTATCTTCATTATCAACTATACAGTACTGTACCTTTATCTTAATTAACCTTCTATCCATCTATCACACTTCTATCTACAACTCTGTCCATCTAACATCTGTTTATGTCTATCTATCTATCTATCTATCTATCTATCTATCTATCTATCGATGTACTGTACCTATATCTATAATATCATCTATCTATCTATCTATCTATCTATCTATCTATCTATCTATCTATCTATCTATCTATCTATTTATTTAGTGTACCTTTATATTCAGTATTTTCTATCCAATTACTTATATGTTCAGCATCTACTATTAATCTGTCTGTCTGTCTGTCTTTCTATCTCTATCTATCGTATCTTTATCTTCAGTATCTATCTTGTACTATACGTGTATCTTCATTATTTACTATCCATATATGTACTATACCTTTATCTTCATTAACCTTCTATCCATCTATCACACGTCTATCTGAAACTCTATCCATCTAATATCTATGTATATCTATCCATTGCAAAATGCACTATCTATCTATCTATCTATCTATCTATCTATCTATCTATCTATCTATCTATCTATCTATCTATCTATCTATCTATCTATCTATCTAGTGTACCTTTGTATTCAGTATCCTCTACCCATTTACTTATATCTTCAGCATCTACTATTAATCTGTCTGTCTGTCTATCTCTCTATCTATCTATCTATCTATCTATCTATCTATCTATCTATCTATCTATCTATCTATCTATCTATCTATCTATCTATCTATCTATCTATCTATCTATCTATCCCGTATTTGCCTCTGTAATTTGCATTGTCCCTGGACACACAGAAACAAACATGGTACAGTAAAGTCTCGCTCTAAAGTCTAATTAGGAACCTCGAATGATCCCATCTCCTGTGTATTATAATATTCCTCCACACCTCGGATATGTGAGTGTTTTGTAATGATGTAGTTTTGTGTTTTGTTTTTTTCTTTCTCTGTTTGCCTTTCTTATTGCGGGACTTTCTCCTTCTCCTCATTTTCTAGTTAATTAGCGCATTCAGATATTTCATAAAGGAAAATCGAAGCAGCGATGAGAGGGATTAGAGATTTGTCCGAATAATCATTTAGAATGATTACCATACAATGTGTAGGCAGCAGAAATGTGACAAATGAACTTTTCTTATCAGATAGATGCTGTGCATAATGAGTGCGATTTCTTGGCACCCCCGATCACAGCCATGCTGGTATGGAGATGGAAAGGTGAGCTGAAGATTTCTCAGGCTTGGAGGAACCGTCTCAGCATTGACTTTGATGTATCTCTGTCCAATTAGTGCTTGTTATTGGTGTCCCATGGGATGGCCAGGCTGGGCCCTGAGCAGGGAAAATCCACTGCTAAAATCTGCAAGGTAAATCAGGAGCTCATCACCATCAGGATAGAAGAGTACATATAAACAATGAAACAAACAACCATGACACATCAACAGAGATATCAGCCTATTAACTCTTTATACACCATGGATTGGAAGCTCCTGGAGGGCAGGGTCTGATGGGAATTTATAATATATGGAAATCGCTGCGTAAATTGTCAGCGCTATATAAATACCTGTAACAAAAATAATATACATTGTCTACCTGTAAGAGACTCACACTACACCTACAATTTTTCTATCCATTCACCAGAGTATGTAAAGCATTTGCAGCTGGGTGATTCTTAAAAAAAAAAAAACCTCCCCCATCCTTCCTATAGCTGCCATGGCCTTCACATGGCCAGTTGGACAAGCACCCTGCAGAGTACTGCTCTGTGAGTTCATGATGGTGGAGGCAGATTGAACTGAGCTAAAAATAGGCTTCAAGGATCTGTCTGGATGAAGACACTGACAGTAATCACCATGTTTTTATAATACATTGTACAAATCAGCACTCAAAGACTTTCAGTGTGCTGATAAAAGGATCATTAAGCTGACCAAAGGCCTCAGATGACAGTTGGACATGCACACCTGATTCAAGCATCAAAATAGTTCTTACTATCCACCTACAATTTTGCCAAGCATTCATGTTTATGAATTTAGAGGATAGAGGAGACGGGAAGAGACACTTCCCAGGAAAATGTTTGGAGCAGGTTTTAAAAATGGAGAGGACAACACACATCTCATATTTATGACCATAGGCGTGCACACAGGGTGTGCCAGGTGTGCCCAGGCACACCCTAATTACCCTTTAGGCCTCATTCACACTTGGCCGTTCGGGTCCGTCTGTCACGGACGTGAACGGCCGCTCCATGCATCGGTATGGAGCGTCGGATGTCAGTGGAGACATGTCCGCTGACATCCGATCCGACCCGCTAAAAACAGACGTATGGGGGCCATGTCCCCATCCGTCCATGCGGATCGGATCGGGTAAGATCTGATGAAAACGGACATGCTGTCCGTTTTCATCAGATCGCTCCATAGGACACAGCGGTGCCCGACAAGCCCCTCCCCGCTCAGTGAGCAGAGAGGAGCTTGTCATCCGTCGGCTCAGCGGAGATCTGCGGACAGATCTCCTGCTGAGCTGACGGGAGCAGGCGGACTCCGTAGCGACGGAGTCCGCCAAGTGTGAATGAGGCCTTACAGCACAGATTCCCCCCACTATCAGCTTCCCTCCTCTTCTGCCAGCCGTTGCTGCAAGGATGTTTTAGGATGAGTGGAGGAAGGGGCCGGTAAATATGTAATTGACCATCCCCTTCCCTTTCTGAATGAACATGGTGAGTGATCAGTAGTGTGTGTTTGAGGTTTGGGGTGCATACCCTAATGCAATAGTCTGCACACACCTATGTTTATGACCAACTTTAGGCTGTACGTAGATGGGCATATCTCTAACAATGGACTGGGGAGTTGAGGGTGAACACACATTGCTTGTGAAAGTTTGTAAATGGCATAAAGCAGTGTTTCCCAACCTTTTTTCAGTGAAGGCACCCTTTATCATTTGACACAATATCAAGACACCCCATTTAAAAAAAAAAACAAAAAAAACAGAAAATAATAGTTTTACATATTGTAGCAACATCCACATGCATAGGACACCCAACATTAGAGGTGATTTATTCTTCCAAAGCATTAGCTTAAAGGGTTTGTAAACCCTCATGTTTTTTCATCTTAAAGGGGTTGTAGAGGTTTGTGTTTTTTCATCTTAATGCATCGTATGCACCTCGCTGTCACAGGCCCCCCAGCACCCACATTTTACTAACCTGAGCCCGTTCACCAGCTCTGCGCGTCCCCCGGCGTCCTCTTTTCCACTGCTTCTCTGCGTTGATTGGATAGATTGATAGCAGCACAGCCATTGCCCCCCCGCTGCTGTCAATCAAATCCAATGACGTGCCCGCCGGGGGTGGGACGGGGGACCAAGTCATACACTTTATGTCTATGGTTGCAGAGTGTATGATAGGGAGCGCGCCCACAAGCTAACCCCCTCGGGAGCTTCCCAAAGGGGGTTAGCTATTGCATTGAGGAGCCAAGACAGCCACGGAGGGAACCCCGAACAGGAGGATCGGGGCCACTCTGTGCAAAACAAACTGCACAGAGGTAAGTATGACATGTTTGTTATTTAGAAAAAAATTAAAATAAACCCTTTCAATCACTTTAATGCATCCTATGCGTTAAGGTGAAAAAACACCTGGCAGTCACCAAACCACCAGCTCCCCTGTTTTACTTACCTGAGCCCCAAATTTGCCTCAGTGGGGACACACTGACCCTCTCTCCATGGGGTCTCAGCTCTTGATTGGATAGATTGATAACAGTGCAGCCATTGGCTCCCATTGCTGTCAATCAAATCCAATGACGTAGGCACCGGGGGTGGGGTGGGGTGGGGCCGAGTCATACATTCAGTGGCTATGGACACCAAATGACTCAGGAGCGTTCCCACAAAGTAAACCCCTGGAAGAGCCACAAGAGGCACAGAGGGACCCCAGAAGACGGCGTTTGAGGCCACTCTGTGCAAAACGAACTGTACAGTGGAGGTAAGTATGACATGTTTTTTTTTTTTTTTTTTTTTAACCACTTAAGGACCACCGCATGTACATATACGTCCACAATATGGCACGTACAGGCACATGGGCGTATAGGTACGTCCTCGCCTATTAGCGGGTGGGGGGTCCGATCGGGACCCCCCCCGCTACATGCGGAGGTCGGGTCCGCTCGGGGAGCGATCCGGGACCACGGCGCGGCTATTTGTTTTTAGCCGCTCCGTCGCGATCGCTCCCCGGAGCTGAAGAACGAGGAGAGCCGTGTGTAAACACGGCTTCCCCGTCCTTCACTATGGCGGCGCATCGATCGCGTCATTCCCTTTATAGGGAAGACACGATCGATGACGTCATTCCTACAGCCACACCCCCAAACAGTTGTAAACACATACTAGGTGCACCCTAACTCCTACAGCTCCACCTGTGGTTAACTCCCAAACTGCAACTGTCATTTTCACAATAAAGAATGCAATTTAAATGCATTTTTTGCTGTGAAAATGACAATGGTCCCAAAAATGTGTCAAAATTGTCCGAAGTGTCCGCCATAATGTCGCAGTCATGAAAAAAATTGCTGATCGCCGCCATTAGTAGTAAAAAAAAAAATAAAAAATAAAAATGCAATAAAACTATCCCCTATTTTGTAAACGCTATAAATTTTGCGCAAACCAATCGATAAACGCTTATTGCGATTTTTTTTACTAAAAATAGGTAGAAGAATACGTATCGGCCTAAACTGAGGAAAAAAAATGTTTTTATATATGTTTTTGGGGGATATTTATTACAGCAAAAAGTAAAAAATATTGCTTTTTTTTCAAAATTGTCGCTCTATTTTTGTTTATAGCGCAAAAACTAAAAACCGCAGATGTGATCAAATACCACCAAAAGAAAGCTCTATTTGTGGGGAAAAAAGGACGCCAATTTTGTTTGGGAGCCACGTCGCACAACCGCGCAATTGTCTGTTAAAGCGACGCAGTCCCGAACTGTAAAAACACCTTGGGTCTTTAGGCTGCATATTGGTCCGGGGCTTAAGTGGTTAAATCAAAGCCTTACAACCCCTTTAAATCTTTGCACACTGGTACCAATTAGTATTCCAATATTTCTCTTCTCCCACGTTTCTCTCCCTCACACAGCTACTGTGACCCTGGTGCTGAAAGAGAGGGGCAGGTGCCCGAGGTCCTCCTTGTCAACCGATACCATCATTAGTTGTTAGGACACTGGTGGCTGGAAGACTGTAATGGTGCACAGTGAAAGCCTTGTGTAACTGATAGGCTTGATACACCTGCTGGCTTGTAAACCGTTTTTGGGCAATTTCTAGATATTTTGCCCTAGGCCTTCTCTGTAACTCAAAACATGCAACCTGTAGAATTTTTGAAACGTCGGCTATGGAGATTTTTAAGGGTAAAAGTTTGACGCCATTCCACAAGCGAGCACAATTTTGAAGCGTGAACATGTGGGGTATCAATTTACTCTGCGTAACATGATCTTTCACAAAAATTGGGCTAACTTTACTGTTGTCTTATTTTTTAATTCAAAAAAGAGAATTTGTAAGACCGCTGCACAAATACTGTGTGACAAAAAGTATTGCAATGACCGCCATTTTATTCTCTAGGGAGTTAGAATTTGTTTTTATAATGTTTGGGGGTTCTAAGTAATTTTCTAGCAAAAAAAAAGTTTTTAACTTGTAAACACAGAGTCTGAAAAAGAGGCTCGGTCCTTAAGTTGGTAATACATGTAATGTAGTGAAGCTTCAGTTTGTAAAGAATACCCAGTCAGGTGCAAGGGAAATAAAAAATTCGATTAGCTGATGAAATTCAGCAGACTTTTACCACAATTACTAAAAGTTGGTGAAAATGAGTGCCACTGCACTTGTAAAGTGCATACTGTAGTCTATTTGCCTTTAGTAAATCTACCCCAAAGTGTCAGTGAACAGGAAGGTGTTGCAGGTACAACTGACAAACTGCATTGGTAGAAGTTCGGGTCAGTTAGGACTCTATTAGCTAGATTCACAAAGAGTTAAGCCGGCGTATCAGTAGATACGCCGTCGTAACTCGGGATCTAAGCCGTCGTACATTTAAGTGTATTCTCAAATTGAGTTACACTTAAATGTAGCTAAGATACGATTGCCTGCGCCGTCGTATCTTAGCTGTCTAGTTCCGCCGGCCACTAGGGGCGTGAACGCTGATTTACGCCTAGAATGCGTAAATCAGCGAGATACGCCGATTCACGAACGTACGCTTGCCTGTCGCAGTAAAGATACGCCGTTTACGTAAGGCGTTTTCAGGCGTAAAGTTAGTCGAACAAATAGCTGGCCTAGCCAATGTTAAGTATGATCGTCGTTCCCGCGTCGAATTTTGAAATTTTTACGTCGTTTGCGTAAGTCGTCCGTGAATGGGGCTGGACATAATTTACGCTCACGTCGAAACCAATACGTCCTTGCGGCGTACTTTGGAGCAATGCACACTGGGATATGTCCACGGACAGCGCATGCGCCGTTCGTTTTAAAACGTCAATCACGTCAGGTCACGAATCATTTACATAAAACACGCCCCCTGTTCCTCATTTGAATTAGGCGCGCTTAGGCCGGCCCATTTACGATACACCGCCGTAACTTAGGAGGCAAGTGCTTTGTGAATACCTCTCTGACTTACGGCGGCGTATCGTAAATACGATACGCTACGCCGCCTCAAAAATACGCCGCCCTACGTGAATCTGGGCCTATATGTACATTTTGTTTTCTAACTCTTTGGGCAATTCACAACTTTGCTCCTTTTTATGTTCTTATTATTTTGGGGATTTGTGTGGCTGATTTGTGATTAGTGCTCACTTTTAGCTGCTGTCCTGACAATTAATGCAAGGCTCCATCTTGGTATTTTAGGATTTTCCTTTAATGTGGGGGTATATGACTATTGTTTTCTATGTTGATAGGGTTTTTATTTTGGGTTAAACTGCTGCAGGTCTTCCCCTTTTTTTTCTTATTTCTCATTCATGTTAATGGAAATGCATTGGCTGCATGACCCCAGATACTTACCTGCTATGCACATGTGGGTAAGCGGCCCAGAATGTACACTGTCTGTCATTACTTACAATGAGAAAAGGAAAAACATAGAATTGTAACATCAAATGACTATGGTACAACAAGTCATAACACAGTAACATAGAGCAAGAATATAGTGAGTGGGCAACGGTTAGGGGGTGAAGTGTGGTTAAATCTAAAGGAAAAGTAGTAGGAAATTGGTAGGTGGGGAAGGGAAATGGGAAGGGGAACAAACAGGCAGGGGAGTAAGAGGATATGGATTAGGTGTGATAGGAAGTAGTATAGAGAGCTGGGGTCAAGAGACAACCCCTTAAGGCTTGTCTAGATCAAGTGAATAGTGGTGAAAGCAATGTCATGCTAAAATGTAGATGTAATCTGCTTAGTCAATGATATTCATATGGTCAATGGGCCTCTTAAAAGGTTATAACCATAAGCTGTAACTAAAGCTGGGTATACATATAGGCAGCTTGAAATGTATTGTTACTAGTGAGATAGCAGCTGGCCCAGGCTGGGGTAACGGTTAACTGTTGTGGGCTCAGTTCCCAGGCTTTTTGTTCCCAGCCAACCCACCTGTGCTATAAAAAGGGAAAGACTGAGGTTCTTCCCCCTTGCTGTACTGGTCAGTTCTGGAACCGGGATTACTGAAGGCACCGGGACTTTCGGCAAAATCCAAGTCACGGACAATGCCATAATGGACTCTTACTTATTAAATGCAACATATACATTACAGTGTATAATGACATGGTACAAGACATTTTTCAGATGAACTCTGTATGTTTTTTTACTGCACACAGTGTGAAGGCTCATACCAAAGTTGAGGAACTGCCTTAATGTTATATTTTTCAGTCTCTGCCTTATCCCTGGCATTGATGAGCATGCTCCACGAGAAAGGTACCCCTGTGTACAGAGCGAGTAGGCCCCGCCCACATACTTTGTGTAGTTAGCAGGATATGCCCATCTCATGCACCTGAAGACCATCACTAAAGAGACTATGGCTGAATGAATGAATGAATGAGACTATGGCTGTAGTTAATTTGTTTTCTAGAATTTGCCCAGGCTTGTCCAGAGACTTGAAACATGACTGCCATGCTGTGCTTCAGATTGGCTCCTGAGTCAGGAACTGTCGCAAGACTGCCTGCAATCCCTGGCATGAATATAACATCCCCAGACGCTTCCCAGAACTCTACGTGCTATGCTACGCATCTCACGTTGCTATGTCGTGAGACGTACTTCCCTGGAAGAAGCCTATTCCAGTGCTGGACACAGGCCTTGTGTACCAGCCAAATCTGGGATTTGCCCACTGTTGAGTTCATGACCATGAGGAGTTGCGGGTCATGCCATCAGAGGAGTATGACATTTACACTTTGGGCAACAAGCCCCAGTTGCGGGTCTCTTCTGTACTACCACAAATAAAGGACCGAGGAGCCATCCAATTGCAGTGAGGATGGATTGCCAATTCCTCGGGTACATTTTGCTACTTTTAGTCCTTCTGTCACTGCCAAAGTCCCAAGCCCACCTACCTCTCTGTTATTGGACATGATGTTCATGGATTGGCCTCCCCCGAGGACAAGGGGTCAAGCAGCCGACCAAATCACCTGCAACAAGAGAACTCCCTGTACGGGATGATGACAAAGTGACCACCTGCTTGCAGAATCCTCAAATCCTCCTGTTGCTGCCTTGCTGGCACCGACAGTGGTGACAGTGCCTTCCGAACCCCTTCTGGACACCACCAGTTCTGTGGACTTGCCAGTTCTTGACCAAGAGGTACCACTGTCTCTGCCTCCAGATTCTCCCTCTGCAGCTTCTTCCCCAGTGTCACCGGAGTCATCGCAGCCATCTCCTTTTCACCATGAGAAGTTCAGTTGTCCTGCAGCACTTTAATGTTTGATAGCAGTGAGAAGGAAAGTTTATCCACCCCTGAGACTGTTATCTCCCTGCCATAGGTTTCTGAAGAAGCTGCAGCTCCAGCACCACCTGCTTCTAATTCAGGCAGAGACTGGCTTCCAGGGAAGTCACACCGCCCTGCAAATGCTTACTTCCCACAAGCGTTAGTTCCTCCTGGCCGCAAGTTGACCAGAGTGTCCTGGATCCAGCAGTATTAGTACTAGTGAGATAGCGGCTTGTCCAGGCTGAGGTAAGGGTTAACAGTTGCAAACTTAGTTCCTGGGCTTTTTGGTCCTCGCCAGCCTATCTGTGTGATAAAAAAGGGGAACGACTGTACTTCCTTGCTGTACTGGTTGGTTCTGTTCATGGAATCAGGACTTCTGAATAAATCTGGACTTTTGGAGACATCCACGTCATGGACAATAGCATAATGGACTCTCACTTGACAGAGGTATGCCTGGGCAGCCACACTACTATAGTTAGAGTTAGGAGAAAGATGTTGTTCATATTGAAGTGTTATGCCACACTTCTTCAGTAAAGTTGTATTAACTGTTATGAGCCTGGTCTAAAGTTATTCAAAGGGCATGTTGGTTCAAGCGTATCAAAAGAACTAGGGCCTGTAAAGCACTACAGGATTTAAAGTAACACCATTACAGAAGGGTTAACTCAGTAAGACAAGAGGATTGTAGTTGCTAAGAGTAATCAAGTACATTTTTGAGACAAAAAGCAACCAGTTGTTAGGCGTGATACCTGGTAAGGGGACAGTTCCTCCAGGAGCGAGGGGGTCCTTATCTGGAACCCTTCCTAGCAGTTGGTATCCAATAGCAATCTAATCCAAACCCATGTTATGGAGATCCATGGCCGGTCATGAGGTACAGGAAGTGGAAGAGTTAATAAGTGCACGGCAGGACAATATTCTGTTACTGGGAAATGAGGTAACAGAAGTACACTGGATTGATGGAGTAGACGCAGGCTCAGCAAATCCCTCCTAATGCAATATACGAATTACAGTGTGTAGTTACATGGGACAAAACACTTTTCAGAGGATCTCCGTATGTTTTACTACTGCATACAATGTGAAAGCTCTTCTCTAAGTTGGTGAACTGGTTTATTGTTAGATTTTTCACATGACCACAGCCTCTGCCTGATTTCGAGCATTAATGAATGTACATGTGAAAGGTACCACCATGTGAAGGGTGAGAAGGCCCCGCCCACACACCACATACAAATTAAGCTTTATTTTTCATTAGACCGGCAGGTTGAATGAAAAAAAAAAACTCACAGATCCACGCAAGTGATATGGATGCAGGGATCTCTCCTGCTGCGCTATTGTATTCTGACAACGGGGACTACCCCCATAGAAATATACATTGGCTGCAGTGGAAGATCAAATGCTGGATTTCCAGCAGGACTGTTCAGCAGAAAGTGGTCTAACAAACAGCTTTGGTTGAACAGAGAGCGAACACACAGACCAGCTGAATTTCGATACATAAACATCAAAAAAGTGCAGCTCATACAAACTAAAACTGTGCCTTCGATAATACTAAATAAATGGTTAAATGAAAACTCAATAATAATAGATAAATACTGATAAACGCATAATAGATCATTTCCATACATAGTCCAGAGACACAAAATGTGAAATACAGTAGTGGCCATCTCCAAAGTGAGTGAAAGAAGATAAATATAGTCACAAATAGACTCTGTGTTAGATTTGGAAAGGGATCCAGGGATAACCAATGTGACACCAAAAATTACCCAGAGGCTTACCGGAATGCGGATGACCCCCTTACCCAGGGTGGTCAATATATGCTCAACAAAATAATAGAAATGGATTTCATGGCAAGAGCAGGGACATTGGTACAGGTCACTCTTTGGCAGTAATGAAGATACATGAAACAACCAAATGGATCCGGCAGGCTTCAGCTTTTAGCTTATTAAGAAACCATTTTATATAAGCACTATCACCTAGTCTTTTCTTATCCAAACAATGCCAACCCACCTGACTTTCCTATCCTGGAAGTTACCCCTGCAATACAAAAACCCATAGGTACTGTAATTTGTGTGATCTGGGTAAAACATTTGTTGCCACAGCTACAGATTATGAGCTTACTATACAGCAATACATCAACTGTGGCACAAATTATGTAGTCTACCTGATCACCTGTATTTCATGCAGCCTCCAATATGTAGGCTGTACCACACGTTCCTTGAGAACCCGTATAGGGGGAACATTATTGTGACACAAATAATCCAAATGCTAGAAACATTTCGAATGCAACACGTCACTTTAGGGAATGCCATGAGGGCGATCTTTCCTCTTTCCGTTTTAGAGGAATAGAACGGTTGTCTCACTCGCCCAGAGGAGGTGACAGGGAGAGAAGACTATTGGGGAGAGAAGCATGGTGGATTTTTAAAAATAAAAACTAGATCGCCTCAGGGGCTAAACCTGAGGTGGGATCTGGATTTGCACTTACATTAAGTATGCCTCTTCCCATAGCCTTCCCTCCCTCTTTCTTTTCCTCTTCTGGTGTCTTTTTTTCACATACCTGGATTATCATTTTTATCTTTTGTATTTAATGTTTCTTGTATTTCATGGTGTGTTTTAATCATGTATATGTGTATGGATGCATGCACGAGTGTGTGCACACATGTACATATTATCACTACAGGGTGTGTGAACAATAGTGGCATACACATGGATCACCCAATATGCATTGCAGTTGATTTCTTTCCTTGGATAATTGCTTGCAGTCAATTTAGTCAATTAATGTGTGGAGTCAGTGATCCTTAGAGCTACTATTTATTTCAAAAGTTTCATGTCTGTAATGTGGTTATGACTTATAGGCTGAAATGCGTCAACCTTTCCTATTGCGTTTGTCTACTGTGGCTTGTCAATAAATACGTGTATTGTTTAAGAGCAACGACCGGATTGCGGATCATCTCTTCCTCATTATTCTACGCAGCCAGCGACTGTGGATCGAGCACCCGGGAGCTCTGCTTTCCATGTGATATATGGGTAGTAGCACTGACTTTTTTGTTTATATTTTTTATAAGCACCTGGAAGACCTCCTAGAGCATTAAAACTGCACATTGTTTAAATGTGTGTTTTTAATTGCTAATTTTGGCATCATTTATGCATATTTTGGCATTTTTTTTAACATGGCATTTTTTTCAACACACATCTGGCCGTAGGTTATTTTATTGTGCATTTTTTTAAACACACATTTTGGTCCTTTAGCACACATTTTGGCACAGGTTATTTTAAAGCGGATGTGCGGCCAAAAAAAAATATTAAAAGCCAGCAGCTACAAATACTGCAGCTGCTGACTTTTAATATTAGGACACTTACCTGTCCTGGAGTCCAGCGCCGTCCGCAGCAGAGGACGAGCGATCGCTCGTCACTCTGCTGCTCCCCCCCGCCATCCTCAGTGAGGGAACCAGGAAGTGAAGCGCTCCTGCTTCACTGCCTGGTTCCCTACGGCGCATGTGCGAGTCGCGCTGCGCCCGCCGATTGGCTCCTGCTGTGTGCTGGGAGCCGAGTGTTTCCAGCACACAACGGGGGGTGACGGGATGTGATGAAATGCCCGTCTTTTGCCCGTGAATGCTGGGCCGGAAGTGGGTGCAAATACCTGTCTCTAGACAGGTATCTGCACCCCCCTCCCCCCTGAAAGGTGTCAAATGTGACACCGGAGGGGGGGAGGGTTCCGATCAGCGCAAGTTCCACTTTAGGGTGGAGCTCCGCTTTAAGATGCATTTTGGTGTGGTTTGTAATGCACACTTTGTCGCTTTTTTTAGCATATAGTTTGACACCTTTTTAATGTGCATTTTGATTTGCTAAATGTGAATGGTGTATAGTATATGAACGGAATCCCACATATGTAATGCAGCTATACGCCATTCATATAAATGAAAAATACATTTATAATCATTTTTTTTTTAATAAAGTATACAAATATAAACCCCGTATAACTGTCATAGAACAGTCCATGGGTAAAACCATATTCTAGGGTTTATAATTTTTTTTTACTAATAAATAAAAAAAGATATAAAAATGATTTTAATAATAGCATTTTAATGCAGGTAGAATTTTTATATATATATATACATATACACATATATATATATATATATATATATATATATATATATATATATATATATATATATATATATATATATATATATATATATATATATATATATATATATATATAATATTGATATAGATATAAAATATATATAAAAAATATTTATATATATATATTTATTTATAAATATAAAAAATATATTTTTTAGATATATAGGTATATATATATATATATATATATATATATATATATATATATATATATATATATATATATATTATATATATATAATATAAAATATATATAAAAAAATATAATATATATGTGTGTGTATATGTGTATATATATATATATATATATATATATATATATATATATATACACTATAAATTCCTAACCTGCTAATTTTGGGGTGTGTAATAAGTGGAGAAGATGTGATCTGACTGTATGGCTGCTTGTGTGTGAAGCATGGAAGTAAAAAGACTTCCTTCTTCCTCCACAATACTCAGCCAGCTTCACGCTTCTCACTCTGATTCTCCACCTCAGAGATGGTGAATCAGAAAGTGAGAATTCTGTCACAGATCGCCAGTGAGGTGCTGAGATCACACTTTCATAAACTGGCCGTTTCTGTGACAGTCAGTTACAGATTCTCACTGTGGTGAGATAATCAGTGAAGAACATGTTCTCAGCTGATTACCTCAGCTTCATAAACTGTGTATGACCTGAGATCAGCGGTGAGAATCGGGATCACCGCTGATCTCACTTTCATAAAAGGACACCTAAATGCCTTCGGATGTCTTCCAGGGCCTTATATAAACTGGAATCATGATGAAATATTATTATGTACAATCGTGATGATACCTAACCACGAAATTTAACCATAGGCAATACGAAAAAGAGCAGAACAATGTGGAGTAAGAACACAATAAAAGTGGTGAAAGAACATAATAAAACAAAACAAATATATTCAGGGAGGCTTCCTTCTATAATATAATAATGGGGAATGAGCTTCCAAACTGTTAGATAAATATTCAAAAAATTTAAATGTGAAGCTTAGTGAAGGGTAGTGAAGCAAAAGGAACATACATTGGGCCAGATTCAGAGAGAACTTACGCCAACGTATCTGTTGATACGCCGCGTAAGTTCAAGGATGCGCCGTCGTATTTATGCGCCTAATTCACAGTACAAGATATGCCTGAATTTTGACTTCCTACGACCGATGTAAGTCTCCTACGCCGTCGTATCTTGGGTGCATATTTACGCTGGCCGCTAGGGGCGCTTCCATTGATTTACGTGTCGAATATGTAAATGAGCAAGATACGCCGATTAACATAGGTACTTACGCCCGTCGCAGTAATCTACGCCGTTTACGTAAGGCATACAACCGGCGTAAGTTTACCCCTCATAAAGCAGGGGTAAGTCATGTTAAGGTATGGATGTCGGAAACGTCGGAACAGCCTTAGTATTTTACGTCATTTACGTAAGTCGTACGTGAATGGGGCTGGCCGTAGGTTACGTTCACGAAAGCATTGAGCCGTCGTATCTTAGGGAGTATATGCAACGTGATTCTGAGCATGCGCCGTTCGTACGGCCATGCATTTACATGGGGTCACGACTCATTTTAATACAACATGCCCACTACCGCCTACTTTGAATTAGGTGGGCTTACGCCTGCCTATTTACGTTAAGCTGGCGTAAATATGGGAGCAAGTGCTTTGTGAATACTCAGCTTGCCTCTCAATGTTACGTCGTCGTAGCGCATATGAGATGCGCTACGCCGGCTCAAAGATGCGCCGATGTACCTGAATCTGGCCCTGTATGTTTACTTTAAATGTCCAATCATAAGCAAGGACATTTTCTAAAAAAAGCTTCTTCACAAGATTGGATGCTTTGCGTGAAAACAGGCGCACTTCACTTCAATGCACATTACCATTACACTTTAGTAAATCAGTTCTTTTGTAAATACAAATATGTAATAAAAAACATACTCAGATAGCATGCAAATATTCATACAGAACAACAAAACCTTGTTTGTATTTAAAATGCATGCATGCTTGTACCTTAATGCTTAGAAACTGCTGCGTACACGATTTATTGTCCTCACTTATTGACCACATTTAACTAAAAAGTTGTAACTTAAACTGACCATACAATTAAATAGCCTAGGGCCAGATTCACAGAAAAAGTACGCTGGAGTATCTACTGATACTCCGGCGTACATTCAAACTTTGTAATTCACAAACAAAGATACGACGGCTTTTGGCTAAGATCCGACAGGCTTTGCACGCCTTCGGATCGTAGGTGTAATTTTCCGGCGGCCGCTGGGTGGAGTTTGCGTCGTTTTCCAGCGTCGGGTATGCAAATTAGCTGTTTACGGCGATCCACGAAGGTACGCGCGTTCGTCGCATTCTCTTACGTCGTCGATAGTCGGTTTTTCCCGTCGCAAACATAAGCCTGCTTTTTCATGGCTTACATTTAGAACAGCCATGTTAAAGTATGGCCGTCGTTCCCGCGTCGAATTTCAATTTTTTTTTTTCGTAAGACGTCCGGGAATACGAAACGACGTAACGCACGTCGCCATTCAAAAAATACGTCGGGGCGCCGTAATTTCGCGCAAATCACGGCGGTAAATTTTCACACGGAGCATGCGCAGAACGTTCGGGGCGGGAGCGCGCCTAATTTAAATGACACACGCCCCATTTTAATTAGGCTGGCTTGCGCCGGACGGCTTTACGTTACACCGCCGTAAGTTTACACGTGCTTGGTGAATCAGGCACTTGCGCTGAAAACTTGCGGCGGTGTAATGTAAAGACGATACGTTACGCCGCCGCAGATCTCTGTGAATCTGGCCCATAGTTCTTATTTTTTTTTTCTAAAATGGATGTATGTGAACAATGCTTTAAGCATTACTATAATTATGCATTCATCTAATTAAACAGGGAGGTTTTTCTTGACTCTAATTTGGGGTGGAAATTACAGCCCTCTCCCCTCTTGATTAACATAAGACTTTAAATTAATAAATAAAGAAATCCTACACAATTTTTATCTTTACTAGCCCTGTCTATTTTAGTGTTTCTACAAATTTAATTAACGAATACCATTCCAGTTATTCACAATTTTAAAGTTAATCAAATTTTCTTCTTCTTTAATAAACAATGATTTCATATTAAGTAATCAAATCAGTTCCTATAATTATGCTTCTATACAACTTATGGATGCAGTGATGTCAAATAATTAAATGCTGGGTTGTTTCACAGTGAGTGGTAGAAATTGATTATAACTTATGCTTCAACCATCTGTAATGTATAAATAGAGATTCCAATTAAACTGTGCTAACATACTGCTATTTGGTGTAAGAGGACAATGCTTGCAGCAATCGTAGAGTTGCACACATCCCAGATGGATACAAGGGGTTAAATGGTTTGTTCTCTAGGTAGGTTTTTTCAGTGCTGCTCACACAGAGTAGCATTATGCTCAGCCAGCACAAAATCTGTAACAAGAAACTGAATGTATAATTAAATGTATATGACATGCATTTGTATGCAAAGCTCTTAGGCCCAGATACAGCACTTTGTTATAAAATAAGGAATAGCAAGCAGGGAAAAGCATAATGCTACTTAAGTATACAGTGTTGTATAGAAAAATCACAATATATCAAATTGGGCACTCACAGGAGGTTAGTTATCAGTAAAATGGAAGTCAAACGAAAAACAATGCAAAACCTAAATAACACTTTGGTGTCTACTGACATACAGTATTTCAAATTCGGATTATGGCTATTTACTTATCTTACGCAGTCTTTTCTCCTAGGTGGAAAAATAACCTACCTATGTTAACAGGGAAAGAGACAAGGTGCCCTACCATTTTTTTTAGGTAGGAGCACAACAAAGTGAGACTATTTACCATTTACCAAGGATATTACCTTTTCTCAGTGCATGTGTCTGGTGTCTTCTGGGGCTTATGTGATTGAGTATCTCATTCTACTTCTTAGGCAAGTAGCACTTAAATAAATACTTTAATTAACACATACAGTATATATACACCAATAAATCATAACGGTATGACCATTGACAGGTTTAGTGACTAACATTGAGCATTTTGCTACAATGGCATCAGAAAGTGGGTAGGATATAATAGACAGCAGGCGAGTCAAGTTCCTCTACCCCAAACTCGCTCTTCCATGTCTGTATGGACCTTGCTCCAAATAATTTGGTGTGTGGGGGGGGGGGGATTATGGTATGGGGTTGTTTTTCAGGGGTTAGGTTTCGCCCCCTAGTTCCAGTGAAGGGAGCTCTTAAGGCGTTAGCATACCAAGACATTTTGGACAATTTCATGCACCCAACTTTTGTGGGAACAGTTTGGGGATGGTTCCAACATGACTGTGCACCAGTGCACAAATCAAGGTCCATAAAAACATGGATGAGCAAGTTTGGGGTGGAGGAACTTGACTGGCCTGCTCAGAGTCCTGACCTCAACCTGAACACTTTTGGGATGAATTAGAGCAGAGACTGCGAGCCAGGCTTTTTTGTCCAACATCAGTACCTGGCCTCACAATTGATCTTCTGTAAGAAAGGTCAAACCTTCCCATAGCCACACTCCTAAACCTTGTGGACAGCCTTCCCAGAAGAGTTGAAGCTGTTATAGCTGCAAAGGGCCAACTCAATATTGAACCCTACGGACTAAGACTGGGATGCTAATACAGTAGAAGAGTTACTGCAGCTCAAATTGCTGAAAATGTTAATGCTTGTTCCGATAGAAAGGTGTCAGAACACATAGGGGGTTATTTACGAAAGGCAAATCCACTTTGCTCTACAAGTGCAAACTACAAGTGCAAAGTGCACTTGTGCTGTAGATCTGAGGGGGACATGCAAGGAAAATCAAAAACAGCATTTTAGCTTGCACATGATTGGATGATAAATTCCCCTAATTTCAGAACTATCCCTCAGATTTACAGCGACTGCACTTCCAAGTGTACTTTCATTGCAATTTCAAGTGCACTTTGCACTTGTAGTGCAAAGTGGATTTGCCTTTCGTAAATTACCCCCATAGTGTATCACAGTTTGTTGCGTATGGTGCTGTGTAGCTGAAGACCTGTCAGGGTACCCATGCTGACTCATGTCCACAGCTCCAACAATAGGCATATGAGCATCAGAACTGGATCATGGCAGCAGTTGAAGAAGGTGGCCTGGTGAATTTAAGAATGGTTTGAGGAACACAACAACAAGTTTGAGGAGTTGTCTTGGCCTCCAAATTTTTCAGATCTCTTTCCCAGTTTAATTATTATTAAATATTTAAAAGGAAAAAATACAAAGCTCCAACATTAGCATGTAAAACAGTCAATATTCAAGATACCGGAATGAAATGCATTACAAAAGGAATGAATCAAATTTTCCAGATCTCAATCCAATCCAGAATCTGTGGGACATACTGGAAAGTCTGATTCATGTAGACTCCACCCCACAACATACAGGACTTAAAGGATCTGTTACCGATGACTTGGTGCCAGATATCACAGCATACTTTTAGAGGTCTAGTGGAGTGCATGCCTCAACGGTTTATAATGGGTGGTCATAATGTTGTGGCTTTTTGGTATATATTTATATGTATAAAAAATATGCTATTTAAACTAAGCTCACATTTTAAAGCAAACAACAGACTTTTAATGATGGAATAATGCCTGGTGACCCTGACAGCAAGAGACACTTTGCCAACAGGATGACAACATTAATTCTCCTGCAGTGGAATCATATCAGCATTGTCACAAACAATAACCCTTTTCCTCAGTGCCAGTTTTGACAAGACAGGCCTAGCTTCACCCTCAGGCCTTGTGACTGACAGTATAGGACTGTCCACATTGAACGTGGTAAGGAGCTATCGTGGTTCTGTGGGGGTGCCCTGCATCTAAAGTAATTGTTTTAATGCACCCTCTTGGATCAATTTATCATGGGTTAAATCCTAAGGAGATTTCTTTAGTACTGGAGGTGACATTAATTAACCACTTAAGGACCGAGCCTTTTTCTGAGATTTGTTGTTTACAAGTAAAAAAAATTTTTATTTACATCCCTTGTAATAGAAAAAAAGAATGACAGGTCCTCTTAAATATGAGATCTGGGGTCAAAAAAAATCAGATCTCATACTTACACAAAAATGCAATAAAATGTTGGCATTTGAAAAAATGCAAAAAAAAAATGGCCCTTTAAGAGCTATGGGTAGAAGTGACGTTTTGACGTTGCTTCCCCGCTGCTATGGTATGGAGATGGGTGGCCATCTTCCCCTCACTCGTCTCCATACCCAGTCTGCAAGAGGACCCGGTCGCCTCAGCCATTGCCGAAGGCTCCAGTAAGCGGTGGAGGGCACCGGAGAGCGGAGGGAGGGGGGCTCCTCTCACACATCTGATGAAAGTGATCTTGCGGCGAATCCGCCGCAGAGAAAACTACTATATAAAACCAGACTGCCGGCTGAAGAGGAGGATACCTGGGTTATGGCAGCTAGCTGCTGCCATAACAAAGATATCTCTCTTCAAACAGCCAACGTATATCTTGGCAGTCCGGAAGTGCTTAAGGAAGAAGAGGGTTACAGTACTCCAAAGATAAGTAATAAAAAAAGGGCCAACATATACAGGGTAGTCAAAAAAGTAATTGCAATGAAGGGCTTTTAAACTGATTTAATAAAGTTTCATGATAGTAGAACATGAACAATAGTAATTTTTTTTTTTTTTTTTTTTTTCCACGTCAGACATAACCACAGCAAGAGACCTGCTCATGATTTTATTCATAATTCCGTCTCTATTTCAGGTATATCATCATTTGTGGTAGTTTATTTTTTTATTTTTTTTTTCCTTGATTCTATATTTGTTATTCTGCTATTTGCATATTGTTTGATTTTTTTTTTTATTTTTTTTTTTAAGCATATCTTCTTTCAGCCCTTTAACAAATTAAACTGGCTAGAGCGTTCCTCATATATACGAGATCCAGCATGCTATCATTACGTGATAACGTGACACATCACCCCCTCCCAGTCCCTTCCCTCCCCTCCCTCCCCCCCACTACCCTTCCCACCCCTCCCAGACCATCTCCCGACTCCACCTAGTATTTTTATTTCCTATATTGCTGCATTCTTATTCCTCTCTCATATTTTCTGCGTATTTCCGAGACTTTTTAAAATCAATCCATGTTTCCCAGATATCCTTATTTCCTGCCTTGTTCTTTTCGCCACCGTATTTTACTTTCTCCCTCCTATAAGTACCCTCTACAGAGTCGATCCACTCCCATATTTGCGGGCTTACCGGATTTCTCCATTTTAGGGGTATCAATCGTTTCGCAGAGTTCAACAAATGCGGAATTAGTGATCCCCTATATTCGTTCACTGGCGTTTCTCCCCCATGAAAGAGGACTATCCAAGGATTATTTTCCAATTCTTTTTTAGTTATCTCTTTTATCAAATCCAAAACTTTTCCCCAGAACGTTTTAATTTTTACGCAGTCCCACCACAGGTGGGCCATCGTTCCTCTTGCCTCACATCCTCTCCAACATTCCTCTGACTCCCCTGCTCCGAATTTGGCCATTTTATCTGGGGTAGTGTACCATCCTGTCAGACACTTGAAGTTCATCTCGGCGGTTTTTACATCAACCGCCGAAGTATGAGTCAAATTAAGGATTCTCCCTATGGTCGTCTTCCCCCTTGGAACTCCTAGGTCTCTCTCCCATTTCTGTATATAGTTTAGCGTATCCGACTCGTCTATTTTCTGTAAATATTTATATACTTTGGAGATATTTCCTTTTGAGCTTTCGGTACTGCACATCTGTTCCAATATAGTGTACTCCTCTCGTGACCTCAATGGGTGTGGGAGGCACTTAACGAATGACACCAACTGAAGGTATCTCCACTCGCTGAGTGCCTCCATTTCAATCCTAATTTCGTGAAGGGTCATAATTTTGCCCTCTAGTGTTATGTCTTTTAACTGTGGAACAATAGTAATTTAATTCAATTATCCAAAATAACTTTTAAAGTATTTTTTTCTTATATTATCTCTCTTCAAGATGCCGGTGTAAGTTTTCTTGTTGCTGATTTTTTATAATATTGTTTTATGAATCCAAGCATTTGTGGTAAACAGAGGGCCTATGTTTCTTGTTGTATTGTAAGTGAAGCGTAAACCTTAACTGCAAGCAAACATCTAAATTCACAGATGACATACATATACTGTATATATTTCACCTGTCAATGATTTGCATTTCTGTTCATTTTGTGTTTACATTTATATATTCCTATCATACAACACAACCAGGAGAATGACACCTCTTTAGAGCCGGTTCACACTTATGCGGCACGACTTTGGGTCGCCCCCAAAGTCGTACAAGAACCTTTTTCTAAGTCGGAGCGTTTTGCGTCGCTCCTATTAGAAAGATTCTATTGCATAGAATGGGACGTGACGCGTCAGGCGGCTCAGCCGCCTGACGGGTCGCCCCAGTGTGCACTGCCTCTTACAGTGGCGGCTGGTGCTCAACATTTTTTGCGCAACTGAAAAAATAATCCATCAAGCGCAGCCAGTGTACCCATAAATTGCCACCACTGTGCCATCAAACACAGCTACTGTACCTATCAATTGCTGCCAGTGTGCCCATCAATTGCCACCATGGTTCCCATCAATTGCCACCACTGTGTCCACTAAATTGCTGCCAGTGTGCCCATCAATTTCTGCCAGTGTGCCCATCAATTGCTGCCAGTGTGCCCCATCAATTGCTGCCAGTGTTCTCCATAAATTGCCACCATTGTGCCCCATCAATTGCCACCATTGTGCCCCATCAATTGCCACCAGTGTGCCCCATCAATTGCCACCAGTGTGCCTCATCAATTGCCACCAGTGTGTCCCATCAATTGCCGCTACTGTGCCCCATCAAATTCTGCCAGTGTTCGCCCCCCACCCACCACTTACCTGTCTCGGCGCTGTCCTCCACGCTCCGAGTCCTCCATGTCTTCTCCCATCCTCTTCCCGCCATCTCTGCTATGATTGATCTTAGCTCTTCACCTGCTGATTGAACAGTGAAGGAACAGAACCAGACTATTGAGGTCACCTCTCTGCTTACTCTGTTTTCTCCTCCTGTCAGCTTGCAGTACATGTGTAAGGTTGGTGATCATTTAATGATTTTCATATTGGGCAGAAATTGTTTTTCCCAAAGCTGTAATATTGACCCAAGCCTATTCTGTGCATATATATTTCGAATCCACAAAGAATTTGCGCCGTAAGTTATGTAATGGGGCGTGTTTTATGTTAATATGTCGTGACCCGACGTAAACTATGTTTTTTTTTTTAACTGCGCATGCGCCGTCCGTGGGGGTATCCCAGTGCGCATGCTCGAAATTAACCCGGAAAAAGCTAATGCTTCCGACGGTGACGTCATTCTACGCAAATCTTTATTCGCGAACGACTTACGCAAACAACGTAAAAATTTCAAAATTGTACGTGGTAACGACGGCCATACTTAACATTGAGTATGCCTCATAACAGCACCTTTAACTATACGGCGGAAAAAGCCGAACGAAAACTACGTAAAAAAATGCGCCGGCCGGACGTAGGTTCGTGGATCGCTGTAAATAGCTAATTTGCATACTCGACACGGATTTTGACGGAAACGCCACCTAGCGAACGCCGAAAAATTGCATCTAAGATCCGACGGTGTACTAAGACGTACGCCTGTCGGATCGATCCCAGATGCCGTCGTATCTTGTTTTGTGGATACAAAACAAAGATATGACGCAGGAAATTTGAAATTACGCCGGCGTATCAATAGATACGCCGGCGTAATGCTTTTGTGGATCTGCCCCATTATATCTTTTCATGTGACAACTCTGAAGAAATTACACTTTGCTACAATGTAAAGTAGTGAGCGTACAGCTTGTATAACAGTGTGAATTTGCTGTCCCCTCAAATAACTCAACACACAGCCATTAATGTCTAGACCGCTGGCAACAAATGTGAGTACACCCCTAAGTGAAAATGTCCAAATTGGGCCCAATTAGCCATTTTCCCTCCCCGGTGTAATGTGACTCATTAGTGTTACAAGGTTTCATGTGTGAATGGGGAGCAGGTGTGTCTTAAATTTGGTGTTTAATCGCTCTGACTCTCATACTGGTCACTGGAAGTTCAACATGGCACCTTATGGCAGAGAACTCTCAGAGGATCGGAAAAAAATAATTGTTGCTCTACATAAAGATGGTCTAGGCCAGTGTTTCTCAACTCCAGTCCTCAAGGCGCCCCAACAGGTCATGTTTTCAGGCTTTCCATTATTTTGCACAGGTGTTTTAATCGGTTTCACTGCCTTTGTAATTATCACAGCCGTTGCATCTGAGGAAAATCCTGAAAACATGACCTGTTGGTGCGCCTTGAGTACTGGAGTTGAGAAGCACTGGTCTAGGCTATAAGAAGATTGCCAAGACCCTGAAACTGAGCTCCAGCACGGTCGCCATGACCATACAGTGGTTTAACAGGACAGGTTCCACTCAGAACAGGCCTCGCCATGGTTGCCCAAAGAAGTTGAGTGCACATGCTCAGCATCATATCCAGAGGTTGTCTTTGGGAAATAGACGTATGAGTGCTGCCAGCATTGCTGCAGGGGTTGAAGGGGTAGGGGGTCAGCCTGTCAGTGCTCAGACCATATGCTGCACACTGCATCAAATTGGTCTGCATGGCTGCCATCCCAGAAGGAAGTCTCTTCTAAAGATGATGCACAAAAAAATGTAAAGCCAGAGATGGTTAGTGAGTGAAGGGTTAGTTAGTGGTGCTGCTATGCACCATGGTGTCCAGGTTGGGACAGGCCGAGGCCTGAGCCTGAGAGAGCTGCAGAGGGAGTCCATAAGGGATGAAACAGCTAGGAGGCTGTAAGGAAGAGCCAAAGCTGGGGTGCAACATCTGTGTATAAACACAGAAACATGTTTCATGGTCAGGAGAACCAAAAATGTTACTAACAGTGAGGAGGATCCTGAAGAGGTACTTAAAGCAGTAAAGCCTATACAAAAGAGTCAGGAGACTGAATGTTATATTGACGCAGTGATGGTGAGAACCACCTGCATGGGAAAATATGCCTGTGTGAATTGTTATTTATTTTTAATTAAAAGTGGGCAGGAAAACCCTAAAAACTCACTGTTTTGGCACTACCTTTGCTAAGAAACCTCAACATGACACAATGTACATACTGTATCTATCTGTTTGATTTCCTTTTAGCTGCTCTCTCAGTGTAATCCTCAAGACTTAACTATCATCGTTGTAGCCTTAATTCTTAAATTTGTATCATGTGTGTAAACTGTAAAGAAAAAAAAATATGAAATTAGAGTTTATCTCTCTTTTATCCCCTTAGTTAACCCTAATTAGTTTTTATTAGCCTCCTTGTCTCTTTTTCTTCTTAGCTATTTTTATTTTTTTTACTGTTCTCATGCACATTTTTTAAGTTCTCTTTCATTTATTTTTGTAACACCAAATTAAAAGTTTGCTTTGTACCAAAAACGGACATTTAGTATCCTTGAAACAGGAACTAACGATGAGTTATAAGCTATTTTAATTCCCAGACCAAATTTTGGCTAACAAAGATCTGACTCTAATTATGCCGCAACACCTCTTCCTATTCTTTGGCTTTTCCATGGACCAAAGGACAGTTGCCCTAATGGACAGCGGCTGTCATTTCTGCAAGCTGGCCCAGCCACTGAACGCACGCATGTACTAGCTCTATAGGTTAGAGCAGAAGAAAGAGCAGTGGACCTTTGCACGTTTGCCTTGGGCATCAGAGGATGATGTGAGTGAGTGAGTGAGAAACTTATATAGCGCTACAAATGCGAACTTAATCGCCTCAAGGCGCTGGTTCAATGCATACTTCTTTTTAAAACAAATACAAATTGATCTTGTCTATGTCGTGTTGAATAATTGTTTTAGACTAGATCCCTAGAAATTATTAAATAAATACATGGTTTGTTTGTTTGGTCAGCCTCTGGATTCAAACCCCACAACTCCTACCATTCCTGCATATTCCTCAGTGCTTTATTGGCGAACTGCATTTTGGGAGTAATGTAAGCCATACAATGTGCAAATTTTTTCCCTGCGACCATGGATTGCAGGAAAGAAATTTGCTTGATTCTCTTATCATTACAGACTGTATTCACAGGGGAGCCATTCTATTCTTCTTCTGGGAGAAGACAGTGATTATTGCTAGCGGCTATACCAGTCGAACAATCAACTTGGTACATTCAGCCTGCACATGGTTTGAATCTTGACCGGTTCCTGGTGAACCGGCCGAAATTTGAACTATCTATGGACAGCCTTAAAGTTTGAGTGAGTCACTAATGAGTAGGTGTTAACTGCAACTTGAAAGACAAAGCAATTGTAGGAACCACATTCTAACAATAAAAAAGGTATTGTTCAGCTTTAACCTTTTCAATACTGGGCACGATTAACCCTCCTCCTGCCTTTTTTTTTGAGACAGATAAAGCTTTCTTTTGGTGGTATATAATCACCACTGGATGTTTTATTTTTTGACAAGTAAACAAAAAAGTCTGAACATTTTGAAATTCTTACTTTCTGTTATAAAATGTTACAAATAAGTAATTTTTCTTCTTCACTGATGTGCGTTGATGAGACTGCACTGATGGGCACTGATGAGGAGGCACTGATGAAGCTGCATCGATAGGCGATATTGATGGGCACTGATGAGGAGGCACTGATAGGCTGCACTGATGGGCAGTGATAGGCTGCACTCATGGGCACTGAAGGGACTACACTGATAATCAGGGCACTGATGATCAGCTCCCTGATTATCAGTGTAAACGATGTGCTGACAGGCTTGAACAACGCACATTCTTCTATACTATGTACTTGTCTTCATCCAAAGCACTGAGTGTATTTTCTCTCTGCTGCCTCTTTAGTCTTTGCTCAGCATGAGTTACTTCTAACAGGTTTTCCCAACACAAGCAGTAAAAAGGTGACAGGTAAGGAGCTCCAGCACCCAGCCTGTGAATGATCACTTTAGCTCTGCATGTACTCTGTGTACTGTGGGAGGGGGGCTGTCTCCCTTCCCTCCAATAAGGGCTCAGAGCTTTCCTCACTGGAATCTGCAGAACATAACGTCAACTATCTGCCTCCTGCTATTCAGAGCTTACAGATTCTGTGTTAACTGTGGGTTTTGAATGGATGTAGAGGACAGATGGCAGCAGAAAAAAAAGGTACAACTTTTGTAGGAATATTTATTAAATCTCTGTGTATCACCTGAAGCCATCACTTGGTATATGTAAGGCCTCGTACACACGACGTGACCTGTCCGATGAAAACGGTCCGCGGACCGTTTTCAACGGACATGTCCGCTGGGATCATTTAGTCTGATGGCTGTACACACCACCAGACCAAATTCACTGCGGACAGGATACGCAGTGACGTGGGCACGCCGTGGCCGCGACGATGACGCGGCGACGTGCGCGACCCTGGAAGGTCAATGCTTCCACACATGCGTCAAATCACTTTGACGCATGCAAGGGCTTTCGGCCGAGCGGACATGTCCGGTGAGTCATACAGACGACCGAACATGTCCGACGGACAGGCTTCCAGCGGACATGTTTCTTAGCATGCTAAGAAACATTTGCCGGCTGGAAACTTGTCCGCTCGGCCGGGAATCTGGTCGGGTCGGCCGTACAGACGACCGAACATGTCCGCGGAAACTGGTCCACGGACCAGTTTCAGCAAACATGTTCGGTCGTGTGCAAGAGGCCTAAGGGTTTTCAACCACATTAGGGAATGTGACCACTGCCTGCTCACTAGTCTCTTTTTAGAATATCTATTTTGGCATCTGTACGCCAATCTTTTCACATTGGACATAATACCCGATGAGGTTTGCAAAGTAATACAGTGAGAAATGTCCACACAATGTTTAACTTAGGGAATCATTTTTTTTCACAGCAATCCAACTCAAACACAGGATGTAAGTTTAATTAGCTAACAATCTGCCCTTCATCACTTTCCCACATGAACATTTAAGTGAATAGCCTCTGCTCATTAAAGTAGTACTAAAGGCTCCACTTATTAGGAAACCATGTCACCATTTAAAAAAAAAGATGTAATCAGTAACCATCTTCTACTCCCTTATCCAATGCTGGTCAACCAGTGACATTGAGTCTGATCTTGGGCATGCACCATATAGGATCTGGGGTGGTTTGTTATTGTTCAAAAGTAAGCCGCACCAGATCTTTTATGGCAAATGCATCAACCCACCAATGACAACACAGTTGATCTCGTATGGTACTTGCCCCAGTTTATCTTTCTAGGGGGCAGTTGTGAGGACCTGGCTATGTCACCAGTACCTCAGGATTCCAGGTTGTCAGAGAAAAAATTAAGTTAAACATGATGCTTTGTTTCTGAAAGAACATCATCCTGAAACACTCCCATACTGAACATACCTACAAATGTACAGATACCTTACTAATCCTCAAAATAATACACTTTTTTTTAACAGAGTCTTAACAGCTTTTTAATCCCTTTGTCTAAAGGGCATTCTTGGCTGCAACAGAAGACTAATAAGCAGTGGCGGCCTGTCCATTATGGGAATAGGTGCGCCGCCCCCCTAATCCATACCCCCGGCCCCCAATCTACATGCAGGGTGCTGGATGCATGGATTTCAATGTTTTTTTTTTTTTTTTTTAAGCACAGCATTAGAGCCCAAGGCTTTAATTGGCTTCAAAAAAGGATGGGCTCGGGGAAACAGAGCACTGCACCCTGAGCCCACTCAGTTGTGTGACATTAGTGAATTAATATTCGCTAATGTCTTCCTGTTTCTCCTCCCTGATTGGCCGGGAAGAGAAACAGGAAGACATTACAGATTACATTACTGTATGAAATATTTCACATCCCCTTTGTCCCTAGTGCTTTGTCCAGTGTCCTACATGCACTTTTATATTATATATGCTGTTCTTTCTGCCTGGAAACTTGAGATTGTCCACGGCAACCAAAAAGTGTCCCTTTACGTCAAAAGTGGTTTTAGACCAGCTAGAAAACAGCGATAGTATATTAGAACACTTGCAGGATTGAGCGATAGTGAATCGTGGGGAAATTCATTTTATTTTTATTATATTATTATTTTTATAATTATTTATAGTTATTTATTATATTATAAATTATGATTTTGTGTTTCAAACTTTGTCTACTAGACTCCTGTTTGGACAGATTTAATTGTGTTATTCCTAAGAATTACAGGCCTACAATATAAAACGCCAAATTTCTATGCAAACAATTGTACTGCTTTGAGTTGCAAAAATCTGACATAATCATACCACCAGGGTGGCTACGGCAGTGCAGGAAAATAATGGTGGCCACACAAAATATTGACACTTTGGGCATTTTCACTTAGTGGTGTACTCACTTTTGTTGCCAGCGGTTTAGACATTAATGGCTGTGTGTTTAGTTATTTTCAGGGGACAACAGATTTACACTGTTATACAAGCTGTACACTCACTACTTTACATTGTAGCAAAGTGTAATTTCTTCAGTGTTGTCACATGAAAAGATATAATAAAACACACTTTTGTGAGATACTGTATATGTAAAACTTATGTAGGGAGATTTGTTTCATCTCTGTGTATCATCTGAGGCTGTTCACGTCACTGGGAATATGTGAGGGTTTACATCCACTTTAAGAAGTGGTACAGTACCTACAGGCCTTTGATACTTGCTGGAGATGTGGGCAAGACAGGGGGACAATATTACACATCTGGTGGGACTGCCCTCTTATCACCCAGTACTGGCAGTGAATTTCAAAATTGATTACACACATTACAGACACAAAAATTTGCCTCACCCCAGTGTGTTGTCTTCTCCATATTAATTCACGCCCACTGAAAAATACAAGCACTCTCTTGACATTTGCTGAACGCAGCTAAATCATTCATTTCCCTCCATTGGAAATCTACTTATCTTTTAACTATTAGGAATTGACTTCGGAAAGTGGGTGACATACTGTATATGACAAGAAGAGGACAATAGCTATTGCACATGACTCCATGTTCAGATTCCATAAAACATGGATGGTGTGGTTCATGCTCACATATTCTGATGAGTACCCACATTAACGCAAGGGTAACTAGTGTCAACCTACTTTGGTATTTTTCTCTTTTTTTCTTTATTTTTCACAATTTTTTGTAATACTGACTGGAGAAAGGGATTTATATTATTATTTATATACATTATATTGGCACATTCTTCTAATATAGCTCTCTATTGGGTAATCAACTCTAATTTTAACCCCAACCATATTTTACTTTCTATTTTCTATGTCTCTCTGTGAATTGTTTCCTATCCCCAGTACTGCTTTAATGTGCCATGACAAGTTATCTGTGGGGGGGGGGGGGTCCTTTCCCCGTTTTCTTTTTGGTTTACTTGACTTGATCTTGGGCTAAAATGCAATCATTGTTGCTAAAGGGCGGATTTTCTCATGCTGTTATTATGTTGCACTTGTTTTCAGATAAGAAAGAGACTGAATGCCTTGTTTGTTCATGGGTTATATAACGTGACATTGCTTTAAATGAGTACAAGACTACTGTCTGAAAAATACAACCTTTTTGCTGTGATTTGAACCAGCCCGTTCCATGATCATTTGTCTGTTATGAGCATTATGTACTTACTTCATGATCAAAATGCTGTATTCAGTTAATCACTGTTTCTAATAAAATGTAATTGTGAAAAAAAAACAATGATACTTTGATGCTGTACATGACTGACTATTGTTCTTGGGATGTGCATGCATCAAGCATATACTTTTAACAAGGCAAAACGGCATTTGCCCTAGAGAAACAGGATAAGGCAGGCTGTCATCAATTTTGTGTGCATGAACATAATGACAAACATATGAGCGGTCTATTTTCTGAAGTTGACAAGGGGTTAAATGATAACAGGCTAAATTCAAAAACCTTTAATAGAAGGAAAACAATCTTTATTTTATTTCCTTGATTGTAATTTCCAAATCTCGTTGGGCTTGCTAAAAATAAGTGAACAAAATCTGTAAAAAATAACTAAAAATAACACTTTAAAAAAAAAAATATGGATACTTATTCTGGTGAGTTAGTTTTGTGAACTCAGCCTCATGTGTGTGATATGTGAATATTTGGACCAATGCCTCCCCTTCTGTATATACCATGAAGGCTTGAGCATAACCTTTCCCATTTGTGTTCTGCGTGTCAAAGACTATTTTTTTGTGTCCCTTTCCAATAGGAACAGACACTGTAGCAAAACACCTTATTTTAGTAAAGTGAAGAAGGGCTAGAACCTGTTGGGCTTTTATTGTTGTCAGGGCCTACCTGTCCTGGAGACCCCCATTGCCCTAATTTGTTGTCCTGGTGTGACATGTAACATGTAAAGTTCAAAACTCCAAAGAGTAAATGGAGTTTTTATCTGGCTTAGGTATATTTGCTTCTCAGGGAGGCCCTATGCACTGATAGATATTTCCCCTTTAGCCTGCACATGCCAGAGTATTAAAAGTTGTTATTTTTCATTTTAGAGGAAAGGAACAATTATTTTGATTATTGTAATAATTGCCTGCTATCACAGGGAAGCTCCTTACGCTAGAAAAAAATCCATGACATGGCTGTCAGGGAGTCATTTAGATTGGCCACTCTTACTGTCATTACTTGTATTAAGCCGATGCTTGAGTCAAACAGGAAATCAATATTACACAACAACATCATTCATTTAGTTATTCATTCTAATCGCTATTGCTGATTTGTATTCTGATTTTCCTATATCACAGTGGTTTGTAGCAGACTTTTTCATTTTCTCAAAGTTTTTTCAACATTTCTCAAATAAATGACAATACAGCCATCAAGAGCAATATGTTAACAGTAAGTTGTCATCTCAGTACAACTTGCATAGGGTTTTCGACATCCTGGGAATACTCAATGTTTGTTATCAAAGTGGTGCAGAAATACTACAGCTTTGGGCATCCCAGATCAACAGTAAAGAATAAACCTTCAAGCGAAACAGATGTTGTCACAAAGACACATAGAGGGAGGGTTTTTGATTTTATGCTCTCACAGAATCCACTTCTTGTTTTTAAGACCAATGTTCACCATGCCCATTCTCATCTTTTATTATCAACATGTGATGTATCACAATCTATTGTAGTATGGGGTCTGAAGTTGTCTCTAGAAAACATTTACAGAAGTCTGATTTCTTACAGTTTAACCAGTTTGCCCAAATTTTCTAGTATGTGTTTTTATTAGCCTTCTGAAGAACTATAATTTCTTCCTTAAAATGTATCTTGCCCAGTCTCAAGATCCGCTCTGCCATTGATGGTGGTTTGGGAGCTTTCCAATATATTGGAATTAGGCTCTTGCCCAAGTTTAGGAGGCGTGAGTGCAAATACTTATTTTATTTAAGAAGAGAAAGGGGTGTGCTGTAAAATAAGAGGATCAAGGGGTCCTGTGGGAGGGTTATAGTAGTAATTTTCACTATTAGGTTGATAATTGTACTTAGTATGGTTTAATTAGTGTGCACTGCTGTGAAATGTGGCAGAGGGTACCTGAGGCCACTTTACATATTCAGAGGTCTAAGTATCTGTACCAATAAAATTAGGAATTTTAAAATGCTCTCTAATATAGTAGAATGTACAGAACTGCCAGAGGATCCATCATGAAAATTACGAAACACCGTTCTTGCTTTTAACCTCAGAATTCTCACTTTGAAACTCAGAATTCTAACTTTGAATCTCATAATTCTGACTTTAAAAGTCAGATATTGTTTATCTGAAACATGTGTGCATGGGAATTTTAGAAAACCCTCAATGACACATCGTCTAATTAGTCTCATTGGATGGCAGTATGCAGCACCTGCGGGTACCAGAAGAGTGAGTAAGCAATCTCTATGCTGTAAGATCCCTGTTTGGCCATGTGTATGATGCCCTAAGGTGGCAGTGTTTCAATTCACAAGTATATACTCCAATTTATATGCATATACACTGCTCAAAAAATTAAAGGAACACTTTGAAAACACATCAGATTTCAATGGAGAAAAAATATCATGCTGAATATCTATACTGAAATGGACTAGGTAATGTGATAGGAACGAAAGGATGCCACATTGTTTGATGGAAATGAAACACTCATTTAAAAACACTCTGAAAATCCCAAATTTGCAAAAATTTCATTGCAGCAATTCAAAATGGTACTCAGTAGTTTGTATGGCCCCCACGTGCTTGTATGCATGCCTGACAACATCAGGGGAATGCTCCTAATGAGACAACGGATGGTGACCTGGGGTATTTTATTCCCAGATCTGGACCAGGGCATTACTGAGCTCCTGGTGGTATCGGATGGACCAAAACATAATGTCCCAGATGTGTTCTATTATAATTAGGTCAGGAGAGCGTGGGGAACATTCAATGGTATCAAATCCTTCATCCTCCAGGAACTGGCTGCATAATCTCGCCACATGAGGCCTGGCATTGTCGTGCACCAAGAGGAACCCAGGACCCACTGTAGCAGCAAGGGTTCTGACAATGGGTCCAAGGTTTTCATCCCAATAACTAATGGAAGTCAGGGTACCATTGTCTAGCCTGTAGAGGTCTCCATGTATATGCCTCCCCAGACTAGGGGTGTTGAAATTATTTGTAGCATCGATGCACCGCGATTCGACCACCCACGATGCGGCATCGATGCTACGACTTGCAAAAATCGATTATACAATGACGTCACCCGCGCGCCACTATTTGCCTTGTCAAAGAAGTAAAAACAGCCGAAGGAGCCCTTGGTGTTAGCCGCACCTTTTTTCCCCGCCCCGATAAACTCAAAGCGGCCAAAAGAGTCTTGGGCGTTAGCCGCACCTCTTTTCCCACCCCTCGATAAACTGGAAGGATCCGTGACTTTTTTCCCTCCCCCGCTGACAGCATCCCCAGCCGCCCGGCGTCAAAATGCGAGACACGTGAGTGTCTATCCCCAACGATCGGTCCCGAGACAACTCCCCAGAGCCTTCCTCCATGGCTCACCTCTCACTGTGTACAGTGTGCACACACAGGCTGCCTCTGCTGCTGGGGAAGACCCGAGATGCCAGACAGCCGCGGTTGTCCTCTGTCCTCCAGTTCCACTCACAGGCTGCTCGAGAGTCATCATCATCATCAGGTACATTACACACTGGCAGAATTTAATGGGGCACAGTAGAGGCAATAGATGGGCACACTGGCAGCAATAAATGGGCACACTGGGAGCAGAAAATGGGCACACTGGCAGCAATAAATGGGCACAGTAGTAGCAACAATAAATTGGCACACTGGCAGCAATAAATGGGCACACTGGCAGCATTAATGGGCACAGTAGTGGCAGCAATAAATGGGCACACTGGCAGCAATAAATAGGCACAGTAGTGGCAGCAATAAATGGGCACAGTGGCTGCGTTTGGCACAGTGGTGGCATTTGATGGGCACAGTGGTGGCATTTGATGGGCACAGAGGCGGAAATTGATGGGTACAGTTGCTGCGTTTGATGGCACAGTGGTGGCAATTTATGGGCACAGTGGTTTGTGTTTGATGGGCCCAGCGGTTGCGTTTGATGGGCACAGTGGTGGCGTTTGATGTTTTTTTTTGTTATGAAAACATTAAAGTGACCAATGAGCATGACAATGCCATTTCAACATTAATTATGGTTTTATGTATGTCTTATTGTCTTAGTGATTGATTTACATCACAACTTCATTGATTTGAAATTGATCCCCTTTTTTTGTATGATTTTTGATTTTGCACTGCATGTGTGGGGCAGTATTGAGCAAAACCATAAATCATAAAACAGAAAAAAAAGGGATCAATGAAGTTGTGATGTGAATCAATCACTAAGACAATTAGACATACATAAACCATAATTTATGGAATGGCATACATTGTCGTTTGGGGGGACGTTATGGGGACATTGTCTGCAGTCCATCTCTTGTATTATGTCTGCAGTCTCTGATCCTCTCTTGTATTATGTCTGCAGCCTCTGATCCTCTCTTGTATTATGTCTGCAGTCTCTGATCCCCTGTTGTATTATGTCTGCAGTCTCTGACCCTCTCTTGTATCATGTCTGAGGTCTCTGACCCTCTCTTGTATCATGTCTGCAGTCTCTGACCCTCTCTTGTATCATGTCTGCAGTCTCTGATCCCCTCTTGTAGTATTTTGGGGTCAGTCTGGAGCTCTTTAAGTTGTCTGCTGTGTTTCCACTTTGCTACATGCAGAGTTATTTTTTATTTTTTTTAAGACCACATAATTAAAAAAAAATCTGGCTGCTTGAATTTTTTGGATGAAAACGCGTGGAGCAATCTTGATGCATCGTGATGCATCACGGAATCTAATCGAATCGTGGACAGGATAATCGTAATCGAATCGAATCATGAGGCCAGTGAAGATGCGTACCCCTACCCCAGACCATCACTGACCCACCACCAAACCAGTCATGCTGAACGATGTTACAGGCAGCATAAAATTCTCTGCGGCTTCTCCAGACCCTTTCACGGCTGTCATATGTGCTATGGGTGAACCTGCTCTCATCTGTGCAAAACACAGGGCACCAGGCAGACCTGCCAATTCTGGTGTTCAATGGCAAATACTAATCCAGCTTCATTGTGCCGGGCGGTGAGCACAGGACCCACTAGAGGATGCCGGGCCCTCAGGCCACCCTCATGAAGTCTGTTTCTGATTGTTTGGTCAGAGATATTACCCCAGTGGCCTGCTGGAGGTCATTTTGTAGAGCTCTGGCAGTGCTCATCCTGTTCCACCTTGCACAAAAGAGCTGATGCCAGTCCTGATGATGGGTTAAGGGATTTCTACAGCTCTGTCTAGCTCTCTAAGAGTAACTGCCTGTCTCCTGGAATCTCCTAAATGCTCTTAAGACTGTGCTGGGAGCAAACCCTCTGGCAATAGCATGTATTGATGTGCCATCATGGAGGAATTGGACTGCCTGTGCAACCTCTATAGGGTCCAGGTATCACCTCATGCTACCCGTAGTGACACTGACCCTAGCCAAATGCAAAACTAGTAAAAAAAACTGTCAGAAAAGATGAGTAGGGGGAAAAAATGTCAGTGGCCTCCCCCTGTAAAACCCTTCCTGTTTTGGAGGTCCTTTCATTGTTGCCCATCTATTGCACCTGTTGTTAACTTCATTAACACCAAAGCAGCTGAAACTGATTGACAACCCACTTTGCTACTTAACTGACCAGATCAATAGCCCTGAAGTTTAATTGACTCAATACTATACTCTGATTAAAAAGTGTTCCTTTAATTTTTTTGAGCAGTACATAGAAACATTTTCTATGTTTTTTCCACCGTAGCTCTGAATGCATCACTGCATTACAAAACTTCACTCAGATTTGTGTATTGTCCCATAGACAACAATGCATCTATGTTAAGATTTGGCTACACAGTTACAAACACATTTTTTTTTAAATTAAAGCAGTTGTATACCCGCGTTTGTTTTTTTTTGTTTTTTTTTACACCTGAAAAGTAAAAGCCATAATGAGCTAGTATGCACCGCATACTAGCTCATTATGAAATACTTACCTTAAAACAAGGTGTAGGCCGGCCCTTTAGCCGAGGATCCCCCTTGCACATGTGCCGCTGCAGTCAGCGGCGCATTGCGAGGGGAATATCTCCTAAACCGTAGAGGTTTAGGAGATATTCTCTATACCTACAGGTAAGCCTTATTATAGGCTTACCTGTAGGTAAAAGTTTAAAAAAAGGGTATACAACTGCTTTAACTGAAATAAGGAAATAACACCCAGTCCAATATCCCTGTTGGTATTTTATATATATACAATATCAATTGTATTATAAACAGTATCAACACACTCGTTTAATACTTAAAAAGTCCCATACAATGTGTTTAATGCATCTCTAAAACACTTCGGATGGCGGTACCCCAAGACATTTTTACATTTATATCTACATTTACTTAATATGGTTTAAATTGAATCTTTACATTATTTAAAAAAACAACTCATGGCATTCAAGAGGTACACTGTCTTCTAGAAATACCATCTTCTTTCACTGCCTTTTATCAATCCTTAAACTATGCAATTATTAGTAGATATATTGGCAATAACTCATGATGAATGATGGAGAAAATCATAGGCATATGACTGACTTTAGTCTGTCCAAAAAGAAGACCAAGTAATAAGATTTGTCAGTACCAGAGGAGCACTTTGCAGTGCTTTGAAGATTTTTTTTACTGATGCAGTCCTGCTTGCACACCCAACCTATGTCTAATGTCTACAGACAGAATTAGTCCTTATACAATATGTCTGTTGGTTAATTTGCAGTTGGGGTAGTACAGAAGAAACTGTATAGTGATTGCAGGCTGAGTAGAATGAGTATTTTGGGCAAATACTCTCTGCAGTGTTTACAAAGCAATGCCTATGTGCTTTAACCCAATAAAATAGAAAGGGAATGCAAGCCATCAATACATTAAGGAGCTTCAGAAGAGGGTATAATTACTCTTTTCTCTTTTAAACATAATTAGAAGTACATTGTAATTAAGCCTTAATAGAGCACCTGTTAATGGATTTATTTAAGAACAAACTACCAAAAGATGTTTTTTTTTTTAGTCAAGTAATTTTTATTGACTTTCTTCGCAAGTTAACAACCAGTTACAGAAGGAAATAAAAAAAAATGATGCATAAGTACAGTTCCAAGATCACTTTACATTCCGGCACTTATTTCTCAAATACAATAAAATATCATTAAAGAACCATAGCTAAGCTGTGGCTAATGTAAATAACAAGATTGCAGTGAAAACTTCCTCCTCAATCAAACATCAAAGAAAGGAAACAAGAAAATCCAACAATGTATAAGATCTCAGTATTGAAAAAATATACAGTTTTGGAGATTCCTCTATTTGTTGTTTCAGCTGCTGTAGTTCATTTTTAACTTCCTTAGCAATTTATTTTTCTGCAGAATCTTCCCCAGGGTCACCAGATTCCAATCATCTACTTAACACATGGGCATGCCTGTAGTGTACCTGTATTCTTGTTGGGTCGCAGGCGTCCATTTTTCAAAAGTCGCAGCTTCCTCCTGGTCCTGTTCCGTTCCATGATAGGCGTTTGACACTTTGTTCTGCTACCGCCTTTCACAGAGGTCCTCTCATCCTCGGACTCAGTTTCCCAGCAGACACTGTGTTTAGTGTTCCGCCAATCACGGACCTTCTTTCATCCTTGGACAAGAGGACGTCCATGATAGGCGGAACACTGAACACAGTGTCTGCTGGGAAAGTCTGAGGATGAGAGGACCTCCGTACTAGGCGGTAGCAGAACACAGTGTCAAACGCCTTTCACGGACCAGGAGGAAGCAGTGACTTTTGAAAAATGGACACACACGACCCGACAGGTACACTGACTCAAGTATAAGCCGAGGGGGCTATTTTCAGCCCTAAAAAAAGGGCTGAAAAACTCGGCTTGTACTTTCCTTTCCAGCACTTATTTCTCAAATACAATACAATATCATTAAAAAAAACATAGCTAAGCTGTGGCAAATGTAAATAACAAGATAACAGTGAAAACTTCCTCCTCAATCAAACATCCAAGAAAGTGAACAAGAAAATCCAACAATGTATAAGATCTCAGTATTGAAAAAGTATACAGTTTTGGAGATTGTCATAAAGCAGCAGCACCATCAGACAGGTCTAATAGAGATGCAGTAGTAGAGGCAGCATTATTTTGGACAGCCCCAGGGCTGGTAAGTTAGTTTTTCGCTATGTAGAGTAGCATTCATGGTATTACACCATTGTGCAATGGTTAGTGTGTTGAGGGAAAGCCAGAGTTGGGAAATCAGTCTACGGGCTAAAAATACAATCAAGTGAATTTTCTGTGTAGAAGATGGCCAATCATCTGGGAGTATGCCTAAAAGGGCACGTTTAGGATCAAGAGTTATTTGTATAAAAGATTTTGTTTGCATTTCAATTTATTCATATGAACTGGGAATTTTTGTTTAGTATTTTACCTATAGCTTGCTTGCATTTTAGCTTAAAACCAAAACATTAGCATATTACAAAACATACACATGTAAAGATTATAGTCTAATGAACATAAAGCATTAAACAGTAGTGGAGGATATACAATGAGATGTAGGCGTTATGATTGAAAGTTGTTTAGTATCAGCGTGTAGATCACAAAAAGGTTCCTCACAGCTCAGCACAGGCTTCTAGTGAACTTATCAGCTATTTTAAAATAATAAACATGAAAGTTCTACCAACTACCTCTCCAATAACAGTGTTTTTTTTTTGTTCAAAAAGTCAGAAAAAGATGGGTAATACTGTAGGTGCTGGACTTGTATTAACAGTCTGTCAGACAAAAAGTACTGGTTGGGCTTAATGACTGAACCTCAGCAGTAATACCACAAAGTGGTGCCCCCCAAATTCCCAAATAACTGAACATTTCAAATATAAGAGAAAAACAACAAAAAGTCCACAATATTTATTTCTAATAGAAATGGAATAACAGGAAGATAAAAGACAGTCAACACAATTCGGGGACAGAGCGGTCCCGCTTCATCAGGATTTAAATAGGAAATGAAAAAGGCTTATTATAAGACAGTACGAGCACGAGTGTCTCAAATACACTTTTTAGGAGCCTTTATAGATTTCCTATAGGAAGTCTTTTATATTAGGTTCTAATGAAGGGGGTCTTAAATGATTACTGTATATACTTGAGTATAAGCCGAGGCCCTAATTTTACCACAAAAAATGGGAAAACGTATTGACTCGAGTATAAGCCTAGGGTGAGGATGCAGCAGCTACTGTAAGCGGAAAAGAGGGTCAACAATGCCCATTTGCACGCCTCATGGGCAAAGAAAAGACATCCAGTGATGCAGTAATTTCCTCAATGCGGGTAATATAGTTGTGGACTTTATTCTTCTCCACATTTAGTTTCTATACACGTTCCTCTATTTGTTGTTTCAGCTGCTGTAGTTCATTTTTAACTTCCTTAGCAATTTTTTTTTTCTGCAGAATCTTCCCTAGGGTCACCAGATTCCAATCATCTACTTAACACATGGGCATGCCTGTAGTGTACCTGTATTCTTGTTGGGTCGCGGGCATCCATTTTTCAAAAGTCGCAGCTTCCTCCTGGTCCTGTTCCGTTCCATGATAGGCGTTTGACACTGTGTTCTGCTACCGCCTATCACGGAGGTCCACTCATCCTCGGACTCAGTTTCTCATTAGACACTGTACTTAGTGTTCCACCAATCATGGACCTTCTTTCATCCTTGGACAAGAGGACGTCCATGATAGGCGGAACACTGAACACAGTGTCTGCTGGGAAAGTCTGAGGATGAGAGGACCTCTGTGATAGGCGGTAGCGGAACACAGTGTCAAACGCTTATCACAGACCAGGAGGAAGCAGCGACTTTTGAAAAATGGACGCCCACGACCCGACAGGTATACTGACTCGAGTATAAGCCGAGGGGGCTATTTTCAGCCCTAAAAATAGGTCTGAAAAACTCGGCTTATACACCAATATATACGGTATGAACTTTTTGAAACTTTTGTTGTCTTCCACGCTGCATGTCCAAAAGCAAAAAGAAGTAAAGCTAAACAGCTACTCACATTTCATACTTAATCATGGATTTTGTGTTTTACTGAAGTTTCCATGTAACATATGAGGTTGCTTGCAGCCTCATGCATTTATGTTTCCTTCCGGCCTTTTCTACCACAAGTTGTGAAAAAATGGCGCGGTATTTGCTGACATGAAAACATAATAGAGGAAGCTACAGAACACCACAGGTTCTGCATGTTATAAATGAAACTTAAAATGCAGGTACAGTGTGGAATATTCACTGCAAAGTCCTAGGGAGAGCAGTATTTGCTCGGCATTATAAAGAGAGTCATTATTCTGAAGCCTACTGACTTAATTGTATACAGCACTAGGAAATAGCAAACTGATACTTGCAAGTCAAGTGACCAAAGTTGTCCCATATGTTATGAACTCAAATTTATAACTTTTTAAATTAGTTTTCTCTAATGTTCATGTATGGTAATTAGTGATTGTAACATCAAAGTGTGGAACACATAAAAATATGGGCAGATTAGTTCAGTTGACCTGAGTCTAATCTGCTGCAGACCGTACACACATAACTAATCTGAACAACCTTTTAGAAAACATCTGTGAAGGGAACATAGCAAAAGTCAGAAGATAACTGCATACACACATACACAGTTACGGTTTAATCATTTTTTTTTTTAAGAAATATGAGCAGATAATGATTAGTTTGGGCTTAGGTCATATAGAGGTAGATTACTGTTAAAGTAGGCCTAAAACAATCTTTATTTTTAATTAAAAACCCATGTGTGGCTAATTTAATGTCAAAACATAAAACATAGAAATTCTGTATGTTTCCCTACAGCAGAAAGTAAAAGGCGAGAGCTGGACTAGACCTGGATACATAGAAATCATTTTGCTCTATCTTTTAGTTTAAACACATAACTACTTTCACTAGAGTTGATCAAGTTGGTTGCCTCCATGTGGAGAATAGGGCCACTTATAGTCAGTTCCGCCAGTGAACTAGGCATTTGAAAACCTGGCAGCCTGATGAATCTGTTTTCAAACTACCATTTGGAGCCTATGGTCTGCAATAAACCAGGGGAAAAGCACAACAGAGCGAAGCTGTATTTCTATATGTCTCTTCATACGGGAGGTTACACTTGCAGGCAGTTGGTGTCTGGGGGGCAGGAGCCATGCCAGTACAGACAAGGCAAATGGGATGCCTGCTCTTTGCCCAAAGAACTCCAGAGCAGCCTAGTCTATGCATTCAAATAAGCTTAATAGCTTTGGCTGAGGAAGCTCCCACACTGCAGGTTTACCTCAACTGACATCCAACAGTAGTTCAAATCATAGAAATACAGAAAAGAGTCTAAGATCATTTTCATTGTTTGTAAAAATATCATAAAAACAGCTAAGGCCTTGTACACACGATCAGTCTAAACAGATGAAAACGGACTGAAGTTCAGTTTCATCGGTTAACCGATGAAGCTGACTGATGGTCTGATGTGCCTACACACCATCAGTTAAAAAAACGATCCAACGCGGTGACATAAAACACAACGACGTGCTGAGAAAAATGAAGTTCAATGCTTCCAAGCATGCGTCCACTTGATTCTGAGCATGCGCGGGTTTTGAACCGATGCTTTTGCGTACTAACCGTCGGTTTTGACCGATCGGTTAGGCATCCATCGGTTCAATTTTAAAGCAAGTTCTACATTTTTCGACCGAAGGATAACGTACCGATGGCCTAACATGTTTTGCCCATCATCAGGACTTAACACAGGATACAACTTGAGTGAAATAGTGACTTCAGAGAGCTATATTAGAACCAGTATTGAGCTCTCCACATGGAGTAGCAACTTGACAGCAATTGCTGAGCAACATTGAAGTCATTGTTTCCTGTGGGTCCATCCAAGTTTCATCCCGTGCTAAGATCTGTGAAGTCACATGGAGTCCACCTGTTTATCCTGTGTTAAGCCCTAATGAAGACAGAGTGGTGATGCTCCTGAAATGCAATGGCTGTTTTTACATGACTTTTTTTTACCAACAATTAAAAGAATCTCGGACTCTTATATCTGGTTTTAGTCTGATGTCTCTCCTTTCTGTATTTCTATGGTTTGTGCCCGATGAAAACCTTATCTATATCAATCGAAGGGGTGTGTGTGGGGGGCGCAGGGGTGGGGGTTGAGGTAGGGGGGTAAGAGGGCAAAGCTCCTACTGTGACAAGAGCTCTATTCTCTAATAATTAATCTCAGGTAACTTCATATCAGCACATAGTAAGGCTCAAGTACTAAAACTCCCATCAAATGTAAATCATATTCTATACCATGGGTCTCCAAACTATGGCCCTCCAGTTGTTCAGGAACTACAATTCCCATCATGCCTAGTTATCTTAGTGAATGTCAGCATTTTACAATGCCCCATGGGACGTGTAGTTCCACAACAGCTGGAGAGCCGTAGTTAGGAGATCCCTGCTCTATACTATTATTATACTTTTATTAATGATTAAATAAAGCAGATTTTTTCTTACCTAGCCAAACCAGATGCAGAGGAAACTTAAAAAATAACTTTGTCTGCACATCACTTTATGTTTGAGGTTAGTTAGACACATCGGACTTTTAAATATCTAGAACAGGTATGTCAAACTCAAATGAACCACAGGGTCAAAATGAAAAGGACATATTTTTAGGGGCTGTAACTGATCAACTAAACATAGTTAAAGTGTTAATAAACCCACAACAGTAAAATCTATCGGTATATGCAGAATAGCATGCTTGTTATACTCACTGTAGAACTTAAAGGAGTAATCATCTGTATTGTATAAAAAGGCTCTTTGATCCTCTATGCACAGATCCTCCCCCTCCTGCAGGGTCTCTCTTGGTAAGGAGTCACAGTGAGGGTAGTAAATCTGCACATGCTTAGCTTGGTCTCTATTGCTGAAGAGAACAGTTCCTTGTTGAGCGGAGCTTTTCAGGTCACATGATATTGACATCACACATTTGGGAGTGTATACAGATCCTAAATGACAGCCCAATCCCTCCCTCCTCCTTCATGCACAGTAACTAAAAAATAACACAGTTGGTGGGATGTCACATCTTGATTCATGGATGATCCACCTCCCATAACAGTATGAGGACACAGGCTATAGTGTAAATCTCCTCCTACCTAAACACTCATTACTCAGGCAGACCCTGCAGCTTATCACGTGACCATGGCATACAGATCAGCTAAAAAGGTATATAGTGGCAGTATTTTAATGGATAAAGAAGATTTAAAAGCTGTAGGCACTACATGTGGTGAGAGGGGGGGGGGGGTGAACTATTTTCATATTATTGGGTTTAGTGATACTTACGTCCCAAAAATCTTACATCACTTTGATAATTAAAGTGTGTTCCAAACCAAAACCAATATATTTTTGTTTTGTGAGTAAGATACCAATGTTGTGTTTTGAGAGTAAGATTATAATAGAGATGATGGTACCCACGTTTACTCACATGTTTCTGCCATGTCACTGATACATTTAAGAAACATTATCAAACCAACATTTTTATATATAGTTGGAATGATAAAATTCCCTTTATGGTTTTTATTACTATCTAGGGCTCTTACAGTAAGGGTAAGTAATATTGCAACAGGTAATAATATGTAAAAAGGTACTACAGCGCTATTACTAAAACCATATAAAATACTAAAGATAAGCTGCAGACACGTGAGGTGCACAAAACCAAAGTGAATAAATAAGAAAATATTGTGTTGTGTTGTGGATCTCACACCTGTCTCCTATTAGCCTATGTACTGAACTGTGTTTTTTCCATGAACTATTTTTGCTGGTTCTATTAGAACTTTTTCACATTATAGTTTTTTAGTGGTTTTTGTTTATCTTTTGCACATATACCTCCCTGATTTGAGGTGTAGGGGGTTCTTATTTATGTATATGGTATATATATATGTATGCAATTTTTTACTTGATTATCAGCGCAACACAATATTTTCTTAAATATTGCAACAGGGACACAGATTGGTCAACATCATCAAAATATCAGTATATGATTTCCATACCTCAGAAAATTGTGTTTGTATATGTTTCCTTCAAGTGGATGTAAACCTGATTCATGAAGTTTGAGCTGGGCACATATATCTAGAGTGTTTTGTTATCTCTCTTCAAAGCCCTATGTCCTGTATCTTTCTCCTGCCCCATATTTTTGTTATCAGCCTGAAAAGTTCTCTGTCACATATGATAAAAGCAGCCTGAGTTTTGTGCTGGGGAGGATGCTATAAATAGATTAGCAGAGCCCTGAACTATACAACAAATGGAGTTGAAAGTCTGTACCTATGAGGCCTGTGCCTTTCCACCAATCAGCTGTCTTGGCTGCATGCCCAGACTTCACTGCAGTGTTAACCAGGAAGAGAAAATCTGCTAAGACAAAGAGCACTTTCTAAAGGATATATGCAGTTGAAGACAGCAGATATACATGTAAAACTTATTTAAGGAGATTTGTTTCATCCCTGTGTATCATCTGAGGCTGTTCACGTCACTGGGTATATGTGAGGGTTTATATCCACTTTAAGGATGCCTCAATCTAGTCCATTTTAGCTATGAATATTGATTTTATCAATAAAAATATTCATTGTGGGTGGATCAGGGTAGATCCATTCAGGAGTTTCAAAACGATAATTTACCAGATAATCTTTGGTGTATTAGGCAATATATCTCCAGAGATGTTTTATCTTTAAACCAGCCCAGAAAGTATGGAATGAGTTTGCCTACTTCTGGGCACATTTAAGGCAGTAATGTGAATGGCTGAGTGCTGCGTGCTGCCAAAATAAATAATGCATGCGAAAAACCTAAAAGAGTTGCTGCAAACACGAAATGTGCTCCATATATATAGCATAAAATATATCTATTTGAACATATATATACATTGGGGATCGAAAGTTTGGGCACCCCTAGGTAAAAATTTGTATTAATGTGCATAACGAAGCCGAGGAAAGATGGAAAAATCTCCAAAAGGCATCAAATTACAGATTAGACATTCTTATATGTCAAAAAAAGTTAGATTTTATTTCCATCATTTACACTTTCAAAATTACAGAAAACAAACAATTGGTGTCTGCAAAAGTTTAGGCACCCTGCAGAGTTAATATCTCGTACTGCCCCCTTTGGCAAGTATCACAGCTTGTAAACGCTTTTTGTAGCCAGCCAAGAGTCTTTCAATTCTTGTTTGAGGTATCTTTGCTCATTCTTCCTTACAAAAGTCTTCCAGTTCTTTGAGATTTCTGGGCTGTCTGTTACGCACTGCTCTTTTAAGGTCTATCCATAGATTTTCAATTATGTTGAGGTCAGGAGATTGTGAAGGCCATGGCAAAACCTTCAGTTTACGCCTCTTGAAGTAATCGCCCGTGGATTTTGAGGTGTGTTTGGGATCATTATTCATTTGTAGAAGCCATTCTCTCTTTAACTTCACCTTTTTCACAGATGGCATCAAGTCACCATTCAAAATTTGCTGAAATTTTATCGAATCCATTTTTCCTTCTACTCGTGAAATGTTCCCTGTGCCACTGGCTGCGATACAACCCCAAAGCATGATTGATCCACCCCCATGCTTAACAGTTGGACAGAGGTTCTTTTCATTAAATCCTGTGCCCTTTCAAACGTACCATTGCTCATTCCGGACAAAAAGTTCTATTTTAACCTCATCGGTTCACAGAACTTGTTTCCAAAATGCACCAGGCTTGTCTATATGTTCATTTGCAAAGTTCAAACGCTGATTTTTGTGGTGAGGCCATAGAAGAGGTTTTCTTCTGATGACTCTTCCATGAAGACCATATTTGTACAAGTATCTCTTTATAGTGGAATAGTGTACCACAACTCCAGTGACTGCCAGATCTTTCTGGAGGGATCGTGCAGTCAAACGTGGGTTTTGAATTGCTTTTCTCACAATCCTGCGAGCTGTTCTGTCTGATATTTTTCTTGGTCTTCCAGATCTTGCTTTAACTTCCACCGTTCCTGATGACTGCCATTTCTTAATTACATTCCGAACAGAGGATATTGACATCTGAAAGCGCTTTGCTATCTTCTTATAGCCTTCTCCAGCTATGTGAGCGTCAACTATTTTCAGTTTCAGTTTTCTAGACAACTGTTTAGAAGAAACCATGGTGCTGATTGTTGGGGCAAGGTCAGATGAGTCTGGGCATTTAAAACCTTTGAGATTGACATCACCTGGTCTTTCCAGACGATGATTGAGAACAATCCATGACACTGGCAGGTCTTTGCTTTGCAAAGGGGGCAGTGCATGCTATAAATTCTGCAGGGTGCCCAAACTTTTGCAGACGCAATTTTTTTGTTTTCTGTAATTTTGAAAGTGTAAATGATGGAAATAAAATCTAACTTTTTTTTACATATTATAAGAATGTCTAATCTGTAATTTGATGCCTTTTGGAGATTTTTCCATCTTTCTTTGGCTTCGTTATGCACATTAATACAATTTTTTCTTGGGGTGCCCAAACTTTCGATCCCCACTGTACTGTATATGTTCTGTTGTAGATTGTTAGCATTATTTCCCTATAGGTCACTGCTGTGATGGTGCTCCACGCTGTTGAAATACTTAAGAATAGCAGTTGTGGATTTTGTGAGGAAAAACAACATTTTTAAGTTCATTTAGTAAGACAGATGGGAGCTTTTCGTCGGATATTCCGACCGTGTGTATGCCCCATTTGACTTTTTCTGTCGGAATTTTCGACGGACTTAGATAGAGAGCAGGTTCTCAATTTCTCCAACGGAAAAAATTCCTATCCGAAAATCTGTATGGAATTCAGATGGGGAAAAAAACAGGCATGCTCGGAAACAATTTGACGCATGCTCGGAAGCATTGAACTTCTTTTTCTCGCCTTGTCGTAATGTTGTACGTCACCGCATTTTTAACGTTCAAAAGTTCCGAGAACTTTTGTGTGACCGTGTGTATGCAAGCCAAGCTTGAGCGGAATTCCGTCAGAAAAACCATTCAACTTTTTTCCGACGGAAATTCCGCTCGTGTGTACAGGGCATTAGTGTATTTATCACAGTTTAGGTACATTATATAGAAAGCGTATGTCCACACATAGCCCTATTATCTGGATTTGATTAGTGTGTAGTGGAGTGCTCATTAACTCATGCAGGCACATGCCACTTCAACTCCTTTCCTCACAACTCTGTGAGTTCCTAGATGTTTTTCTCAGATTTTTCGTTCCCAGCAGCTCAGAGAGGCCACACAGATGAGGTAGAAGTAGCCAAGCAAGTAACATGCTACCAGGTGATAGGCCATCCACTGTCAGAACTGGTTTGTGGGCTGCTGGATAGGAATCTAATAGCACACAGCTTCTCTGAAAGATCCAGTTACTGTGAGGAACACCTCCCCAAGTACTGAACCTAAATGTCCATGAGTCTGGTATCCCTCTAGCTCTTGGGCTGTGTTGCCAGAGCTACCCTGGACATCACTGAGAGAAACGTTGTTCATAGGGACAGTGGCTGTTTGTGTTTTGAGATGTTTTTACTGAAGTAGTGGTTCTTATATACAGTAGATTATTTGTTGCTATACTAACTTTGCATAGTTAGTACAGTGGCTTCAACCGGAGCTGACAGTTTAAAAAAAATCATAGTGTGTACCAGGCTTTACACTATTGGGAGTGTTTCCCTGTGTTTCTTTTTATGTGGCTAATTGTATGAGTAATGAATACCTGAAATAGCTGCAGTATACCATATTATCTATAGGGGGATTATCCACATATCTGTGCGCAAGGCTGGTGCAAGGATGTTTAACACCCTAGGTGAAACCTCATTTTGCCACCCCCATTGGCTCCACCCCTGACTCCACCCTCTTTGCCCTGCCCATGTATACCCCACCTTTTTAATGAAACGCCCATCAAATGCAGCCTCACCAGCGCCCATCAAATGCAGCCTCACCAGTGCCCATCAAATGCAGCCTCACCAGTGCCCATCAATGCAGCCTCACCAGCGCCCGTCAATGAATGTTTGCTTGCTTCCATTTATTCGGGAGTCGGGACACAGACACTGTTCTCTGCCACCGCTACACCTCTGACACTATGTGCAAATGGAGCGGCGGCTGCCTGCTGCTGCTGAGACTTAGTTGCTTGCTGCAGAGAGAAGAAAATAGGAACACCAGTGGGCGGGGGCCCCTAGGCAGCAGGGCGCCCTAGGCGGCTGCCTAGTGGTAGCACCGGCCCTGTCTGTGCGCATTTTGACCACTTAATATAAGGGTCAATATTTTTTGGTAAGGTTTGAGTCTTATGACAGTGGTGGTGTGGTATTATAGACCCAGTTTTGGAGTACCTCTTGGATTGTACTCACACATTTTCTTGTGTTTATGGGATGTTTTGATGGACTAAATAATAGCACTTTATGCACATGTTGGTTTTATTCACAGACTGCAATCACATTTTCACCTGATTATTTCAAGTGAGACTCAAATTAGGTATATTGCTTTTAAGATGATGCAATATATGGTCAGCATTATAGTTCCATCTAAAAGGGTATTATTTATATAACTGTGTCCTTGTTTTTTTCCCCCCTTCTCTGATAAGCGACTTCTTGCTCAGTAACCGATTATGTAACCATATTTATGAGAAACAAATTATCAATATAAATAGTGCATGCATTAATCATGCACACTAATGTATGCAACCTTGAGGGTAAATTAAAAGCCAATTTAATGTTCATATCAACAAGTCAATTAGTTGATTTTGCTCCTCATGATTGCCTAGATAAACATTAGAAGCCCAATTAATCTCCCAGTGATAACTTGAAACCACAGACTTGAGAGAAACATGAACATAAAGAGCTTGGCAAATATAGTCTTGGTATTAAAAATCTTACATCACTACAGGAGGTTCAAATGAAACCACACAACTGATACTTATACTAAAATATAATTGCATTAAATAAAAATATGTTTTATTTAATTAAGGTCAAGAAGGGTACATTTACTGCAAAATAGTAGGTGAGGAGTTTACCAGTCCTTCTCCACCACTAAAAATGCAGAAAAAAAAAAATAATGCCCAATAAAGATTTTAGCTTTCTTTGTTAAAAGAGAAAACGTATTAAAGCGGGGGTTCACCCTAAAATGTTTTATTTTTTTTCTAGCATGCCATCAAGCATACTAGCGCGAGGTACAGTATGCCTTTATTTTATTTTTTGGCGCCGTACTCACAGTTTAATCCCGTAGTGAAGTTTCAGACTCCCCGCGGGGAATGGGCGTTCCTAAGCAGAGGGAAGATGATTGACGGCCGGCCATGGCGCGTCAAGCTTCCCGAAAATAGCCAAAATAGGACTTGGCTCTTCACAGCGCCTGCGCAGTCAGCTCCTAGTCTGTGCGCAGGCGCCATATAGCGCCGTTAAGAGCCGAGACCTACTCCGGCTATTTTCGAGAAGCGTGACGCGCCATAGCCGGCCGTCAATTATCTTCCCTCTGCATAGGAATGCCCATTCCCCGCGGGGAGTCTGAAACTTCACTACGGGATTAAACTGTGAGTACGGCGCCAAAAAAATAAATAAAGGCATACTGTAGCTCACGCTAGTATGCTGGATTTAATGGTAGAAACTTGTTATTTAGGGTGAACCACCGCTTTAAGTGGTATTAAACTGGTTTTAACGTCAACGTTTTGTGCCCGTCTCAGCTCTACTCTCCATTCTTCCTACTCTCATAGGCTACACTGAGAGCAGTGGGAGCCTTTGGCTTCTGCTGCTGCCAGTCAAATCCTGTGAGAAGGGAGTGGGGGGCTTGGCCAAGTGTGTGTCTATGGATGTACCAAATTATCCTGTTTAACAGTATGCATTAAAAACAGGGGTTTAGTTTGCACAAATTTGCAAATGTATGCAGTATTATCTGCGGTCCTAACTCTAAATTTTGAGAGCCTTCATAGTAGAAGCAAGGGGAACTCAAAATTATAGTTACAACTGCAGATAAAACTGGGGTGCCATGAATGAGTGAGTGAAAATTTATATAGCGCTACACATGCGAACTGAATCGCCTCTGGGCGCTTGTTTGACCACTTCTCCCTTGAGCTCAGAAGAGGTGGGTTTTGATCTTTCTCCTAAAGGCCAAGTGGTTCTCCTCCAACTGAATGGAGGTTGGCAAAGTGTTCCAAAGTCGAGGGCCTTGGACAGCAAATCTTCTTTCTCCTTTGGACTTGTATCTGGTTTTGGGGATTTGGAGTAAATTTTGGTTGGAGGATCGCAGAGTGCGATTGGGGTTGTAGGCTTTTATTTTGTCGCATAGGTATTGGGGGCATTACCCCAAATACATTTATGCGTTAGACAGAGTGCTTTGAAAGTGATTCTGTCTTTCACTGGTAGCCAGTGAAGGCTTCTCAGTGATGGGGAGATTGATTCCCATGTTTTTTTTCCAGTCACCAGAAGTGGCTCTGCAGCTTACGCATGTATTTTAAAATGTCTGCAAATGAAACCCCTGTTTTTAACGCATACTGTTAGGATAATTTGGTTATTTTGGTTGGTTGTAGGCTGGTCGGAAAGTTGAGCTGGGAATTTTCTTTTTGTTCTGGTTTTGTTTGACATGCGTTGCCCTTCCATGTGCTCCTTGTGGCAAAGGCCAGTTATAGGTGGGGCCAGTGGCCATTTGTTTGCACCGTTGGAACACTGGTGAGGGGATGCACAGAACACTTTTGCTGCCATTGTGCTATATGCTGGGTGTCCAGTGCGTGCCGTTAAAGAGGGATGGGCTCCCTCTTGGCTCACCTACCCATTCTAATGCATGTGCTTCTACTATGGAAGCTCTCAAAATTTTGAGTTAGGACTTCAAATAATACCGGGGTGCCATGAAGTGGCTCTGCAGCTTATGCATGTATTTGCAAATGTGGGAAAACAAACCCCCTGTTTTAACGCATACTGTTGGACAGGATAATTTGGTTGGTTGCAGGCTGGTCAGTAAGTTGAGCTGGTAAATTTCTTTGGTTTTTTATTTGACCTGTGTTGCCCTTCCATGTACTCCTTCCATGCCCTTCCATGCTACAAAGGCCAGTTATAAGTAGGGGCAGTGGCCATTTGTTTGTACTATGGACGTACGCAGACCTGCTCGGTAGTGCACATCATGTTTGCCCCCCCCCCCCCCCATTGCACATGGCTTGCTATAGGGGCACACGCAGGAGAGCGCCGATGGGGAACTCCATAAAAGGAGGTACGGGACCACCCTGTGCAATACCATCATACTGAGGAGGTAAGTATACCTTTTTTTTTTTTACTTTACAACAGCTTAACCTTTTAAAAAAAAATAAAAACAACAAATGTAAGGCTAACCATAGACTGTGCAATAAATTATAAGAATAAAGAAATATCTGCTATACCTTTCTTAAAAGCAAATACATAAGGCAATAGCCATTTGATGTATATGGGCTGCTAAATTTATAGAATTAAATTTGTTAGCCCATAGACATCAGGTGATCTCTGCCTTATGGTGTTGCTTTTAGACAATCATGGGTTTATATTGGTAGGCAGATTCTGTCTGACCAACATCTTTTGAGGGAATATTAGTAAAGACTATTAGAAATGTATGCTATTCTCCCCCAAGATAAAAGGTACACAGAACTTTCATCTGTATCACTCACCTCCTCCCCACTCCACTCTTCCTTACAATAAACTTGCAAGCTTGGCAGAGATAAGCATGCAGGGCAAAAAAATTGCTTGCTGGCATTGTTGCATTAAGGGCAGTTGTACCTTGTCTGAGTATGGGTAAACAAAAAGCAGTCGCTTCTTCTCTTCCCAACTCCTATATATATGGGCCAAATGACACCTTAAAAATATTTTTCTAATGAATCATAGCAAGTTCCCTATGGCTTTCAATATTCATTTTAATTTCTATAAACTGTGCAAATAACTGATTTGGTAAAAAGGGTGTCTAACTAACTAACTGGTTTATTTTGGAAACATGACAGACGTAACCATCTCTACTCATTACTAAGACAGACCTGAACTTTGACATACACGCAACCTGTGGGATGAATAAGTCATGTAGTAAAAGAGTGTTACTGGATCATACAGCCCTCTTCAAGTTCAGACAGACCTCCTCAAAGAGGTCAAAGCTTTCAGCAGAGGCTTTTATCTAGCAGTCCCTGTATGTTTGCCTAATAAAAGTGTGTGTTTTTCTCAAATGTGTTTTCTCAAGGGGTGTAATGCAGATTTACTTTTTGTTAGGCTGGTTGAGCCAGTAATCATTTCAAGCCAATAAGAAATGCTTTTATCAGGATTGACTTAATGCTGGGACCTTTGAGCATCATCAGATACTGACTGAACTCTGTAAAGTTTTATGAGAAGCTCAGCAAATACATCTTGCAAAAATGGTCTGCTCATCTAAAGCCAAACACTCCTACATGTGATGGAGGATCACGAGCTACAACAAGGCTTACTCAAGTACAAGTGCTTTGGACAAGATAGATACAGAGCAAGACTATTCTATCCTGGTGGAATGATGGCCTTTTTACTGTGCTGTTAATTGTTCCCTCAGCTGTCAAACATCTTAGTGTTTATGTGAAAATAAATACTTATGTCAAAGAAGTTCATCACTCATTGTTTATATTCTGTGATCTGTAATTATTAGTGAACATTGTGCAGAAGGAAAGAAGACAAGGAAATACAGAAAATAAACTGTCAGAGAGAAGACTTGACATGTTTTTGCGATTTTACTCCCCAAGTATAACTGAGGCTTTTGCAACCACTCATATACTTCATAAAATGTTCCAGTCTGCACTTGAAATATTGCATCCCTAATGTAATTGGTTGCAATTACTTTTCCTCATGTTATATAAAGAAATTCATAAAAGTAAATTCTGAGACTTCGTTTTTTTCATCACGTCGTGTGTTTTACGTCGCCGCGTTCTGACCCGATTGAATTTTGGACTGACGGTTGTGTACGCATATCAGGCCGTACGGCCACTTCAGAGGTGAGCCGATGAAAACGGTCCGACGGACCAGTCACATCGGTTTGGTCCGACCGTGTGTACGGGGCCTAAGGGACTTGAATTATGCTTCTAATTTCTGGACTGCCTATCACATATGTAGCGCTACCCCTGAAGGAGCCGCTGATTGATTTTGGGATCGGCGTATTATGTTACCTCCATATAGTGTCTAGGGGTGAAGGTAGTGAGCAGAGCAGAAATCGAATGTCCAATCGGTAATTAAAGGTTTTGAATGCTTTATTTTCCTGGCCCAACACGACCAACATCAACTTGAGGTAGACAGGAAAGGTTGATGAAAAATGGAGTAACTTCGCAGTATCAGGCTTTGGATAAGAAAAGCAGTCCTGCCTTCTGTAATTGTATCAGTACGTTGCCACTCCAGCCAGAGTGGGTGAAGTGCCCCTGGACAGACCTCTGCCACAGGCCTGGCAGCCAGAGCGCCACTTAAGGTTGCTGGGAGGAACAAGTTTCTGCCACAGACTTGGCTCTGATTAAATGTTGAGACCTCTGCCACAGACCTATTTCAAGGTTAAGCTGAATGACAGAGCGAATCCTCCCAGTGAATCACGTCAGGGTCACCGATTGACAGTGCGAGTGTACCTGTCAATGTCCGGTCACCAGATCCCCAATGGTTCGTTCAAGCCCTTTTGGATAACCTGCCTCCGGGTTCTCCTCAAGCCGATCCCCCACCGAACAGCATACAGCCCAGGATCCTCTCAATAATGGCGGGGGCCCAGTAAGTCACTGGGGCCCCTCAGCAGCATCAGTTTCTCCAGGCCAGGAGGGCCCAGAGTCAGGAACTCCGCGTAGCACGCGGCCCCAGGCCAGGAAGGCCATAGTGGTGGGGCCCGCGACGTGCGCACACCCTAAAGGTGGGTGCCGCACCTGGAACCAGGAACCCGCAAAGAACCCAGAACAATGGCCTCCGCCACAGAAATACCCCTCCCCAGCATGCTCCCCCGCGAGGGAAAACACCTCCAATTGGCTGCTCGGAAGAAGCGACTCCGCCTGGTCCCCCCATGGCGCCACCTGCCACCTGAACGCAGGCTGACCCACAGAACAATCCAGATTTGGCGACAGACAAATTTGACAAAATCAAGAATGAGAGCAATATAACTCTCTCATTCCCCCACTAAGTTTAACACAGCATCCTTTCTGAAAGTAAAGGGGTGCTACACATATTTTACAAGAATGTATTTTAGTAGGATGTTCAGTGCTTGGCGACATAGTATGCCTAGAGAAACTAAAAGATCTTGCACTCAGAAAATAACAAATGCATAAAATGTATAAATAAAGTGAATTTAGCTGGTGCAGATTAAAACAAGCAAAATAATCAAAACACTGAGTATAAAAGCTAATTTCATAAATAAACCGCGCTGCTCTAATCCTTCATAGACAAAATATAAAGCATGACCATAACAGACATGCTATAGCAATACGAAAAATTATTAAGGCTAAATAATCATATAAACAGTAAATGAATCCAAGTAGAAAGTCCCAGATAAAAAAGTGCTCATCCAGGCGTAAACAAAACAGGTGCTCCACTTTTTGGTTCCTTCAGTGTTCCCATAAAGACAGACACTCACACATGGGCGTAGCATGAGGGGTTGCAGTGGTCACAATCGCAACCCCACCCCTGCAGCCCCCCCCCTGTGATATTATTATCATATCTTTCATAAAGTCCAGCTCGGAATTGCCCTAGGGCCCCGCAGCCATGCTCCAGTAACTTTGCCTTACACAGTCTACACCTCTCTGTTCTCATTTTCTGGGGAGAAGCTGTGAACCATTTCCAGAATGGAGAGGTGCACGGGGTGAGAACAACCCAGCATGGTAAAGTGTCTGTGCTGTGTGTTAGCACTATACAATGCTGAGAAGGGAAAAAAGCTCTGCCGAGTGATCTGCCAGGGGTGATCCCTGTCCTCTGATGTAAGGAGGAACTCAAAACCCTTAAGCAACTTTGAGTATCTTTCCGTGCTGTGAGTTTATCTGCATGCATGGTGTTAGTGGAGGGTGGGAGTTGGGGGGACCTAGGTCAACTTCTGCATCGGGGCCCACATGCTTCAAGCTATGCCTCTGCACTCACAACAAGTTATTGCCATCTTCACCTCTGCAGCATTCTACTAATTCATTCCCTCGTTCTTTCTCACCATAACTACTGCAACACCATCCTTGATAGCCTACCTCTACATAGACTATACTCTCTTCAGGTTATTATGAATGCTACTGCCATCCACCTTACCAACCAGTCAGCATTTGCAACTCCTTTCTACCAATCTTTCCACTGGCTACCCCTTGCCCAATAAATAAGAACCAAAATGTTAACAGCTTACAAATCCATCCACAACTCTGTCCTGAGCTACATTGTCAACCTAGTCTCAAACTATCACCCAAACAGTCTTCTTGGCTCCTCTCATGATCTTCTGCTCTTTAGCTCCCCCTTCATCTCCTTCTATACTGACTTCCAGGACTTCTTTAGAGCCTCTCCCATCCCTTGGAACTTCCCAAACCATTTTCTCTGGCTATGTCCTAGTTCAACTTTAAGGTGATCCCTAAAAACTCTTCTCTTCAGGGAAGGCTATACCGCCTCTATCTAACAAATGAACTTCTACTTTCTCCATCAGCTTGTCCCACAAAGTTATTATCTGTTGTACTGTATCATTTGCCCCTATCTTTTTTGATTGTAAGCTCTCGGGGCCTTCTTACCTTTGTGTCTTGAATGATATTGCACCCTTTATATTGTAAAACTGTTGCTGCTAATTAGATCCTGAATAATAACAGTCAAGGATAATTAAAAATCACCTAATATTTGCCAACAGATTTTTTCATCTCAGTGATACTTTACTACAATGTATTATTTTTACTTTTTACATTTACAGATTGTTAAAGAATGTATTTAATTAATCTATCCATGTGACAGCTTCTGCCTCGAAATGTCCTATACAAAGTATATCTAAACCCAAAACTTTTTTTTTGTTTTTGAATAGATCAGGAAGGGTTAAAACCTCTGTTGGGTTTTTATTGCACCCAGCAAAGCGTCATCCTTTCAAAGAAGAGAAGGTCACATAATTAGTAAATAGAGTCCACCTGTGTGTAATTTAATCTCAGTATAATTACAGCTGTTTTGTGAAGCCCTCAGAGGTTTGTTAGCGAACCGTAATGAACAAGCAGCATCATGAAGGCCAAGGAACACGCCAGACATGTCAGGATAAAGTTGTGGAAAAGTTTAAAGCAGGGTTAGGTTATAAAAACATATCTAAAGCTTTAAACATCTTATGAAACACTGTTCAATTTATCATCTAAAAATGGAAAGAGTATGGCACAACTGCAAACCTACCAAGACATGACCGTCCACCTAAACTGACAGGCAGGGCAAGGAGAGCATAAATCAGAGAAGCAGCCAGGAGGCCCATGGTAACTCTGGAGGAGTTGCAGAGATCCACAGCTCAGGTGGTAGAATCTGTCCACGATGCACTCCACAAATGTGGCATTTATGTTATGGAAGAGTGGCAAGACGAAAGTCATTATTGAAAGAAAGCCATAGGAAAGTCCATTTTGTAGTTTGCGAGGACACAGCAAAGATGTGGAAGAAGGTGCTCTGGTCAGATGAGACCAAAATTTTACTTTTTGACAATGCAATTAAAATAGTACTTGCAAAACCACGAAAATGTGTGGTCTATAACCACAAGGCAGACAAAACACTGAATTGACATGTATAGGGATTGTACATAAACCAATCGTCAACGCATTTTAGAGTCCTTCAAACTCCTTCAGAAAAGGTTTAAACAATCGTAGTACATATAATCTATAAAACAAAACAATGGAAAAAACGAAGCTGTGCTGCAACAGGGAAAATACAAAATAACATATAAATTATCAAGTGCGTGATAAATTAATCATGAACCAAGTGTAAAGAAAAAACCTTTATGGCTTCCTTGAAAGTTCAAAAAAATATTATTATAACAGGGCAAACTGATGAACCGAAATGATGGACATTAATCACATAGACCAGGATGGGTTGCCTTTCCAATATGATTGTCACTGCTGATAATAGAGACAAAAAAAAGAAGGAAAAGAAAGAATTCCCAAATTGAGAAAGTTCCAGAACACAATCCTGAGAGGCGAATCTTCAGTACAGTATTCCATGGTGACTTTAAATCAATTAACACCAGAAAGAAAAGTGATTAATAGAGAAGGTCCTCCACCTATGACATCAAAGCCGCTTACCAGATCGACTGATCTCTTTTTAGGGAGATTGTATCTGCTTATGGCTATTTTACCCCAGCCCTGGGTCTCTATAGTGGACAACAAAGCAATCCTGAATCCTTTGCACTGCACTGAATCCTCTGCACCATGAATCCTCTGAGTGATCCGTAATTAATGGTTCCCCATGTGGCAGAGAAAGACTGCCATAGTGTAATACTGCATAAAAACCTATTTTTTAAAAACACAGATGTACACTTACAGTTATGTAGAAAAAAAAAATTCCGAGCCAGCCGGCTCTCGCTATCCGCCCATTCTTTCCGGGACCTTGAGTTATTCGCGGTGACGTCAGCACGCCGCTCCTCCCTACGCTGTTTCATCACAGATGACGTCGTCCAGGGGCACTATTCATATATACATGGTATAGTCCAAGGAGCAGGAGGGTTCAGTACTTACAATGCCTTGGTGAAAAAAGACGGCACACAGCCAGCAGTAGAATAAAAACAAGCAAGAATGAAGAAGACCAATCAAAATAGCAGGAAATAATGCAGGCGGAAAAATGGCCTCCACAGACTGAAGGGTGATTCAAATAGATATGCACTGGGATCACCTAACATGGACGGAGAGGAAAAAGCATGTGTCCAGTGAATACAATTGTATAAGAGTAAAGTGGGTTTGGGGAAATAGTAGAAAGAAATGGGGTGTGATGATAAGATTACCTGATGGGAAGGAAAAACCCACAGCCTAATGGACTGCCAGTGATTTCACCGCAGGTCACAATTAATGTTACTCCAATCGTTATCTTCGTGGAAAGTCATAAACTGTGAATGATAGATGCTAAGTGCCAAATTTCCCCAAATCACACTGGATAAAATAAAGCAAAATGGAGGGAAACAAGAAAAGATGATCATTATCTACCTTAATTACCCAAGGAAGTCTAGTCAAACTTCCTATAAAAAAGGACATACCTGATGGGATAAAGTATACAGCTTGCCACTGTCACGTACCTGGCAGGAGTCTGATATGAGGTCGCTCTCCCTTGTATCTCCTACCCAAGCCCCACAGAAGGTGGAACAGATGGTGGCTAGGGTCAGGAGGAACATGAGTGCCCGGGAATGTTGCTTGTAGAACCTGCGGTGGAAGTAGTAGGCTCAATGGTACCAGCTGGATAGCAGGTGAAGAACTGGGGTGGAACTCAGAAGATCAGCGGATGTTAAAGAGGAACTCCAGCCAACTTGCAGATTCAGGCTTGGTGGCTTGTCAGTACTTCCTATGGTCAGGAGACAGGAGAGCACTGGACACAGTAGAGCTGAGAAGATAGAGAGCCAGCGCAGGTTTGCAAAGGTGGTGTCAGAGTCGGGCAGATGATGAAAGCAGAGTTGTGGAGATAGTCGGTTCGGTAACAGGCGGGCTGTGGAGTACAAGGCATAAGCAGGAGGATGGTCAGGTGCAGGTCGGAGTCAGGTACCAGTAATCAAGTAAATCAGAGTCCAGAAGCAGAGTCAGAGGAAGCCGGGATCAGTAACAGGTATCAACCAGGTAATAAACAGGGTTCAAAGGATCAAGACACAGCTGAAGACCAGTCAGCACTTGTAGAGAGTCAGAGCACCCTTTAAATAGGCCGTCTGGTGCCAACTGGTGACGTTAGTGACGCTCTCCTGCGCGTGCAAGCCGTTCGTTGCGCATGCGCATTGGCGTTCTGAAAGTCTGTTGTTGTTCAGGAACGCACGCATGCGCACGCATATGCACCAGACTTGAATCAGCAGTTCTCTTATAGCCACACTCTGCTGAAATAAAACCGGACTATGTCAGCTGTGGGCGGTTATCTATATATAGACCACCTGTATAGTTAATTAATCCAGCCCATGTGTGAGGATTTACCCATCTGTAACCTCAGCGTCCAATGCACCAATTGGCGCCATAGTGGTAAATCCCCCAAATACAACTGCATGACAGACTTTTGTAAAAAATATTGTTTTTGGTTGTAACATGACAAAATGTGGAAAATTTCAAGGGGCGTGAATACTTTTTCAAGGCACTGTATCTTTTAATCATCTTTTATTTGATTTTAAACAACAAGGAAAACAGAGATTCACGAGTACAATCCAAAGAAAAGAAAAAGGAAAAAGAAACCAAACCCGAGGGGTATTCTTCCAGTTTAACCCCCTTTGATCATATATAACAGTAATATCAATTTAATTACCCATACAAAAAAAAAAAAAAACATTTCGAAAGAAAAAACCATTTCCCCATCTAATTAATCTTCATTTATAACCAGGGGGAGGAAAAACAAATTACATTTTAAATTTTCTGATCCCTGTTTCTTTCCCCTCCCTCACTCCTCAAAAGTCAGGGCTCTCACCCTGACAGTACCTTTAATATCCCGTTTCGATTCTGTCCCCTTCATGCGGGAAGCCAAAATCCCGCCATGATTGGGACATTTCCCCTGTATCTCCTTGTTTACTTTACTTAACCCCCCCCACCCGTCCCTAACCCCTCCCCAATACCCATTAAACCCCCCAAAACAAAAAAAAAAAAAAAACACAAAAAAAAAAAAAAAAAAAAAAGCAACGCCCCTGCCTGCCTCTCCCCCCGGACCCCGCAGCAGTCATCCCACCTTCAATCTACATCCATCAAGGCTTTCCCCTCCTCCGAATATCTGAATATGTTCCATTCCGCCCACGTTTCCAAGTAGACCCTCCGCTTCTGCCTTGAGGTCCATACTAGGTCCTCCATTCTGTTCAAGTTTTCCACTCTATTAAACCACATCTTAATAGATGGGGCCCTTGTCTGTTTCCACAGCCCTGGAATGCAAGCCCGGGCTGCGTTCAGGAGATGGCACGCCACTGTTTTCCTGTAGCGCCTCACTGATATTTCCACATCCTGAAGTATGAAAAAAGACCATTCAGTTGGTAGTTGTTCCTTACAAAATCTTTGTGTAATTTCCCGGACCCTACTCCAATATCCTAGAATCTTAGGACAGGCCCAAAAAATATGCATGAGGGTTCCTCCTTCCCGCCCACACCTCCAACATCTGTCTGTCATGTCTGGAAAACATTTACTCAAAATCTCAGGGGTCCGATACCACTGAGACAAGATTTTATAATTCATCTCTTGTGTCTTTATACACATGGATGTTTCGAAAATATTCCCTATTATCTTAGTTTTTTGATCTTCTGTAAAAGGTCTTCCTAATTCCCGTTCCCACTTATTAAAGAAGGGTAACTGAGAATCCGCTGATGGAGTATTAAGTAACGCACTAATTCTTGAGAGGGAGTGCCGTAGAGTCCCCTGCCCGCTACAGTACCTCTCGAACATTGTCAGGGTTCGGCAGTACCTAACTGGTGGTTTTAAGGTGTCTAAAAAGTGGTACAGTTGTAGGGATCTCCAAAAGTCTAGTTGGTAAGGGGAGTCTATCCTCTCCATTTCCTGCCTGGGAATCCAAACGCCCTCCCTCAGGAAATGCGATGCTTGGAACAACCCCTGTTCCATTAGCTTACTAAAGGGGCCGTTCAATGACCCTGGTACAAACTGCGGATTTCCCAAAATTGGGAAAAGGGGTGAATCCCCCGTCGATAGTATCCCCCGTACAAATAGCTTGTGTGCCACCCGCAAGGTAGGTCCTATCAGCGGATGTCTTTTCATTTCTGTTGGGAGAGCCCGGTAACACCATGCTGCCCGCTGTAGGATACTACCGCATTGGTCCTGCTCTAGCCCCGGCCATAACTTTTCTCCAGTGTGTCGGCTCCAATCAATAAGTCGACACAGTAATGTTGCTTGGTAATATCTAAAAATATCCGGGGCAGCAATTCCTCCGTCCCGTTTGGCCAGTGATATAGTATGAGCCTTAATTCTTGGGCGTTTGTTTGCCCAAATAAACTTATTAATAAGAACCTGTACCTGCCTGAAGAAAGATCTGGGTATTGCTATCGGGAGGGTCTGAAAGAGGTACAGAAATTTGGGTAATATGCTCATTTTAATGATGCTGGATCTCCCCAGCCACGAGTGAAACCCCCTATGCCATCCATCCAGGAGGGCCCGTATTTTGGACAACAAGGGCAGAAAATTAAGCTTAAAAACTTGTGTTAGGTCCGCCGGTATGAGGGTTCCCAAGTATGTAAGGGCAGTGTCAGACCATTTAAATTTAAATTTTGATTTCAATATCCTTAATTCTCTCCCCGGGATCGCCACTCCCATCGCTTCCGATTTATCATAATTAATCTTGAAATTTGACCATTCGCCGTACAGACCTAATTCTTGTTCCAAATTGGGGAGGGATTCACTCGGGCTGGTCAAACTAAACATCATGTCATCAGCATAGGCTGAAATTTTATATTCTGTACCTCTCAGAGACACCCCCTTGATACCTGGGTTCAGGCGGATCCTGCTCAGTAGTGGTTCAACCGTCAGGGCAAATAAGAGTGGTGACAGGGGGCAACCCTGCCTTGTCCCATTTGATAGTTTAAAAGGTGGTGACAGTATACCATTCACTCTAACCTGTGCCGTTGGTTGTGTGTAGTTGCTTATGATCCACTGCAGCATCTTTCTCCCGAACCCCATGTGCCTTAATACTGCAAACATAAATTGCCAGTTGATCCGGTCAAATGCTTTCTCTGCATCCGTACCTAAAAAGACACATGGGGTTCGGGTGGTGCCTACCAGATGGATCAAGTTCATAGTCTTGACTGTATTGTCTCGGGCTTCCCGCAACTGCACGAATCCCACCTGGTCTTTGTGGACAAGCCCTGGTATGTTCTGCTGTATCCGCCCAGCCAAGATCTTGGCAAAGAGCTTCAGGTCTTCGTTCAACAACGAAATAGGTCTATAACTTCCACATTGGGAGGGGTCCTTTCCTTCTTTAGGAATCACCGCTATCACCGCCTTTAATGACTCGTTATGGAGGGCGCCTATATCCCCTAGGCCATTGAACAAATCTACCATAAATAAACCCAATTCAGGCATAAAAGTTCTATAATATTGAGTGGTATATCCGTCTGGTCCCGGAGCCTTCCCTCCCTTCCCCTTCTTCACTACCTGCTGCAATTCCTCTATTGTAATTGGTTTTTCCATTTCCTGGCTCGTTTCTGGTGTTAAGCTTGGGATACCTGAGGTTGCTATGTAGTTACCCATCTCCGCCTGGTCCTGAGGGTTTGTTTGCAAGTTATATAGGGAGCTGTAGAAATCCCCAAACCTCCCTGCTATCTCTCTGGGCAGCACAATTTTCTCCCCCTCTATACCCTGAATCATCGGGATGTAGGTTTTGGTCTGTTGTTCTTTTAATGCACTGGCCAATTGTTTCCCACTTTTGTTACCAAATTCATAGTTCTGCCTTTTGCCGTTTTGAATTGCCCATTTGGCCTTCTGTAAAAGTAATTCTGTAAGTTGTCTACGTGCCGCCCTTAGTTCGCGTTCCAGCACAGGGTTAGGATTATGCTTATGTTTTATCTCCAGCTTTGCAATTTCTGTCATAAGAGTTGTTAGGGCACTGTATCTGATGAGTATTTTATACGTTTTTTTTTTGTGAGTTTAATTATCTATTTGTATCCTTTATATAAATGGTGTTTTTCAATAACGCACAGGGCTGGTGCAACTTTTTTTGTCTCTCTGTAATGCGAGACCAGAGGCTGTGCATGGGAGAACACTATCAGCGCCCAGGGAAAGGATCCGATCTTTCAGGATGACCAAATGGGGGCCACACTGGCATATCAAATCGTCTCTGAAAAGTGTAGTCCCTAGCTTAAAGAATCGGAGTTCCTAATTGGGGAAATATATATAGCAATGAATAAATTGAGAGCAGGCATACTGTAGAGATAGCCCTCTTCTCTCTAAAGGTACAGCAATACACCAGAAGCTCAGGCTCGCATAAAGCAGCTGAAGTTTGTCAGTACCTGTTTGTGCCTAAACCAGCAAAGCAAAAATGGCAGATGCTCAAATCAATTTATAACTAGCAAAAGCAAGGATGTATATGATCAAGGCAAAAAACAGAATACTATATGAATTCCCCTGCAGTCTTTCCAGTTGGTCAGCATAAAAAGCCTAAGGGCCAGATTCACAAACAGCGGCGCAAATTGAGTTACTCAAAACGTATGTCATTTAAGTTACGGCACCTTAATTTTGTGTCATAAGTGCCGTATCCACAGCGCCTTTGCGCCCCAAATTGCGCAAGCGTAACTTAAATCCCGAGGCGTAAGGCGGGGTTATTGCAAGTGGGAAGGAAGTGGGCGTGCTCCATTGTAATGAGCCGTGACCCCATGCAAATGAAGGGCCGGCCGTACTGCGCATGCGCGCACAAATCTGCACCTCACTGGGCATGTGCAGAACTTGGCTTGGCGCAATCAGTGAGATAGGAAAAAGGCCAAGCGTACTTAGTTTGAGAATCGCCCTGTGTATAAATAGCCCCAGACAAACACACTTCCCTTGCAAAAGTACATCCCTGTGTTCCCCTTCCTAGAGCAAGTTGCTTCTGCTCTGTCGTCTGTTGGTGTGTGTTGGTGAGTTTAGTGTTAGTTAAAAGATTTGGAGGAGTAGTAGAGTGTAGTAGTTGTGTGTTTTTTTTATTGTATTTTCTGTTTGTTTTTTTTTATTGTTTTTTTTCTGAGTTTTTTTTCTGTTTGTTTTTTCAGGAGTTTGTTTTAGAATTTGTATTACCTGTCTGCTTGTGTGGTTTGATCTTTGTGTTTGTTTGTTGTGTGAGTATTTTTGTTTGTTTGTTGTGTGAGTATTTTTGTTTGTTTGTTGTGTGAGTATTTTTGTTTGTTTGTTGTGTGAGTATTTGTGTTTGTTGTGTTTGTTTTTTGTTGTTGCTGAGTGGTGGGTGTTATGACACCGAAGCGCAGGAAGCTTAATTTTTCAACAACAGAGAAGCAGATACTTGCTCGGGCCATCGCCCGATATGGGCGTTATTTGCATGGCCCTGAGAGCCGGAACACCACCCTGGCCAAGAGGAAGGAGATCATCCAGAAAATTACGGATCAGATCAATGCGGCGGGGGGGGGGAGACGAGGACCCCCAGTGGGATACAAAAGAAGATAAATGATCTTAAGAGCCTGGTCCGTGACAAGATGGCCAAGATCAATGCCCATGCCACGGGCACTGGAGGAGGCCCAGCCTGCCCCGTCAGGCTGAGTGAGGAGGAATGGGCAGTGGCCCGGTGTTTCCACCCACAGCAGGTGGTGGGCCTGCCTGGCTATCAATCTGATTCTCCTGTGAGGACAGGTACGTTTTGGGTTTTTCTGGTGAATAGCATGTGTGGGTGGGGGAAGGGAAGATGTGCCAAGTGTGTGGATCCTCCAACCTGTGATTGTTTTGTGTCCTCCACAGATGGCCAGGAGGTTGCTGGGCCATCAGGCCAGGAGGTTGCTGGGCCATCAGGCCAGGAGGTTGCTGGGCCATCAGGCCAGGAGGTTGCTGGGCCATCAGGCCAGGCTGCTGCACCATCCCCTGGATAACAGGCTGCAGAAGAGTCCCAAGAAGGGCAGGAGTCCCCAGGGGAGGGGAGTGGCCACACCTCCCCTCATGAGGAGGTTGAGGGGGAGGAGGATGAGGGGGGGAGGCTGAGGATGAAGATATGGACATTGCCAGGCAAGTCCTTTTGGCCTCGGATTTGTTGACCCTTGAGGCTACCCCTGAGGCTGGCAGCAGTCAGGCCACCATCAGGGGTAGCCCCTCCCACTCCTCCCCCAACAGGCCTCAACCCACAAGGGTCTCTCTCTCCCCTCCTCCCAGGCTACAAGCCTTAGCTGCAGGCAGGATGGCGACCCATGAGACCAGGGGGGTGGCCGAGCGTCTACCGGCCAGTCTGCAGAGGGACAATGCCCGGCAGACCCGCAATCTGGCTCAGATCAAACAGACTCTGAGCCAGATGGAGGACAGCCTGGGCTCAATTAAGGAGTCACTCACTGATGTGGCCACAAACTCCTTGGCGGTCATCACATGCCTTTGTGACCTGCAGACCGCCACAACAGGCGTGGCCCAGGAGGTGAGTGCCCTGACCCAGGCTGTCCAGGACAATACCCGGGCTGTCCAGGCCAATACGGCTGCCCTCAATCTCAGTCTGACCAGGATAGCAGTGGCTTTGGAGGGCAGGCCAGCAAGAGGACAGTCACCAGGGGATGATCCTCCTTCCCCTGCTCACCCACCCCCCCAGGATGATCCTCCTTCCCCTGCTCACCCCCCCCAGGAGGCTCCTCTGGTTGGCCGTGGCCGTGCCCGTGGGCCCGGGCCCAGGCCCCGCCACCGTTAATTTGTGGGGGTACTTTTGATTTTTGATTTTTGATTTTTTTTTTTTTTAGTATACTGTACTTATGATTTGTTTAAGGGTGTCACCCTCAGTTTTGGTGGAGTAGGGATCCCCAGGACCAGGGAGAAGTGATCCCAGATCCATGTGAATGGTGTATGAATGCACAGTGACATAATTGGAGCCGTGGCGGGGCGTTACTGCTCCCAAGTACCAGCTCTTCCTTAATGGTGTTGCTTTAGCTGACCTTTACATGGCTTGTGAAAAATTAGGGCACCTTTTATAAAGTGTAATTTTACACCATGAAACTAACAGAAGTGCACAGGGCGTAATCTACGCCGCACACACTTAATTTTGTGGATCACCTTATCTCCCTCATTTGCATCTTTGCCTATCAAAACATCGGCGTGTCTAGCGTATTTTGCGTGCGAAGAAGCGCCGGTGTAATTATTTTAGGTAGGACGGAAAAACCTGGATTTCAGGCGTATCTCGTTTTGAGGATCAGGCGCAAAAATACGCCGTGCATCTCGAGTTAAGTCGGCGCATCTGCTTTGTGAATCTGGCCTTAAGTTTCTGTTAAAAATAGAGGGTTTTCGCATATATCTGTAGGTACATGGAAAATCATACCACTGTGTGGGTTGTCCCGTTGGCACCACCTGGATTGACAAACTTTGGTTACATTTGACACTTTCTTCTATTTTTTCTTATTATTGCTTTTTACTTGTGAAATTATTATTCTTACATAATGAATTATTGCTTTCATTATGTTTTGTATAGAATCAGTCACGACCAACCACTTGCAACCTACAGAATTACTGGATTTTCAAAGTATGTTATCTTGCCTCTTCATATTCTAGTGTGATCTAGTTTAGGACACATTTACAAGTGGAATAAATCGGACCCGTTGTTCTCCGACCCAGTGCATCTTGTCACCTACTGGTAGTAAAACCAATTTTTATAGCAATGAAAGCACTCAGGATAAATAAATACATCAGGTTTTATTGTAAGTAGAAAAGCAGTAGAATATGAAGAAACAATGATTGGTGATAATATGCATCATAGAATATTCATTGCGCCTCAAGCCTTCATGTGAACAGATTGTAAAAATGAACTTTGGAAGATAGCATGGCTTATCACTTTTAAACAGGATTCTGATCTGGTGTTCAATATGTCTTAGAAATGAAATTGTGGGAACCTAAATAAAATCAACTTATTCTATAAAATATCTCCAATTATTATGATTTCTTCTTTCAGTAGATAACACTATTTCAGAGGTCTCACTCTACAAAGTTTGCTATTCCAGTTACATTTCTCCATTTGCATGGGTAGGAGTCTCATTGGTAGACAGACCCATATTTTCCAGAAACATACACACAGCCATCGAGCAACAGGATCATCTTAAAGGAAACCTGTCATGATATAAATACGTAGGCTGCTCCCCCCCTCCCCCACACACACATCCTTGTAAAAAAAATAATAGCTGTCTTGCTGTCACGTTGACAATTTTTCTTGAACGCTGTGAGTCTGAAGCCCTGTACACATGGGCCAGAATCTCGTCAGGAAAAAAACGTTGTTTTTCCTGACGAGATTCTTGGCAAGAATCTCTTGCTGCCTGAGTGTAAAGAAACTCCATTCAAAAGAACCGCCGCTCTTTTGAATGGCAAGAAAGCGGTGATGTCGCCGCCATCTTGCTGCACTCTATCTATGCCTAGGAAGCTACCGCACATTTGTCAAAGTCATTTCGAGAATGCGCGGGTTTCCACGGCGACGGTGGCTACAGCGCCATAGCCACCGTAGTCCTGGCGACTGTTACCCATCAACAACAACTACTCCTCTTATCCTCCTCCTCCTCCACCACCACCACCTCTCCAATGATGGTACACAGCTAGAGGAAGGCAGGAACGTGAGCCCAGAGAGAGGGGGTGCCCAAGAAGGATGGCAATCTGACAGTCATGTTCCCCCCAGCTGCAGCATACTGCCAGGAGGGAGGGGATGATGAGGTCACTGACTCTACGTGGGTGCTTGATAGGAGAGAGGAGGAGGAGGAGGCACAGGCACATCTCCAACAAGGCAGGATGCCCTCCAGGGGCCAGCTGCACACGCAGCAGAGGGCCATCAATGAGTATCTGTGCCAATATGGCAGCAGGACAGGGTCAGGGGAGCTTGTTTTTTTCCCCCCACGCCAGTGGGCCATGATCAGGGATGCATGCACTGTCCTGTCACCATTTGAGAAGGCCACGAGGATGGTGAGCAGTGACAGTGCATGCATCAGTGGGACTGTCCCTCTTATTCTCCTGTTAGAGCACACGCTGCATGGACAGGGCCCTTGAGGCAGAACAGAGGGAGGAAGAGGAGGACTTCCTTACCTCTCAAGGCCCACTTTATCCAGACAGTGTTCCTGCTTGCTCGCCTATCACACAGAAAGAGGATGAGGAGGATTGTGTAATCATGGAGGTGGAGCCTAGCACTCAGCATCAGCAGCAGTCTTCAAGGGATCAATTACAGTACCAAGAAACCCATGGACTTGTACGTGGCTGGGACGAGGTGGCTGCGGATCATGTCATCCTCAGTGTCCCAGAGAACTCCACACCGAATGCCTCAGCAAACCTACGTTGTATGGCCTCCCTGATCCTGCAAAGCCTGCGGAAGGATCCTCGTATTCGTGCTATCAAGGAGAGGGATCATTACTAGCTGGCAACCCTCCTTGATCCAAGTTACAAGAGTAAGGTTGCGGACCTTATCTTGCCGACACAGAGGGAGCAGAAGATGAAACATCTTTGGGAGGCCTTGCAGAAAGGTCTGTGCAACGCGTTCCCAGAGACTGGGAGGTTACAAAATCCTGGTCCTGGACAACGTGTTTCTGAGGCTTCGGTCAGTCACAGAAGGAGCAGTGGAGAAGGTGGCCGTCTGACCAATGCGGTCAGACAATTTTTTAGTCCGCAGATCCAAGGTATGACCGGTTCCAGCAACCATTGCCAGCGTCTGTTTTACATGGTGCGGGAATACCTAGGGGCAAGATCAGACTTGGACACCTTTCCCACCGAAAATCCTCTGGCTTACTAGGTCTTGAGGATGGATCACTGGCCAGAGCTTGTACAGTACGCAATTGAGCTACTGGCTTGTCCTGCATCCATCGTTCTTTCAGAACACACATTCAGTGCTGCTGGAGGCTTTGTAACCGATCACAGGGTGCGCCTCTCCACCGACTCGGTCGATCGACTGACCTTCATAAAAATGAATCAGGCTTGGATCACCACTAGCTATCAAGCACTTGATGCTGATGTAACTGAATACATTTCTTTGAAATGTCAGATTCCCTTCAAGACTGCCTATGCTGATGCTGAGTGACTATCCTGTTATGTTGTGGCACCAGCACCAGTGCCTAAGGCCCAATTTTTCAGCCCCTGTTTAACAGGGGCGTGTAATTACACTTTTTGATGCAATACTTTGCAGCGGGCTCATTCCTGCTCTCCAACTAGAGTATTTGTGAGGGGTTGCAGTGTTGTGGCACCAGCACCACCACCACCAACAAAGGCCCAATTTTCTGCCCCTGTTCAACAGGGGCATGTAATTACAATTCTTGATCTAATATTTCACAGCAGGGCCCATTCCTGTGCCCACCAAGAGTAACTGTGAGGGCTTACAGAGTTGTGGCACCACCATCACCAACAAAGGCCCAATTTTTCTGCCCCTGTCCAACAGGGGCATGTAATTATAATTCTTGATCTAATATTTCACAGCAGGGCCCATTCCTGCGCCCACCAAAAGTAAATGTGAGGACTTACAGTGATGTGGCTCCAGCGCCAGCACCAAAGGCTCAATTTTTCTACCACTGTTCAACATTGGCATGTAATTACAGTTCTTGATATAATAGTTCACACAGCAGGGCGTTTCAAGCGCCACCCAAGACTAACTGTGAGGGCTTACTGTGTTGTGGCAACACCAGCACCTAGGGCCCAAATTTATGCAGAGTATATACGGCAGGCCCCTACTTTCAAACATCCAACTTAGAAACGACTCCTACTTGCAAACGGAAGGAGACAACATAAAGTGAGAGGAAATCTACCCCTAGGAAGGGAAATTCTCTTCTGTAAGAGGTGTCTCCTGTCCACTGATGCTTTATCACCAATCCTTGTTTCACTAAAAAACCCACATTTTCAAAAAATCATTTGTCATTGGGACAGAAAGTGAATTTACAAATGTTACAGGGGTGATAACCATTCTCTATGTTTTCAGAAAAGCTTAAAAATAGATTATGACAATAACTTGCATATTAGGCTTTAAAATGAGCACTTTTGAATTCGAACGTTCGAGTCCCATAGACGTCAATGGGGTTCTAAATGTTTGCGCGAATGTTCTGGTGCGAACCGAACGGGGGGGGGGGGTTCGGCTCATCCCTAATGGTAATAGTGTCAAAGGGGTTCTCAGCTGTTTCTTTGGCGAGGGGTCCACTAAAATTATTATCTACCACTGAGTTTTAAACCAAAAGCAAGAAAACATAGAAAATCTTTACCCTGACATCTATTCAACATATAATCATAAGTGCTGGATGAATTTAGTCTTTGAGTATTGTAATATCAGACCTTACTTTTGTTCTATTAAGATTTTTAAACAATGTTTCACTTTCAGTCTAGCTATACAAAAAAAACAGGCACGCACAGGGTGGGCAAAACTATATTAATCTCTTTATTCCTGATCTGAGTTTTCACTGTGAAGTGTCAGCTTCTTACGCTGTATTTTTCTAAGAGTACATGAACTCTTGCAGTCCCCCTATAAAGAAAAGCTTTCATTCAGTTGCTCATTCATGGATGAAAAGCTTTCCAAGATTACGATGTCGAGGGAATTCATTGATTTTTTTCTTGCAGATAAAATATTTCTTAAAAATCCAATGTTTATAATGTGGTTGTTCACCTCAGTACTGTATAGAATTCATCTGGGTTTTTACCAATACAGTATAAAGAACTGAATTTTCATTTGTATGATAATGTTAACTTAGATTCGATACAATTTTTTTTTTAAGTATACAGGAGTTTTTTTTAACAAATAATGATCTGTATAATATATTAAAAATACATTTTATGTTATTTTTAATAGGAAATGTTTTATTTGGATAATATTGTTATATGTAGATAAGAAATATCCAAGCTACTTCGTTTCTAATTAAGGTAAAAACCTACAATTTTTTTAATTGACTACCCTAATGAGAAATGTACTGGATTTCACTTTATCTTAATGTTACAAAATCTTAATGATACAAAACTGCTTTAAAATGAGATGGCATTAGTGAATTCATGGGCTTCACTGTGTAAAGAAACCTAGAAAACAAAAGTGTAAAAGTAGTTTCCTTTGCAGACTATGAAATGTGCCTTCATATGTATGGCTGGCTAATTTGTTTTTCCTTTTAATTTTGGATAGAGTGGGGAAGGGCTAGAACCCCTGTAAGGTTTTTAAAAATATAAAAAATATGTATTTACATAATAATTACATTATAAAAAAATCTTTTGCATTGGAATTGTATACATGAGCTACAGCTTGTATAACAGCAGTATGTAGGTGATGAGGAGGCATAATGTCTCTTTCTTGCCACCTTTTTGAACCCCTAAAAAAAAGACCCCACCGCACTGCAACCATGTGCATTGCACGCGGCAAAGGGGTAATTTTGGTGCAGCTCCATTCCGGAAAATGGGTTGCATTCGGTAGGTGGTGCTGCTCACCAAGTGCAATGAGGGGATAACTTTTACTACGCTGTGATGCAATGCTTAATGGCCAAGGCATGTGTACACCCCCATCCACTGCCTTTGTAACTTAAGCTGAAGTGGTTGGGGGTGGTAAAAAACGTGGCTCAACTATATGTTTTTACTGCAAGTGTAAACAAGGCCCAAAGGCTTTACAAAAGCTACTTATAACTTGTGGAAAGCCCTAAAAAATTTTGCTAAAGCTTTCTGTACACATTGCCCTTATACAAGCTAAAGCCTAGGTATACAAAATGTTTTATGGAATACACATAAAAACATAAGTATTGAGCTCAGGCGAACAGTGCTTATTCCAATGCAGAGAGGAGAAGGAAGAGTAGGCAAAAGATTGCATGATGTGTCAGCTAAAACTTTTAGAAGGACTGAAAACTGTTTTGCTTTACTACTTACATTTGTGTACAGCTTTATAATAACCTTTGTATCTAACAATCATTAACTTTCTAAATGAGTTCCATCATGACTTGTTTAGTTAAAACCATATTTCTCATGCAATCTACACTCAGTAGGCAAACTGCCATGTGAAGGAAAGGAGGTTAGTAAAAATTTAGCAATTTATTTCTTTTTGGCTTTCTGTAACTGTGTCAGACAGAATTCCCAAGTGACTGTCATACTGGCAATGCTACTGTTGCCTGACCTTACCACAAGTGATCTTTTCTTTCCTTAAGAAAGTTTGTGAATATTTCTGTAGAGATAATTTTGTTTTTTGTGAGAGATCCAACTATAATTGTTTTTAAAAGTCCAGAGGAAGCAATGCCTGGAACCCAAATCCCAAAGGAAGGTTACAAATGATTATTAAACACAAACTAGCAACCAAGTCAAAAAAATATTTTCCAATATTTCCAGTTTCTGACGAAAATGCCATTCTATAAGGCAATATTTCTCAACCCTAGCTCTTTAGTACCTCCAACAGTTCATTTTTCAAGATTTTCATCTTGCAGGGAATATAAGCAATGTAGAAAAATTTCTGAAAATATTATTTGCTAGGTATAACTTGAGATTGAACATGAAAACATAGCCATTAGGCCAAATATAGAGAGTTTTTTCTCCTCTACAAAAGCTTATAAGAAAAGGAGTCTCCTTTCCGAGAATCTAATAAACATAAACGTTAGGCTTCATGCCCACGGACGTTTTTAAAAATGAGCTGTAAAGCTAGGTCCGACACCTGAAAAAAAACTTGATTTTTCCAGCGTTTTGCATTAGCGGTTTTGCACGTTTTTTTACATTAGCGTTAAGTAGCGTTTTAAAGAAAAACACATCTCTCGGCTCTATAACACTCCCAAATTTCCCACAATGCCACAGAAACCAAATAAAATATGTTACAGAGCATGTGTCTGTGCCATTTGGTAGGAGAGAGAGAGCATTTGAGAGTCAGGCTCCAAAAGACTTGCTGCATGATTGGTGGGTAAAATATGTCGTCTACATGCCTGAGAACTATGTAATTAGAGAAGAAGGTAGGGGAAATTACTACTATACCTATCCTACTATACCTAGGATATACCTACTACTACTTCTCCTTACCTGAGAATGTTGAATTGAAAGGCATAAGCAGACAGCATCACTAATAGCCTGGCTGTGTCCGGAGAAGGCACCTTTGTGGACAAGGGTCTGAGGCCGCAGCAGTGTAGAGGTCTGGCCTTATGCATTGTGGGCTGATAAGAGGTTATGGATATCACCTGTAGAAGCTGTAAGAAAGTGTTGGTGATGATAACGCCATGGATTCACAGCTGTCACTGTGAATATTTCCTTTTGGAAATGTTATAACCTAGCTTACAACCCAGTGTGATGTGGAATCACTGCTATGAGGAAGGAACAGATTTTTGCTGCTCCAGCTGTCTCCACAGAGGACACATCTGCTGCCTATAAGCCAGGATATGCCCAGGATAGTGAGCTATATTCACCACATCATTTTAGAGAGTCTGATTTTGATACTGGCTCAGGGAGAAGATATGGACTGACAGAGAAGAGGTATCAGTTACAATACGCAATATGCAATATATACAATATGCAAGAGGATCTGATTCAAGAAATTAAGTCAAAGAGATGTGAGTGGTGTGACTCTAATATCTGTGACTACTTGGAAGTACCAAAGCTCTACTGCATCAGGGACCTACTGTATCTTTGGCTTATGGGGGCAAAAACCATAATGGTCTGGTGACTTGGGGCTATGACAGACACATCTTAATGGATAGAGTTACCCTGTGTCTGCCTGAATTTTAGGAAGTGCTGTACAGCATTGCTGCCCTGGATGAAGGGGTGGGGGAGACCATTTAAGTTGCCAGACCTCAAGTGCTACTGGTGAACAGCAAAGATGGAATATTTTCCTGGAGAGAGGATGTCCAAATGGATTGAGAGTCTGTTATTGGGAATGTTGCTGTTTGTTCCTCTACACTGATGGGTTGTTGAACTGGTTGTCAGCAGTAACAGCATATTTCTGAAAGAATGGGACTACGGACTTGCCGACTCTGGATTGCCAGTAGCAACTGAGGACTGTTCCTGTTTATAACAAGTTCAAGAGAGAACCCTTTGTAACCTTGGGGTGTGATTGCAGAAATTTTGCATGGACTTTTAGGCTCCTCAGTGTGTATATACTGTAGTTAGTAGTTAGTAAGGGTGTGTTCTTTTTCAGGAACTGATCTTCATGGTCAGGCAACTAATTACATTTGCCACACTCTTTCTTCAAGTATCTCATAAAATAACTTTGTCTTAACAAGGTGTTATGTTTTTTTGCCAATAGGTGATGTTTAAGTGACTATGAACAGGCCAGACCTGGACTTCTAAGATACTTCTAGTAAAGCCAATGTCCTAAAATCTGGTATTCTCAAGTGTCATTCTTACAAGAATGAGGCTTCAGCATTTGTTGCTTTCAGTTGTTTCTTTCCTTCTGCTTGTATGCAGATTAAATATTTAACATCACATTTGCACCTGAATGATTGCTGCATTGCAATGCATCTACAAATGAAATTTGATGTGCATCCATGCAATTTAGTTAGCTAGTGATAGGATGTTGCTGCTTAGCTTTTTTCTTTTGACAGTAAAGAGCTGCTTAGCTTTTTACTTGCTGTTACAGTTTACTAGTTTAAAGTAAATTCCTGTGAAATCTAAGGGGATTAGATAGTTGTGTACCATAATTAATTAATAGTCTGTGCTGTGTTGGCAGATCTCATTATGAGTTGTAAACTATATTTGACTGTTGCCTGTCCAAACAAAGGCAGGATGGTACATGAACAATTGAAAAGGCATCAAATAGAAAGAGACAGGGCAGGTATGATCTTGTAATAAAAAATTGAGTGCATTACAATACCGAATAATATTGTTTAGTGGCTTGACAATATGGAAGAAATACTGTTAGGCTGCAATATAACAGGTAGAGAGGAAATAGGTTTTATCTTGGATTATCCACTTGCCGACCCGCAACAGTATATTTACTGAGACAGGTTGGCTTATACAGGAGCAATCATGTACCTGTATATCATGGCTTTTTTTCCAGATCTGCTTGCGCATGCAGGCTAGCAAAGCCCCATGACTGGCCCTTCTAAGCCAGGTGATTTAAGTTCGAATGCAGTGCATTATGGGTTACAAAGAAATTGACCTGGTGAAATCCTGCATTAGCTTACAGGGACAACAAACCACAAACACGCTGAGTTTGCCTTAAACCCATGGTAGACCCAACCCCATGGTGGCAGTATTAGTTTCCTTTTTTAAGTTTTTTTCTCCCTCTGTTTTTACCTGGTGATCTGGCCACTAACACACTCTCTGTATTAGAGTACCACCACTCAGTATGAAGCAGCACAGGGGCATCTTCGGACATCAGCACTATAAGTCTGAGGTGAGGGTAGTGGTAGACGTACTAGCAGATTTACAACGTAAATGCATTTACAAATTGAAGCTGAACTACAGCTAATACTTTATAATCAGTTACAGCAAACAGTTTTTTTTCTTTTGAGATAAAGATTTTACATGAATAAATAAAAGTTGATAATTTTAAGCACCCCTGCCAGTGTCAAATGGTTCTGCATCATCCCTGTAACTGCTAGGTAGCTTTTCTTTTTGAAAAGCAACAGACTTACTGGCTGGATCACCAGATGAAAATACTGTAGAAGAAAGAAAGCCTAAAAAAGGTAACTAATGCATGCAACACTAATGCCTCGTACACACGACCGGGTTTCCAAGAGGAAAACTGCTGGGAAAAAAAAGAACCAGCTTCCCGGCGGTCTTTTTCCCGGCAGTTTTCCTATGTGAAAAACTGCGTTGGAGCATACACACGGCCGGGATTACCGACCAACGCTCCATCGCAGTTTTCCTGTCAGGAAAACCTCTCGTGTGTAGGGGGAAAAACTTACCAAGCAGGTCTTCCCCTTGGGATTCCCAGCAGACTTTTTACCGCTGGGAATCCTGTATATGTGTACTAGGCATTAGAATTGGTAAGCTGTAATATCATTAATGTTTGTTTTTGGGTTAAATACTGCTTTAGGTTATTTCAAAAGTCTATAAATAACAGCCCTTAGCACAATGGCCTTGTAGTGCTGAGATCCAGGGTTTTCTTTCTATCTGACCTTTCTCTGCATGGGGCTTGTTTTCCCTAAGGAGGTGCAGTTTTGCCTTATTTGCTCAGTTTTCTCAAAACAGCATTTAGTACAGTAGCACCTTTATAGAATATGTATTCATATGTCTTATTCCATTACATATATAAAAAATACGAGGATTAGTCATTTTAGTGTAGTCTTGGATGGACCCATGCAAGTCATTCTTTTTTCCCATGGGGTAACAATACATCCAAAACTGTTGGTGTATAGTACAGATAAGCCTACTATTATAGTGCTTTCTGTTAAGCTGCCCATCATTAGTGCCCATTTTTAAGGAGAAATCTGTAAACAAAAAACAGATAGGGTAGCAGCTTAAAGTGTCTGCTGGTCTCAAATCAACCACAAAATAAAATACAAAAAAAGCCCCCATAAAAAAACAAAAAGCCAGCACAAGCATTATTTGCCCAAAGAGCTAGCAATCAGAATTAAAGTACAGTTTCCTAGCTGATCTAACCTCTCTCTGTGAAGTTTGTTAGCTTTCTCTATGCTTCACCTACAATATCTTCCATTTTACTGATGCTATGACTAATCTGACCCACCCATTTTATAACTAAGGGGCTGGCTTAACCAAAAGACTACTTATTGACCCTTCTAAGGCTGCATTCACACCTGAACGCGGCGTATTTTACCGCCATTTGCCACGACAAATTGCAGCGTTTTGTCCCGCAATTTGCCGTGATAAAACGCAGTAAAATACGCCGCGGTAATACGGCGGAGGGGTGATCAACATTGTTGGCTACGCCGAACCCCAATATCCCCCTTGAAAAAAATGTCCGAGTCTTGTTTTGAGCTTCAGGCGTACAGCGTTTCGGCGTTCGGCGTGGAGATGTGAACCATCTCCATAGCCGACAATGTTAAATCACCCCTCCAGCGTATTGCAGGCTGCAATAGCGTCGCGCTACAGGCGACAAAACGCCTAGGTGTGAATGCAGCCTAAGCCTGCTGTTGAACTTCATTTCCACAGGGACAGATGTGAATAGCCTATATACACTGAAAAATGCTTCAGAGTTTGTTGGCACCTATGTGTGTTTGGGTTTCCTCTGAAAAGAGTGAAACCACATAATAAGCATATAAGAAGGCAATTTCTGTGTGAGTTGTTTTTGGTATATGTAGTCAGTCCTCTGTTGTGAAAGTTATGAGAAGTGCCCCGCCAAGACCAGGATAACATGCTATTGTTAAATAAGAAACCCGGAACCTTTGCTAAGTGAAAGCGTGAGTTTGATAATAAAGTTGTAAGTACCTCCACCCAGGACAGGGCCTCTGTGAACAGAGGGTTCAGTTCCTGGGAACTTAACCAGTAATCTAATCAAAATAATTGGGAATATAACTACCTCATCCAGCATATAACATTAACCATAAGTATATACAGTAGATGTACACCAGTATGGAAGGAATACAATCTTTTTTTATATATATAACATTAAGATTAATATTAATACACACAGTGAGTATAGAAAAGAATCACCCCTCTTTAAAATAATAACATTTTGTTGCCTTGCAACCAGAAATGATGACAGACACAGTATTCGTATTATACAGCTGTAAGTGCAACTTTTAACATCCAAGTGAAAGATATAACACCAATATGTAAAAAAAAAATAAAAAAAAATAAAACCCAAATCACTGAGTTGGAAAAAGGATCACCCCTTGTATCAGTATTTTGTTTTACCCACCTTTTTCTTTAATGACAGCCTTTAGTCTGTTGGGATATATCTCTACTAACTTTGCTTTGCACATCTAGAATATTCGCCCACTCTTCTTTGCAGAACTGCTCAAGTTCAGTTAAATTTGATAGCGACCGTTTGTGGACTGCTGTCTTCAAGTCATTCCACAGATTTCCAGTGGGGTTTAGGTCTGGGCTCTGACTTGGCCATGCAAGGACATTTTTTTCCTTCAACCACTGCGTGGTAATTTTTGCTGTGTGCTTTGGGTCATTGTCATGTCGGAAGGTAAACCTTCTTCCCATTGACAACAAGGGCAGCAAATTTTCAAGAATTTTACAGTATTTTGCCCAATTCATTTTTCCTTCTATCCTGACAAGTGCTCAAGTCCCTGCTGCAGAGAAACACCCCCATAACAGGACATTACCACCTCCATGCTTTACTGTAGGAATGGTGTTATTTGGATGGTGAGCTGTACTCGATTTCTGCCAGACATATCGTTTGGTGTTGAGGCCAAATCATAAAATTTTAGTCTCATCTGATCATAACACCTTATTCCAAGTGGCCTCAGAATCTTCATGTTGTGTTTTGGCAGAGCTCAGTCATGTCTGCATCTGGCTTTTCTTGAGGAGTGTCTTTTTTCTTGCAACTCTCCCATACAAGACACATTTGTGGAGGATTGTGATATTGTTGTCACATGCACACAATGACCACTCTTTGTCATAAATTCCTGCAACTGATGAAGAGGCCTCTTGGTAGCCTCTCTGAGACATCCTGGCCCAGGAAGGGTCTGCGTTGTATCAAATACCTTCCACGTCTTAATAATACACTTCATTGTGCTTCTAGGAATTGATAAAGCCTTTGAATTTTTTTTGTACCCATCTCCTGACTTGTGCCTGTCCACAACTTTATCCCGGAGATCTTTTGACAGTGCCTTGCCACCCATAGTTGATTGTTTGCTTCAGTTGCAATCAACTGCTTGTAATCATTGTTGTAATCATCAGCTAATCAAAATGACCACAGCTGATCCCAGTTGAAAGTCAAATGGCTTTGTGTGCCATTTAAGTTTACAAGTAATTTTTAGGAGGGGGGTGATCCTTTTTTCCAATTTAGTGATTCTGTTTTTTGAATTTTTGTTTATTTTTTCTGACATGTTGGTGTTATATCTTTCACTTGGATGCTATAAAGTGAATACAGCTGGATAAAACAAAAACTGTGTCTTTCAATAACATGCACTTATGTGATTGAAATATTAGAAATACTAAAAGTGTTTAGCTTGTGTGTCAACATTCAAGATGATAAGACAACTAGTAAACGTGTATAATGTGGATTTATTTTATTTATTACAGGTACTTACATAGCGCTGTCAATTTACATGTATATGAATTGCATATTCACATCAGCCCCTGCACTCAAGAAGTTTACAATCTAAGGTTTATAACTCACATTTATGCATACTAAGGCCAATTTACCTGTCTTTGGAAAATGAGAAAAACCCACACAGAGACAGAGAGAACATGCAAACTCGTCATTTATTGCCCCGGTTGGGATTGGAACAGAAGACCCTAGTGTTCCTAGGCAAATGTGCTGCCCACTTTGCCACTGTGCTGCCCGCTATGCCACTGTGCTGCCCATGAATCATTAGATCTCTTTGTGACAGTCTGTGTTTTTAGTTGTTACAGGAAATCAGGAAATTCTGACAGCATTATGGTGCTCTTATGAGCTACAACTTTGTGTTTTATCATCGTAGCATGTTGTCTTCATCATAATTTTAGGATTAGAGCTTACAGTCACTTAAATATTATTTTGTGTATATCTATGCTAAAGGGTTGGGTGTAGTATTCAGGATAGTTTGAGGTAAAAGATTTAAAATAGTAAAGTTCACTTATTTAATGAGGGCCCCTACTTTTCATCACAGCACTTTGGCAAGGGACGTCACTATCTTTCCAGCAAAATCCGAGTAGCCTGAATCTTGTGAGAAATGATCCTCCACAGTGCTAGAGCATCATCTTATCAGCTTGGGCTTTTCAGTATTCCCCAAGATCTTATCAGAAAAATTATGTAATAGGTAAGCTGGGGGAACGGTAAGTACATTTTATAACCCACAGTTTGTTTGTTTGTTTGTTTTATTTGTCTGTTTAGTTCAGCATTTTAGAAGGGGGAGCGAAAAACCCAACCTTGCGTGGAGTTCAAGGTCCACTTTAAAGCCTCGTACACACAATCAGTTTTCCAGATGGGATAACTGTGAGGAGAGCTTTTGGCCGGGAATCCTGGCCATGTGTATGCTCCTCGCAGTTTTTCAGATGGGAAAACTGCCTAAAAACCACCGGACAAAAAAAGAGAAATAAATGAGAAAAGTCCGGTGGACTTTTGCCCGGCGTTTTTTGGCAGTTCTCCTATGGGAAAAACTGCGATGGAGCATACACACGGCAGGGATTCCCGGCCAAAGCTCCATCGCAGTTTTCCTGTCTGGAAAACCGTACGTGTGTAGGTGAAAGACTGAACCGAGCAGGTTCCCGGCTTTCCCCTTGGGATTTCTGATGGGAACTTTTCCCGTTGGAAATCCCGTATGTGTGTGCGAGGCATAAGAGGTAATTTTAAGGTTATCCTCAGAATAATAGTAGCATAGGTCATTACTATTGATTTTGAGATCTGATACTTTATTTTTTTCCACTGTGATAACTTTTCCTTTTATGTTTAAATATAATTAGCAGCAATACTAATTACACAAATGAAAATAAAATAATGTTATGGTTATGAAGCCTCGCCTAATAATTTGACTAGCATTTCATTTTTTTTTTATTCACATTTTTGTACCTCTCTATCTCTAAGGTTAATAAGAATATCAAACTATTTCAATGAAACTAAAGTAATTAACATTAAGACATGAGTCGAACCAAGCTCTCCTAAACGGATATATGGCTATAGTAATATGTGTGTCATTAAAATGAGACATTCAGTCTGTACAGATTCTGAGCAATTTATAATATTAGAAGCTAGACTCAGCAGTATTATACTGCTTCCCCCACCTGTAATTTGCTGAAAATCTGACTCATCATTTCATAATCACAGGTCACTAGAAAGCACTGATTTCTAGCATGTGTAAAATGACTTGTGTAACCATTATTGCAGTACAGCCTTCCCTATACAATAAAACCTGTCTTCTGAAAATATCTCTCCCTAATTAAAAAATATCATGATATTATTAAGCTCATGGCTGCATGAATAGCTTTACACACTGCTTCTCTACTCAAGTTATTAAAAAAGTTACTTGGTCGTAAATTAAAATTCTAAAACCATTCAAAAGAAATACAGGCATTTTAACAGTCAATTTACATCCCGCTCAATAAGTACTAAAACATACCTGACTATGGAAAAGTCTACATATATATAATCCTTCTAGAGTTCATTTACAGACATTCACTTAAAAATGGTCATTTGCTCACCATTGATTAATATAAGTGGTGTGAGGGACTAAATGGGATATTTTATTGTGTAATCTCAATAACTAAAAGGAAAAGAAATAAAGTAATTAATAAAACTTTGTGGAGTGCTATGTTAGTCTTTGATAAATTGACATCTAAACTGGTAACATTGGGCAATCTCAATTTGAATTCTGTGCAAAAACCATGTACCGTTTAGCGGTATTTCTCTTAGCATGTCATAATGTTGAGTTAGCAGAGGGCAAAGATAAAGTTACATACTTTTTCTAGAGTAATTTTTTTCAAGTGAACACCTTGGGGCAGATCCACAAAGCGAGTATGCCGGGGTATCTACTGATACGCCGGCGTACTTTCAAATTACCCACGTCGTATCTTTGGTTTGAATCCTCAAACCAAGATACAACGGCATCTGGGTTAGATCCGACAGGTGTACGTCTTCATACGCCTTCGGATCTAAGATGCAATTCTTCGGCGTCCGCTGGGTGGCGTTCACTTAGTTTTCCGCGTCGGGTATGCAAATTAGCTATTTCCGACGATCCACGAACGTACGAGCGTCCGTCGCATTTTTTTACGGTGTCTCTAGTCGGCTTTTTCCGGCGTATAGTTAAAGCTGGTATTTCGTCGCGTATAGTTAGACCTGCCATGTTAAGTATGGCCGTCGTTCCCGCGTTTATTTTGAATTTTTTTTTTGCGTAAGTCGTCCATGAATCGGGATGGACGTAATTCACGTCTATGTTAAAAAAAATGACGTCCTTGCGACGTCATTTAGCGCAATGCACGGTGGGAAATTTAGGGACGGCGCATGCGCAGTTCATTCGGCGCGGGGACGCGCTTCATTTAAATGAAACACGATCCCTAAACGCCGATTTGAATTCCGCGCCCTTACGCCGCCAGAGATAGACTACGCCGCCGTAACTTACGGCGCAAAATCTTTATGGATTCGATTTAAAGCCAAGTAAGGTACGGCGGCGTAGCGTATCTCTGATACGCTGCGCGGGTGCAGATCTCTGTGGATCTGCCCCCTTGAGTAAACTAGTTCTGCCTAAGAGCAGGAAGTGCTTGATACCTGCTATTACCTTTATTTACCAGTAAAGCTTCCTTTGTGTCCTCTTTTTTGCTACTGGTGTAGCGCTACCCCTGTAGGGGCCACTGGTGAATGTGGTAGGTCTCCCACCCTGCACAGCCAGGTACACAAATTTCCAGTAACTCAGAGTCAAGAAGCAGTCCTTCCAACTTTGTTTTATTTAGGGAAATAGAACCTGGGGATAGGGTTTATATGGGATGTCCGCATGATTGAAGAAATGTGGGGATGAGACACTGGCTTTGTCAGACCCAAAGCAAATGCCCTTTGCAGGCAGGGACCTGGTGTAGAAAAATTGAAGTCTTTAGTGCTAGCCATCCTACATGTGGCTACTGCTCCCAGTACCATCTCTTAAGGCCCTGCCAGACCTCCTGGCTGCAGCTGCCTCTTTCCACTGCCTGTGCCACCACAGTCCTCTTGACTTGCTCTACACATCCATAAGCCCATCCCCACATGCCAAGGTCCTAGGAGTAGTCCTGGACGCTGAACTCTCCTTCAAGCCCCACGTCCAATCACTGTCCAAATCTTGCCGCCTCAACCTCCGCAACATCTCCAAAATACACCCCTTTCTAACCAATTACACAACAAAGCTCTTAATTCACTCCCTGGTCATCTCTCGCCTCGATTACTGCAACTCCCTTCTCATTGGCTTACCGCTGCATACTCTATCCCCCCTTCAGTCCATCATGAATGCTGCTACCAGACTCATCCACCAACCGCTCTGTCTCTGCTGCTCCTCTCTGTCAATCCCTCCACTGGATTCCGCTCGCCCAACAAATTAAATTCAAAATACTAACTACTACCTACAAAGCCATCCACAACTCTGCCCCCAGCTACATCACTGACCTAGTCTCTAAATACCAACCTAATCTTTCTCTTCGTTCTTCTCAAGACCTCCTGCTCTCTAGCTCTCTCATCACCTCCTCCCATGCTCGTCTCCAGGACTTTTCCAGAGCCTCTCCAAGCCTATGGAACTCCTTACCCCAATCTGTCCGTCTATCTCCTTCTCTATTAGCTTTTAGACGATCCCTGAAAACCCTCCTTTTCAGAGAAGCCTATCCTACCCACATTTAACAACTGTACTTTAATTCTGTCCATCTGATCACCCCCCACATCTACTACCCTTTGTTCCACTTGACCCTCCCTTCTAGATTGTAAGCTCTAACGAGCAGGGCCCTTTGATCCCTCCTGAATTGAATTGTATTATAACTGTACTATATTCCCTGATGTTGTAAAGCGCTGCGCAAACTGTTGGCGCTATATAAATCCTGTATAATAATAATAATAATAATAATAGCACCTTTCAGATACTTCACCCACCTCCCTCTCCTCCTTTGAGGCACACTGAATTTGTCTTTACTCTCCAGTGGCTGTGATGATCTACCAGCCCCCTGGACCGCTATTAACCTCTCTTGATGACTTCTCTGCCTGGCTATCCTACTTTCTCTCTTCTGAAATCCCCACAATCATTCTCGGTGACTTCAACATCCCTATTAATACTAACACTTCTGCCACACCCAAACTTCTCAGTCTATACCTCCTTTTTTGACCTGAAGCAATGGATACATGCTTCTACTCACTCTGAACGCAATACCCTTGACCTTGTTTTCTCCCACCTATGCACTCCGTGCAATCTCTCCAACTATCCATTCCCTCTCTCTGATCACTACCTTATTAGTTTCACTCTCTCACTCTCCTTCACTTCCTCTCCCTCCAACTACCTAACAGTCTCAACCCTTTTCTTCTCTACTCTGCTACTGACCACCTCTATGCCAAAATCTTACCCCTATCCTGCACTGACCTACCGACTTCTGTCTACAATGCTTCACTTTTAGCCTCACTGGACACACTGGCCCCCCTTACTACACACAGAATCAGGCCTCTGACCCCATCAACCTTGGCAAACAGATGACACTAGAAGTCTGAAAAAACATAGCCATGCTCTTGAGTACCTGTGGTGTAAGACTAAAGCCCTGTACACACGATCGGATTGTCTGATGAAAATGGACTGATGGACCATTTTCATCGGACAACCCGATCGTGTGTGGGCCCCATCGGTTTGTTTTCCATCGGTGAAAAAAATAGAACATGTTTTAAAATTTTCCTATGGATAAAAAACCGATAGAAAAAAACATCGTCTGTGTGGAAGTCCATCGGTCAAAAATCCACGCATGCTCAGAATCAAGTCGACGCATGCTCGGAAGCATTGAACTTACTTTTTCTCAGCATGTCGCAGTGTTTTACGGCACCACGTTTGGACACGGTCAGATTTTTGACCGATGGTGTCTAGGCAAGACTGATGAAAGTCAGCTTCATCGCATATACAAAGAAAAAATCCATCGGATTAGATTCCATCAGATATCCGATCGTGTGTACAGGGCTGGAGATCGAAGATTTGCAGTCCAGGGACCTCGCCTGTGGAATGCACTACCAACCACCATCCGACTGGAGTCGGACCACTTGGCCTTCAGGAGAAAGATTAAAACCCATCTCTTCTGAGGTCAAGGGGTTCCTTACCCATGAAATGGATACAGCGCCCAGAGGCGATTCAGTTCGCATGTGTTGTGCTTTACAAGTCTCTCTCTCTCTCTCTCTCTCTCTCTCTCTCTCTCTCTCAGAAAGATTTCAACCAATATAAATCTGCCCTCCAAAAATACAATTCCAGCCTCCTCACTGCTAAGCAGAGCTATTTTATCACTCTCATTAACAACCTTTCATCCTGTCCCTTTCAACTCTTCTCTACCTTCAACTCTACCTTCAACTCTCTACTTCGTCCTCCACTGCCTCCATCCACTAACTCGATCGCCCAGGAGATCACCATTCACTTCAAACAGAAGAATGATACAACTCGTAAAGAGATCTCTGCTGTTCAGATACCCTCTACGCTTTAGGACCCGTACACACGACCGGATCTGTCCGCTGGGATTTATCCGCGGATCAGTTCCAGCAGATAGATCTGGTCGTGTGTACGGCCTAGCGGACATTTTCCAGCGGACATTTGTCCAGCCGACGGTTTTCCAGCGGATAAAAATTTCTTAGCATGCCAAGAAATCTATCCGCTGGAAACCTGTCCTTTGGACTTATCCGGTCATCTGTACAGACTCACCGGATAAGTCCGTCCGATCCCCATCCCTCGCATGCGTCGAAATGATTCGACGCATGCGTGGAAGTATTTACCTTCCAGGGTCGCGCACGTCGCCGCGACGGCGCGGACACGTCACCGCGGATGCTTTCCGCGGGGATTTTGATCTGATGGTGTGTACAGCCATCAGATCAAAATCCGCCAGCGGACATATCCGCCGGACCGTTTCCATCGGATATCCCCTCGTGTGTACAAGGCCTTACACTTCATGCCTACAGGTACAATCATTACTCCCTCTTTCAACCCCACCACTATAAACAAGGTTATTAAACTACTTGCTAACGTCCACCTAACCATCTGCCCTTTGGATCCTGTTCCCTCTCAAATGCTGTGTTCACCCTCTGGTTCTATTCTACACTCTCTAACCCTTAAATCTCTCTCTCTCTTCTGGCATCTTTTCCAACTCTCCAACACATGCACTAGTGAGCCCCATACTTAAAAATCCCTCACTGGACCCAACCACTCTTAACAACCTATGCCCCATCTCCTATCCCCATCTCCTATTATCCAAACTCCTTGAACATCTTGTCTACAACAGTAGAATTTTGATAAACAGTTTTATTTGAAGAATGTTCATTTGATCTTCTTATGGTTAGTGGGGTCAAATTGACAATTGTTGTCGATTGCAGTGACCACAAAATTATAAGATGCAGGATGAAAATTTTCATCTCAAACTAAAGTGGTTGTAAAGCCTTAAGGTTTTTCACCTTAATGCATTCTATGCGTTAAGGTAAAAACCTTCTGTGCTCCAGTTCCCCCCAGACCTCCCCTTTCCTTACCTGAGCCCGATCCAGCGATGTGCACGAGGTGCACGAGCGCTCCAGCCGCTGTCGCTCTCTTCATTGGACAGACTGATAGCAGCAGGGGCCATTGGCTCCCGCTACTGTCAATCAAAAGCTGTGACACGGGAGTGGGAGGATGAGTCCCGCTGTCTGTGTCAATGGATGCAACAGCGGGACTAGGGAGTAAGCCCCCCCCCCCCCTGGAAAGCGACTTTTTGTGGAGGCACCCGATGAAGAGGAGGGGCCTGGAGCGCCACGAGTAACCCCAGAAGGAGAGTATTGGGGCTGCTCGTTATAAAACCATTGCACAGGGCAGGTAAGTATAGGCATGTTTGTTATTTACAAAAAATATAAAAAATGTAAGGCTTAGTATCAACTCCTTTATAACAGTGAATACGGTTTTCGCCTGGGAAATTACATTCATTCCAAAATCAAATAATAAGAGCAAAAACGTTGACACTCATCAAGTCATCAAATTTACACAGAAGTTTTGTATATAAATATTCGTATGAATGGTCTTTCAAAAATCTACTAGTGTATGGCCAGCTTTAGAAATCAACTTTTATAAATGAGGTCTAAACCTTAAGGTGCTAAGACACTCTGGGCCAGATTCACGTAGGGCAGTGGCGGCGTAACGTATCGTAGATACATTACACCGCCTTTTTTTTAATCGCAAGTGTCTGATTCACCAAGCACTTGCGATGAAAACCTACGCCGGCGCAAGGCGGGCCAATTTAAATGGGCGTGTGCCATTTAAATTAGGCGCGCTCCCGCGCCGGACCTACCGCGCATGCTCCGTTTCTGAACTCCCGCCGTGCATTGTGCGCCGTGACGTCATTTTTTCGAACGGCGCACGCGCGTAGCGTAATTCCGTATTCCCGGATGGCTTACGCAAACGACGTTATTTTTTAAATTTAGACGCGGGAACGACGGCCATACTTTATACGGCAATACGATTGCTGTGTAAAGTTAAGGCACAAAAAAAAAACGACTAACTTTGCGACGGGAAACTAGACTAGCGGCGACGTAGTGAACGCGAAAAACCGCCGGGAATCGCCGTAACTCCTAATTTGCATCCCCGACGCTGGTTTACAACGCAAACTCCCCCCAGCGGCGGCCGCGGTATTGCATCTTAAGATCCGACAGTGTAAAACAATTACACCTGTCGGATCTTATGGCTATCTATGCGTAACTGATTCTATGAATCAGTCGCATAGATAGAAACAGAGATACGACGGCGTATCAGCAGATACGCCGTCGTATCTCCACTGTGAATCTGGCCCTCTGTTACTAGAATACATCTTTAAAATGAAGGGCTTACTTCAAAGAAGACATAGTTACCCGTGTTTTTTCTATTTTTAATTATTAGAACACCCAGTAAAGTTTAAACTTTAATTATGTATCTTTTTTGAGGGTCAGGTCACATAAGAATGAATGGCCAAATGATAGGCAGCCCAAGTTAGAGACCTCTTCCATCTTTTGAAGCCAATTCAGATAACAAAATGTTAATATTACAGACACTTGGTGAGTATATTCATTTTTTTTATATGACCTCTTCTATCAACTTGTCACTTGCCTGTTTTATATTGGAGTCAAATAAGAAACTCTACAGGGAAGATTTGATCACCATTCCAGTTCTGTATATGAAAATATCACTATATTCCCTGTTTTTGTGTTCTTAGACATCCTGGGCTGTTTTTTTATTTTATTTCACAGGATGATTGTAAAAGTGATTTTGCTTATACCTCTTAACTGTGACAAGGCTAAGGAATTTGCACAGCCTACATTTTCTGTAATGCCACGCTGCTTCCACAATCTGCATTAACAGACCACCTACCTGTCCGTTTGCCACATTGATGGCTCTTCTTCATTAATGAGGGGACATCACCCAGTAGATAAATGCAAATAAAGGTTCCTGCATGACATTTTAAACAAGTACAAAATTCTATTTATTTGTTATTCACAAGTATCACAAGGTATGAAGAAAACAACTTCCTTTATTTTCCCTGACTGAGCTAAATCCTCTATCATTAGTGTCTCACATGCTCACTCTCCAAGGCACTGCAGCTCACAGTGAAAGGTTTATAGCAACAGAGGCAGTACTGTCAATTCAGAAGGAAAGGTGTGGATAGGTGCTAACTGACAAGCTACGGGCTTATGAATCAGCAATGACAATGCTGATAGCCATGCCCTCTGCAACATTTGTTTTATCCCACTGTTCTCTAAGCAGACACAGCTTACACAAGAGTGGCAACTCTGCTGCTAATTCAGTAGAAGCACAGCATTGTTGCCGCACCATCCCGGAAGCTGCATTAGGTGGACTTCACTGGCAGGATCAACAGATATTTAAAAGGCTTTTTGAAAGAAATTTCCAGCCCTTTGCCAGTTCACCTCTCTGCACAAATTCCCCCTCTTTTCCAGTTCCCAACCAGCTCTATAAATTGATTTGCATTTTGATGATTGAAATAAGTATTTGACCCCATTTGATGGTACATAGCTCTGTCCATCATCACTTTGATGAGGTCAATGGTGTTCTTGGGGTCATAGGTAGCAATCCTCCTCCTCCAAACATGGTGAATTGAGTAGATGCCAAAGAGCTTGATTTTGGTCTCATCTGACCACAACACTTTTTCCCAGTTCTCCTCTGAATCATTCAGATGTTCATTTGCAAACTTCAGACAGGCCTGTACACATGCTTTATTGAACAGGAGGACCTTGCGGGCGCTGCAAGATTTTAGTCTATTACAGCGTAGTGTGTTACCAATTGTTTTCTTGGTGACTATGGTCCCAGCTGCCTTGAAATCATTGACAAAATTCTCCCATATAGTTCTGGGCTGATTCCTCACTGTTCTCATGATCATTGAAACTCCATGAAGTGAGATCTTGAATGGAGCCCCAGGGAGATTGACAGGTATTTTGTGTTTCTTCCATTTGCGTATAATCATACCAACTGCTGTCACCCTCTCACCAAGTTGCTGGCCGATGGTCTTGTAGCCCATTCCAGCCTTGTGTGGGTCTGCAATCTTGTCCCTGACATCCTTGGACAGCTCTTTGGTCTTGGCCATGGTGGAGAGATTGGAATCTGATTGATTGCTTCTGTGGGCAGGTTTCTTTTATACAGGTAACAAGCTGAGATTAGGACCACTCCCTTTAAGAGTGTGCTCCTAATCTCAGCTCATTACCTGTATAGACCAGAAATCTTGCTGATTGATAGGGGATCAAATACCATTTTCATGCATTAAAATACAAATCAATTTATAACTTTTTTGAAATGTGTTTTTCTGAATATTTTTGTTGTTATTCTTTCTCTCGCTGTTAAAATATACCTACAATTAAAATGATAGACTGAGCATTTCTTTGTCAGTGGGGAAAAGTACAAAATCAGCAAGGGATCAAATACTTTTTTCCTTCAAAGTAAGTGTCAATAAACCTATTACAGTAAAATCAGTCTATATACGCAGTAAAGCATGCTTGTTATACTCACTGTGGGACCTGAGGGGTTAATTCTCTGCATTGTGTAACGACTCCTGATAACAGAGTCTATGGAGTCGGGATGCACATGGTCAGTTTGGTGTGTATTGCTAGAGAGTTTATTTTTTTCTTGGGAGGATGCATGCAGGGCAGGACTTATGCCGCGTACACACGATCGGTCAATCCGATGAGAACGATCTGATGGACCGTTTTCATCAGACCCAACCGATCGTGTGTAGGCCCCATCGGTTATTTATCCATCGGTTAAAAAATTTGAAACTTAATTTAAAATCCATGCATGCTCAGAATCAAGTCGAAGCATGCTTGTAAGCATTGAACTTTGTTTTTTTCAGCACGTCGTTGTGTTTTACGTCACCATGTTCTGACACAACCGTTTTTTTAACCGATGGTGTGTAGGCACGCCTGACCATCAGTCAGCTTCATCGGTTAACTGATGGAAAAATCCATCAGACCGTTCTCATCGGATTGATCGATCGTGTGTACAGGGCATTAGGGTGGCGGAGGCCCCTGGGCTTTAGTCACTTTCGAACCCTACCTACCCCAATACATTACTTTAAATAGAACAAAATGATACATACACAAGCTATGTATTAGAGCTACACAATTCTGGATAAACTGAGAATAAAAATAGAGATCACGTTATAACAGCTCATCGCAATGCAATACATATATATATCCCCCAAAGACAAGGCCTGCGAATACCCTTTTTAGGATGGCTTCGCCCTCTGTATTTCCGGGTATCTCAAGCGACATTCGTACTGCTGTTATGTGATTCAAATTATTACTGTGTCCCTGTCGGTAATCTTGTGCATGCGCCGTTGCGCCGTAACCATTCGTTGCTGTGTCTGCGGCTGCTGTTTTCTTTCACTCCCCTTTTGTGACATCTTCTTTAGTCACACAGGGGAGTATCAAGAAGAGTGGAAGGAGCTAAACACTGCAAGACTTCTCCTCTGTGCAGGACAGAGGGGAAGTTCTCACAGACTGCATTCCGGCAAGCTTTAAATGCCGGTTTAGAGGGGCTAATAATCACGAGCGCGGTGAGGTCATGCAAATGATCAGTTGCCTGTGTTATGGGCTATTTTTTAAGACAATGTTGTGTCCGAGGGTTTACATTACTACCACTTTAAATGACTGACATATTATTGAAAAAAACTTAAATGTAAGGGGCCCCCTATTGGGCGGGGCCCATGGACTTGAGCCCAGTCAAGCCCAATGGTAAGTCCGGCCCTGGATGCATGTGATCAGCACAGGGCCGATTGGCACTGTCCAGACGAGGGTCAGGGGTCTTGCAGTCTCATAGCACAGTCAGAAAACTCCTCCTACAATCTTTAACCAGTGCTTGGCTGGACATTGATAGAAGTCACAAGACTGCTCTAACTGCTGATGAGAAAAGGTATTTAGCAGTTTATTTTTACTAAAATAATGACATTTGTCATTTGTACTGTGGGAGACCAGATATGTTGAATGTAGAGTCCTGGGTTTAGTAACACTTTAAGATCTAATTTTCCCATTAAAGTTTTTGAAAAGCCTATGGCGTGCAAAACACACCCAAAAACTCCACCTGGTGGCAAAAAAATGTGCACACACATCAAGAGTGAAACACAAAAACGTGCAACGGGTGCTATGTCTATCCTCCATAAAGAAGGACCTGACCCTGATCCCCCGGGCGTTAGGCTCCAGACGGGGACTGAGGTACTTCACATGGTCCGAGCAGCCGAAGGCGACACGGACCCCATTCTTTGGAGGGTCTGCCGAAACAGAACCCACCCAAGTACTAGGTGGGGCTCCCCCGAAGGAAGACCCCATGAGAGCAGGCAAACTAAGCCAGAAGGCCATGTCCACCCACTCCCAAGACGTTCAGGGCTGGCCCAAGGACCAGCACCCTACTGATCACACTGTGACAAAACGTGACACCAAACAAAAAAATACATAAAAGTGACAAACATGGGGGTAAATAAAAGAAAGTGGGGGAGAAGAAAGATGAGGGAGAGTTAAAGTGACCATTGTGCAATACGATGGCCGGCCCTCTGGCCAGGAAACAAAAATTCCTCTGGTCCCAGCCAAAAGGCCCGGCCCTAGAGGCAGGTGTAAACAAAGTGTGTATGGTGACGTGACCAAGGTGCCACACTTGAAGTGCCCTCTCAAACACTTGTGCAAGTACGGCACCCCTGGACTGCCACTCCAGGGGCACAATCACCATAGACTTTTCGTACAACCCTGACCAACAGCCCGGACCAGAAGCACACATCCCAGCCAGGAAGGTAGGGGGCTATGAGAGGTTGGGGAGAGCCCACTCCTGGCTACTCCCACTACTCCCACAGTTCCCTCCTAATTAGATTCTTACTAAAGGAAATTTATTAAAGTATTACTAAAGGCAATTTTTTTTAATGTTTTGGATAGAGTAAAGAGGGATTAGGACACCTGTCAATTTGTATTGCTCTCTGTAGCCCAATTAGGGAGATTCATCCTCTCTATTTGTCCTGTTTATCATTGAAAGTGAAAGTAAAAGAATTCACAAATTTTGGGTTGTCCCCAGAAAAGTAATAGAGGGGAAATCTACCAATGGGGACACTAGTTCTGGTGACCTGAGGGTCCCCAAGGAATTTCCTTAATTTGCAAAGATTTCTTCTCACTTCCTGTTTGGCTATGGGACAGGAAGTGACGGGAAACCTCTGCAATGGGACACAGATGGTGAAAGAAAAATATGACCAGGGTTATAACCCTCTATTGCTCTATGCAAAATGCTTATAGTTCTACTTTAACCCTCTAATATGATGGACGTGATGGGCATCAGCTTCAACCATGATCATGGATATAGATATAGTGACATAAGCCACACACATCATGGATGAAACCTTACCATGTATTCATTTAAAAACATTTCCTTTAATACATTTTAAGTCGTGTTATAAAAATCTGCATTGTTCATGGGCTAAAAGAAAAGTACATATACTAATGGTACTCTCCCCCAGTTCACCTCTAAACATTGTGTACACATTACACAAATCAGACCTTTTATTGGTGTTTGCTCGATGTAAGAAAGAAATATCAAAAAGGGTGCCGTGACTCTATAAATGTCCTCAGGCTTTCTTAGTGTTATCTTAATTTAATCAACTTAATAATTTGCAATATATCTAAAGCCATAATTGCATTGTTTTGATCACTAGATAGGAGTAGTCTCCAAATTATGTCAATTTCTGACAATTTTCAATGTTCCATTCTTACGTTAGCTTGTCCACACAGTTTATTTGACAGAAGAGAAAGGGGAAGTTTAGAATAAGATAAGTTGTGTTTGCAGTTCTTGCTAGTAGATGCCAATAAGCCTTTTAACAAGGATCCAGTTAATGGAAGTTTTATTGTCCCCATCCCCCTCCCCTTGAACAGTGCATAGAACGTTCACTTGTAAGTATCTACAGTTAACATTGACAATGTGTAGCTGGTGACTTGCCTTGGGCTCCTCTCAGCAGGATTGTGACTATTTTGCTTTCTGTCTGTGCTTCATCGTCCTTTGTTGTAAACCAGACTAGAAACCTTTGATCATCCTGACAATCGAAATTTACAGCTGTGCAGAAAATTTCATTTCATGTGTATTCTGTTCTTAAATATAATATCTGCTGCAAGAAATCAATGATAAGCTGTTAAACTAAAGAGCACAAGTAGCATCTACAGCATGCTGTATTAATGGTTTTTAGCAGATAGATGGGGAGAGATCTGATCATAAAAAATGGATAAAAGATTACATATCACATAGAGCGAAACTTTTAATAACTCAACATGACTTTTCTTAATGGGTTTTATTCATTTTAATCATTATGGTGTCAATGATGATTATGGCCTTATTAGGTTCGAGTGATTGAGGGTTCTTTGTTTTTGTGATCTTCTAACTGCAGCAAGAACAGACTGCTGCTGTAGAATGGAACATTGTATGTCATAAGCACTACTATTTCCACCTATAAAATGTAAAACTCAAGTAAAAATTGTTGTTGTAAAACTTGTAGGATAATGCTGTGGAAAGTACAAGTTCCTTTTTATCTTATCCCACCTATAGCGCATTTGTTGAATGTTGGTATTGTTCTCGGTTGTCTTAACATTTCTGTTGACTTGATAGAATTCTTCACTTTGTTGCATATTATTGGCTGAAATCACTTTTAAAATTTTTGCTGCCAGTCGTGAGTGATCTTCTGACCCTATATCCCCAGGCAAAAGAGATTCTGGAATGACCCTAACTGCTGGTTATGTGTAGTATATTACAAAGAACGACACATACATTTTAAGAGAGAAAAAGTACATTCAGGAAAAAAAAATCTTCCTGCCATCATGGTAACTGAATCGAAGAAACAAGTATGTACTACCGAAGATGATGCCACTTAAATTATTAAAGGAATTTTTTTTTGAGTTAACGTTTAAGTAAACCCATTCACTAAAACCTCAGATAAGCTTCAACATGTTATTGTCATTTCTTTAAAAATACAGCTTTACTAGAATAGTATCTGGTGATCCTGAAAGTGCATGAAAGTCCTTATTCATGCACTTTCTATGGCTATATGGTGACAATGGTGACAACAGTCTGTTCCTGTCCCCCAGTTGTGCTCCTGCATTGTCACCATGTCACACACTCTCACAATAGAGACTAAGGCCGGTCATACATGGTTCAAATCTTGGCCAGTTCAACTTGGGTACAACCAGCCTGCCGGATTCTCTTGCAATTGTCGCTAGCAGGTGCTAGAGCCGTTAATGATAATCACTGTCCTCTCCTGCCTCCATCCCCCACCCAGGGATGGACTGGCCATTGGGACTACAGGGAGTTTACCAGTGGGCCGATGGCTCAGTGGGCCGGCTTCAGTGACAGTGGGCCACCGCCCCCCCTCCGCTTCTTTGTCTCTCCCTTCCCGCAGCACTCACCTCCTCTCCCTCCCCGCAGCGCTCACCTGGGGGGAACAAAGAAGCAAAGGGAGGACCAGAGAAGCAGGGGGAATGACTGAGGAGCATGGGGGAGGGGACAGACAGCTGACTCAACAGCTACGGCCTGGGAGTTTCTCCCTTCTGCCTAATCTTGTCCCATAAGGGGGGGGGGACCGAACTGATTCTTTGCCCCTGGTGAAATAATGTCTAGCTTCCCCACTGGTACTGCCTATAAGAGTACCAGTACCAGCTGTTCTACTCTAATAAAGTAGAACGGCTAGTGAAGGGGGAGAGGGGGCTTGGGTGGCCGGAGGGGGGGTGCGGGAGTTGTCCGACTGCCATAGGAGAGTCAAAGTGGGCCAGTCTGGATGAAGTCCAGGGCCAAATTTCTGTCCCAGTCCAGCCCTGCCCCCACCACTGGGAGCAGCAGGTATTCTCCTGTCAGCACTGTCTGTGTTGATAGGGGGAATCATGCAAATTTCTTTCCTGCATCCTGTGATTGCAGGAAAGGAATTTGCACCATGTATGACCTGCCTAAAGGTGACCCTCCTAACACAGATTACAACCCACCCTAATGTACAGGTTGCCCTTGGCCAATCATGGCTTAGGGGGACTAAGTCTACGCCCCATACTATATAACGCTGCTTACACATAGTGCCTGTGTATAGGGTGTGACTGTGGACGAAGATAGATTGAGCTAGATTAGGCAGGCAGGTTACTATTCAGTGTAGCATTTATATACAGTTCATTCGGTGGTATACATTATATGATACACTTCAGGCGGTGTATTCATATATAAATATATATATATATATATATATATATATATATATATATATATATATATATATATATATATTCTGCATTCAGTGTAGCACTTCAGTGACCTGAATACACTTCAATGTCAAGTGTCCTGAATACACTTCAGGAGGTATACACACTATATAATACAGTGCAGCAGGTGTACCGTTTCTAATACAGTGCAGGCGGTGTACACAGTATATAATACAGTGTAGTGTGCTGTGAAAATAAAAAATCCCCATCATGTCCGGAAGGCCACCAAGGAGAGGCAGACGCTCACAGGCCACTTAAAGAGGGCAAGCAGCCTCTGTGTCTACAGTCAATAGTGGTGGTCATGGACATGGTGCATCCTCTGCAGTTGGCCTTGAGGCACGCTTGTCCTTTTTTTCTGCTGCTGGCCATATTATTGAGCTACATGCAGAAGAGTTGGTGGAGTGGATAACAAAGCCATCCTCATCCTCCTCATCCTCTGTCACCAAGGCTTATAGTAGTTTGCCTTCCAATGCAGCTGCCAAAGCGACCTATTCCACCGGCTCCTTGTACTATTTCCGTAGCCCCACCATCATGCATGGAGGACTCCCCAGAATTATTCGACCACAGTGTCAGTTACATGCTGCTGGAGGATGCGCAGCAATTTAAATGCTCCGATGTTGGTTCCCAGGTTAAGGAAGGGAGTAACGTGAGCCCAGAGAGAGGGAGTGTCACAGAAGGACAAGAAACTGGCAGCTATGTTCCAGAAGCTGCAGCATACTGCCAAGTTTGCTCCAGTGATGAGGAGGGAGGGGATGATGAGGTCACTGACCGTACTTGGGTGCCTGAGAGCAGAGAGGAGGAAAGTAAAGAGGAGGCACAACTCCAAAGAGGCAGGATGTTCTCCAGGGGTCAGCTTAAGGGCAGCCACCCTATTGCATCACAACCCAGAGCTCTGCATGTGCAGGGCACTGCTGACTCCCCGTTGACTTTTAAAAGTTCCTTGGTGTGAGCCTTTTTTGACATGTGTGCAACAGATCACACCATTGCTGTTTGCAAGCTATGTCTGAAGCTGATCAAGTGTGGCCAGAACAGCAGTCGCTTGGGCACCACATGCTTGACCAGACATATGATGACCTGCCATGCAGTCCGATGGCAGCAGCACCTGAAAGACCCAGTACTTGTAGCCAATCTGCTAGCAGTACACCACCAGTTGATTTCAGCAGGCAAATTTCCCTACCCCAGATGCTGAACAGTAAAATGAAATTCTGTCCCAGCCATCCACATGCTCAGCGTCTAAATGCTAGCTTGGCAAAATTTCTAGCACTGCAACTGCTGTCTGGTAGACTCAGCCCCCGTTTGTAAATTTGTGGAATGTACTGTACCACAGTGGCAGGTTCCAAAACGCAATTTTTTTCACATAAGGAATGCTACGTCAGCTGCAGGTCTCAATGATGTAATAAGTTACCGCCCATTCTTCTTCTCTGGGGGTTGGAAAGAATACACTTGAGTTTATTTTTAATTACAGGGGCATGTAATTATTATTTTTTTAATTATATTTAAACAGCGGGACCCATTCCTACGCCCAACAAGAGTAACTGTGAGGGCTTATCGTGTTCTACCACCACTAACACCCAAGGCTCAATTTTTCAGCAGAGTTTATAGTGCAGTCTGTTTAGTATTTATACTGCAGTTCAAAGTACATCGTGCAGTCTGTATAGTATAAATACTGCAGGTTAGAGTATATAGTGCAGTCAGTGTAGTATATATAATACAGTGCAGGGTATATAGTGCAGTGTACAATATATAATATAGTGTATTGAAGTGGTTAAGGGGAGCCCTATGACAGAATTAAGAAAGAAATGGCCTGGGTTCCCTCATCCATACCAGGCCCTTTGAGTCTGCAATGGATTTTGGGGGGACCCCTACGCCATTTAAATTATTTTTTGCCATAGAGTTCACCCTAATATCCATACCAGACCCAATGGGCCTGGTATGGACTGGAGGGGGGACCAACGCTGTTCTTTTCAGTGATATTTTATGTATATTGCCGGGACCTGGAAATACAATACATCCGTGAGCAATTTTAAGTATAAAAAATTCCTTTGAGGGGTGTGACTGGATGCAGGAGAGAGCAAGCGTGAGGGAGTGAGTGTGCGAGGTGTCTCGCCTCCGCTCCTTACCTGCCCTTTGCTGAAAGTGCCTGGCGTGTATGGAGACCCGGAGGCCACTTTAGAGCCCGCGTGAAGGGCCGCCTGACCCCCCCTGGGGACCCTGCGCTGTGCTGTGTCGAGGCTTGGAAAAGAGGTGCCTCTGCTCCCCCTGGATCGGGCAGCGAACTGACGCCGCGCCAGACGGTGATCTTGTGAGATCTAGTGGGACCTTGTTACATGCTCTGTGGTGTCAGAGCGCAGCGTAAGGAAGAGAGGCAGCTAGGAGTCAGTACGGTAGGAGAGGGGGATACAGCGGGAGCATTGCGGGAGGAGGGAGGACAGACCCAGCAGCAGGGAAGTATCCCATATGTTCCTGGTACACAGAGCTTACTACACACCCAAAACATTTTTTAAACTTGGTTGGAGACAAGATGACGAGTGCCCTAGGCGACAGGAGATTTTATCCACATGATGTGGAAGTGTCCAAAGTTATTTATATATTGGATACACATAAGTCTTCTATTTCGAGCTATGCTCAAGAAAAAAATTGCAAAGTATTGGCAAGATGGTATCTTGTCCCAGTCACCCTCAAGATCATGTTCCCTTCCGCTTCTGACTCCTGCTGGAGATGCAATCACGATATTGGTACGTATTGCCATATATGGTGGGATTGTGACATAATCCGCCCTTTTTGGGAAATTATTTTTCAGATCTATGGAGACCTCTATGATAAAATACTAACCCCTTCTTCCTTTATAGCCCTCCTTTCCATTCTCCCTGGTTCTTTTAAGTTTGAAAATCATACCCTTCTAAAATTCTGTGTCAGTGCTGGTAGACAGTTGATTTCCAGACATTGGAGATCTCATGCCCCTCCGACTCTGGTCGAATGGGTAAGCGAGATGAACAATATCATGCTTATGGAGGAAATGCATGCCAAATCTCTTGACATCCAGGCTAGATTTCTTCCTATTTGGAGCGTATGGAAACAGTATAGCACCTCGGATAGATTAAAATCTAGGTTGAGCTCATCTTAACCCATCTTAACCCTTTGTGAATTACTAAAAATGCCGGCCTACACCATCTTATCAGGATGAAAGGCCGCGCTGTACTGGAAGACGCCGACTCCCCCCCCCCCTCTCCTACACCTTCCCCTTCTCCTTTCCTTCATTTTCTTCCTCTTTCCTTTTTCTGCTTTTCTTTTTAGCTTTCTCTTCTTGACCCCATCATATATTTTTAGTTCTGTTTTATTTTTGTTATGTGGCCTTTACCTGGGGTTAACTAAATTAAATGGATTATATTTAGTCCTTACCTGTTGTCTGTGGGCTTGGTACTTTTACCAAGTGCCCAGACAACAATGTTTCTATCTCTTGGTTCTTTCTTCGAGCCATGACTAGATAAATATTATAGATATCTCCGCCCCAATCTCGGCTGCAGTAGGTTCCCAGAGGGGCAGTGGGAACTGGGGTGGCTTTAATTCTATGTTAGGTTAGAACTTATCAGGTATTATTCATATAAGTATATTTTATTAACCACTTGCCCACCAGGTAAATTCTGGCACTTCTCTCCTTCATGTGAAAATCACAATTTTTTTGCTAGAAAATTAATCAGAACCCCCAAACATTATATATTTTTTTTTAGCAGACATCCTAGGGAATAATATGGCAGTCATTGCAATACTTTTTGTCACACCGTATTTGCGCAGCGGTCTTACAAGCGCACTTTTTTTGGATAAAAATCACTTTTTTGAATTAAAAAATAAGACAACAATACATTTTGCCCAATTTTTTTATATATTGTGAAAGATAATGTTACGCCGAGTAAAATGATACCCAACATGTCACGCTTAAAAATTGCGCCCGCTCGTGGCATGGCGTCAAACTTTTACCCTTAAAAATCTCGATAGGCGACGTTTAAAAAATTCTACAGGTTGCATTTTTTGAGTTGCAGAGTAGGTCTAGGGCTAGAATTATTGCTCTCACTCTAACGATCGCGGCGATACCTCACTTGTGTGGTTTGAATACCGTTTTCATATGCGGGCGCTACTCGCGTATGCGTTTGCTTCTGCGCGCGAGCTCGTCGGGACGGGGCGCTTTAAAAAAATTTTTTTTGGTTTTCTTATTTATTTTTATTTAGTTTTATAATTTTTTACACTGAAAAAAAAAAAAAAAAAAAATTGATCACTTTTATTCCTATTACAAGGAATGTAAACATCCCTTGTAATAGAAAAAAGCATGACAGGTCCTCTTAAATATGAGATCTGGGGTCAAAAAGACCTCAGATCTCATAATTAGACTTAAATGCAAAAAAAAAAAAATTAAAAAAAAAAAATGTCATTTTTTCAAATGACAAAAAAAAAAATGTTTCTTTAAGAGGCTGGGCGGGACTGACGTTTTGACGTCACTTCCGCCCAGCAGAGCTAGGAGGACGGGTGAAGGAGATTTCTCCTTCAGTCCCGTCCCCGCTCAGCTGCCGGACACATCGGATCCCCTCCGCCGCTACCGACGGCTCCGGTAAGCGGCGGAGGGCGCGGGAGAGCGGCGGGAGGGGGGGGGGGGGCCCTCTCCCGCCACCGATAACGGCGATCTCGCGGCGAATCCGCCGCGGAGACCGCCGTTATCGTGTACACCACCGCCCCCTGAAAAGATGAATATCTCGGTTGTGGCAGCAGCTGCTGCCGTTATCGAGATATTCAACTTTAAAAAGGAGGACGTCTTTTTGACATGGGGCGGTGGTCAAGAGGTTAATCTGTCTACCTAACATTTATTTCCATGTATCTTTTTCTCCAAGCACTGGCTACAGTAATTTAAATGTTATCTATATCATTTATAACAACATTTTCATTTAACTGTATTAATCGGGTAAACCGATGTTGGGTTTATGACCCGGTTGTTGCTGTTGTTATGTTTGTCTAAAAATTTGAAATTAAAAACTTATTGAACTCTATTTATATATTGGGTCAAGACATTGGCGTAATGTGGGTTGTCAGTGCCTGGGGCAGGGCAAGAGATTTCCCCCCCCTAACCCACAGACTTTTAGCACTCTCTGAGTCGCTTCCACTAGTACAGTAGTACTGACCAACATGATTCCTACACCGACCTACCTGATCACTATACTAACCTACCTGATTCCTATACTTACCTGCCTGATTCCTACACTGACCACTAAACTGACCTATCTGATTCCTATACTGACCACTACACTGACCTACCTGATTCTTATACTGACCACTACACTGACCTACCTGATTTCTATACTGACCACTACACTGACCCACCTGATTCCTACACTGTCCACTACACACATTATTATTTCCCACTGATTGATTGTTAGACGATACTGCACATAATTTCCGCTTTCAGGGTTGAGGGCTGTGCGCTGTGTGTGGCATGCAGGGTTAAGAGGGTGCGCTATGTGTAGCGGGCAGGGTTAAGGGGGTGCGCTGTGTGTGGCCTGCAGGGATGAGGGGGGGGTGCAGTGTGTGGCTTGCAGGGTTGATGGGGTGCATTGTGTGTGGCTTGCTGGGTTGAGGGGGTGCGCTGTGTGTGGCTTGCAGGGATGAAGGGATGAGCTGTGTGTGGCTTTCAGGGTTGAGGGGGTGCGCTGTGTGTGGCTTACAGGGTTGAGGGGGGTGTGCTGTGTACATCCCCCCTAAATACAAAGCTCTCTTTCCCACAGATTCCAGTTCAAAGCTCAGACCCAGACCCCCTCCGGCTGCCACCATCCCATACAGAGCTTTCCTCTGTAGAGGAGTACTCACAATGTCCGTTCAGCTGCCGGTGATGAGGGGCTTCCATCTGTGTGGATGATGCCTCATCCTCTTCCTCCTGGCCCTGGTTTCCTTCAGTCCTGGGGTGGTCATGCAGGGTCAGAGTGCCGGGGCTGTGTAGCAGAACACTGACAGGCACAGGCAGGACTCAGGAGAAGCGGCAGTGGTCGGAAGTCCGGGCTGTAGGGGGGCTAAGTGGACGGATAGCATGTCGCATGAGCCGGGATCCTGGAACTCGTGTGTGAGGAGTGGCGTGTAATGGAGAGGATGCCTCATGAGTCACCTGCCTTCCTCCTTCCCCCCAGTCTACGCAGAGCTACAAACTCTGGGATCATCATGGATGGTCTTCAGTGTTCTTTTACTTACTGCTGTGTCAGTGTCATTGCTGGAGCCTAAGCCAGGATTGCACTGCAACTTTTTCCTCATAGCGAAGTGGAAGAGCTCACAGTCTCCTAGACTGCAGAGCGCAGGAGAAGAGCTGCATGTAACCTGCCGCTGTGCCCCTTTAAATTTTGCGCCCGGGGCAACCATCCCCCTGGCCCCCCCACACTACGCCACTGGGTCAAGATAATAGATAGAATAAATAAATTCTTCGGGACTACATTAGAACCAGAGGCCAGGACATGTTTGCTAGGGAGTATGGAGGAAGCTAGAGCCCCGGTCGGCACTACTGAAGTGGTGCTGAAATGCCTTTCCAAGCAAGGAAATTGATCGCACAGAAATGGCAGGCACAGACCCCCTGATAGTGGGAAATTGGGTTGAGACTATTAATACCATAGTTTGGAGTGAGAACGTGTCATTTACCAGGCGTCGCAACTAAAAGAAGTTTGTGAGGATGCGGAGGCCATGGTTGGATGGGATGGGGTATCCCCTGTGAGGGGTTGGCGCAAAGCGAATGAGAGACCTCCCTCGCTCACTGCCACCCCCCACCTCCACTCCTTCTTCCTTTGTGACTCCAGCCCCCTATTTCCTTCTACCCTTTTTTTCCTAAAGACATTTTTTCTCTTCTTTCTCTTCCCTTTTTCTTTCTTTTTCTTCTCTCTTTTCTTTTTTTTTCTTCCCCCTTGTTGTATAGCAAATTATTTCCTTTAGAAATGTAATTTTGCTGCGGCACTGTTCTAAACGCGGAAAAAATGCACTACTTTACAGGTAGACTAATGAGACTGCCCAGGCACGATAGTTAAAGGAATATACTATTTTTTGGATTGATACATGTCCCCTGGAGCAGGACCGGGTCCCCATATTTTTTTATGGCAATAACATGCATATAAGCCTTTAAAATTAGCACTTTTGATATTTCACATTCATGTCCCATAGACGGTGTTCGCATGTTCGCATACATTTTTTGTCTGTTCGCAAGTTCTGGTGTGAACCGAACTGGGGGGTGTTCGGTTCATCCCTAGTTAGGATATGTCTCTAGCAACTTTGCACATCTACACTTTGCAATATTTACCCATTCTTCTTTGCAGAACTGCTCAAGTTCAGTTAAATTTGATGGTGACCGTTTTTGGACTGCAGTCATTCCACAGATTTTCAATGGGGTTTAAATCTGGGCTCTGACTAGACTATGCAAGGACATTCACCCTTTTCTCCTATTCAGACAAAAATTTGGATCTAAATCACACCTAAAGCGGTAGACAGACACACCCTGGACCTCAGGCCCAAACACGCGGCCGCACATATGTGAACCCGGCCTAAAGGCTGTAATTAAAGCAAGGGGGTGATTATTTTCTATACCCACTGTTAGGCCTCGTACAGACGAGGGGACAGTCCGCTGAAAACGGTCCGCCGGACCGTTTTCAGCGGACATGTCCCCTCGGAGATTTCTGTCTGATGGTTGTACACACCATCAGACCGAAATCCGCGCGGACAGACAGCGCGGTGACGTGTCCGCGCCGCCGCCGCGACGATGACGCGGAGACGTGCGTGACGCTGGGAGGTCAATGCTTCCATGCATGCGTCAAAGTAATTCGACACATGCGAGGGATGGTGGCCGCTCGGACATGTACGGTGAGTCTGTACAGACGACCGAACATGTCCAACAGACAGGATTCCAGTGGACATGTTTCTTAGCATGCTAAGAAACATGTGTCCGCTCGAAAATGGTCGGGTGGACAAATGTCCGCTGGAAACCTGTCCGGTCGGCCGTACACACGACCGAACATGTCTGCTGAAACTGGTCAGCGGACCAGTTTCAGCAGACATGTTCGGTTGTCTGTACGAGGCCTTAGGGATGGGCCGAACACCCCTTCGGTTCGGTTCGCACCAGAACATGCAAACAGGCAAAAAATTTGTGAAAATCCTATTAAAGTCTATGGGACACGAACATGAAAAATCAAGAGTGCTCATTTTAAAGGCTTAAATGCAAGTTATTGCCAGAAAAAGTGTATGGGGAACTGGGTACTGCCCTAGGGGACAGGTATCAATCCAAAAAAAGTTTTAAAACTACTATTTTTTCTGGAGCAGTGATTTTAATAATGCTTAAAGTGAAACAATAAAAATTAAATATTCCTTTAAATATTGTGCCTGGGGGTCCCCTTAATCCGCCTGTAAAGTGGCGCATCTGTCTGATGTGTTTTACAGTGCTGCAGCAAAATTACATTTTTAAAGGAAAAATTGTCATTTAAAATTGCTTGCGGCTGTAATGTATTGCTGCCTCCCGGCAATATAGATAAAAAATCAAGGAAAAAATCAAGGATTTTTTTTTTAAAGAAACAGCATGGGGTCCCCCTCAAAAACCATACCAGGCCCTTTGGGTCTGGTATGGATTTAAAGGGGAACTCCACGCCAAAATAAAAAAAATTGGTGTGGGGTCCCCCCAAAATCCATACCAGGCCCTTATCCGAGCATACAGCGTGCTGGAGGACAGGATAGTGGGGGGAGAGCGAGCACCCCCCTCCTGAACCATACCAGGTCACATGCCCTCAACATAGGAAGGGTTTTTACTTTTTGACACTTTTTTTGGTGAATGGGTAGGGGTACAATGTAACCAATACCCATTCAAATGAGGGGGTAGTATCTGGGGGCCCCTTGTTAAAGGGGTCTTCCAGATTCTGATAAGCCCCTCCCACAACCACCGGGCAAGGGTTGTGGGGATGAGTCCCTTGTCCCCATCAACATGGGGACAAGGTGCTTTGAGGTGGACACCTAAAGCACCCTCCCCATGTTGAGGACAATCAATGTAAAGAAGTGAGTGTACAGCTTGTATAACAGTGTAAATTTACTGTCCCCTCAAAATAACTCAATACACAGCCAGCCTGGTATGGTTCAGGAGGGGGTGTACTCGCTCGTCCCCCCCTATCCTGGCCTGCCAGGCTGCTTTCTCAGATAAGAGTCTGGTATTGGGGCCCCACGCCAATTTTTTGAGTACACCACTTACATTTTTGTAAATATTTTATTATATCTTTTCATGTGACAACACTGAATAAATTATACTTTGCTATATGTAAAGAGGTGAGTGTACAGCTTGTATAACAGTGTAAATTTGCTGTTCTCTTAAAATAACTCACCGCACAGCCATTAATGTCTAAACCGCTGGCAACAAAAGTGAGTAAACCCCAAAATGTTCCCAATTTGCCATTTTCCCTCCCGGTGTGATGTGACACGTTGGTGTTACAAAATCTCAGGTGTGAATGGGGAGCAGGTGTGTTAAATTTGATGTTATCGCTCTCACTCTCTCATACTGGTCACTGGAAGTTCAACATGGCACCTGATGGCAAAGAACTCTCTGAGAATCTGAAAAAAATATTGGTGCTCTACATAAACCTGGCCTAGGCTATAAGAAGATTGCCAAGACCCTGAAACTGAGCTGCAGCATGGTGGCCAAGACCATACAGTGGTTTAACAGGATAGGTTCCACTCAGAACATGCCACGCCATGGTTGACCAAAGGTGTTGAGTGCACATGCTCAGCGTCATATCCAGAGGTTGTCTTTGGGAAATAGACATATAAGGCCCCGTACACACGAGAGGATATCCGCTGGAAATGGTCCGCCGGACCGTTTCCAGCGGATAAATCCTCTGGCGAATTTGGATCTGATGGCTGTACACACCATCAGATCGAAATCCGCGCGGAATACATCCGCGGTGACGTGCGGCGACGTGCGTGACGCTGGAAGGTAAAAACTTCCACGCATGCGTCGAATCATTACGACGCATGCGAGGGAGGGGAGCGGACGGACTGATCCGGTGAGTCTGTACAGACGACCGGATCAGTCCGCTGGACTGGATTCCAGCGGATAGATTTCTTAGCATGCTAAGAAAAAATTTTCCGCTGGGAATCCGTCGGCTGGATTTTTATCCGCCGGGAAATGTCCGCTCGGACGTACACACGACCGGATCTATCTGCTGGAACTGATCCGCGGATCAATCCCAGCGGATAGATCCGGTCGTCTGTGCGAGGCCTTAGTGTTGCCAGCATTGCTGCCAAAGTTGAAAGGATGGGGGGTCAGCCCGTCAGTGATCAGACCATACGCCGCACACTGCATTAAATTGGTCTGCATGGCTGTCATCCCAGAAGGAAGCCTCTTCTAAAGATGATGCACAAGAAAGACCACAAACAGTTTGATGAAGACAAGCAGACTAAGGACATGGTTTTTCTGGAACCATGTCCTGTGGTCTGATAAGACCAAGATAAATGTATTTGCTTCGGATTTTGTCAAGTGTGTGTGGTAACAACCAGGTGAGGACTACAAAGGCATGTGTGTCTTGCCTACAGTAAAGCAGGGGGGTGGTAGTGTCATAGTCTGGTGCCGCATGAGTACTGCCTGCACTGGGGAGCTATAGTTCATTGAGGGAACCATGAATGTCAACATGTACTGTGACATACTGAAGCAGAGCATGATCCCCTCCATTCGGAGACTGGGCCGCAGGGCAGTATTCCAAGATGATAACGACCCCAAACAAGAAGACCACTGCCTTGCTAAAGAAGCTGCGAGTAAAGGTGATGAACTGGCCAAGCATGTATCTAGACCAAAACCCTATTGAGCACCTGTGGGGCATCCTCAAGTGGAAGGTGGAGTAGCACAAGGTCTCTAAAATGCACCAGCTCTGTAATATCATTATGGAGGAGTGGAAGAGGACTTCAGTGGCAACCTGTGAAGCTCTGGTGAACTCCATGCCCAAGAGGGTTAAGGCAGTGCTGGAAAATAATGATTTGGACATTTTCACTTAGGGGTGTACTCACTTTTGTTGCCAGCGGTTTAGACATTAATGGCTGTGTGTTGAGTTATTTTACACTGTTATACAAGCTGTACACTCACTACTTTACATTGTAGTAAAGTGTAATTTCTTCAGTGTTATCACATGAAAAGATATAATAAAATATTTACAAAAATGTGAGGGGTGTACTCACTTTTGTGAGATATTGTATATATACAGTATATCACCTAATTTGTCCTAGTGAATTAATTTAACTACCGTATTTATCGGCGTATACCGCGCACTTTTTTGCCTGCTTTCCCACGCCGAGTTTGAATACTGCGCCAACATATACCGAGCGCAGTACACTCGTGTATTGTGGGGCAGTCTCGGGTCCTCTCGCGCTGACGTCCTGGACGTACAGGACGTCAGCACGAGAGTTGCCGAGCCTGCCCGACGATACACGAGTGTGCTGCGCTCTGTATATGTCGGCACAGTATTCAAACTCGGCGCGGGAAACGAGCGGGGAGGACGCGAGGACGCCGCAGAAGGACGCCGGACCCGACAAGGCCATACAAAAAAACTTTTTTCCACAGGAATTCGGGGCAACGCGGGAGCGCGCTATACCCCGATAAATACGGTAATTTCTAGCTTACTGGTCCTTCATGCTTTTCATTAATTTTGTTGCACTTCTTTGCACTGTTTCCACATATTTTTGAGAACTGGATGTTGATTTATGAAAGGCAAATCGACTGTTCACTTGCCAGGGTAGTTCCATAGTGCAAGGGAATTTTACTAAGAGCTTAGTGAATAAAATGAAGCTCTGCTGACTTCCACCATCCAATAATGTCCAAGAAAAAAAGCTGTTTTTTTATTTTCCTTGTACGTGATTGGTTATTCTTTGCAAAGTGAACTTTCATCACATCCACTAACTTCTGAGAAAATTCTCTTAAAAAGTGCACTTCCCTTGCAATGTGAACGGCCTATTTGCGGCCTAACACCAGGGAGTTTTCTTTAGTAAGTCAACTCCCTGGTGTCCAAAACAGAGCTGCCCAATTAAGATGAGGTGGTAATATATGTCCAGTGTCAAATTAAAAATTGTGCTCTTTCTAGTATAAGACAGCCCTTTCACTCAAAATTCTCATATGCAGGTCCCTACCCATTTAAAGCGGAGGTTCCATTTAAAAAGAAAAAGCCAGCAGCTACAAATACTGCAGCTGCTGACTTTTTAAAAATGGACACTTACCTGTCCAGCTCGCCCACGATGTCGTCAGCCAAAGACGAGCAATCGCTCGTCCCTCAGCTGCACCCGCTGCCATCCTCGGTTAGGGAATCGGGAAGTGAAGCGTTGCGGCTTCACTGCCCAGTTCCCTATTGTGCATGCGCGAGTAGCGCGCCACGCCGTCACTGGTCCTCGCTCTCTTGGGAACAGTGTGTTTCCTAGAAGACAGCGGGAGCTGCGGGTAGGGGAGTGGCTGCCGCAGTTCCGTATTCCCGGAAGTGGGTGCAAATACCTGTCTTACACAGGTATCTGCACCCCCCTCCCCCCTGAAAGGTGCCAAATGTGACACCGGAGGGTTGGAGGGTCCCGAAAAAGCGGAAGCTCCTTTTTTGGGTAGAGCTCCGCTTTAAATGCCTTTCCCACAACTCATGGAGTTCCTGGACACGCCCAGGCAAGATAAGTTTCTCTGCTTTCTTTCCTCATAGTGAATACACCCGATGCAGGGGCGGATCCAGGGGGGCAACAGGCCAATTGCCACCCCGAGAAATTAGCTAATTAGAAATTAGCTTATTTCTAGTTGCGGAATTTGCGGGCCGGCGGCGAGTGAGGCCTCGTACACACGACAGAGAAACTCGACGTGCTTGGCACGTCGAGTTCCTCGTCTCGTTTTGGGATGAAGCCGCCGAAGAGCTCGGCGGGCCGCCTTCTCCTATAGAACAACGCGGCCAACGAGAAAATAGAGAACATGTTCTCTATTTTCTCGTCGAGCTCCTCGGCGGCTCCATCGAGCCAAAACTGTACAGACGACAGAGATTCTCGGCAGAATCCGGGTTTTGACCGAGTTTCTCGGCGAATTCTGCCGAGAATCTCTGTCGTGTGTACGAGGCCTGAGAGTCAGAGAGTGGGTGGTCAGCTGGCCAATCAACAAGCCGACCGCTGGGGGAGCAGAGAGATGACATCATCTCTTACCAGCCCCGCGCTCCCGCCCTGCATCCCTGCAGTAACTTCCGCCCTCACTGTGCAGGCAGCAGGGAGATTACATCATCTCTCTGCTGCCTGACTCTGACAAGCAAAATACCACCTTAGCACGTGACAATGACAATCACCCATGATGCATGCATTTCGAATAATACTTAAAGCCTATCTAAATCCCAAAAGAATTTATTATTATTATTATTATACAGGATTTATATAGCGCCAACAGTTTGCGCAGCGCTTATTTATAATAATTAGCAGTCCTTAGATGAGGTGCCTGAATTTGTTTTTCAGGCTTTTTTCCTTTTCCTTTTTACCTTTTAACCCTGCAAATAAAACACATCCTGTCCCTTTTGGCCATGCCCACTTTCCCCACTGTAGGAAGGAAGCTATGGATTTCACATAGGCTGGGCCTCTAACATGTATGCTTTTTTTCTTCTCCGTTATATGGTTGATTGAGTGGACTAATGGTTTAAAAAAGAAAGATAACATTGTTTATTGCTGTCTATTTCAGCTCACAAGAGGTGTCAGGGAGGGACATTACATTTTTGGCAAGATCAGTGGGTATTTTCTGTGCTTGATGAAAATGTTCTAAGAATGAAAAATGAAAACAAATGTAGCTACCACATGAAAGGAAAAGTGACCTTTTTTTTGTTTATTTTTTGTGCCTTTAGACACACTTTAGGCCCCGTACACACGACCGGTTTTCTCGGCAGAATTCAACTCGATGGGAGATGTATTCTGCCGAGAAAACCGGTCGTGTGTACACTTTTCGCAGAGAAACCCGTCGGGAAACTCGTCGAGCCAAAAAGAGAGCATGTTCTCTATTTCCTCGTTGGGCAATGGGAACATTTGGCTCGACAAGTTTTCTGAAAGCAGAACAAGGAACTCGACGAGCAAAACGATGTGTTTTGCCCGTCAAGTTTCTCGGCCATGTGTGACCGACCTTAAAGTCTTTTTGCATACTTTGATTTCAGTTAATGCAACAGCTGGGTGGGGGTGGTGGAAATCTTTACTTGAAAATAAAGTTGCAGTAAAAAGCTGCAATACAGCAGTGACACACTGAACGTACAACACATGCAAAGTCATATGCCGCAGCTGTTCCAGTATAGGTTTAATTTGCTGGTAGGCATACCTCCCAACTTTTTGAGATGGGAACGAGGGACACCTATTTGCAAAAGTATGTAGGCATAGGACACACCCCCTGCCACGCCCCCTTAAAGGAGAATTATACAAACAAAATGATTAGTTAAACCCACAAGTGTTTTTTTTACTACTACTATTCCTTTATATTGGCTTTTGAAACTTACAAATGCAGCAGTTTAGAAATTGGATGAAGGGGTTAGCACTGGGAAACACTTTTTGAAAGATAAATAGTGTATTTTATATACAACTATAGATCATACCAAAATGAGGGACAAATAAGGAAGAAAGAGGGACAGAGGGATTTGTTCCATATTAGGGACAGTCCCTCGAAATCAGGGAAAGTTGGGAGGTATGCTGGTAGGTTTTGTCGACAGGTTCTACTTTTGTCCCTAGGAGTGTGCAGGAGGTGTGCCAGGTGTGCGGTGTAGATTTCCTCTGCTGCCCAGGTCCGTGTCATTTACCTGCTGCTTCCTTTTCTGAATGAGCAAAGTGAGTGATTGGTACAGATTACTCACTGTGTGCATTCTCTAACTGAAGCCTAGTAAATTGTGTTTAGGCTTCAATTTGTGAATGAAAAGGAAGCAGCTTAGTACAGAGCTTTTCCCATTCATTCACTGTCTATTGCTGCTGATGCTGCATAGAGAGGGTGTGGGGAATCTCTGTCCCCTGTTCCATTTCTCTGTCACAAAAGTGAGACATCAGAGGTCTGTTTAGACCCCTGATATTTCAACAAATTTCCCAGAAATAGAAAATATTGTAAAAAATGCTAAAAATAAAAAATTACTAACACTGCCCAACCAATACCAATCTCTGCCCTACTTAAAATGTTTGTTTACATTTATAAATGTGTGTCTGTCAGTGTGTATATATACATATGTAAACAGACACGCATGTGTGTTTGAGCTTTGGGGTGCACACCCTAATGCAATAGTCTGCGCACACCAATGTTTTTTTTCATTATTTAAGGAACAGCAAATGAAACATGAAAAATATGAGCAGTGACAGTTTGCTTCATACTTACACATTACACAACCTATACATATCAGGATGTTATGAGATTATAAACATTTTATTATTTCTAAATCATGTTGTACATAGATAAAACACAAAATCAGTGCTTACACACAGGTATTAAACCTTTTCATCATTGTATCCTTCTCATACACTGATTTTATGATAGTAGAAGTAGGGTTGTCCCGATACCACTTTTTTAGGACCGAGTACGAGTACCGATACTTTTTTTCAAGTAGTCGCCGATACCAAATACCGATACTTTTTTTAAATGTGTCCCCAAATGCAGCCATGTCCCCCCCATATGCAGCCATGTCCCCCACATATGCAGCCATGTCCCTCTAGCCATGTCCCTCACATATGCAGCCATGTCCCTCACATATGCAGCAATGTCCCTCACATATGCAGCAATGTCCCTCTAGCCATGTCCCTCGATGCGGCGGCACGATGCGGCAGGAGCGGCGGGGGGGGGGGGGGAAAGGGGGGGAAGTATTCTATTTAGGTATCGGGGGTATTTGCACGAGTACGAGTACTCCCGCAAATACTCGGTATCGGTCCCGATACCGATACTGGTATCGGTATCTGGACAACCCTAGTAGAAAGCATCATTTTGACAAATATTTTTTAGTGGGTTACCAGAGGGCCATGATAATGACAAGGCAGTTCAACATCTACTATCCCGCAGACTTTGCAGTAGGTCATCTGTGCAGGGTCAGGTCATAGACAGCACATCACGTGCACACACAATGAGATAACTAAAGCTTGAATGTGCAGAAACATCATAATAGGCTCTTTATCTCATGTTTAATGTCCCTTATACCACAGAGGGGACAAAAGTGCAGTCAAATTGGCTGATTTCTCTCTCTGCTTCTTCACCCTGAGCGCCCACTCTCTTATGTAGATCTGCATGCTTGATATGCATGCAACTGGGATGTAAATGAAGTATTTCTGTAAGATACATAATAATATACAATAATAAAATCTTTACATCATAGAATTTAAACATTTTAACATGTATACCGAGTAACCAAATTCTTATGTTGCAGAAGCTTGATATGCAGGCATATCCTGTAATATACAACATACAACATACATAATAACATTTATTCATTTTAACATGTTTTATATGTGTGTTTGTTATGTCTACATACAATACTTGCTTTAGAAATAAACATGTAATGCACAAATAAAGATTCACAATTCCCAGAGCACTATAGTTTATCTAAAGAGATAGCTCAGCAGTAGTTATTTCCATTCAGGCACTGCAGACTTGTTTTCTTTGTGATTGTGAATTACAGCTTGAGTCATTGAACTCTGTAAATAACAGGATTTTTTTTCTTACAAAAAAATTATAAGAATACAGAAAAAATAAGTTAGGAGAGTCACTTGCTGACTTAGAAGGAGAAAATGAAATTATAATGTGCAATATTTAATATTTAAGTAATTGAAAAGTTATTTTTTTCCTGACCATTAGAAATAAATAAAAACTTATATAACAAAAACTGCTAAATTCCTAAGGTGCTGTACATTAACAGGAACTGGGAACCATAAAAGTATTTTCAGGCAAATATTATTGGGCAATTTTGTTTTTAATTGTATGTATGTTTGTGGATTCTTTGTTTTGGAATAAAGTATAATTTAAATTTGTCAAATTTTTGCACGGCGTTACTGGATTGTCCCCAGATATGCACATAAACAAGATTTTGGTCTTTGGGGAGTTATTGTGGAGTAGAGTCTAAACAAGTGTGACAGTAGGAGCTACTGTCAAGGTAAAATGGACAGTTTGCTGGACACAGGGTATGCACATTTGCCAGGTGCAAGACTACAGAGCGTAGATGTGGACTGGAGAAGACTGCTTTTGCAGCTTTCTCCAGGTTTTGGTATTTTGTCATGGGGCTCTGTAGTTTGGAGATTCTACATTGTCTGGGGTGGGACGGGATCTCCAACCCTGTATCCAGATTTTGTGGATGACCAGCAGGGTCAACAGCACTTATAATGAGAGTGTGGGAAGACCTCATGGCTCCCAGTTGGAGACAGCCCCACACTAAGAGACAGGAGGTCTCCAGAAGTCCGAGAGGCTGTAGGAGACAGACAGAATTTTGCGACTGCAAGAGGCAGCCAGAACGTTGGTGACTGCAAGAGGCAGAGCTGTAGATGCTAAAGGGAAGCTGTCTACTTTGAGGAGTCCGCTGGTCTGGGTGTCCAGGATAAAGTGCAGAAGTACTGTTACAGATACTGCTACAGAGAGCCAGGTGGGCTAGCATTTTCCGTTCCGTGTATTTGATGGAGAAGAACCCCCTGCGTGGGAAACCTTTGTTTGGACTTTTATTGTGTTTCCTTTTATTAAAAATTGGCTATCATGCCCTTAAATATAGTTCCTGACTGGCTTGAATCACTGAAAAAACGCATCTACCAAGAGAGCTAACAACCCCCAACTTTAGACAAGGTTTATACACTGCTCAAAAAAATTAAAGGAACACTTTGAAAACATATCAGACCTCAACGGGCAAAAATCTCATGCTGGATATCTATACTGATATGGACTGGGTAATGTGTTAGGAATGAAAGGATGGCACATCATTTGATGGAAATGAAAATTATCCACCTACAGAGGGCTGAATTCAAAGACACCCCGAAAATCAAAGTGAAAAAATGATGCAGCAAGCTAGTCCATTTTGATGAAATTTCATTGCAACAACTCAAAATGGTCCTTCATAGTTTGTATGGCCCCCAAGTGCTTGTATGCATGCCTGACAACAACAGGACATGCTCCTAATGAGACAACGGATGGTGTCCTGGGGTATTTCCTCCCAGATCTGGACTAGAGCATCACTGAGCTCCTGAACAGACTGAGGTGCAACCTGGCGGCACCGGATGGACTGAAACATAATGTCCCAGAGGTGTTCTTTTGGATTTAGGTCAGGTGAGCGTGGGGGCCATTCAATGGTATCAATTTCTTCATCCTCCAGGAACTGGCTGCATGCTCTCACCACATGAGGCCGGGCATTGTCGTGCACCAGGAGGAACCCAGGGCCCACTGCACCAGCGTAGGGTCTGACAATGGGTCCAAGGATTTCATCCTGATACCTAATGGCAGTCAGAGTGCCATTGTGTAGCCTGTAGAGGTCTGTGCGTCCCTCCATGGATATGCCTCCCCAGACCATCACTGACCCACCACCAAACCGGTCATGCTGAACAATATTACCTGCAGCATAAAGTTATCTGCAGCTTCTCAAGACCCTTTCACGTCTGTCACATATGCTCAGGGTGAACCTGCTCTCATCTGTGAAAAGCATGGGGCACCAGTGGAGGACCTGCCAATTCTGGTGTTCAATGGAAAATGCGAATCAAGCTCCACAGTGTCCGGCAGAGAGCACAGAGCACACTAGAGGACGTCGGGCCCTCAGGCCACCCCCATGAACTCTGTTTCTGATTGTTTGGTCAGAGACATTCATACCAGTGGCCTGCTGGAGGTCATTTTGTAGGGCTCTGGTAGTGCTCATCCTGTTCCTCCTTGCACAAAGGAGCAGATACCAGTCCTGCTGATGGGTTAAGGACCTTCTACGGCTCTGTCCAGCTCTCCTAGAGTAACTGCCTGTCTCCTGGAATCTCCTCCATGCTCTTGAGACTGTGCTGGGAGACACGGCAAACCTTCTGGCAATGACACGTATTGATGTGCCATCCTGGAGGAGTTGGACCGCCTGTGCAACCTTTATAGGGTCCAAGTATCGCCTCGTGCTACCAGTAGTGACACTGACCCTAGCCAAATGCAAAACTAGTGAAAAACAGTCAGAAAAGATGAGTAGGGGAAAAAAATGAATATGAGTTAGGGACCTTAGATTCTATGCTCTTTGAGGGCTCGGACTGATGTGAATGTGCAATATATGCAAAGAGCTGCATAAATTAACGGCGCTATATAAGTACCTGAAATAAATGAAATAAAGTAACCAGTTCCTTAATAGTCTACTCATTCTGCTTCAAATACTTGCATTCCCTCTCTCTCCCACTGCTCACAAATTTGCACTTCTGAAATCAGGGAAATATCCAGTATTCATGGGATATAAGTTATAGTTCCTTTAGACTGCAATATAAGAAATACATAAAAAATCTGAACGAGAGAGCAAATTCACACTGTGGGCACAATTTAGTTGAAAGTTAGATCTTTGAAGGTTCCATTGTATGAATTACTTTCCAAGACAGTGCAAAGTGAGGACAGGTTGAAAGTTTTACTTGCCAGTGGATTTAGGATGGATCAAATGTGTGACTCATTTTCCAAGACATCATCCCATATGAATTTAGCCTCACTGCAGGTATCTGTGTTAGGACTAATGAATTTGTAATTGAAGACACTGTTTGGATCTTTATTATAAAGAAAAGGTTACGTTCATTTGAGGAATGCTTAGGAAAGTAATGAGTAAAACACAAAAATATTATTTTCTTCACTTTGTTAGAAACGTTTTTTCCCAAAAGTTCTTCTGTGCAATGCCTTCTTCTTTTAACGTTTTCAAACTCTGAACTGGTATTTACCAAGTTAGCTATGTTAGAAGAAAAAATATGTCATCAATCTAAGTGAAGCTCTTATATAAGGCCTAATTTCCCAGATGTTCTCTTATATCAATAAGATGTTTCTGGAGGAAACATTAATCAGAGGCGTTCCTCCCTTAACAATGTTTTTTTTAATGTTTTTAGGCCAATATTTTTACAAGTGTCACAAACTTAGACTCTCATTAGGCAAGATAGTTGGGAGGTTGGTGGTCTTAGCTTACATTCTATCTACAAGTTGTATGATTGAATAACACCTGTAGTTTGGGAATAATGCTGTAAAGAGAAGAATAGGAAAGGTACAAATTTGTAGTATATATTAGACACATCATATTTAAAACTTTCTTTCACCTTGTATGCTCCTTGTTCACTGTCTTTTAGGCTTAAGGTGCATTTGTACCTTTGGCATAGTTCCACCTATATTGCACCTTTTCCTGCCTGATGACTTTGCATTGTAACTTGTCAACATCTTCTGAGCTCTCTTATTCCACAGCTATCTTGCAAGCCATAGATAGCAGCCGTAAAACTCTGTATAAAATAAAATTTGACTTACTTTGACTTCCCCATTGGCAGGAATTATTTATATTTTTTATTGTTTGAACTTGTCCAATACAGTAAAAAAAAAATGAATTCCAGCCAATCAAGAATAAAAAGATGATGTCATTGTATCCAAAGTGTCTGTGTAAAAAATCTACTTTACTTTCATAAGTCTTACTACCAGTCTCAGATGCCATACCTGTAGAGATTGTTAGAGATCTGTGATAACAGTCTCCACGCACATGTACTATTAGATGGCAAAACAAGAGGAAAAACATGGTTTACTTAATGACATTTAGGCCCCTGAAAACATCATATGTGGCACCAGATTCTCTCAAAAGTAGCACTGTTACAATTGACCAAGCTGACCATTAATGGCAAGGACCCTGAGACCCCCTTAGTATCTGTAGGCATGTCAAGCTTAACTAAATAAACCCAATCATGTTCAATAGCTCCTTCCTAAAACACATAGTATAATTATGTAGAAGGTTGAACTTTTATTTGCAAAATGGTCACCTTATGTCATTTGTTATGGCTATTATAAACATAAGGCATGATAAATTGGCCCATGAGAATGGCAAGTCTGTTCAATAATTTTACAGAATCAATAGTCACCACACTGTAATTCAAATTACCATTGGGTGATTGTACCCTGCAGTGAGATATTTATACTATTAAGTGCAGTTTATAGAAGAGCATAGCAATAAATCTAGTGAAAATAAATTCAGCACACCAAATGACCTAGTTGCAAACAATGGCTATCTAATTTTACATACTGAGTACTGCTTTGATTTCATTTGTAAGTTGTTACATTAAAGCAATACAGTGTGTGTGTCAAAACATACAATATTTAGAATATGAATGAATATTGAACCTTTATAGGAATTTGTTGCCAAGAAAAAAGGAGTTTCAAATGTATTCATTAACAAACTATTTAAAGCAGTATGTATTTACTGAATATGAGAGGTTTCAACAACATGCAGCTTTATATTACATAATTTTAGATATATCTTCATTTGCTCATGCTTGTTATAGAATTCAGATGTATTTCCTAAAGGTGTTTTTGGATTGTAGAGTACCGGTGTTTTTTTTAGGTGTAGTCCAACTATGACCAGTGTTTTTTAAGCGTAGTCCAACTACCATAGTCACAACTCTCCACAACAAACATTAATGCTTTACTGAGCATTTGTGTATATCACCATGCACAGTGAAGATTTCTGCAGGGCCCACAGACATTAGACCATTGTTTGATTTGGCCAAGAACAGCTTAATTTGGCCAATTTCACATTATGTTTATGGGTACCTTAAGATGAACCTGGCACGCCCCAAAACATTTGTAAGGTAACAATAGTGCTAAAGTGTAAGCACCAGGGCTGGACTTACCATTGGGCTTGACTGGGCTTAAGCCCATGGGCCCCCTCCAATAGGGGGCCCCGGGAGGAGGAAGCAGGAAGAGCCATGCTGCTGCTGATGAAGAGGTAAGAAGTCCCCTTCACCCCCCCCCCCGCTCAACAACTACGATCAACAACTTCGACCCCCCCCCCGCGCTTCTCGGCTTTAATTAACACTCAAGCCCAGGGGCCTTCACCACCCTAAGTCCTGCCCTGGTAGGCACCTTGTGGTTCCTGCAACTAGCTCTGTTAGGTTCACAATTGATTTCTGCATCCCTGTTTGCCCCTTGGCATCCTAAGCACAGGCTGTACAAGAGACCTGGAGTTCTGTGTAGATTAAGCTCTGCTCCCTTCTGACACTAATCCTCACACCATGTCTTTTACCAGAGCCTATTCTGCAAAGTGAATTCCTGGCTTTTGACAAATAAATAACAAGAGGCAGGCTTAGAGGTAGGCCTGAAACCTGACTTTGATGCAGAAGTTGGGAACCCAACTAAGGTTTAGGTCTAGGACAAGTATATATATCCGCAAGGACCTATAGATCAATTTGAAGGCTCACATAGGTACTTCCAGGTACTACAGGGTGCTTTCAGTTCACCAATAATGCCACCTTAGGAATGTTTTCAACTAGATCAGGCAGGTTGAATACAAATGGTATAGAGATCCCTACTTCATAGCTAACTGTAGGAAGCCACGCTGCATTTATTAAGAATAGCAGTTGGTACTGGCATTTAAAAGCAAAATATCCTTCTGCACTTTATTAATAAAAATTGTTTATTTTGTACAATACAATTTTCAGCATGCAAAATTTCAGGCTTAATAAAGGTACAAGAAAACCATTTTTAAAATTAGCTACAGAAGTATAGTCTTTGGGACAGTGTGAGATCGTATTTAGTTAACATTTTCAAACTAGCCAGGAACTAACAGGAGAGTTTTTGGATATAATTATTTCTATGTTGTACATTTAGCAAAAAAATATATATATATTTTACTGTGTAAATCAGTATTGGTAATCATACAATGGCAAATGCTTCTAAGTGATGACAGGACAACAGTAATAAAAAATGGTTTAATGCAGATGTTTTTAACAAAGTATTGGGCTTCATACTCTAATATTAATCATTTTAGGCTGGACAAGAAATCAACAGTCTTTGGTTAAATATCTCTAACATATTGTTAATGTTTTTTTAACAAAAAACTTTAATACTGATAATCTGAACTTCTACATTTGTAAATGTTGACATTAATAAAAGCACTTTTATATGAACCTAGATATTAACCACTTTAATACAGGGCTTTTATACCACTTCCATACCGGGCCTATTCTGGCACTTCTCTCCTACATATACAAATCATCATTCTTTTGCTAGAAAATTACTCAGAACCCCCAAACATTATATATGTTTTTTTAGCAGACACTCTAGGGAATAAAATGTCGGTCATTGCAACTTTTTATCTTGCACAGTATTTGCGCAAAAATTTGTCAAATGCCTTTTTTTTGGAAACATTTTTTTTCATGAATTAAAAAATAACAAAACAGTAAAGTTAGCCCAATTTTTTGGTAAATTATGAAAGATGATGTTACTCTGAGTAAATAGATACCTAACATGTCACGCTTTAAAATTGCACACTCATGGAATGGAGCCAAACTTCGGTACTTAAAAATATCCATAGGCAACGTTTTGAAATGTTTTACAGGTTACCAGTTTAGAGTTACAGAGGAGGTCTAGTGCTAGAATTGTTGCTTTTGCTCTAACGCAGGCGGTGATACCTCACATATGTGGTTTGAACGGCATTTACATATGTGGGCGGGACTTACGTGTGCGTTCGTTTCTGAGCGCGAGCTACCAGGAACAGGGGCGTTTTAATTTTGTATTATTATTATTATTTATTTTTATTTTTTTACTTTTTTTTTTGGATCACTTTTATTTCTATAACAAGGAATGTAAACATCCCTTGTAATAGGAATGGTGTGTGATAGGTCCCCTTTATGGAGAGATGCAGGGTTAATAAGACCCCACATCTGTCCTCCAGGCTGGAAAGCATGAGATTGTGAAAGAAAATTCACAGATCTCATGCTTACTAGCCACAATCGCGGCTTTGTTTACTTCTGGGAACCCAGGCGTGACGCAATCACATCGCGCCCGGGCCTCCGACGGTCATAGAGATGACTGGTGACCATCATCTATGATCATTCTTATCGTGCGCAGAATCGCCAGTAGAAGAGAAGGATATCTGAATGATGCCTCTAGCTGCAGGCATCATTCAGATATCCCCCCACAAAGCCCAGGATGTAATATGATGTCCACCCGAGATGGTAGATCCCATCTGTGGACATCATATTACTATGGCTGGGTATTGAAGTGGTTAATTGTGATTTCTATCCCTTTAAAGTGAATTGGTTGAGCCTAGACTTTATTTTTACTTTTGGAGTTTGCTTCAGTTTTTCTTTCTATACATAGTAGAATTTTTTGCTATTGCACAGCTTTCTCATACATCACTGGTTTTTACTATGAGGGAAAACAAGGTATTGCGCTGTCACAAAGTCATGTTATTTACAGTAATGGCATTCTCAGGCAATTGATATCTGATTGCTTCATACGATTTGATTTCCCTCTTAAAAAGTAAAAAGCAAATCCCCAGTTGTTGAATGTTTTAGCGGCCATTCTTGTTTGCTGCTAGGAAGTTATTTGTTATGAACATTTTCTTTTCCCAAAGATTCAGAACAATTTGATATTTTACAGCAAACATTCAAGTTTTAAAAATACATTCATGCCATTTGTATATAATGTAATAAAAGAAGAGTGAATGGATACCTAAAAATCAGTATTGTTTTTGAATGGATGGAGCCATGAAAATAATTTTTATGCTTTTTTGACTAACTTTACATTGAGTACCATTTGAAAGCACATATACAGAATAAAATATTAAGTCATATATCCATGTTGTATACAGCTATTTTGAAATTGTTAGTGGTCACCACTTCTAGTTTTGGAACAATGGATTCTATGAAGTAAGGCTAAAGCCCTGTACACACGATCGGTTTATCCGATGAAAACGGTCTGATGGACCGTTTTCATTGGTTAACCGATGAAGCTGACTGATGGTCAGTTGTGCCTACACACCATCGGTTAAAAAACTAATCGTGTCAGAACGCGGTGACGTAAAACACAACGACGTGCTGAAAAAAACTAAGTTCAATTCTTCCAAGCATGCGTCGACTTGATTCTGAGCATGCGTGGATTTTTAACCGATGGTCGTGCCTACTAACGATCGTTTTTTTTCTATCGGTTAGGAATCCATCGCATAGATTTAAAACAGGTTGGCTTTTTTTTAACCGATGGATAAATAATCGATGGCGCCCACACACGTCCATCAGACCGTTCTCATCGGTTTAACCGATCCTGTGTACGCGGCCTTAGGGAACAACTCTATCCAGGAAAAATGACATCTACCATCTCCTCTTCCACTAATCTGCTACTCTATGTGGTTGGCTTACTAAAGGCAAACAGACTGTGCACTTTGCAAAGTGCAGTTTTCCTGTGTAAGTGCAGTTTCTCCAGAGCATAGTAAATGAGATAACGCTTCACTTTGTAAAGAGTACCCAATCACATGCAAGAAAAATAAAAAAACAGCATTTTTGCTTGTACATGATTGGATGATAGAAGTCAGCAGAGCTTCTGTTCATTTACAGAGTGCAACTGTATATTGTGCAATATATTGTTTCTTTACCTGTACATTTTCTGTGATTTCACAGTGACTATTTCACTTTCACTCGTTCCTCCTCCGATTAAAATTTTATTGCCTCAGAGGGTGGAGTTTCTCAGTGCTGCTGGACTAATAAAGTTGTTTTATACTAGGTGGCACCCTCTTAGGTAGGTTGCTGGCAAATTTCGTTATTTTTGGCTCCCCTGTAATTAGTGGAGCATGTTGTGATTTTATCAAGCTGTTCTGGATTTCACTGGCTGCAGGTTCGACTGCTTTCCCCTGCCTTCTAGAAGATTCTGGAATGTAGTGGGCTGGAAAAGGCAAATCAACAGCCTAAATATTTATGCTGTCTCAGCCAATCCCTGGGAGAGAGTGTACAGAATGTAGCTGGGAAGTAAATACATAGTCTGGGGTCTGGGGCAGCCCTGTTGTTGTCCAGGAAGAGAAGTTCCCAGTCTTGGCAGCCCAGCTGAAGTTCTTCATATGCTCATCGAGGTCCTAGTTATGCTCGAGCAGAAACTCGGGAACTTATAGATTTTACTAAGGTTCTGGTCCCGACAGTTCATGGGCTAAATTTCTGGCTGATATTGGAGGGAGGCATCCAAGTATCCAATTTGAGTACAGGTCTTAATGTAGGATCCTAGTGAATGTTTACTGCTACATCCCCTTGTACATCTATGCCAGTGCTTGCTTGGGCTGAGACAATTATCATGGTGTCTCAGTGCTGCTCTTTCCCTTAGCTGTTACTAGAGGGACTGTACTGAGAAGCTTTGACAAAGTGAAGATTGTCCTCTTGTAACTGTACAGTGTTGCTGGAGTATCACAAAGCTCCATGTACCCTGTCCAAGTTCATTTAGCAATAAAGCATCAAAAAGACACCTCTAGACTGCATACTGAGCCATAAATAGTGACTGTTGCTGTGTGCATGGCTGCCACTTGCACCAAGTGGGGCAAGGAACATGGGGCAAATCAGCAAACCCTTTTGGGAGAGAGTGTAATCCTGCGTACATACGATCGGTCCATCCGATGAGAACGGTCTGATGGATTTTTCCATCGGTTAACCGATTAAGCTGTCTGATGGTCTGTCGTACCTACACACCATCAGTTAAAAACACTATTGTGTCAGAACGCGGTGACGTAAAACACAACGACGTGCTGAAAAAAACGAAGTTCAATACTTCCAAGCATGCGTCGACTTGATTCTGAGCATGCGTGGATTTTTAACCGATGGCATGCCTACAAACAATCGGTTTTTTTTCTATCGGTTAGGTATCCATCGGTTAAATTTAAAACAAGATTGAATTTTTTTAACCAATGGATAAATAACCGATGGGGCCTACACACGATCTGTTTGGTCTGATGAAAACGGTCCATCAGACCGTTTTCATTGGATGGACCGATCGTGTGTACGCGGCATTACAATTACATGGATGCAACGTGCAGCAAATGGATTTAGGTTGGGAAATGACAGATTCTGGAGGCAGCTGGCACCCATGGTTAAAGTTAAAACAGCATGGAATCTTAGGCCCCATACACACGATAGAATCCATCTGTCATGAAGATCCTGCCAGAAACAGGCGACTTAGATTTTGCGGTTCCCGATCGCGGCTACGATCACGCATGCGTGTGCATGCACGGGTGCACACGCCTATTGGAGCCAGGCGGGGTATTTAAGCCGGCCCCTCACACACCATCCCTGCTGTCTGCTCTACAGCGTTGAGTACCTGAAACCTGATCTGAGACTTACCTGTGAAAGACCCCGGCTTACCTGTGACTATTCCAGCCATCCGCCTGCACCTGATCCTTGGCCTGTTCTGACTACCCTTCTGCCTGCACCTCTGTACCTCGCTGTCCGCCCCGATATCTGACCCGGCTTGTCTGACCTTCTGTGCTGATCCAGTCAGCTCCAGTCTGCTGAAAGATTCCAGTCTGTCCTAGTTCCAGTCCAGCTGAACGATTCCAGTTGTCCTAGTTCCAGTCCAGCTGAACGATTCCAGTCTGTCCTAGTTCCAGTCCAGCTGAACGATTCCAGTTGTCCTAGTTCCAGTCCAGCTGAACGATTCCAGTCTGTCCTAGTTCCAGTCCAGCTGAACGATTCCAGTTTGTCCTAGTTCCAGTCCAGCTGAACGATTCCAGTTTGTCCTAGTTCCAGTCCAGTTGCTGAGCTGATCCGGTCTGCTAAGCTGATCCAGTCTATTGGACCTATCCTCTCTGCTGAGCTGATCCTGTCTGGTGTGGGTTTCCAGTCTGCTAAGCTGATCCAGTCCATTGGACCTTTCCTGTCTGCTAAGCTGATCCAGTCTATTGGACCTATCCTCTCTGCTGAGCTGATCCAGTTCCGGTATTCCAGTTCCTGTAAGGAAGCTTCTACTAGACTGACCCACTGCCTCTTCCTGTTGATCCTGCCAGGCACCCGTGCCCCTCCTTACTCCTGTGCCTTCTGTTATCCTATCAGGGGGCCACGAGTGGGAGCTGTAAGGGAGGCCGACCTCTGCAATTCGGGCTCATCACCATCAGGTACGTGACACCATCCGCAGATAAATCCCAGCAAATGGGTTTCTGCGGATAGATCCTATGGTGTGTACACGCCAGCGGATCTGTTTCCGCGGAGAAATCTCCTCTGGGATGGATTGCAGCAGATCGGATATTTGCTGACATGCACAACAAATCCATCTGCTGGAATCCATTCCAACGGATGGATCCGCTCGTCTGTACAGACTCACCGGATCCATCCGTCCAAAGGGATTCCCCGCACGCGTCGTAATGATTTGACGCATGCGTGGAATTCCTTATATGACAGCGTCGCGCCCGTCGCCGCGTCATAATCGCGGCGACGGCGCGACACGTCATCGCCAGAGGATTTCCGCGCGGATTTCAATGCGATGGTGTGTACACTCCATCGCATAGAAATCTGCGGAAATCTTTGAGAGGATTTATCCGTGGAAACGGTCCGCTGGACCGTATCCGCGGATAAATTCTCTTGTGTGTATGGGGCCTTAGAGTTGTACCAAATGTCTGGCTAAGGGAGTGGGGCCGAGCCACGGCTGTGTGTAAATGGTGGCCCCATAGCATGATGCTTTCTGTGGGGGCACATGACAGGAGGGAGGGGGCAGAAGAAGGATCAGGGCTGCTCTGTGCAAAACCACTGCACAGAGCAGATAAGTATGACATGTTTGTTTAAAAAAAACTGCCTTTAAAATCTCATTAAGATTATATTAAAGGGTAATGGAACCAGAAAACCCTTCTCTAAAATACTGTGAAGTACAGCACATAGAAATAAACCCACACTCCATAAAACTAATCCATTTTAAATTAAATAATTTTGTTAACCAGAATGGGGCTTATTTATCAATATAAAAATTAAATAAAGCATAATTAATTTTTGTTATCTGTTTTTTGTAAATAATCAATTTTTTAAAAGCACAATACAATATACAGTCACAAACTAATAATCATAGAATGGGTGGGTTTCTCCCCTCTCCAATTTATTACTATTGTTTTAATTAATGGGTATTTTTACTTGCAGTGTGTCATCTATTGACATTATTGCGGTCTTCTCAGCATAAGACCAGTTTCCTGAGCCAGCCAATGCTGGCAATGACAAATTGCATATTACAGTTTAACCTAGTTAAAAGAGAAATGTCATTAAACAAAAAATGTAAAATGATAGTTATTCTAAAATGTAGGTTCTGTAAGAGCAAAGGAAATGGCTCTGAGAAAATTAGTTACACCTCTCAGAAAATATTTAACACTAGTGCCATGCAGTTTAAAAAAAACTATACAATGGAGATGAGGGCTCTTGTAGGTTAAAATTTCATACTGGGAGATGACATGTCTGAGCAATGATCAGCTGTGCTACCCAGCAAGTCTATTTAGAAACACTTTCTATTTTAAATGTAGCAATAAAATATCAGAACAGCAAGCCTCAGTAAAGCAGAAAGCAATAGATTCAAATCCAATCTAAATCTGACAGCACCCAGAACTCACAATTCTCACAGGGAATTCAAGACTCATTTTCATAGCCATAAATAGGTGGAGTGGCTTAAATGTGACTATTAATTTATTAAAAAGAATTGGAAATAAAGAAGATAATAAATTGGTAATTAAGGAGATAAGACAATTAAGTGTATACACACACTTTTTTTTTTTTCTAGGAATCAGTAACTATCATCTGGAAATTAATAGTAAACATAATAGTCATGTTATCTGCAGTGACTGGAGTTTTTCTGCACTGAAAGAATGGCAGTCATCACTAACATAGAAAACAATTGAGCATAGAAAAGCATAGAAAACAATTGATTTCCATGTGTTCGGTTCTCACTGCAAAGCAGCCCAGAGGTGTGGTGCAGTGAGCTGCGATAAAAGGCAGATATGCTGCCTTTTATCGCACTTCACTGGATGTCGCTGCATGTCACCTCACAGCAGCACAACACACACTGCTCACATGAATGAAGTATCACTGTGTACACTTAAAAAAAAAAGTTGCCAAGAAAAGAACCGTGTGATGCGGTAAAACACACATCACACCACCCCCTCACCTTTGCTCTCTGCAGCTGGAATGGACAACTGCTCACACACTAAACCACTACAGTTTAGTGTGCGGGCATGGCTGTCTTTAACACAGGGCAAAAGGGGAAGCTGCCCCTGGCCCAGTCATTGTTGCGGGGGCCCAATGCAGCTTCCCCTTGAGCCCATACTGTTCGCAAATAGTTGATAAGTGGATTTGGGAGGGCCCAAGAAAATGTTTGCAAGGGTCCAATCAATATTAAAGACGGCCCTGTGTGCGGGTAGTGGGAACAGGCCCTAAGAAAACCACAAGTTATAACATCCTTATAAAGATTCCAGTACCTATGCTACTAATTACTACATTGGTGAGTCCAACCTTTTAATAAATGTTTGTAAAATTTTAGATCCGCAAATTATATTAAAGAAAATAAAAAGTCTTTTAAACAGAACACAATGCTGCAAAAACATAGATGATGGAATTAAAATGGATAAATATTATTATAACCCTGTCACGTGGGAAGGTTTCCTAACCTGGAGTTGAGCTTTGAGCTAGAATCTAATTTCCAAAGGATGAAACATGGAAATAGTCTTTATTAAACTTGGTGGGAAATCTGATTGCATTTAATGAGATTGCTGTGATTTTCTCTAGTTTTGATAATTTTTTTCAACAAAAAAAGTGAGTATATATATATTTTTTGTTTTTTTGGATATATCTTGTTGCGTATATTTATAGGTCTTTATGCTAGTGGTCCCACATTCAACTTTTTCAATGAACTGCATTAACCTCCCTGGCGGTCTTCCCGAGACTGACACGGGGTTAGATTTTCTTGCTACTATCGGTAACCCCGTGTCAGTCACGGGCTTGCCTCGCTAGATCCACAGGCACTTTTTACTTACCTTGTCCCTGGATCCAGCGATGCCACCGCGCTGTGTGAGCGAGCGGGACCTCGCTCGATTCACATAGTGCCTCCGTGTGACGCCGATCTCCGTTCCCTGCGACGTTACGACGCACGGGGACGGAGAACGGCGCCAAATTCAAAAAAGTGAACAAACACTATACACACAGTATACTGTAATCTTATAGATTACAGTACTGTATGTAAAAAAAACACACCCCCCCTGTCCCTAGTGGTCTGCCCAGTGTCCTGCATGTCATTTTATATAATAAAAACCTTTTTTTCTCCCTGCAAACTGTAGATTGTCCATAGCAACCAAAAGTGTCCCTTTATGTCAAAAATAGTTTTAGATCAGCTAAAAAACAGCGATAATAAATTATAATTACTTGCAGAATTGTGCGATAGCGATTTGTGGGGAAATTCGTCATAAAAAAATAAAAGTAATGACAGCGACAATTCTGCAACTGAGCAAATTTCAGTGATTTTGATTTGATTACATTATTGAATAATTTTTATTATAATTATATTATTATTTGTTATAATTATTTATAATTATTTATTATATTATAATTTATAATTTTGTTTTTAAAAAAATGTAATACACGGGATGCCTATTAGAATCTTGTTTGGTCAGATTTAAGTGAGTTATTTCTAAAAATTACAGACCTACAATATAAAACGCCAAATTTCCTTGCAAATAATGGTACCGCTTTTAGCATGTTTTTTCTGAAAGAATCATACCGCCAGGGAGGTTAATACCCAGTTTGATTGATCAAGTATAGGTGGATAGCTGAATTTGTGTGTGTGGTAAATTCCCTTTTTTCAGACAACCACTTTTGAATTGTATGTTTGAATCTCAGTTGATAAGGTTGTCACAAGTATGGCCAGCTTTAAGGTCACTGTGGAAATCAGCATTGGGTCAGATGTACTGGCATAATCCCACCATCCTGAGGCACCTATACTCTCCTCTAAGTTCCTAAATGTGGACTGTTTACAATTTTAAGCTTTCAAAAGCATACCTAAATGACGGCGACCTTTTATGCAAGCTCCAACTATATAGAATGCAGCAGTCTGGTTTGTATGCAAAGCTGATTTTCAGCTGTAAAGACCACCAAACATGAGAAAGTAGAGGTGGCCTATGTACTCCTCTCAACTTACTGTGCACATACCACCTACAGGGGTTCCACCTACAATTTTCATGCTAAAATTGGCCCCATCTAAAGGTGGAAAGACATGAGAAACAAAAAAAGAAACTATCATATGTGTATATGTTTAGGTTTGATGTTACACCATCTACCCTGCTGCCTTAGGTACTGGCCTTAGGTACTGGCCCATGTGTTTTTTTAATTGTCAAATAGTTTTTAATGGGATGCAAGGAGATAGAAATACATTTTGATCTAGTTGATCTATATTATTGTAGAGGACTATCAACTATAACTGTGAATCTTGGGTAAAACATTGATAAATAGACCCTTATGCCCCTGTTTTCTCATACACCTTCTCTCACACAGAAAGAGTAAAGCACCATTTGCATGAATATTTGCCTGGCTCAGATACTGTCTATAAAATATTGTATCCAGTTACAACATGGCGCCCACAATCGTTTTAAGAAAGTCCCCCAGACTGTTTATGAAACAGATATTAAGAACAAATGACCAAAGCTGTCATTTTGTAACTGGCAATGCCTATCTAGTTAAATATAAAGGGGCAGATCCTCAGAGCGAGCACGCCGGCGTATCTACTGATACGCCGGCGTACTTTCAAATTACCCGAGTCGTATCTTTGGTTTGAATCCTCAAACCAAGATACGACGGCATCTGGGTTAGATCCGACAGGTGTACGTCCTCGTACGCCTTCGGATCTAAAATGCAATACTTCGGCGTCCGCTGGGTGGCGTTCACGTCGTTTTCATTTTTTTGCGTAAGTCGTCCGTGAATCGGGATGGACGTAATTCACGTCTAAGTTACGATGTCATTTAGCGCAATGCACGGTGGGAAATTTAGAAACGGAGCATGCGCAGTTCATTCGGCGCGGGGACGCGCTTCATTTAAATGAAACACGCCCCCTAATCGCCGATTTGAATTCCGCCGCCAGAGATACACTACGCCGCTGTAACTTGCGGTGCAAATTCTTTGGGGATTAGGTAAGTTACAGCGGCGTAGCGTATCTCTGATATGCTGTGCCCATCTATTTCTATGTGAATCTGCCCCACAGGGTGTAGAACATTATATTTGACAGGTTTACTTTGTCACAATCCCAGAAATTAAGAAATAATTGAAGTACAAATTGATTCAGAATGCACAGAATACTTGACATACATCTTTGACTTTTTCATGTCCAATGCGTAATTTACCTTCCAATATTGATACAGGTGTCTGTTTTTAAAACTGTGATCAGCAGGGATCCCAAGGATCTCTGTGATCACAGCCCATTAACGGTTTATGAAACAGAGAAACAGAGATGATTGGGGAGAACATGTTCTCTGCCGATCATCTCCACACACTGAGAATCTGTGATTGATTGACACAGAAATGGACAGTTTATAAAGCTGTGATCTGAGCATTTCACTGGCGATCTGAGTCAGAATTCATCCTCCCCAATTCACCAGCTCAGAGGTAGAGAATTGGGGCATGAAGAGAGAATCCCAGGGGAAGGAGGAAGATTTTTGACTTCCTCCTTCCTCGTTCAGAACCCCCAAGCCACTACCATGGCCACCTGCCATGTCTATGTGTATATATACTGTATATATAATGTGTGTGTATATATTTATATAGTATATATATATATATATATATATATATATATATATATATATATATATATATATATATATATAGTATGTGTATATAGTGTAGGGGGGACAGATATTTTGTTAATGAGGTGGGCGGTCTCCTCCGGGAATGTCTGTGTACTGATCAGTGATAATTTATTACTGCTTAATAAACGGACGTCTCAGTGTTTCAGTGAATTTGTGGTAATGTAATCTCGCTATGTCTCACGAGATTCCAGTATCAGGGGCCGTTCTCCGAAACGTTTGTAGATCGCTTCACTCCTCCAAAGGAGAATCGATCTACACCGCTTCATAAACTGGTATCCAGAGGAGGACGATCTCCTCTGTGAATTCCGGAGAATGGAGGGATGAAAATTTTTAACTGCTTTATGAATGGACACCCAAATCAGATTTGGAAGTGTTGGTATAAGCTAGTTAACTCAACAATAACTTTTTAACCACTTTGAATTCCAAAATTATTTTAAAAAGAGTACATATGAGGACTTTATTTGGTAACTTGCTTTTAAAAAAAAAAAAAAAAAATATATATATATATATATATATATATATATATATATATATATATATATATATATATATATATATATATATATATATAAATAAGTAGAAATTGACAATACATTTTAGTTTGTTTCATGTGTTACATATTTTGTACAACTAATACTAGATTTCCTCAAATGTGTTCAGATAGTAAAAACTCCAATATGCATAGGTTTTAACACATACTTAGGGTTGCATTGTTTTAAAGCTGAGCTCTGGGCACAAAAACTTTATTTTAAATATATTCCTCAATCATCACAAAGGATATAAATCAACTTTGTGTGAATCAAATGCCTTTGCAAACCCAACTATTGCCTTGTAAAAATAGCAGGGAAACCATCACTGCACCAGGACTATGCAGAGAGCAGTGCTGTTGGAGGGGTTCAGCAAGCCCCATCTATTTCAGGTTGCCTGCAGAAAACTGAAGGAAGGGTTGGAGACAAGACCAGTGACCCTTTTTAAAGAGAAAGATCAGCAGTGACCGGTCTTTATTACAGGAAGCTCCTGCACAGAGGCAAAGTTTCACACAAAATTATTGCACAGATCTGGAAGAAATACACAAAGCACACCGAGATTCAAGTAAGAATACTCATTCGTACTATATTTAGATTCCATCTACAGCAGGGGTGTCAAACTCAATTTCATAGTGGGCCGCATCAGCATTATGATTGCCCTCAAAAAGGCCGGTTGTATCTGTAAGATTAGATGTCCAGCGCATCCCCTCCCCTTACATTAGATGTCAAGAGCCACCCCACCATCAGAAGTTGAGTCCCCCACTCTCCCTTACATCACAGTGCATCCCACGTACCTTATGCTGCTGCTGTGAAGAAGATGAATGCATTGCTTAAAAGCAGAAAGTAAGGGTCTATAGGAGGAGCAGAGGAGAGCTGGAAATGCAATGGAGGGCGGGATTCGGCCCGCGGGCCTTGTGTTTGACACCTATGATCTACAGTATATTATACATTTCTAGATATTAGGCATCTTAGTATTTTCCAGTAATGAAATTAATTTGTTTATTTAACACTAATTAAATATTTCATGTGCCTCAAATGAAACACTAAACACTAACCTATTGACTAACTAACCCAGGGATCCTCAAACTACGACCCATGAACTCACCTAATATAATCTTATATATTAGTTTACAATTTTTACAACCTATTATCTTTAACATCTTTACATTTATACATTTATTGTAGTGTTACATGTATTAACTATTCATTTTAACTTCTGTGTTTTACACCGTCACACACATCTTTTTCCTACCACACAACAAACACTGCTGTGAATGAGAGGGAAAGGCGATACAATGAACTAAAGTTGGGAAATCATCGTGATCATGTAAACAGGAACCTCTCAAGGGTTGTTACTGATCAAGTCTCCAGGTTCCCTGGTGGCACTGTGTAGCCTGAACCGGGTGAATGTAATTTACATTGACATCACAAGAACATTGAATTCATCCTTCAGTGATGACAAAACTGGGACTAACACCTATTTTTTTGTTAGCTCAGATCTAAGATGCTCTAAAATGACGCACCTGATTACAGTAGGCCACTCCTTTTCTTTGTCTTTCATCATGTTTTATACAGAATGGATTCATATTTAATTGTTCCACATGAAAAGTAAATCTGAAATTCCAATACATTGCCCACCTGCATCATGCAGGTCTGTATACATTTGCCCAGTTTTAACAGTGCACGTTTCTTTATAATGAATAAAAAAATATGTAGAATTAAGAAATAAATACAAAGTTAAGCAGTGTTTACTCATCATACATTAACTAAAGGAAAAAATGGTGAGGCATGTTGCAGATTTTAATTTGGCACTTTATAACATTATTTGAACACATTATTAGCTGCAATTTTGCTTGATTATTCTTTAATAAAATGTGTACATTGCATAGATGTTTTCCAATAAGTTACTGCACTATTAATTCAAAAAGCGGACAGCTGCTAGCACTGCAACTTAACAGGACATTGTGGAAAAATCAAATGCAAAGACAAGTGCTGCACTATAAGTGTCGAACACATAATGAATTATGCAAAGTGACAATGCAGAGCAAAACAAACTGAAATAGACATAAAAGTTATGGGCCAGATTCACGTATCTGGCCGTATCTTTGTGCGGGCGTAGCGTATCCTATTTACGCTACGCCTCCGCAACTTGGACAGGCAAGTGCAGTATTCACAAAGCACTTGCTCCGTAAGTTGTGGCGGTGTAGCGTAAATTGGCCGGCGTAAGCCCGCCTAATTCAAAATAGGCTGGTAGGGGGCGTGTTGTATGTAAATGAATCGTGACCCCACGTAAATAACGAACGGCGCATGCGCGCGCATGCTCAGTATCACGTCGAATTTACTCCATAAGATACGCCAGGCCCAATGCCTGTGACGTGAACGTAACCTACGCACAGCCCCATTTACGTACGACTTACGTAAACGACGTAGAAAAAGATACGCTTGCCGACGTCCATACTTTGCATTGGCTGCGCCTCATATAGCAGGGGTTACTTTACGCCGGATGTAAGCCTAACGTAAACGGCGTAGCGGGCGCAAGTACGTTCGTGAATCGGTGTATCTACCTAATTTACATTTTCGACGCGTAAATCTACGGAAGCGCCCCTTGCAGCTAGCGTAAATATACACCCAAGATACAACGGCGTAGGAGACTTACGCCGCTCGTATCTTGGCCAAATCTATGAGTAACTGATTCTAAGAATCTGGCGCATAGATACGACGGCTCACATTCGGACTTACGACAGCGTACGTGGAGATACGCTGTCGTAAGTCCACTGTGAATCTGGCCCAATGACTTTTAGTACATGACTAAATATATATTTTCACTAAAAAGTGCTTATAAGTGAAAAAAATCGAATGAATAAGTGCAAACATTCTATATAATAGACGCCACAAGTGTTCATCCCAATCGCTATTAAGTGTAGCCACAAGTGTCCACTTAAGAAGTCCCCATGGTGTGTGCATCCACCACCCAAGGAAGGGTTCAACATGACTATCGGAATTTTGTGGACTCAAATGCCGGCAGCACTGAGTCAAACAAGCTGTAAAGAGTATATATCTCCAAAGGGATGGTCCATGGGATGGCTCCAGAGATCTGACACTGTATACTTATGGGGGAAGGCCCTCTCTCTCGATTATATCATGTGGTCTAACAATTATAAAAGATAAAACGCCTCCACATTTTATTAAAAGTAGAGAACATTTACATCAAATAAGAAGTTACAGCGCTCATCAAATCATCCTACAAATATGGCCACAGAAGCAATATTGTACGCAATGGCATGGATAATATTCGACCCAATGTGGTTTGTCTAATAAGACATTATCTGAGGTAAGGGTCCAAACCAGTCATTGTGTATATATAAATGGTTCATCCAATAAAAGTTTGTAAATTGATTACCAAGCACTAAGGAGACACACATGGTCATCTGGATACTGACGTCCTGAGCGGCATATGTCATCTCAAACCAGGAAGATGACCAAAATGCGCTGAAAACCTCATTTCTATGCAAAAGGTTTTAATCAGAATAACACCACTAAATGGTTCTCACTTGTTATTCTGTAGCATATAAATAAAAGAAACAAGATTATACAATAAGAACCCATGCTTTAAAAAGTATAACTAAATTACCAATGTAGATAAATATTATTATTAAAGTTGAGATTAAAGAATGTGTAAACCAGACCCCCATCAAAAGATAGAGAGACCTCTACTTAAAAAAACATATTATTGATAAAAATAAATAATAAATCAAGATGCTAATAATGGTCAACAGTATCGTGACCATAAAAATAAGCCACTAGAGAATGGTGCCAAAAAACACTGATCATACACCTAAATGAGCAATGTTTAGGGACGCTATGATTGGTTAGTGCCTTTTAATATTGGCAATATGTTGATTTACTCTTACAGATGTACTGTTTCTTACATGGACAAGTAACTAAATACACAAAGTTTTATGTGGCACAGATGGTAAAATGTTTCATCTGGTACTTGTGATTAGTTACTGTGGATTCATTACACCTACGGCAAGGGTAATAATCGACTAGATTATGGAAAAATATGGGGTTAACAATATTAGGAGCGATTTTATCCTGTAAAGAGGGAGCTCCCCTATACACTACTCTAGCTTTTTCAGGCAAAATGGGTCCCAATATGTTGTCATTTTAAAGAACATCCCAATGTTTATTAAGGATGCCCTTAAATAGTTTTTGTGGGATGGAAAAAGATGTAAAATTGAGTCTCTATTCAGATTATAAGCCCTCTGTATCTCTACATCTACCTCCCCACTACTATAACCCTTCTTCCGGACTTTCTGTTTCAAAATGTGTGCCTGTTATCCAAAATCCTGTTGGTGCAGTTACGACACAGTCAAAGAAATTGGCGGCGAGGATCTGAACTCAGTCAGGCCTTATGGTGGCAACTATCAACAGGAATTGACCCGCTCTGGTCTGTGGGTTTAAAATAGGTTTTGATTTAAAATTTTGATTAATAATCACTATCTCCAGGTCAAGAAAGTGTATTTTTGCTCTACTTGCTTCATAGGTCAAGGAGATGCCCCTATCGTTAGTATTAAGTTGGGAGATAAAACTCTGCAAGGAGTCAGGGTCACCATTCCATAGGAGGAGAATGTCATCTATGTATCTGGCCCAAACAACCAATTCAGGTCTCGCCCGAGCATAGACAGCATCCGCCAACCACTTGGCCATGAAAAAATTGGCCAGGCTCGGGGGGAAATTAGCCCCCATAGCAATAACCGTTTTTTGGAAATTAAATTTTTCCCCTATTTGTGCTTTGTGGAAAACTGCAATAATTCCATAATAAAATGTTGTTGTATTAAAGGGAGGGAACCATCCGCAGAAAGATAATACCTGACTGCTTCCAATCCCAGATGATGGGGTATACATGTATATTGAGGCCACAGCTGCCGTGACCAACATATAGTTCTCCTGAAGGTCAATGCTTTCTAGAAGTTTAATAGTATCTTTGGTGTCCTTCAGATACAGAGGTATTTTCTTTACCAAAGGTTGTAAATAAAGCTAAAGTAGTGTATAGGGGAGCTCCTTCTTTACAAGGTAAAATTGCTCCTAATATTATTAACCCCCTCTACATTTTTCCATAGTCTAGACAGTTTTTACTCTTGCTGTAGGTGTAATGTTTGCTGCCATAATTCTTGTGGGAGAAAAAAGGCTGATGTGTTTGAATCCACAGTCACTAGTCACAAATACCAGACTAAACATTTTACCACCTGGGAAGGACTATACGACCTTTCTCTGTAAGAGTAAATGAACATATTGCCAGTATTAAAAAGGGCCTAACCAACCATAGTGTCCCTAAACATTACTTATGGTACCACAATAAGAACCCCAGGGTTATTTATGAGTTTCTCATTATAAACTAATATGTGGCCCCTTGGAGTGGTAGGTCCAATAAGAGGGGAGTCTCACGTTTAGAAACTTTCTGGATTCATGAATTAAAGTCTTTTTTCCCATATGAAATGAATGTGGAGTGGGACAGCAATGCCTTTATAAATCCTTCATGAATTTTTATATTTCTATTCCTTTTTGATACATTTTGGATATTCAATTCATAATTAGTAATTGCATTTCTAATTGATATCAATTGGGGGATTTGCCTATCTAAAGGATCTAACATGGGGTTGTAAATGAATACATTTTAATGAAATTTAATGAATTTATTTTAGTTTTATGATCTGTTCATATAGTCTGATCATTTAGGTATATGATTGGTATTTTTTGGCACCATTCTATAGTGATCTTTAGTCATGGTCACGTTACTGTTGACCGTTATTAGCATCTTGAGTTATGATTTATTTTTTTATCAATAATATATTTTTGTTTCAATTTCAGCTTTGCCTGGAAGATGTCTATCTTTTGATTGAAGGTCTGGTTTACACATTCTTTAAATTTACCTTAAATAATAATATTTATCTACATGGGGAATTTAGTTATACTTTTTAAAGTGCAGGTTCTTGTTTCTTTTATTTATATACCATGAGATAACAAGTAGGAACCATTCAGTGATGTTATTCTGATTAAACCTTTTGCATAGAGATGAGGTTTGGAGTACATTTTGGTGATCTTCCTGGTTTAAGATGACATATTCGGCTCCGGATGTCAGTATCCAGACAACACATGCACAACTCCTCGTGTTATTATGAGAGCAGGGTTTGAGGAGATGCATGCGTAGTCGTCTTGGTCAGATTGAGGTGTGAAGCGCACACCAGATGCAATCTTGGAGATACTCCCGGAGAGATATGTAATATGTTAATAATCTCTACAGGCTTGGTAATCAATTTGCAAACTTTTATTAGCTGAACCATTTATATATACACAATGACCGGTTTGGACTTTTACCCCAGATGATGTATTATTAAACAAAATGTGTCGGTTTGAGTCTTGTCCATGCCATTGTGTACCATATTGCTTCTGTGACCATATTCAGGGAATAATTTGATGAGCACTGTAACTTCCTACTTGATGTAAGTGTTCTGAACTTTCAATACAATTTTGAATTGGTGGTTTTACACTATGTGGAGGTGTTTTATCTTTTATGATTGTTGGACCACATGATATAATCCAGACAGAGGGCCTTCCCCCATAAGGATAGGGTGTCACATCCCTGGAACCATCCCACGGACCATCCCTTTGGAGATATATACTCTTTATAGCTTATGTGACTCAGTGCTGCCGGCATTTGCTTACACAAATTGCGGTAAGCGTGTTTAACCCTCCCTTGGGTGGTGGATGTGCACACCGTGGAGACTTCCTAATTGGACACTTTTAGATGCACTTAACAATAATTTAGATGAACACTTGTGGCGTCTATTATATGGACTTTTTGCACTTCTTCATTCGATTTTTTGCACATATAGGCACTGTGCACTTTTTAGTGAATATATATATTTAGTCATGTACTAAAATGAATTTATTTTTATGTCTATTTCAGTTTATTTTACTCTGCATTGCCACTTTGCATAATTCATTATGTGTACATTATATAGCTCTATAAGCTAGTCATAAACATGTCAGGCAGTGCTAAAAGCTTTTTGATAGACTTTGGCACTTGGGGTCCCTGGCCCCCAGTCTCCAGTTAAGTGCCGCAGGTCTCAGCCACTACTTGAAAAGCTACGTAAATGTGCTATGTGGAAGTGTAAAAGGTTAGACCATCATCTTATCGAAAGTAATTATAAGTGTGAATGATTCATATAACAATCATGTGCAGATAAATCATAAGTATGAACAATTAATAAAGCATTAATAAAAAAAAATCACACTGAAAGTAATAAAGTAATACAAATATTCAAATATAAAAATGTACAAAGTGCAAACAGTCCACAGTGAAATGAAATGAACTATAAAAGCATGTTCCCAATATAAGTATGAAGGAGAACATAGATGTGGTGCACCAATCCAGTTATGCAGGGAGGGTATATCAAAACTGGTCTCGAAGTGTTTAAACCGCCACCAAAGCGTGAATTACAAACTCGCCAGAATTAATGGAAATCTTGCAGCATGGTTTTCACACAGACAGCCCTAGATGGAGTCCAGCTGGGAATAACGAAAGCTCACCAGGAGCCAAAATGGGATTTCACAGTGTAGTAGGTTTATTGTTTAAAAGATAAAAGCAATATAAAACACTAATTTGGGCAGCTGCTGGCAATCCGGAATCAGCCAGCAGCAAAATGTCAGTGCCAAATGACCTGCCCCGACGCATTTCGTCCAATGGGATGTTATCAAGGGGTGATGGGGAAAAAAGTCCTTAGCCCTGTGTAAGCTCTAACAAGTGAAACTTGGAGCTAATATGGTGTTTCCTTCAGTGCCTCCGAGGGCTGCACAGAGCAGTGGCGTACAAAAAAAAATTAATTGTGTGGTGCTACTAAGAACCAATCAAAAAAATGAAATAGGCTTGTTGTTTATCATTTGCTATGGGTTAGAACACCTTTGTAAAAAAAAATCAGGGAGAAATATGAATTTATTATTATTTAGTAACATTAATATTATTATTGTTACAACAAATAAGCATATCGTCTTATGTTTGAAAATTGTATACAATGATGAATTGTACATATTCCAATATGAATACATACTGATCTGTGAACTGCAAGCTGCGATAAGACACTTCCTGATCATTTCTCATGAAGATATAATGCTGAGTATGCGGCTGGGAGTAAGCCTGCAAATTGAACAATCAGTGCTAAGTAGGTTTAAGTCCAAATGAAGAATGCCAGTGGAAATAACTCTGGGGACTTTTTAACAGATGGACACTTGTAAATCTAATAGGATTTCCTACTGCCTAAGGTGAAATGAAGACTGTCTCATTAAACTGTCTGCAGGCCAGTGTGCACCATGTTGCTTATCCGAATAGCAGCAAAACAGCCTACACAGCACCACATACAGCTATTTATTGTAATTTGCAATATGCAACATATGTAGGGAGCCAACAATATACATCATAGTAAAGACTTAAACAAAGGCTAAATGTTTATTATTTATTGAGTAGAATTTTTGTGGTTCCAGAAAAGGGTTTTAAGAATGAAGACTACACAGCCTCAAATGCATTTTATGAAATAACTAGCAACCAATAGATGACCATTTAGGTAGCTTAAGCTGACTTTGATTCTGTATTTTATCTACAGTATAAGAAAATGGTTGTCCCTTTTAAACTTCACATAATAACAATGGGTAGGGCTTATGACCCTGTCTAAACTTCTTCCTTCTGTAGTATATGGAAGGTACATTGTATCTCATTTCAGCTTAAAGTGGTTCTAAAGGCAAACCTTGTTTTTACCTTAAAGTGGATGTAAACCCACTCTCATCCTTTCTAAAATACTGCCATAGTGCTGATCTATAAGAATATACATGCCTCCTGCATGTAGCCTTACCTGTCAAATGTCTCCGCTATGTCTGTTATAAGAACTGAAAAACTGCAGATTCTGTGGGTGGATCTGTTGTCTGGAGCTTGGTGGGTGGAGCTGTGATGTCAGTAGACTCCCTGCCCTCCTCTACACTCCCCTTGTTAACATGCATTTTTTCCTATGTATTCCTTGCACTAAATTCTGCTACGATCACTAACATCCAGTCAAAATCCAGAAAAGTAACTACATGACTTCAGAAAAGGAGTGGGGTAATTAAAAAATAATGCCTGTCTCCAGGCTAGTGCATGAGATATGTAAATAACCTGTCACTCACAGCAAGGGGGTGGAACGGACTAAGGTTTTTCTCTGTAAGTCTGTTTTATTTCACTGAACAATAAAAGAGGATTGCTCAGAGCTGGATTAACTCTGTGTGGCAAGACTGGGCACAGATGATAGGAAATCTTATACTCTACATTGTGACATCAAAAAATAAATACAAATGTGTCTGTGCCCCCACCCACCCTTAAACACTTACCTTACTCCACTCTTGAGCCACTGCTGTCCCTGCTGGCAGACCTGCTCTCCACTCTTCCTGCAGTCTCTGGCTTTACAGAGAGAATGGTTCCCACTGCTGTCAGTCAAATGCTGTGATAAGGGAGTAGGGGTGGGGTTGATCTGAGCTGAACTGTGTGTCTATGGATGCCCACAGCCTGCTTGAGTGACTTGCTATGAGGGCATTTGGAGAAGAAGAGGAGACAAGATTGTCAGTGGGGAACCCCAGAAGAGAGGGTTCTGTGTAATACCTTTGCGCAGAGCAAGTAAGTATAATATGTTTGCTACTTTAACGGAAAAAAAAACAAAGCTTTACAATCACTCTGAATGTTGCTCCATTGTGTTGTTACTATATGTACAAGTGACAGGTACACTTTAAGATCACTAACAAATACAGTGATATGGACATGCGTCAAATGAAAAAAGTATCAATTCAGTTGCTAATACATAATTAATGGCAGTTACATTGTCATGACAGTGCAAAAGCAGCTTTGTGTAATCTACAACAGAAAGTATAAATGTTTAACCACTTCAGCCCCGGAAGAATTTACCCCCTTCCTGACCGGGCCATTTTTTGCGATACGGCACTGCGTCACTTTAACTGACAATTGCACTGCCGTGCGATGCTGTACCCAAACAAAATTGATGTCCTTTTTTTCCCATAAATAAAGCAGTTATTTTGGTGGTATTTGATCACCTCTGCGGTTTTTATTTTTTGCGCTATAAAAAAAAAGATAAATATATATTTTTTTACTTTTTTTGCTATAATAAATATGCCCAAATTTAAAACAAAATCAAATTTCTTCATCAGTTTTGGTCAATATATATTCTTCTACATATTTCTGTTAATAAAAATTGCAATAAGCGTATATTGATTGGTTTGCGCAAAAGTTATAGCGTCTACAAACTATGGGAAAGATTTATGGCATTTTTATTATTATTGTTTTTTTACTTTTTAATTTTTTTTTATCAATAACAGTTTTATTTAGAAAGTTTTCAATACAGGTATACATGCAAGACATTCCCCGTAAGCAGCAATCAGTGGAGTGGCCACCAACATATTTGACAATTACAAGATTACTGTCTGACCAACTATGTGTCATCTCATGAGGGAGCAACCAGTTCGTACTGAGCAAATACTTTTTGAACCAGATAAGTGCATGGAATGAAATAAACATTTCAGTGCAATATTGAACTATTTTTTTTTACTTTTTTAGCAATGACGGTAATCTGCGATTTTTATCGGGACTGCGATATTGTGCCGGACAGATCGGACACTTTTGACACATTTTTGGGACCATTGACATTTATACGGCGATCAGTGCTATAAAAATGCACTGATTACTGTGTAAGTGTCACTGGCAGGAAAGGGGTTAACACTAGGGGGTTACAAGGGTTAACTGTCTTCCCTCAGTGTGTGTTCTAACCGTAGGGGGAAGGAACTGACTAGAGGAGAAGAGCTAGTAGGAACTCAAAATCTGTCTCTCCTCTCCTCACAGAACAGTGATTTTTGTTTACACACACGTCCCTGTTCTGACTCTCGTGCCCACGGTCATCGCGACCGCCGGCCGCACACATCGGTTCCCACGCAGTGCAGCAGTCGCGCGCACCTGCTATCCCTGCTTAAAGGGCCGACGTACAGCTACAACAGCTCACAGGAACGTGCCGACCTGCCGCAGTATAATGATGTTTGGCTGGTTGGCAAGCGGTTAAGGGTCTGTGTCAATGGGGTTTTGTTCGCTTCAAGGGGGTCTTGCATTCCTATACAAGTTAATGGAAATGTAAAACCCACTTAAAAGTATTATACTGTAAACCTTCCTACCGAAACCTTGTGCATTGATCCTGTAGTTTCATTGTGTCATGTGTTGCTCTGTATGCACCGCCTATAGTAGAGTAAATCTTCACATACCAGGGTCAGAAATGTTCTGTTTATGTAGAAACTAGGGTTGCACTGATACCACTTTTTTTTTTTTGAATAAACATTTTTATTGAGTATTTTCAACAGTACAGCGTAATCCAAGACAAAAAATACTTCAGTCATATTACAAATAATGTCTTGACGGAATCTTATAATAACAAATCATCCTGCAAGAATATATACTTTCCTATGCGACATTACAACGACATCGTTGAACTATAAGGGAATGAATCAGGACAAGAGATCAAGTGTCTCGGGGCGACCCACAAGTCCCACCTTGGCAGAGGAATGCGGGCTCCGTGGCCTTCCACCAGACGTCTGTGTCCGGGGTCCCCCCCTGCCCTACCCACCCCTTAACGGGGACTTTCTGTGGGCAGCACAGAGAGCGGACCGGTGGAGATCGGAGCAGAATGAGTTTAACTTCCAATATCTATGGGAGGCAACAGCAAATATTTGGCATACTACTAGTGGCTATAGTTCCACACTACCCTGCCAATTTAGGTCAGTCGGTTTCTATATCTTTAAGGGAGCATATGATCCTATATAAGAGAAGGGGGGGTCGAACTTATCTAACTGTTAGGTTTCTGGGTGAGTATACCCCCTGATGTTATGTTAGAAATCATGTAGATCTCGGGTATTGCTTATGTAGGGGGATTTCTATACCGTGCCCAGCTTGACCATGTTTGTCTGTAATTCTCGTGCGTATCTTTGGCTTGATGGATTAGGCGCTCCATCTCCTCCACCCTGTCAACACGGGCATGCCAATCCTCAACTGTCGGAACCGTTTTAGATTTCCACCACTTGGGGATACATTGGGTGGCAGCATTCACAAGGTGGAGAGTTAGTGATTTCCGGTATTGCATTCTAGGAATAGGCGTATGCTGTAGTAAGAACTGTGCTGGATCAAGGTTAATTGGCATTGTTGTTATTCGTACAATACGTTCATGCACCTCTTTCCAAAACCGGGCTAAATGAGGGCATTCCCACCAGATATGTAAAAGTGATCCTTCTGCTACATCACACCTCCAACAGGATGATGAAACTGCCGGAAAGATTTTATGAAGTTTCTCTGGTGTTCGGTACCACCTAGTACAGAGCTTGTATCGATTTTCTTGTGCTGAGACATTAATAGAACCCCTATGTGTGTGGTCCCAGATCCGGTCCCAATCATCGTCAGACAGGGATATGGAAAGATCCCTGTCCCAGGCTGAACGTGTGTTAGAGGATGGAGCAGGTTCCGGTGTCAGTAGTGTGTGCAATGTGGATATCAGATGGCGTTTTGGTTCACCCGCTGTACATATTTGTTCTAGGGGGGAGAGATCTCTGCACCATTTCTGATGTGTCTGGGTAGGGCCTAAAAAGTGCTTGATCTGGAGATATTTGAATACGGACATATTCACCTGAGGGAGAGCTTTAGTTAGTTCCGAATAGGCTAATAAGATACCTTTGTGGAAAAATTGATGAGCTCGAATAGCCTGAGAGTTGGGATCCAATATTGGATGTTTGTAGGATATGTTTGGTGTGAAATCTGGGTTGTGGGATAAAGGAGTCAACGGGCCCGGGGAGGGAGTTGTTTTAAGTGATCAACATATTATCTTGAAATTTTTAAGCGTTGGGCCTATTAACGGGTGGTTCAGACCTTCTATAGGTATCGAATGGTAATCTATCCAAGGCAAATGTGTAATTGGAAAGGGAATGAATGCATTCTCCAAGGCAATCCAGTCCTTGTTACAGCAGTGTAGATGCCAATCTACCAACCTTGTGAGTAAACAGGCTTTGTGATATAGGGCTAGGTCGGGTATTCCCAAGCCCCCCCTGTGTTTTGGTTGAATCAATTTGGACCAGCTCAGTCTGGGGGCCTGGCCTGCCCATAAAAATGTTCTACAATGTTTTTTAAATGTTGCAAAAAAGGTCTGAGGGATTGTGATCGGGACCGCCTGAAGAAGGTATAAGACCCTCGGGAGGATATTCATCTTGAGGATAGATGATCTACCAAACCATGAAAATCTGCCGTTGTTCCAATCCGATAGGTCTGACTTAATCTTTGAAAGAACCGGTAGGAAATTTAGAGCAAACAACCTACTCAGGTCTTTAGGGATCTTAATGCCCAGGTAAGTGACATAATCGGATTCCCACCTAAAGGGGAAGTTTTGTTTACATAAGTTGACTACTGAAGATGATAGAGAGATATTTAGGGCTAACGATTTGTCAAAATTAATTTGCAAATTAGACATGGTCTTAAACAGTTTGAAGTCTGTCAAAAGGTTGGGGATTGTGGTTATCGGATCCGAAAGGAACAGCAGGACATCATCTGCGTAAGCCGCTGTCTTGTACTGCCTTCCCCGGATCTCGACACCCTTAATGGCTTCATTCGCCCGAAGCTTTCTGAGAAAGGGTTCCATCGTGAGGATGAAAATAAGGGGGGATAGGGGGCAACCCTGACGTGTTCCGTTGGCTATGGAGAAGGCGTTCGATAGGTGGCCATTAACCCTAACCCGGGCAGTGGGAACAGAGTAAAGCACTTGGATCATTTGGGTGAGGCGTGGTGGTATGCCCACTTTAATTAAAACTGCCAGCATATAATCCCAGGCCACTCTATCGAACGCCTTCTCAGCATCCAGTGACAGAAAAAAGCCACTTGTTTTTGAGGAGGACAGCCAATGATGTATGTTGAGGGCTTTAATGGTATTGTCCCTTGCTTCCCTGCCAGGGACAAACCCAACTTGATCGGTGGTGATAAGTTTGGGGAGCAATGGGAGAATACGGTTGGAGATTATTTTGGCATACAATTTAACGTCTACATTTAGTAACGATAACGGCCTATAATTGGAAACCAGCGTGGCATCTTTGCCGGGTTTGGGAATCAGCGATATGTGGGCTTCTAAAAAATCTTTATTGCGTGAAGGAGAATCCGGGAGAGTGTTAAAGGTTGAGAGGAAGTTGGGGATTAAAGTATCAGAAAAGGTCTTGTAGTAACTAACTGGCAGGCCGTCAGGGCCAGGACTTTTCCCCGGTTTAAGTTGTTTTAACGCTAAAGTAGCTTCCTCAGTGGTGATTGGGGAGCCTAGGTCTGCAATGTCTTCAGGGGTAGAATACGATGGGCAGAATTCTGACAAGAATTCCTCTATCAAGGTCTTCCTGTCAGGGGCAGTATCTGGTTGCCGTGGTGTTTTCAAATTATATAGCCCCGAAAGGTATTTTACAAATTGGTCAGCGATTCCATTGTTGGTAACAATAGATTCCCCGGATGTGGCAGTTACATTATTGATGGTGTGGGATGCCTTTTTTTTTGCAAGGCCGTTGCCAAGAGTTTACCTGACTTATTCCCATATTCATAGAAAAGCTTACTGGTAAGTGTGTGTTTGCGGGCAAGCCTTCTCTTGATTTCCCCTAGGAGTTCTTCACGGGCTTTCAGTAAATCCTCATGTGTTTGGGTAGCTAACGTTCGTTTATGTGTTTGTTCCAGGGCCCTAACTTTATCTGACAACTCTAGAATGCGTGCTTTTCGCATCTTGGCTCGTTTGGCCATTATTGAAATAAAATGTCCCCTAACCACACACTTATGGGCAGCCCAGACTAATGGTGCAGAGGTGTCTTCGGTTATGTTTTCAGAAAAATAATTTGACAGAACTGTCGAGATTTCAGTGGTATTAATACTGTCCAGCAAAATGGAATCATCTAATCTCCAAATAGACGATCTAGGACGACTTGTGGGTACCGATAGCCGAATCGTGATCGGGTGATGGTCTGATAATAGCATTGGGTCGATCGTGGCATCAGCTAGGGAGGTAAGGTCGTTTTGTGTAAGAAAGAAGTGATCTATTCGAGAGTACTTTTTGTGAAGTGGTGAAAAGTAGGTGAAATCTTTCACATTTGGGTGAAGGGTTCTCCAAGTGTCATGTAAGGTCAAGGTGGAAAGGGCGGACTTTATCGCTTTTAAAGCGCTAAATTTCAAGCAGGTGGAACCATTGGATGTGTCAAGGTCTGGTTGTAGAGGAACATTAAAGTCTCCGCCTAAAACAAGGGAGCCCCTTTGGAAGGATGTTAGTTGATAAAGGGTTGAATTAAAAAAGGAAACTTGTTTTGTGTTAGGAGCATATATATTAGCTATCGTGTACTCTACATTGTGTATGGTACCACGTAGGAATATATATCGTCCCTGTGGGTCCCTCTGGACATCCGTGACCTGAAAAGGACAATGTTTAGAAATTAAAACCGATACTCCTTTAGACTTCGCCTCGGTATTTGGGGCGTGAAATACTACTGGGAAATTCTTGTCAGTCAATTTGGGGATTCCGTCCGCACGAAAATGTGTCTCTTGAATGAGGGCTATGTGTACTTTTTCTTTTTGTAGCGTGAAAAGTAAGCGTGAACGTTTCTCAGGGATATTCAATCCCCTGATATTTATGGAGTATAATTTAATGTGGTTTAAAGGTCCCCTCCTCTGAGAGGTGGGTAAGGGGGATGTTGCCTGAGTCATATCTGTTGGGAATTTACCCGGCACGGGAAGAAAGGGGTGTATGCTCGGAAAAAGGTCGTTATATAAAGATTATAAACCTCAAAATGGGTTTACAGGGCAACGAACAATGCTGTTGGCGTAAGGCAACAAAGCTTGATATAACTAGATACCGATTAAGTGATGAAGTATACTTTGCTCACTTTCTATTTACAGAGGACAATCGGGAAGGTACAGTGGGCACCAGACCCCCAGGGTCTTAACCGAGCCCTAGAAGTGCCAGTACACCACTGTTGTGGGGTTGGCCAGAACCAATACAGGAAAACAAGACGCTATAAATCAAGTTAAATCTATACCACTATATCTATGTTTCTTAGTGAGTAATTGAGATGTGACTAATTTAACCGTGTCACCCCAGAGTAGATTCAGACTGAGAGAAGACAGGGTGCCTGATTAGGACACCTCTTATGTCAAATGTGCCATTCGTTCAAATTTGGATCGTGAGGACTAGATAAAAGTAAACGTAAACAATGAAAGAACTCTCAGTGTGGATCTCCCATTTCTGTCACTACTAGACTCTATATTTAAACTGTATAACAAAGCAGGTTAAATAGAAAAACTTTTCAACTACTAGACAGTTACTATCTGTTCACTCTTAATACTAACATTATTCCCAATATCTGAGTTTTAGACTATAATGTTTGGCAACCACCCATCTGGAGAGCGTATTAGTAGCATATGTGTGATGCCAAACTGCTCAAACAAGATCCCCCACCTACCACCATACTTACTCCTGGATGTCAAGGCCTCCAGGTATAGTGGTCAGCTAAAAGTTTTTAGACCAACCCAATACTCGGGGTCAGTTACCATGGCCATCAGTCTCTGTGTCCCTCAAAGGTTGAGTGATGTGGTGTTGCCAGGGAAGGGAAACACCTCCTTCAGCGGTGGGACCGTTGTGAAGACTATACCGCCTCCCGGCCTGGGGATGCGAGCTCATTATATGTACTCAGATAAACGGGAAAACATAACCCCTCAAACCGGGATCAGTAAAACTTATGCGGTCTATTAGATATGTGTATCTGTGTCCACCCGCTCACTCATTATGGTCTCTTCTGGCCCTTCTGGCCTCCGGTGGGGTGATGTACTCTTGCTCTCTTCTTGCACCGGGGGAATTTTGCGGAATTCTTGAGTTAGAGGGTGACCTCATCCTGCAGAACCTGGTCGCCTGAGTTTCCATGGGCGTCTCGGGTGGTTTCCCTCTTCTCCTAACGGACCTGCGGTAGGGTGCGTACCAGTCGGGCACCGAGATCGGTGGCAGGCCAAGAGTTTCACAAAATTTAGGCAGGTCTTCTGGTACTCTTAAAGATGCATTGCGGCCTTGGTTAGTGGCAGACAAACAGAAGGGAAATTTCCACTTGTACCTAATGTCTCTTGACCGTAAGGCTTCCAACAATGGTTTAAGATCACGCCTGTGTTGCAGGGTAATCCCTGAAAGATCTTGGTACAACTGGACCTGGGCTTCACCGCAATGCAGTCTCTGTCCCCTGGCCCGGTTCTGAATTTCTTCTTTCAATTTAAAATCTGTCAAACAGCATATTATGTCCCTAGGAGGATCCGTATCTCTACCTCTTGGGCGCAAGGCCCGATGTATTCTTTCAAAATCAATGAAGGTTTGAGGGGGTTTACCCAAAATGGAGTTGAATAGGATAGTGACTTCCTTTTGGATCTGGTCGCCTTCAATTATCTCAGGCACTCCCCTCACACGAAGATTTTGGCGTCGGCCTCTGTTGTCCAGGTCTTCCAGCTGCCGGTTAACTTCCCTCAGTTGGAGGGTATGGTCATCTATCTTTCTGGTAGATTTTTGGAGGGTTACTTCATGTTCCTCTGTTATCTGTTCAGTGGAAGACACCCTATCAGCAAGGGAGCGCAGATCTATGCGTAGTTCAGCTATTGCTGCAGCAAGAGTGTCCTTGATGTCTGCGGCCACTGCTCTTAAATCTAATATGCTAAGCTGTGGTAGAACAGCACTCCCCGTCTCTGTCGTTCCCCTTGTCAGCTGAGGGGGTATCTCCGGTTCCGGGGCCGTTAGCACAATGTCTGCAGCATTTTGTGAGGGTACCTGGGATGTACTCTGAGAAGAGCCCCTGCGGTTGGGTGCCGAGTTCCCGCGCGGGGCACGGGGCTTGTCCATGTTGTTAGGTCCTAACCCTCTGGTATTTTCTCTGGGGGACCGGGAGCGAGAGGCTGAAGAGGAGCGAGATGACGTTACCATGCTATCCAACACCCGACAGTTAGCTTTTTGGGCAATTTGTGAACTGTATACCGTCGTGTCTCCTTGCAGTAGGTTCTGTGAAGGAGTGTTGCTGAAATGTGTATGAGTCTGCAAAGATCGCCAAAGATAATGTATGCTACCTTTGGGTGGGCCAGGGTAGTCGTCAAGCCTAGGCTCTGGGTGATGGGAGCCAGGGGCCACTTCTGAGAGGATAAATATGGCTACCGAAACAGGGCATGAGCTGGAATTGGTTCAACCTGGGTAGCTGATTTTAGGTTGCAATACTCTTCACCAGTGTCTCCAGGGCTATTGGTATCCACTATGTGGGGAGATGGGGTGTAAAGGAGCACAGGGGGGACCTAAATGTCCGTTTGGAGCCCTCACAGAGAGGACCAAGATGGCCGCCGACAGTCAGTCTAAGCCCCCTTTCACAACCCCTCAGGTAGATTATTGCCCAGTATGAAATACCTCCGTGGCTTTGTCAGGCCGTTCTGCCCCCAGTCCAGAATGCGGTGAGGTGTTGTGAGGTGAGGGGGAGCCGTAATCTCCGCCGGTGGCCGCTGCTGGGAGGCCCAAGATGGCCGCCGACCCACTGTCCTGGCTGCTATCGCGGCCCCTCAGGCGTCTGGTGCAGGGAGCGGTGAGCCGTTTCAGTGACCCCAGGCTGCTCGGTCTCCGGACCGGAAGGTTGTGGGGCAGTGAGGAGAGAAGAAGCTCCGTTTTTGCCGCCGAGCGCCGTCCCCAGACGACCAATATGGCCGCCGCTCCACCACTAGGCCGAAGCCGCGGTCTTTCCCAGGGCGCCTCCCCCGGTCCGGGCAAAACGTCCGCGGCGGTCTCGGGCTGCGTCCTTTCGGTCCGGTATTTACCAGGGCGCATACAGGGAGGGTGTCCCGGATGGGTGAGGTGACTTTTGCGCCAGAAAAATGCGGTTCCTGTCGCTCAAGCCTCTGTGCTTCTCTGAGGTGACAGGAGCTGTGGAACTACACGTCCATCTTCTCTGCCGGCTTGGCCACGCCCCCCCTGATACCACTTTTTTAAGACCTAGTACAAGTGCCGATACTTTTTTTCAAGTACTCACCAATACCAATTACCGATACTTTTTTGTAATGTTATGTGACATGGGCACTGATGAGGCGTGTTTTTTATTTATTTATTTTTTTACAATTTTATTTCTTAAAAAAAAATTTTTTCATTCTTTTTTACATTTTTTTTGTTACACATTGTTTTACAATGCTTTATTTTTGAGGGGGGGGGGCAGTATTGTTTTTATTTTATTTTTTATTATTTTTACAATTTACTTCTAAATATTTATTACAATGTATCCTTTTTTCTTTATCAACCCTGTTGGGGAGGGTGGCTTTGGTGAGATGTCAGGGAAAGGGCCTGGGGACACAAATTGCCCAGTCCCTTTTTCAGCAGCCTCAGCTGAACTGAAGATGAATGGAGAGGAGACTCTGTCCATTCAGAAAAGAAAGGTGTCGGTAAATGACATACAGTGGGGGAGAAAAAGTATTTGATATACTGCCGATTTTGCAGGTTTTCCTACTTACAAAGCATGTAGAGGTCTGTAATTGTTATCAAAGAAACAAAAATCCATAAAATCACATTGTATGATTTTTAAGTAATTAATTTGCATTTTATTGCATGACATAAGTATTTGATACATCAGAAAAGCAGAACTTAATATTTGGTACAGAAACCTTTGTTTGTAATTACAGAGATCATACCTTTCCTGTAGTTCTTGACCAGGTTTGCACACACTGCAGCAGGGATTGCACACTCCTCCATACAGAGCTTCTCCAGATCCTTCAGGTTTTGGGGCAAAACAGACTTTCAGCTCCCTCCAAAGATTTTTTATTGGGTTCAGGTCTGGAGACTGGCTAGGCCACTCCAGGACCTTGAGATGCTTTTTATGGAGCCACTCTTTAGTTGCCCTAGCTGTGTGTTTTGGGTCGTTGTAATGCTGGAAGACACAGCCACGAGTCACGACCCATCTTCAATGCTCTTAGCCCCATCCATCCTCCCCTCACTCCTGTCCCCTTGCAGAAAAGCAAAGAATGATGTTTCCATCTTCATGCTTCACAGTTGGCATTGTGTTCTTGGGGTTATACTCATCCTTCTTCCAAAAAGCTCTATTTTTGTCTCATCAGACCACACAACCTTCTCCCATTCCTCCTCTGGATCATCCCGTTGGTCATTGGCAAACTTCAGACTGGCCTGGACATGCACTGGCTTGAGCAGGGGGACCTTGCATGCGCTGCAGGATTTTAATCCATGACGGCGTAGTGTGTTACTAATGGTTTTCTTTGAGTCCTAGCTCTCTTCAGGTCATTGACCAGGTCCTGCCGTGTAGTTCTGGGCCTCACCTTCCTCATGATAATTGATGCCACGCGAGGTGAGATCTTGCATGTGAGATTGTCCGTCATGTTGAACTTCTTCGATTTTCTAATTATTGCGCCAACAGTCGTTGCCTTCTCACCAAGCTGCTTTGTAAGTAGGAAAGCCTGCAAAATCGGCAGTGTATCAAATACCTGTTCTTCCCACTGTATATACCGGCACCTTCCTCCTCTCTCCATCCTGACAGATCCAGAACAGGGGCGGTGGAGGAGCACAGAGGGGGACCAGAGGAGGATGGGGGAGACCACATGAGCAAACAGAGGAGCACACGGCGGAGGACACAGAGGGGAACCGGAGGGGGGACCAGAGGAGGACACAGAGGAGAATACAAAGGGGAACCAGAGGAGGACACAGAGGAGGACCAGAGAGGGACCAAAGGAGGACACGGGGGACAGTTGGGGACGATCAGTTACAATCCCCAATCTCCCTGCATGGCTTTCAATAAAGCAGCTGACAGCAGGAGGGAGAGGTGGAGAAGCGGCTGTCAGATGCTTTATTGAAAGTCCCTGTCACAGAAAGCCACGCAGGTTCCCAGGGCAACCCCCCCGCTTCTCAACTAGCCCCCCCCCCCCGCTTTTCAGTTTGAGGCGGCAGCACCCCCCCGGTTCTCTGCTCCGGGGGGCCCATACCTGAAGCTGTGTAAGGGACCCCATAATTCCTGATGGCGGCCCTACATGCGATGTCTGTGTTTGCAATAGTGGAAACAAGGACAAACTACGTGAATGAACACATGGACATGGAATCAATCAGCCATGACACTACAAATTACAGCCACAACGGTAAGCCCATCTATACAAGGTAAGGCAAATAAACAACACAGAGAATATAAATACACTGATACCTAGTTAAAACCAACCTACAGTCTGCCACCATCGGTCCTTAGATGAACCTGTATTAATGTTTGCAAAGTTACTGAGTTTTAGCAAAATATGAAAACTTTAATTTACAGAAAGCATTTCCACCTTAATAGCAATAACAGTAATGATTCTGTAAGTAATTACAGATAAATAGTGGCATGTAAATAGCAAATTAACCATTCAATTGCAGATGTTTTTAAAGGGATTGTAAAGTCTTGTTTTTTTAAAATAACAAACATGTTATAGTTACCTGCTCTGTGCAGTTGGTTTTGCACAGAGTGGCCTGGATCCTCCTCTTCTTGGGACCAACTTATGTGCTCCTGGCCCCTCCCTCCTCCTGAGTGCCCCCACAGCAAGCAGCTTGCTATTGGGGTACCCAAGCCGAGTCACAGCTCCCTGTGTCCATTTTAGACACGGAGCCACGATCTGGCCCCGCCCCTCTCTCTCCTGATTGACTGACTGATTTTGAATGACAGCAGCAGGAGTTGATTATCCTGAGCTGCTGTCTTAGCCAATGAGGAGTGGAGTCCCGGGCAGCTGAGGAACTCCTGCAACATCGCTTGATAAAGATGGGCTTAGGTAAGTGTCAGGGGGGCTGCTGCACACAGAAGGTTTTTTATCTTAATGCATAGAATGCATTAGGATAAAAAAACTTCTGCCTTTACAATTCCTTTAATTCTTTAGCTTATGTGCAATAAAGAGAAGTAAGTATTTCAAAAACATTTTGTTACAACAGACCCATGAAATGTTTTGCTGTCTGCACATATCCAATCTATTCTAAAATATTTTTCAAAAATAAACTTATTTTTGTCACATTCATAGCAAATTCAAGCCGGCGACTTGGTGTAGTCTGTAAATCAGAATCTTTATTGGCTACATACTGAAACATTCTGGTAACACGTTTTGCCTCTAGCAGCCTTCCTTATAGATTCTATGAGGAAGGCTGTTAAAGCTGAAACATGTTAGAGTGTTACCAGTATGTTTCAGTATGTAGCCAATAAATATTCGGATTTTACAGACTACACCAACTACAAACTACACCGAGCTGCCAGCTTGCATTTACTGTACTATAGATCTGGTCGTCGGAGTCTGGGATCACTATAGGGAGAGCACCAGTGCAGTTGAGCTTGGGTATTGTTTATCTGACCTATTTTTGTCACATTGCCGTTGGTTTACTAAAGACAATGCAGTGAATGCAGTGATTCTCTACTTTGCAAGGAATACCTAATCACGTGCAAGTAAAATACATTTATTTTTTTGCATGCACATGATCGGATGCCGGAAGTCAGCAGGGTTTCATTCACTAAGCTCTGGAGATATTTCACTTGTAAGCCTTGTACACACGATCGGATATCTGATGGAATCTAATCCGATGGAGTCACATTGCTTGCTCTTGCTGTCCTCACTCTTGCTCCTGTGCCTCTGGACAAGGCTCCTCCCTGTGTTTTAAGAGAATCCCTCCAGCACTTGAGCCCCAGGCGCGAGGTAACCCCCTCCCTCCCCAACTAGAGGCCTACCCCCAAGGACCCCTGACAGCCTCCTTAGCATGCCATCTCCAGCTTCCACCCATACCCAACAGTGCCTATGCTGGCCTGACTCTGAGTATTTAAGAGGGGCCTACCCCCTGCCAGCCCACTTCACTGGGGATTGGCTGGGGCCCTCCTCAATACTCAAGGCAGCTCCTCCTAACCTCCCTTCCATTCTTCTGGACATTTTTCCAAGGTTCCAGCAAGCAGTGGGAGGTGCCAGAGGTGCTACCTCCCTGAATCATTCACCCTGACCCTAACAGTTTACATACGCTACAGAAAAAAAACCTATGTACACTTCTAGCACACTAGACTAGAGGTGCTACACTCAGTGCTGGAAAATTTACAATATGGCACTAAATGGAAACGCTATGACATTACCCGCTTATATCATATATTTGACAATAGTACGTTATGTTCGTTCTCAGACCTACAGGTTAAATTTCACCTTCCACAATCCATGTACTTTCACTACCTTGAATTGCAACATGCTATCAGGGCGCAACCTGATATTTAGATACAGTTCCCTACCCTGATATTTAATTATATGTATGTTTTCAATGATCTCTTACATTAAAAAAATATAAACATTAACAGCGCTTGATTCAAGCTGAACATGCTAGAATATGAATGTGTTGCCACATCCTGCTCAGTAACAGTTTCTATTGAAGTAACACTTGTATGAACCACCACAACAATGCACCTCAAATAAAACCTCCAAGGGTTAAAACCCTCTCAATAGTCCTTATTAAGATTAAATTAATCGTAACAGAAAAAGATGCAAAATAGATTGAAATAAAATTGCTTCTATAGTACTCTAAAAAATGATGGCTAATTTCACTCTGCAGCTCTAGAACTTGCAGCAACTCTTGACAGTCCTAAATCCAAAACCAGGCTAAATCTTTCAAAGATAATTCTGTTATGGCTGTGCTGTTGCATACATTGACACGTAGGGATCCCCCTTAAAACCTCACTCACCAGATGGATGTCAAAACAGGCATGGAATGCTGGCTCTATAACTGGAGTGTATGATGGTTCAGCTGGATCTCTCCCCTTCCTTCTGCTGCCGTCTGGTGGGTTCAGGTAGTGCTCAGATGGATGCAATCATGAAATGACATAAAGAGACTCCACATAGTGTATAACTGTTTATTACAAAAAGGTGAAGAACTCTTCAATGTTGTGCTTACATTTAAAAACTTCAAATATGGCGCTTGTGTCACAATCAAAAAGCTTGCTGGCTCTCACTCTTTGCTGCTGCCTGGGGATTCCTCCTCCTGATGCCGTGAGTCCCGGGAAACCGCTCGCCTGATTGGACAGTCGGATCACGTGGCCACGCCCTGACGCGTTTCGTGATTGGATGTCACGTCTTCAGAGGGCGTGACATCCAATCACGAAACGTGACATTGGAGGTGCATTTGAGGTGCATTGTTGTGGTGGTTCATACAAGTGTTACTTCAATAGAAACCGTTACTGAGCAGGCTGAGGCAACACATTCATTTTCTAGCATGTTCAGCTTGAATCAAGCGCTGTTAATGTTTATATTTTTTTAATGTAAGAGATCATTGAAAACATAGGCATATTTGAATTAGTTTTACCCTGTATATAATAGCTGCTATACTGCTCCATATTTAATTTGATGACTGGCGTTTTTTGGGGTTCACCAGAATCGCACAAGTCAATACCCATTGTCGCGCTGGGACAGTACCAATAGACTGATTTCATCAACCTATATTACTGAATTTTTTTACCTAATTATATGTATGAAACAATATCTTATAAGGGATTCATATTCAGATGTTACACAATGCTTGTAAACATTTTCCTGAAAGATTATCCATTTAGAGCAGCTACTAGAAGAGAGAAGGATGTGGGAGTTTTTGAGGAGGAACAGTGAGAGGAGGCGTTGTTGGCGGTGAAACAGTGTTCCCTCAGGCCACACCTGAGGATTTTGTAGCTTGAAGCCTGAAGTTCCACAACGGGGAAAAAATCTATTATTCTCTATTGAGATGGTTCACATCTCTACTACAAAATGCCTGAAGTCAGAAGCTCCAAAACACCTGAAGCTCAAACAAGTTCTGGTACTATTTTTTAGGCAGATTTGGGCATTTTTCTGCTTTTTACATTGGTGACCTTTTAAACCGTACAAAATCGCGCCAAAAACGTGGCAAAAATCATGGGGAAAGTAAAAATAGCGCGACTTTCTGCCTAAAAACGCTACGCTCAGGTGTGAATGGGGCCTCAATGTTACACAGTGACTCTCTCAACTTTATATTCTCCTTAGTCCACTTTACGTCATTAAAGTGGAGGTTCACCCAAAAACTAAATTTTTAACCTTAGATTGGGCCTAATTGCGGGAAGCAGAATCGGGTGTTTTGGTTAAAATCAATGCAGTACTTACCTTTTTTGAGATAGATGTTCTCCCGCCGCTTCCGGGTATGGGCTGTGGGACTGGGCTTTCCTACTTGATTGACAGCCTTCCGACCGTCGCATACAGCGCGTCACAGTTTAGCCAAAGTAGCCAAACGTCGGTGCGCAGGCGCCGTATATCTCCGCACCGACGTTCGGCAACTCGTGACGCGCTGTATGCGACCGTCGGAAGGCTGTCAATCAAATAGGAACGCCCAGTCCCGAAGACCATACCCGGAAGCGGCGGGAGAACATCTATCTCAAAAAAGGTAAGTACTGCATTAATTTTAACCAAAACACCCAATTCTGCTTCCCGTAATTAGGCCCAATCTAATGTTAAAAAAAAAATTTCGGGTGAACTCCCGCTTTAAGGTTGTTTAAAATTATGGGTTCCGAATGACCCAACGGGGGGGGGAGATTTACTAAAGCTGCTGCACACAGAATCTGGTGCAGCTGTGCATAATAACCAATCAGCTTCTAGATTTTATTGTCAAAGCTTATCAGAAGAATCTAAAGTTACAATCTGATTGGTTATTATGAACAGCTGCACCAGATTTTGTGTGCGCCAGATTTCGTAAATTTCGCCCAATGTGTTTGAGATGCTGTAGAGATGCTGTAGAGAACATGCTGTAGAGAACATGGCGATCTGATATACCTTTTATGGAGTTGTGAATGTTTTATATCTACTGGGTAAGAGTTATTAGTACCCTAAATAGGGTCTTTCAGGTTACAATTCGAGAAGACCCCAAACAATGTCTATTGGGTACACTAAAGGACATCCACACTAAGAAACACCCGAAACAGTGCAGTGGAAATCGTTGACCTCCCTAACTTGAAAGAATGGGTAACCCAGAAGGGTGATACTCTAAATACAATTTTACATGTTAAAAAAATGGACTCGCTGCTATTTAACCATTTCACCTCTGGACCAGGACAGACATTATACTACTAATGCTGATCAGCAAATTATAATGTGACTGTGATAGTGTGACGGGCAATCAGGGACTGGCACAAACTGACACTGGCTGGGAGTGATGCTAACTGACATTATTTGACTTTGATAATGGCGCTAATACAATGATTAGTGATACTGTACACTGTAGCTGTACTAACGACACTGGCTAGGTGACAGGGGTGATCAAGAGGGCAATCAAAGGGCTAACTGTATGCATAGCAAGTCTTCCTGATTTCAGCTCTCAACGGTAAGTGAATTCAGGGAGAAAAAACAGCCAGATCTGGGATATGTTTACAATCACACAAAGATGTGTGCTGTGAATGACCACAGCAATCAGCAGGTTCACAGCCAAAATCATTGGCTGGGAGCCTGGTGATGAACTTCTGCTGTGTTCAGTGGCTGCGCTTGGCAGGGCCGTGTGTGCCTGTAAACCAGAAAGTTCCCCTGCAACGTATGGGTACATCGCGGGGGGGACACCAAAGATGCTGACCAGCAATAATCGTTAAATTGTTGGTCAGCAAGTGGTTAAATTTAGAAACGCATTCAATCTTTAATACATTCATTTTATTTTGGATGTTACAAAGAAATGCATTTTTGTCTTCAATTTCTAGGACTGTCCAGTAATTGATGCACAGCTGGAAATACTGTAAGGAAGTGAGAGCAGACATGAAAGTTTTTAGGTATTTGTCAACTTATTAGCAGTGTTTTCATTTCAAAGTAAGGTGGTAGCATGTTTACTGTCAGTGGTCTCAGGATATTTTAGTAGAATATCTGACTTTCCTATAACAAAGTAGCTCCTGCCATGTACCAATAGCATGTTTTTGATAGTTTCTCGGCCTTTTGGCTAAGATCAAGTGTAGTATCTGTTCTTATCAGTTGCCAATAGGTGGTGCTAAGCTGACTGTCCCCGGTACCCTGTGGCAGGGGGAAAGGGATGGCAGTCGGCGGACGCTAAGCCTGTTGGTGTGGAGGTGGAAGCCTTCTGATGTGGACAGAGAGGCATGAGGTCGAAGCCAAGAGGCCGGGTCCCTGGCCGTTGGCCTGGATTTGGTGGTATCTGCCCCAGTCAGTTGTTCTGGAGGGAACCCTTGCTTCTCCTTTAACCGGGATGGAGCGGGTAGTACTTCCAGAATGTGATTAGGTGGGATAGATAGGGGTTGTGGGTAGAGTCTGCGTCAGTAGGCTCTCCCCGACCTCTTCTCCCACCTTCCTGGCTGGGAAGGGTGCTGCCGGTCCGGACCGGGGGCTAGGGACCGTTGAAAAGCCCGTGGAGATTGTGCCCCTGGAGTGGCAGTCCAGGGGTGCCATACATTGCACGAGTGTTTGAGGGGCACTCATCGTGTGGCACCTTCAGGTCACTGATCTCCACAACACACTTTTCACACCTGCCGCTTGGGCCGGGCCTTTTGGCTAGGACCAGTGGAATTTTTATCCTGGCCGGAGGGCCGGCCAATGTATTTCACATTGGTCACTTTCCTCACCTTCCCATCTTCCTTTTCCCCACTTTCTTTTATTATTTTTCCCCGTGTGTTGTTTTGTTTGTCACTCTTTTTGTTGGTGCTTGCACTTTATGTGTGGCAAGTAGGGTGCTGGTCCTCGGGCCGGTCTCTGAAAGTCTTGGGAGTTGGTGGACTCGGCCTTCTGGTTAGGTTCACCGGCTCTCATGGGGTCTCCCTTCGGGGGAGCCTCACAGAGGAGGGTTCTGTTTCGGCAGTCCCTCCGAGGATGTTGGGTCCTTGTGGCTTCGGCTGCTTGGACCAAGATGGGTCCATATGGCTTCGGCTGTATGGACCACAGTTACTCTTTTCCCTGTCAGGAGCCTAACGCCCCGGGGGATCAGAGACGGGTCCTTTTCGGAGGACCACTGACGATGCACCCGTCGCAGTTTTTTGTGATGTCACTCTTTATGTGTGTGCACATTTTTCCCTGCACCGGGTGGAGTTTTTGGGTTGTGTTTTGCACGCCACAGGCTTTTCAACAGAAAAAATGTTTTTGATAGTTTCCTGCCATTGTAACCTCTTTATTATATTATTATTATTATTATTATTATTATTATTATTATTATTATTATTATAATACAGGATTTATATAGTGCCAACAGTTTTATCAGCACTTTAGAAAATAAAGAGGGATAATACAGTTACAAAAAAATGCAAGACAAGAGGATTAGGAGAACCCTGCTTGTGAGAGCTTACAATCTACATATGGATCACCATCCACTGATATACAAACCTGTCATAAAATATATCTATCATGTCTTCCCCTCTATTACTTTTCCTGTGCAGAAAAGGCAGACAAATGCAATAATTGGTGAAGATGGCATTTTGCCCTTAATGGCCATCTATTTCATTTGGCAGCTTGTGGCTAATAGGATTGTTATTTACTCCTTTCGCGAATGGTACTGAATAGTGTGAAATGCACTAGTCAATAACGTTGGATAGCTAAATAAATAATGCTTATCTTATTTTCTGACAAATCCTTCTGGATCAGAAAATATAAATAACACTGTTCTATTTTCAGTGATCTGGAAAATTTAATTTTCTGGGCTAGGATTTCAGAGATCCACTGTGGGAATTTTTTTAGGAGAAGTTGTGCTTATGGTTAATCATAAAATGTAAGTTTTGATTTTTTAGTGTTACATAAAATTTAAATGCTGACTCACTATGATATAACTTAAAGACCTGGGTACTGCCTGACCAAATTAAGGACACAGCAGGCTCCCATATGATAATTCTAGACCTTTACTAATTTGCTGTAAATTTTTGACAAACTTTGCATCTTCTAGAGGAAAAACAAATTAGGGCCAGATTCACAAAAGGGATACGACGGCGTATCTCCTGATACGCCGTCGTATCTCTGTTTCTATCTATGCGACTGATTCATAGAATCAGTTACGCATAGATATCCATAAGATCCGACAGGTGTAATTGTTTTACACTGTCGGATCTTAGGATGCAGTACCGCGGCCGCCGCTGGGGGGAGTTTGCGTCGTAAACCAGCGTCGGGTATGCAAATTAGGAGTTACGGCGATCCACGACGGATTTTCGCGTTCGCTACGTCGCCGCTAGTCTAGTTTCCCGTCGCAAAGTTAGTCGTCGTTTTGGGTGCCCTAACTTTAGTCAGCAATCGTATTGCTGTCTAAAGTATGGCCGTCGTTCCCGCGTCGAAATTTAAAATTTAACGTTGTTTGCGTAACACGTCTGGGAATACGGAAGTACGCTACGCGCGTGCCGTTCGAAAAAATGACGTCACGGCGCGCAAAGCATGACGGGAATTGCGAAACTGAGCATGCGCAGCAGGTCCGGCGCGGGAGCGCGCCTAATTTAAATGGCACACGCCAATTTGAATTGGCCCGCCTTGCGCCGGAGGCCGCCGGCGTAGTTTTCATCGCAAGTGCTTTGTGAATCAGGCACTTGCGATGAAAACTTGCGTATCTACGATACGTTACGCCGCCACTCCCCTATGTGAATCTGGCCCTTAGTTTTTACCACCAGGAGAGAGTAATTTTCATTTTAAAGCTCCTGGGTAAGGAAGCATTGTCCTGCTCTAAGGCCATCCTCCTACTAACCATACATGTAACCCTTTCTGAAACCCTGTTCCTCGTGCTAACCCTTCCTGTTATGCCGCATACACACGATCGGACATTCCGACATGAAAAATCTGATGTGAGCATTGGTCGGAAATTCCGATCGTGTGTGTGCTCCATCGGACTTTTGCTGTCGGAATTTCTGCCAACAAAAGATTGAGAGCAGGTTTTCTATTTTTCAGACGGAAAAAGTTCCTATCGGAAAATCAGCTTGTCTGTATGCAATTCCGACGTGCAAAAAAAACATGCATGCTCAGAATCAAGCAGAAGAGCCGAACTGCCTATTGAACTTTGTTGATCTTGGCTCGTCGTACCTCTTGTACGTCACCGCGTTCTTGAAGGTCGGAATTTCAGACAAGATTTGTGTGACCGTGTGTATACAACACAAGCTTGAGCCAACATTCCGTCAGAAAAAAATCCACAGCTTTCTTGTTGGAATATTCAGATCGTGTGTACGTGGCATAAACCTAATACTCATGCTAACCTGCCCTGTAAAATTAAGCCGCACACTAAACCTATGTATGCTCATTGAGTTTGTTTTCATTTAACCAGGAGGTTGAGCGTAAAAAAACGCACAGATTTCTGCATCAATGTAAGCGATCTTGATGCAAAGATCTCTCCTGCTGCGATATTGTATTCTGACAGTGGGGTCAACCCCCAATCAGAATACACAGACTAGTGCTGCAGCAATTGGCTGCCAAGGCTGATCAAACACTGGTTTTCCAGCTGGGCCATTCGCATTTATACCCATCTTTCCTGGGAGAAGGCCTTGTGAGGGTTGTGCTTGCATTGGGATGCACAGGGATGCATAGGTGTTATGTGCATCCATGTGCAGGCAATTCCATTCAAGTCAAGTAGGATGCAGTGGCTGCACATACACAGTTGCTGCTCCTAATCTGACATCCATGTGGGTGCGGGCGTGTGTGTTTTGTATCTCACAGATGAGATGGGATGGTATCCTGGTGACTAGAGGTTGTAATAGGGTATCTACCAGACTGCACAGCGGTTCCCCATGATTAAGCTCCGTTGGAGTGGAGCGAAACACATTGGGGCAAGGCCTGGTTGGAGTCCAGGCTGAGGTTGTCACTCTCATAACCATTGTAGGACTGTATGGATGTGCGGCATTAGGGATCACCTCTTTCTTCTCCCTTGAGCTATAGCTAAGAGCAAGGATGGGGTCTGTCCCTTGCCAGCACTCCCTGCAATGGAGGGAGTGCTGGCTATTCCCAATGTCGGCACACAAAGCAACATTGGGGGGTCACAATGAGTCCCTCCTTATAACCCTTACTCTCACACTAACCTAGAGTCAATTCCCTAGCCAAACTCCAATGCCACGTACACACGACAGTTATTCATGTCATGGGAAAAACAAAGTTTTTCTCAACATGATTCCTCTCAAGCCTGCCTTGCATACACACGATCGTGAAAAAAATGCTTGAGCAAAGCACGGTGACGTACAACGGCACTATAAAGGGGAAGTTCCATTCGAATGGCGCCACCCTTTGGGCTGCTAATGCTAATTTCCATGTCTCACAACTTGCTTCTGAGCATGCGCGTTTTGCCCCCCCTCGTTAAAGCGTACACACGCCCATTTTTAACAACGTGAAAAAATAGAGCAGGTTCTAAATTTTTAACGCCCATTTTTCGCGTCGAGAAAAAAGCTCTGGAGCCTTTTTCACGACCAATTAAAAAAATATAATTTTTCTCATCATGAAAATGGACGTGTGTACGCGGCATCACCCTCTCTAATGTAAAATTAACCACTCCTGCACTGCAATTCCTTAGACAAACCCCTATTGAACTAAAAGATACCAGCACCAGACTCTACTGTTTCAGTTGATAGAATTCTAACATTGACAGTGCAGTAGTCACAAAAAATAAATGTAATAAATACTTAGGGCCAGATTCACATAGAACTGCGGCGGCGTAACGTATCGTAGATACGTAGATACGTTACACCGCCGCACGTTTTCATCGCAAGTGCCTGATTCACAGAGCACTTGCAATGAAAACTAAGCCGGCGACCTCCGGCGCAAGGCGGGCCAATTCAAATGGGCGTGTGCCATTTAAATTAGGCGCGCTCGCGCGCCGGACCTACTGCGCATGCTCCGTTTAGCAAATCCCGTCGTGCTTTGCGCGCCGTGACGTCATTTTTTTGAACGGCGTCGCGCCTAGCGTACTTCCGTATTCCCGGACGTGTTACGCAAACGACGTTCATTTTTAAATTTCGACGCGGGAACGACGGCCATACTTTAGACAGCAATACGTTTGCTGACTAAAGTTAGGGCACCTAAAATGACGACTAACTTTGCGACGGGAAACTAGACTAGCGGCGACGTAGCGAACGTGAAAATCCATCGGGGATCCGCCGTAACTGCTAATTTGCATACCCGACGCTAGTTTACGACGCAAACTCCCCCCAGCGGCGGCCGCGGTATTGCATCCTAAGATCCGACAGTGTAAAACAATTACACCTGTCGGATCTTATGGATATCTATGCGTAACTGATTCTATGAATCAGTCGCATAGATAGAAAAAGAGATACGACAGCGTATCAGGAGAAACGCCGTCGTATCTCTTTGGTGAATCTGGCCCATAAATCCTCCATTCTGCACAAATTCAGGTAAATAAGTTCTGAACACCTGTTGAGAGGCCACATTAAAAGTAGCTAGGAGTCACATGTAGCATGAAAATCCATAATATTATAGCAGAAGGTTCCATGCATTTGATGACAGAATGTTTTTTATTCTGGAAACTGAAGAAAATGTTATTTAAAAATAAAGTGCCCGCCTTTGAGTCAAGTGATTATGATTGTAAAAACTTCCACATTGTAAGGACCCCTTACTTGTAAATTTGTATTGAAACGATTTACTCTCTTTGTAGATGAGTAGAGTGACTCCAAAGGCTCTGCCTTATCAGGAGGTAGTTTAGGGACAGTGGAATAAGGGGAGGATCAGAGAAGACAGGATCAAACAGCCTTTTTACACAATTCAGAACATTAAACCCTTAGGTTCCATCGTGAGTATAACAAGCAGGCTTTACTGCATATACAGATGGATTTTACTCTTGTGGGTTTAGTAACTCTTTAAATAGGGAGGAGTGGAGTGGTTTTCCTGAAAAGGATCTAACAGGAAATTGCACCAAAACTCTCAATTTCACTCATTGAGCAAAATTTGCTTGATAAACAAATTATCTCTGTTTCCTTTATTTAGAGGATGTAGTTTTTTTTTTTAGGTGTAATCAGAATAGTTGAATTTATTTCATTACTGTTCTTTGTGTTTGCATTTTTTGTGTATTAAGTATAGTTGCTGTATGTTTTTTTCTTTCTGTCGAAAAAAAAGGAAAAACGATGAGGCTAATACAGTACCATTCCAAAGTAGTTAAAGAAAGCTTCCCTAACTCCCAGTAATCATTTAAAGCCCATTGACACCATTAAAAAAACGCCAAACTTCCACTTAAAGTATAACTAAACGCAAAACTTTTTTTGTTTTGCTATATGTATGGAGTAAAGAGAGATTAGAATACCTGTCAGGTTTTTATTTTCTTTTGCCGTCTGTTCGTCTGTTAAGGAGATTAACCCTCTCTATTTGTCCTGTTTACCATTACTACCAAAAGTAATGCCCCGTACACACCATCACTTTATGTGATGAAAAAAACGACATTTTCTGTGAAGTAAAAAATGACGTTTTTGAAACTTCAATTTTCAAAGACGAAGTTGCCTACACACCATCGTTTTTCTCACAATGTTCTAGCAAAGCGAGGTTACGTTCACCATGTTTTTCCATTGAAGCTCACTTCATAAGTAGCTTCTGGGCATGCGCGGGTGAAAAAACGTCGTTTTAAACGACGTTTTTGCTACACGGTCAATTTCTGTGAAGTAAAAGTTGACGTTTTGAAAAACGACACATAAAATTGAAGCATGCTTCAATTTTTTTTGGTCGTTTTTTAGAAGACATAAAACGACGTTTTCCCCCACACACGGTCAATTAAAGTGACGTTTTTAAAAACGTCATTTTTTTTTCATCACATAAAGTGATGGTGTGTACGCGGCATAAGAGAATCCCAAATTTTGGGTTGTCACCAGAACAGGAATAGAGAGGAAGGGGCAGATCCACAAAGATCTGCCCCGGCGCATTGTATCTGAGATACGCTACGCCGCAGTAGCTTACCTTAAGATTTTGCGCCGTAAGTTACGGCGGCGTAGTGTATCTCAAGCGGCGTAACGGCGCGGAATTCAAGTTGGGCGGGTAGGGGGCGTGTTTGATTTAAATGAAGCGCGTCGCCGCGCCGAACGAACTGCGCATGCGCCGTCCCTAAATTTCCCGCCGTGCATTGCGCGAAATGACGTCGCAAGGACGTCATTGTTTAGACTTGGACGTAAATTACGTCCATCCTGCGATTCACGGACGACTTACGCAAACAAAAAAAAAATTCAAATTAAACGCGGGAACGACGGCCATACTTAACATAGCAAGTCTAACTATACGCCACAAAACAGCAGCTTTAACTATACGCCGGAAAAAGCCGACTGGAGAGGACGTAAAAGAATGCGACGGCCACTCGTACGTTCGCGGATCGTCGGAAATAGCTAATTTGCATACTCGACGCGGAAAACGACAGGAACGCCACCCAGCGGACGCTGAAGAATTGCATCTTAGATCCAAAGGCGTACGAAGCCGTACGCCTGTCGGATCTAACCCAGATGCCATTGTATCTTGTTTTGAGGATTCAAAACAAAGATACGACGCGGGAAATTTGAAAGTACGCCGGTGTATCAGTAAATACGCCGGCATACTCTCTCTCTGGATCTGCCCCGAAATCTTCAAATAGGAACACTAGTTCCGATGACCCTGGGGACAAGGGTTTCCTCACTTTGGAGGGATTTCCTCTCACTTCCTGGTTTGGCTATGGGACAGGAAGTTAAGGGAACTATCCCGAATGGAACAACAAAAAACACCTGCCAGGGGTTATAACCTTCAAAAAAAAGTTTTGCCTTTAGCTTTACTTTAATTCTGCTTTCTCCTTTATATTGAAATGGCTAAAATATCACAATTTTTTTTTCTGTAGAAACCTTGATAAATTTTGTTCATCCCTATCTATGAACAGAAAACATTGACCCTTTTAAATAAAAGTGCCACGTCTACCAAGTAAGACCTTTTCTATACAAGGGCATGAATGAGCTGCTGGTGCCCCACTTTCTGCAAAAAAAGCATGAACTCCTCTTTCTTCCAATATGGAGTTAGCATCATAGATCATGCATGTTCTCAACTGAGACTCAGATATATTAGTTCAAAGCAGGCAGTTTAACAGTGAAAATCAAGCGAGTTGGAAAATGTGTAGAGTAGAATCACAACACGACTATTAAATGTTTAGGTTTGTTTTATTGCACTGGGATAGCCGTGGGATTGATTTATGAAGTTGTATCATCGGGCCGCACAGGGAATTGTTCATTTTGTTTCCCTGTCAGCATTATCTGGCAGTGTATCATTTTATCATTGAAAGTGCTTTTCCCACTGCTATTAAAGCTAATATAACAGGTCACAAATGGCCGGGGGAGACGAAAACCGCTTCTGCTCCCTTTCTTACCAGGTAGTTTGTGTTACATGACCCATGTGCTGGGCTATAATGTCAGATCATTTTTCTTTTGAAGTATATATACAAGCCTGCTTTGCCACAACAGTACAGGAAAAATCTGTATGAGCTCCATACCACCCAGAAGGCTAGCGTCAGATAGGATTGCATTAGCCCAACATTATACCAAGCTGGTTAAAATGCAGACAATTCGGTGCACAGCATTTTAACTTCATAGTATTATTTACCTGTTTGTATTATCTTTTTCTTTTAAACCACTTGCTTACTGGGCACATATACCCCCTTCCTGACCAGGTGAAATTTCAGCTTCCGGCACTGCGTTGTTTTAACTGACAATTGCGCGGTCGTGCGACGTGACTCCAAAACAAAATTGACGTCCTTTTTTTTCCACAAATAGAGCTTTCTTTTGGTGGTATTTGATCACCTCTGCGGTTTTTATTTGTTGCGCTATAAACAAAAAAAGAGCGACAATTTTGAAAAAAAAATAATATTTTTTACTTGTTGGTATAATAAATAGCCCAATTAAAAAAAAAAAAAAAAATCTCAGTCTAGGCCGATACGTATTCTACATATGTTTGGTAAAAAAAAAAAAAAATTCGCAATAAGCGACTGGTTTGCGCAAAAGTTATAGCGCCCACAAAATAGGGGACAGAATTATTATTTTTTATTATTTATTTTTTTACTAGTAATGGCGACGATCTGCGATTTTTATTTGGACTGCGACATTATGGCGGACACATCGGACACTTTTGACACATTTTTGGCACCATTCACATTTATACTGTGATCAGTGCTATAAATATGCACTAATTACTGTATAAATGTGACTGGCATTGAAGGGGTTAACACTAGGGGGTGAGGGAGGGGTTAAATGTGTACCCTGCATAGTGTTCTAACTGTGTGTGGAGGGGGACTGACTGGGGGAGATGACCGATCTGTGTCCATATGTACAAGGGACAAAGATCGGTCTCCTCTCTCCCTGACAGGACATGGATCTGTATGTTTACACACACAGATCCATGTCCTTGTCTCTGTAACCGCCGATCGCGGGTGCCTGGCGGATATCGCGGCTGCCAGGCATGCGCATCGGCATCTCAGTGATGCGGCGGGGATGCGCGCACGCCGCCGGCACGCTCGCGCGCCCCCCAGTGGCCAGGAGGAGCGGAGGCCGTAAAAAGACGGCCTCCCAGAGATTTAGAGCCACCCTGCGGCCGTACAAAGTCGTACGGCCGTCGGGAAGTGGTTAAAATGCGACGTTTGAATTATAAGAAGTACTTGTAAATAAGGAGGTAATTATTTACCTCTACATCTGCCTGTGCTGCCAAACATTGAAGATCATACCCAGAAATCTCTACAGAAATTGAGCATTCCAGGTGGGTCAATGTCCTGTGACCTCTGCAGCACTCAGTGGTTCCTCCTGCAGGCTGCTACATTAATGCTGAAACCTTGTAGTAAGGTAGGGGTTGAGGGTAGGAACCACTGAGCGTAGTGGTGTACACGCGAGATCAACACTCACTGAAGACTTGATATTGTTAGTTTGTCCATTTTTGCCTTAGCTGTTCTTCTGATTGATTGATTGATTGATTGATTGATGAATATTAAATTACTCATCCAAAAATATAAGAAATTCAAGAGGGCTTAAGTTGAAGCAGTCTATGACCACTGGAATGTGCTTAACATTTCAGCATGTGGACTTGAGAGTTGCAGTATGTACTTTATAGCTTTTACTTAAAGCAGAGTCCCACCCAAAAATGGAACTTCCACTTTTCGGATTCCCCCCCCCCCGCCGGTGTCAGGGGGGAGGGGGGAGCAGATACCTGTCTAATACAGGTATTGCTCCCACTTCTGGGCATAGATACCCGAGCCCCTCGCGGGTATCTACACCACTTCCGGCGCCTTTTAAATCCCTTTTAAGGAACTCCACTTTAATTTGAAAGAGAGAGTAGATGGTATAGATGTATAATATATCATTCTGAACATTCTATAGTACAATTCTGCATTTAGAGATTAGAAAATACCATATTTTTGTAAATTTTGTAAATGTATGTTTACAGCAAAAAAAAGGACACATTTGCCTGGAATTTGTGAGTTTATAAAGAAAAACATAATAATGCTGACAGAGACACAAATTCTTGGAACATGAAAGAGTAGATCTAAGGTCACTCTGTTGATGAGCATGAAAAGCATAGCTTAGGTCCTTATACTGTATATAATTACACCGAAAATGGTCAACAACTGGACATCTCCGCCAGATGTGCATGAAGGAGGTATCTCCCAGAATGCTATCCTCACAGATTAATTTTAAAAGGTCAATGAGTAGTTAAACTCTTTACACACTGTGTATTGATGGGCATACTGTCCATACTTGTATTAAAACAATACTTTAAATTAAAAATAAATGACATCTTTCAAAAATGAATTACACTAAAGGGACAGTTTGATCAATAAATGATAATTTCCACTAATAAGGATTGATTGGACCTAGCAAAAAATCCAGTCAAATTCAACCAAAATGTTCCTTTGCTGTGGCTAATGATTAAATCAAGAGAAAAATAATACAAAAGTTTATGAACGATTGATTGTAATTGTTACGTGTAGGCGCAGCATTATATTTTACTTTTGCATAAATGCCTTGCAAATAATTTCTAAATCTGGCGCTATTCTGTTAGTATCCACACCAAAAGAATGACCAATGCCCAAGGTCTAAGACACAACTTTTTTTTTAATTAGATAGATTTTATTGAGTTTTCATTGAGTTTTCTGTTGGATTTTCAGAACAGAATACGAAATATAAAGAACAGTCTGAATACTGTATTAAAGGAAAGGAGTCAAGCAAGAATGGCATTAAATATTTAGTGCAGTATATGCATAGGTGTCCTACAATCACAAATTTTAGGGCTAGATTCACGTAGATCGGCGCATCTTTAGAGCGTAACATAGAGAGGCAAGAACAGTATTCACAAAGCACTTGCTCCCTTTGTTGCGCCGGCGTAACGTAAATTGGACGGCGTAAGCCCGCCTAATTCAAAGTAGGAAGGTAGTGGGTGTGATCTATTAAAATGAAGCGTGACCCCATGTAAATGAAGGGCCAAACGAACGGCACATGCGCGCGCATGCTCAGAATCACGTTGCATATACTCCCTAAGATACGACAGCTCAATGCCTACGATGTGAACGTAAACCTACGCCCAGCCCCATTCACGTACGACTTACGTAAACGACGTAAAATACGACAGCTGTTCCCTGGTCCATACCCTAACATGACTTACACCTGCTTTATGTGGCTTAACTTTACGCCGGATGTACGCCTTACGTAAACAGCGTAGATTACTGTGACAGGCGTAAGTACGTTCGTGAATCAACGTATCTTGCTCATTTACATATTCGACGCATAAAACAATGGAAGCGCCCCTTGCGGCCAGCGTAAATATGCGCCCAAGATACGACGAAGTAGGAGACTTACGTCGGTCGGATGGAGCCAAAATTCAGGCGTATCTTATTTCAAGATTCAGGCGCAGAGATACGATGGCGCATCCTTGCACTTACGCGGCGTATCAGAAGATACATTGGCCTAAGTGCTTTCTGAATCCGGGCCATAGTGTGTAAGCATCCTTAATAAAGCAATGATTTCTTGCATTCAAGCAAACACTTTTTACTGTTAGAGTAAATTCTGTTCTCACTTGTGAATGCAAATATATTACAGTTAGCCAGAAAATAAGTAACCTGGTGTAAAACACAGACAAAAGCCGGAGCAATATTAAAGATAAAAAAAATCACAGGTAAAAGTTTATTACATTGGTGCATGTATATTAAATTTACCAGTAAGAGCTAAGCTACCTTGTAAAGTATTTTAATTATGGGCACAAATATTGTGAGACGATCCACCATACACAGTCATAAAATGTTTGCATGTGTTAACACTCTATAAAATACAAAAATTTATATCAAAGGAAAGTACAAAAAGCAAATATGAATGAGCAACTTAAATGCCCAGTAACAGATTAGTTCAGGTTAAGCAACTTTGGTATTATACAATAGATATACAATTTAATTCTATATAAAATATTTTTCTGAATAGTTTATAGTATATTTATGCAGATTATATATCATATTTTTTAATATTTTGTACATTTTTGTTTACAGCAAAAAAATGTTTTTTTTTTTTTTTTTTTGCCATTTGTGAGTTTATAGAGATTTTTTTAATTTTGACAGAGACACAAATTCTTGGAACATGAAAGTATAGATCTCAGGTTCCTCTGTTGTATGTATTGATATATACACCAAAAAATGGTCAACAATATCATATCTCCACTTAGGGGCAGATCCACAAAGATCTGCCCCGGCGCAGCGTATCTGAGATACGCTACGACGGCGTAACTTACTTTTTTTGGTTTGAATCCTGAAAGAATTTGCGTCGTAAGTTACGGCGGCGTAGTGTATCTCTCGCGGCGTAACGGTGCCTAATTCAAATCGGCGAGTAGGGGGGCGTGTTTCATTTAAACGAAGCGCGTCCCCGCGCCGAACGAACTGCGCATGCGCCGCCCCTAAATTTCCCGCCGTGCATTGCACTAAATGACGTCGCAAGGACGTCATTGTTTTGACGTGGACGTAAATTACGTCCAGCCCGATTTACGGACGGCTTACGCAAACGAAAAAGAAAACTTAAATTATACGCGGGAACGACGGCCATACTTAACATTGAGTACGCCACCAAACATCAGCTTTAACTATACGCCGGAAAAAGCCGACTAGAGACGGCGTAAAAGAATGCGAAGGGCGCTCGTTCGTTCGTGGATCGTCGGAAATAGCTAATTTGCACACCCAGTGGACGCCGAAGAATTGCATCTTAGATCCGAAGGTGTACGAAGATGTACGCCTGTCGGATCTAACCCAGATGCCGTCGTATCTTGTTTTGAGGATTCAAAACAAAGATACGACGTGGGAAATTCGAAAGTACGCCGGCGTATCAGTAGATACGACGGCGTACTCGCTTTGTGGATCTGCCCCTAAATGTGCATTAGGAAGAATCTACCAGAATGCTGTCCTCACAGATTCACTTTATGAGGTCAATGAGTAGCTAAACCTGTCATAAATGTTTACAGATATTAATAGTCTATATTTTTAAATTAAAACATTTCCTGTTTTTATTTTATTAATCCGTGGCATACCAATAATCATAGAAGCCCATGGCTGTCATGGGATCTGGTGTGTGAGAAGGCCCCACTGAGGAAGATGTTAAGGCAATTCCAGGTATGAATATTTTTACATAGTTACATTGGCCCATCTTGTACTAATGTAACTATGTATATACTATACCACATCTGTGGGATTCCTCTAGAACAACCTTTCTCAACCCCCCTATATTAGAAGTATACTTTAAATAATTTTTAGGCTTCAGGGAACCCCTGCTTAAACCAATTCATTGGGGGTCAGTGGGAAAAATGCCCCATGCATTGGTGGTCAGTGAGAAGAATGCCCCTTACATTGGTGGCTAACTCTGCTAAGTGGTTTTGGCCCTGGAACTTTGTGGGCACCATCAAATGGGAGGTCAGTTAGCCACATCTCAGGGAACCCCTAGCAACCTCTGGAGGAACCCTAGTTGAGAATAACTGCTGTAGAAGCTGGGGATCACTGTAGCATACACCACTGCTCCACTAGATTCCAGGTCCCCTGCTGCATTGTAAACATAGGAGGTCAGCCGCTGGACACAGGCACCATTCAGAGAATGTTTTGCATTTTCTCAATGAATGCAAAGCATTCTTTAATTGGACAAGGTGGAGAGCGTGACATCAACTCCCCTTCCATAACCCTTTGCATTCATTAAGGAGATGCAAAGTGATCTCTGAATCACACCCATGGCACCCAACTTCCTGTGTTCTCTACACAGATCACTGGAGTAGCAATGTCTGCTAGAGTGATTTTCAGCTTCTAGAGGGATCCCAAAGGTATGGGATATACATAGTTACTATGGTCCAATCTGGACCAATGTAGCTATGTAAAAATATCCATACCTGGAATTCTTCTTTAGGAAGAAACAGTGCCGGCCCAAGACATTGTGCTGCCTGGGACCAAGAATAAAATGCTGCCCCCCCAGAAAAAAAATCACGCCAACCAAAAGGTCCCCACATTCATTATTTTATATCATGATAACTAAAGGGAACCGTCATGGCTCTATACATGTATAAAGGAGTATAAAGAGGACCTGTCATTGCTCTCTACATGTATATAGAGGACCTGTCATTACTCTTTACATGTAAAGGAATATAAAGAGTACTTGACATGGCTCTATACATGTATAAAGGAGTATAACGAGGGCCTGTCATGGCTCTATAGATGTATAACGAGGACCTGTCATTGCTCTATACATGTATAGGAGTATAAATAGGACCTGTCATGGCTCTATACATGTATATAGAGGACCTGTCATTACTCTTTACATGTAAAGCAATATAAAGAGGACCTGCCATGGCTCTATAAATGTATAAAGGAGTATAACGAGGGCCTGTCATGGCTCTATAGATGTATAAAGAGGGCCTGTCATGGCTCTATACATGCATATAGGCGTATAAAAGGACCTGCCATGGCTCTATACATGTATCCAGGAGTATAAAGTGACCTGTGAATTCCCGGCAGCCACAATGTCTTTTGCGCAAACTAATCAATGTATGCTAATTGTGTTTTTTTTTGTACCAAAAATATGTAGAAGAATACATACTGGCCTAAACTGAAGAAAATTGTTTATTTTTCTAAATCTTGGGGATATTTATTATAGCAAAAAGTTAAAAAATATATAGATTTATAGCACAACAAATAAAAACCGCAGAGGTGATCAAATATCACCAAAAGAAAGCTCTATTTGAGGGAAAAAAAAGGACATCAATTTTATTTGGGTAGCGGAACGGGCTGGTGGGCATCAGTATGCTGCCCCCCTAAAAGTGCTGCCTGGTACCCATGGTACCACCCGGTCCCATCATAGGGCCGGCCCTGGGAAGAAAGGTTACCACCAGATTCAGCACTATATTATTAAGACTTTAAAGACTTCTATTGACACAAACCTGAGCACCAGAGAAGTCAATTGTTCAAAAGAACTAACGTCAGATGCACAGGATGAGTCTTTAGAACTGTTGTTGGTCACAGATCACCCGTGCTTTCTCTAAATAGTAAGCAACATTTGCTTAGTTGTATTAACAGATTAGATCTATTGGCATCACTCTGAAATAATTCTGTAATACAATCTTCCCAAGGTTGTATAAAATAAATCTCAGTATATGTTCTTAGGTACTGTAAACACTGATAAGATAGCAAAGGTACTGCAAAATGCCAGAGTTTAAGGGCTCATGCATATGGACATAATTAGAGGCATATGGGCATACTGCATGAAATATGTCTACATTTGCGGCGACTTTGCGCCCCAACTGGTGCATAATTCTGGCCATAGGTCTGTATTGACAAAATACTCTGTATGCAGGTATTTGCCTGTAAATACTGCCACTTGATTTACAGATGCATGCATATGGATGTGTGTTCCCTAATGTGAAACCTCAAAAAGTGTTTTTGAGCAAATACAGTATGTCATAATGTTAAATATTGTGATGATTGTTGTTATTATAGTTACTATGACTCTGGTAAGATCAGTGGCAGTATTATCACAGTAGACACTGCCAAGTGCCACAGAAAAAATTTGCCAGGAAGCCCCATTACAATTTTGCCTACTGTATTGCCTACATGATCTGTAGTTTCACCCCCCCCCCCTCCAATATCTGCCACCACCCCTATCATTCTTGTTTAATGTTGCTGGTGAAATGGGGGAGATGTTTATTCACAATAAATACAAAATTGTTGGAAATCAGAAAAATCACTGGAGGCACAGAGAAGGTGATCATGGTGTTCAGAATAAAGCAGCCATATTGCATGCAGGATATATATGCATATGTATGTATTTCCTGACAGGTTTTCCATTTTTTACATAACCAATGCAAATAGAATGTATCCCTGTTTTAATAAAGTCAATGGCAAAAGCTCATTTAAAATAACTAGTGAATATTTCACCTCCTTGTTTAAATTTCTGCTACCTTGTGATTAATTTACAAGACTGTTGTGCACATTCTGGGCAAATTCCCTTTGGATGGTTTTTATTTTCTGAAAGCACTAATGCTATGCAATTTTGCTAATTAGCCACAGCCATCAAGATATAATGAGGGATCCTCCCAAATTTATGTACATATTCAGTGACCATTTATCCAAATTCTTTCTGTTTGATCAAAAATAGCATCTGTAATATCTAGAGCACAGGTTAATTTAAGAAACATTATCATTCCACAGAGAAGGGGCATGCACATAGGACTGCAACAGTAATTTGTCAAAATTTAGAATCAATGGACCACTTTGATAAAATATATATATTTTGAATCTGGGTGTAGATCTCTTCCTGTTACAATTCCGATATATTGTAACACATGTTTTACTGGCACCCCATCTCATTATCACTAGGCAAAAACAACCTGGCTCCTAATTGTTCAGAGGTCCTTCAGCTGGTTAACACACATTACCACTAGGAACGTGTGTTGGCAAGCAGACGAGATGCCCTCCACACCTTTGACTCCCCTTAGCATTCCTGGTGTACATGGCTTAGCCATAATTATCCCACTGATAACAACATCAACTACCTTGTTTCTTTGATATGTACTGCTACCAAAGTTGCCTTGTATTTACCTTCTTTTCTTCTATTTCTTCTCACGTTTTCCAAATAAGAGCCAATAATGCATGCCTTGCATGGCATAGTTTTTTTCTGATGCATATTATGTTATTGTCTCTTTATATAAGTACCTTTGTACGTTTCTATGCTTATACCAATAAAAATGTAAATTAAAAAAAAAACACATATATAAAGTTGTAAACAGGCCATACCTAAGATCTCTCATCATCAATACAGAAAAATATATTTCTTTATCAGTTAAGGCCAATGTGTATTCTGCTACATGTTTTTGGTAAAAAATCCCAATAAGCATATATTGATTGGTTTGCGCAAAAGTTATAGCGTCGACAAACAATGGGATATATTTATGAAATTTTAATTTATTTATTTATTTACTAGTAATGATGGTGATCAGTGACTTATAGCAGGACTGCAACATTGCGCCGGACAAATTGGACACTAAGTGGCACTTTTTTGAGGACCAGTGACACCAAAACAGTGATCAGTGCTAAAAAATATGCCTTGTCATTGTACTTAGGACACTGGTATGGAAGGGGTTAACATTTGGGGTGATCAAAGGATTAAATATGCCCCTAGGGAGTGCTTTTTAACTGCGTGGAGAGTGCTTGTACTGCTTAGCAGAAACACAGGTTTTCTGTCTTCCCTTGTCACAGAATGGCGGTCTGCCTTGTTTACACAGGCAGACTGCCGTTCTGACTCTCTCAGGAAGGATTGGTGGGTCCTGGCCGACATTGGGTCCACCGGACTCGCTGATTGGCTCCAGCTGCGTCCAAACACAGTGGGAGCTGGTCACAGGCAGCCGCGAATTCAGAAGAAGCAATCATGTACAAGTGCTTGATTTCACCTGTACGAGACACAGCCCCACAGTATATGAATGTGGGGCAGTCAGCAAGTGGTTATTCTAAGGCACTGTAACTTTCTATAAAATTCAATACATTATGGTAACCTGGAGGATTTCTGAACACCACTGATGTACACAATGTCTCCAAGAATTACATTTTTTGCTTGTGTGATGGGCCCATTGAGTTTCCTATACGTTTGCACTAGGATACAAGTCATTTTTTAGGCATCCACTGCAATAAAAATGCCATTTTTTTTTGATGAGATACTTCTAGGGATGACTTTAGAAAAATAAACTGATGTTTCATTTTTAAGTAGATGCTGGAGAGCTAAATATGAACTCCAGCAGATATACAAGAATAAAAACATTTTCTCTTAATGGATTTTTTTAAATCCAAGCAATGTAAGTGCCTAAAACTTGGCATTGGCCTCTTTTAATCCCTGTACAGCAGAGCTCAGGCCATCTCAAAATCATAATCAAAAGCAAGTACTCCTTCCACTGTGCTGCTTCAAACTTTAAATCCAAAATGACTACCGGTAAGTTCAGCAACACATGAAAAAAAATTAGAGAAAGTGCCTCCTATAGTGCAGTATCCGAGGGGTTAAAAATTAAACCACTCCACCCCAGCTAGCATTGAACTCACATTTAATGAAATTTTAAAAGCATTAAAATGACATGACAGTCTCACTCAGTAGTAGTAGTAATTGTAGACCACCGCCAGGCTCCACCTCTACTAGTTTCACCACATCCCACGTGGCTTCATCTGGAGGAAGTTTGAAGCAGCACAGTGGAAGGAGTTCTTGCTTTTAATTACTTTCATCCTTTGAGCCACCAAGATTCTCAGACGATCCCTGGGAGGGAATGTTTGCACAGGGTGCAAGGTGTGTTTGACCCCTTGCATGGTCCTTTAAAGGAGGTGAGCGAGCATTGCATGAGGTGGTGGGAGCACTCCGTTCATGGAGGTTGTTTAAAGACATCACACAAGCTTGTTTTGTGTTTGTTTGCACAACATGAATTCATTCATTTTATGTTTTTGGACTTTTTTCATATTATTGCAATATCAGCTCTGTGGGAGCACATTAGTGACAGCTGCAGTAAAAAGTTATCACCACTATATGTTTTTCTAAGTTTTACATTGCATACCATATTAGCGCGCAACTACCTCTATTTTTATATATATATATATATATATATATATATATATATATATATATATATATATATATATATATATACGTTCTTGGGTCTACAAACTTGCTATGACCATTATGCCAGTTTACACTTCAGTTGGGGGCAGTAAAACCCTGCTGTTCTGCCATGTTTTCAACACCCCTCAATCACTCCCTTTTAGCTGGGAAGGCAGCGGCCAGGGGTGTACACGTGTCATGGCCATAAAGTTTTGCTTTATGGCTGTATCAGGAGTTATACTCCCTGTTCCGTTTGGCAGTCATTGCCACCCACTGAATGCAACCCATTTAAGTGAATAGGGCTGCACTGCAACCGTACACGTATATAGTTGCGGCATCCTCAACACTATACACATCCAGAGCCGCCTATCAGTGAATGGAGATGTAGCGGCTTTGCAGACACAGTCACACATCCAATTTTGACATAAATGCGGCCCCTAATGCAGATAGTGTGTGTACAGCCTCTGCATCTCTATTCACTAACATAGACAGATCCAAGCAACTTCAGACGTGTAAAAGAAATGCCTCATTCATGTTGTACCCATGTGAATGAGACTTAAATAACATGTAAAAGGGGGGGGGGGGCTGTAACAAAAAATGGATGGGAACAGCCACAAATCCACAATGGCAGGATCAGAGTGGAGAATTATAGTAGATAGATCGTGCCAATAGAGCATTCAAGACATTTAAGAAGCCAAAGTTTTACTCAGGCCATGGGATTTAATATGCAGTCATGACCCTGAATAATCAAGCTGTAATCAGTAAGTAAACCAGTGTCCAGATCATGCACACTAAATTATATATACAGTGCTCAGCATAAATGAGTAAACCCTAACAGATTTTTACTTTCCTTTCAGAATCAACATTTTCTATGCGACACTATACTTCAAAATACTCCCACAAATGGAGGGCCATAAATTGCAACCAAGATTTATTAATTTGCACACACAAAAAAGGATTTTTTCCTAACAAATTCATTCAAGACCATTTTGCAAAAATGAATATACCGCAATTAAAGTCTTAGGAACAAAGCTACATTTTAGACAACAAAATCCTAATTAACAATAATTAAACTACAGGTGAGTATAATTATTCATTAAACAGGTGTCCAGCTGACCAATGGTAGCCCGTCCATAGGGGGCGCCCAGGCGTCGCCATTCAGCTGAAACCATGCCCATTTTTGCCAAGTGGGAAGGGTCAAAAAGGAAGGGTGGGGTCTGGCACCCCCAGTTCCTAAAACTTCTACAGCTGCCACTGCAGCTGACAGTTGATTATAAAAGGGCATTACTTAACAAGGAAAACCCCTTCCCATTTTATGCTGTCAGCACCACATGAAAGAGAAATGTCACAAGGCCTAAGAGAGAAAATAATTTATTTACACAAGAAAGGTGAAGGCTACAAGAAGATCAGCAAAGTTTTACTTATCAAGTCAGAATACTGCTGAAAAAGTGAAACAAAAATTTAACAAAGATGGAACTGCAACCATCGCACAGAGATGTCCAGGCTGTCCACAAAGGTTAACACCTTGACAGGAGCATCTGCTGGTGAGAAGGGTTGAAGAAAATCCCCATGCAAGCTCACTGCAGTAGGCTAAAGAAGTAGAAAGGCAAACTGGGGTGATTGTTTCCTGTGACACAATAGAGGAATGGCATGCATGGGTGTCGTCCTCTTCTAAAGCCCATGCACAAAAAAGCCTGTCTAGAATTTTCCGGGGCCCATGCTGAAAAAGAATACGACTACTGGGACTCTGTACTCTGCAGTCATGAAACCAAGATAAATGTTTTTGGAACTGATGGCTTCAAAACTGTATGTCGTCACAAAGATGGGGAGTACAAAGAACAATGCATGGTGCCTACAGTGAAAAATGGTGGTCGCAATCTCCTTCTGTGAGGCTGCATGAGTGCTGCTGTTGTCGGTGAGCTGCATTTCATTGATGGTATCATGAATTCACAGATGTACTTGAAAGAGAAGATGCTACCATCACTCCGTGCCCTTGATCGACACACACTTTTTCAATATGACAATGATCCAAAACACACATCTAAGGCCACTGCATTATCTGAAGATGAACAGGGTGAAAGTGATTCAGTGGCCAAGTAAGTCTCCTGATCTGAACCCAATCGAACACCAATGGGGCATTCTGAAGAGACAAGTTGAGAATCACTCTCCATCCAGAATCCAGGCTCTAAAAGAGATCGTTCTTGAAGAATGAAAAAAGATGTTGCAATATGTCACGAACTTGGTAATTCCATGCCTAGAAGACTTGGTGCTGTCCTTACAAATCATGGAGGTCGTACAAAATACTAGATGTAGTCGTTTTTGTTGTGGGGTATATTTCATTTTTGCATGAACTAATTTAAGTACAACTGAAGATTTTGTAACCTAAGTTATATTATTAGCCTTATTTTTATGTAATGAGCTAAACAAATGATCTATAAAACACAGAGTTGTCAAAATTTTGGAAATTGTTCTTGTGTTCATTGCAATATTGAATAAAATCGTACTTTTCAAAAGGGGTGTACTCGTGCTGAGCATTGTATATTTGAACAAGAAATAATATCATTTTAAAACAAGCCCTAAGTCATTTAAAATGCATACAAGAATATGACCTGAAACACCAATAATGGCAAGCCTCCATCCCTAAGTAGTAGCTACAAAAAATAAGGGGGAATGGGACTATAAATGAGGCTTGACATACGCCACTGATGATATATAGAATACAAAATTCATAGGATTTATTTTATAATCATATTGAACATAAAAAAACTATTGAATCAATCAACAATAGATTAGTGGTCATAATGACTTGCACATACAATATATAGGCTCATATGGTACATATATTCAATAAACATGATTAATAATACATTAAAAAACACTTGTTACAATCATCATATATGCAAATTTAATAGGAAGAAAAATCTTCATGGATAACTCATACATCCCACATAAACAATGCATATAATATGCTTGCTAATGTGGGATGTATGAGTTATGAGTTAGACTAATTAAAAAGTCCCATTTCTCCTCCCCCTATTTTTGAAGCCCTAAGTCATCTCTGTATCTATAAGCATTCTGGAGAAAATATATTTCACAACACAGGAAGTGAAATCAGCTTTCTTCTCTGAGAGCTGCCAGTCCTTTTATTTAAACGACCAGCATATTTTAGAGTGTTTTTTGGTCTTTGAAAATCTTTTGAAAGGAATAACCTATCATTAAATGCAACTAGAGATGTTAGGGATGCTTGTTTACTGCTTGCCAATAATATATAAATAGTTTAATGTCCACAGTCTGGGCACAGGTGCATCATAAGGAGTCCTAAATAGTACCTAAATAGATTGATTGTTTTGAATAGATAGGGGAAGGGTTAGACCCTCTTTCAAGTTTTTATTGTTGATCATATCTGGGAGGAGATTAACCCTTTATTTATACTGGAGGCCATTGTCACTAAAAAAGGTCCCTTTCACATGGGGTGGACTGCTGCTGTGATTCACTTGCTCAGCGGGGGATTTGTCTGTTGATCCATGCAGGTCCATGTCCCTCTCCTCTATGGGCAGGCAGATGTAAATGGACTGCTTGTCCGTTTATACCCTATTGCCATTCAATCTAATCTGCTGGAAGAGAAAGGAATGGATCTGCATCCATCTCTTTTTGGCAGATTAGATCAGATTGAATGTAGGCAGGTGTAAACGCACACATGTGCATTTACGCCCACCTCTCCATAGGAGAGAATGGAGGTTCCAATCAGGTCCACCTGAAAAACGGACAGGTTGACCCGATCAAAATGTCTGTGTGAAAGAAAAGATAGAGAAATACACATTTTGAAGTTATTCCCAAAACAAGAGGAAAGGGGAAATCTTCTGAGAACACTTGTTCTGGGGACAATTCTCCAAGGCCCTGGTGCCCATCCTGCGGCCCTTTGGTATATGATGTGCAGCTCTCTGACCTCAGCAGTCTGTAGGGGGAACATTGATTAGGGTAATAGAATTGATCTCTACTAGCCTCAGCTAACATGTTCTCCATTTTGTTTTGTCTTCTGCAGCCATCCCCAGCCAAAAATGTAACATGTCCACACCCTCTGACCCTTATTTTCTTTATTATATCTGCAGTTTCTGTGAGTCCTCCCAAGTATAACATATATTGAACAGAGCTGAGCTAGTTACCGATGCAGCGTTCTGGTTGGATCCCAACTGTAAAGTCAGGATCTTTCCCCAGCCTTAGCCCACTCTCAGCTGAAAATGGGGCATGGGATTATGACTCCTGTGATCCATCAGAGAAGTATAGCCAAAAAAGCTTCGGCCATACTCCTCCTTTATTGATGCTGTGTGTTTGGGGATTTACTGTTACATTACATTGGGAGAGCTATTGGTACACCAATCAAAAGTAATCATACACCCACAATGAATCATTATATCATAATGTAATATGGTTTCTCATTTTCCTTTAGAGATATAGGGTATATATTTACAGATAATTGGTTTCCCTGGATGAGCAACTTTATAACAGTTAAAAGTATGATATTGGACTTAAGAATTTTAAAAACCCTTTACATTTTTTCATTTATTTAGGTATGTGCCCTCTAGGGGATAGGGAGACCAGTTTATGTGTTTTTTATTTTATTTTCTGAACTATTAATTGTTTTCTTAAGTATTGTTGTTTTATCCTTATGTAATATAAATTCAACCACTACCCTATAAATGGTATATATAAAATATATTATCCTTCTTTTTTATTACTTCCCAAACTCACAAAACATCAGACAAAAACACACATTAAGATTTGGAAATCCACCCTGGAGCCTTGCCATGATTTGAAAATCTAAACTTCAATTTTCAGTATTTCATATATAAAGAGGTCTCAGCTAGTCAAATTGCAGATAACCAAATGTCTACCCTCAATAATCTACTAAGCATTTCAGTTTACGTAGCTTATAAATAAATGTAGGTAAACAATAATATCCATGATCCTCTATTCTCATTTAGTGCATATAGTTTTCTCTTGATTTGGCGACTGCATTATCAATACATTGCTCTTTTACATTAATAATACAATTGCAGTTACATACTGTATATACTTATAAACTTTATGACAAAAAATACTTACTATCATTGTGCGCAGTTTAGGCTGAGGTTTTCTGATTCCATGAAGCAATAACACATAAGCATAATATAATTTGCATGCACCATCTCCAGGAATTGATTCTATATTACATAAGGGTTACATGTAGACCATAACATTTTTCTCTTGCATCTTATAAGTTGGTACTCCATTATGGTCAATTTGCACAATAAAAAATATGTTATGGTCTTTGTATTCAACTTGATATTCAACTTCCATACGTAACATATTCCAATGTAACATATACAGTGGGTATAGAAAAGAATCAATTCCTTTAAAATAATCACATGTTGTTGCTTTGAAGACAGAGGGGCAGATCCACAAAAGGATTACGCCGGCGTATCTATTGATACGCAGGCGTAATTTCAAAATTCTCGCGTCGTATCTTTGTTTTGTATCTGGGATCGATCCGACAGTCGTACGTCTTAGTACGCCGTCGGATCTTAGATGCAATTTTTCGACGGCCACTAGGTGGCGTTTCCGTCGAAATCCGTGTCGAGTATGCAAATTAGCTATTTACGGCGATCCACGAACGTACGTCCGGTCGGCGCATTTTTTTACGTCGTTTTTGTTCGGCTTTTTCCGGCGTATAGTTAAAGCTGCTATATGGTGGCGTTCTCAATGTTAAGTATGGCCGTCATTCCCGCGTACAATTTTGAATTTTTTACATTGTTTGCGTAAGTCGTTCGCGAATAGGAATTTGCGTAGAATGACGTAACCGTCGTAAGCATTGGCTTCTTCCGGTCAAATTTTGAGCATGCGCACTGGGATACCCCCAGGGACAGCGCATGCGCAGTTAAAAAAAACGTTGTTTACGTCGGGTCATGACGTATTTACATAAAACACGCCCCCATTACATCCATTTGAATTCCGCGCCCTTACGCTGCCAGAGATACACTACGCCGCCGTAACTTACGGCGCAAATTCTTTGTGGATTCAAAATAAAATAAATAAGTTACGGCGGCGTAGTGTATCTTAGATATGCTGCGCCTGGCGTACAGATGCGCCGCTGTACGAGGATCTGCCCCAGACAGTTTTTGTTTTATCCAGCTGTATTTACTCTGTGCAACTTATAACATCTATGTGAAAGATATAACACCAACATGTCAGAAAAAAGGAAAAATTCAAAAACAGAGTCACTGAGTTGGAAGAAGGATTACCCCACTCCTAAAAATTACTTTAAAACTGAATCAGATGTAGCTAATCACCTTCTCAATGGCACTCAAAGCCATTTGACTTTCAACTGTGAACCATGTGTTGTCATTTTGATTGGCTCAGTATGAAAAGAGCTTTCCTGGAGCATTTTATTTCCTGGTAGTGCAACTGAAGCAAACAATCAACTATGGGTGGCAAGGCACTGTCAAAAGATCTATGAGATAATGTTGTGGACAGGCACAAGTTAGGAGATGGATACAAAAAATGTCAAAGGCTTTATCAATGCTTAGAAGCACAGTGAAGTATTTTATTAAGAAGTGGAAGGTATTTTCTTGTGAACAAAAAAAGAAGTGGAAGGTATTTGGTACAGCACAGACCCTTCCCTTGGTCAGGACATCGCTCCGAACTGGATAAAAGAGCCAGGAGGAAACTGGTCAGAGAGGCTACCAAGAGGCCTACTCTGGAGCAGTTGCAGGAATTTATGACAAAGAGTGGTGATTGTGTGCATTTGACAAAAATATCACAAATTCTCCACAAATGTGGCTTGCATGGGAGGGTTGCAAGAAAAAAGCCTCTACTCAAGAAAGTCCACATGTAGTCACGACTGAGCCAAAATGCACCTTGAAGATTCTGAGGCCACATGGAAAAGGGTGTTATGGTCAGATGATACTAAAATTGAATTATTTGGCCTCAACACCAAATTGTATGTTTGTAAGAAATCCAATACAGCTCATCCTCCAAATAACACCATTCCTACAGTAAAGCATGGAGGTTTCAATATCCAATTATGGGAGTGTTTCTCTGCAGCAGGGACTGGAGCACTTGTTAGAAAAGAAGGAAAATGGATAGACCAAAATACTGTCAGATTCTTGAGGAAAATATGTTGCACTATGCCAGAAAGTTGTCAATGGGACGAAGTGCAAAGACAATAAGGATATGGACAGCCGCACTCCAGTAACTTGAAAAAAGACGTGCCCTTTATTGGGTACAGGAAAAAATGCACTACGGGTATCAGCACACAGTGGGATAAACAGCTGACGCGTTTCGCATTGAGTGTCAATGCTTAATCATAGTTATATGTCAATGGGACGAAGGTTTACCGTCCAACATGACAATAACCCAAAACACACAGCAAAAATTACCACAAAGTGGTTGAAGGAGAAAAAGGTGAATGTCCTTGCATGCCCTGTTTAGAGCCCAGACTTAAACCACATTGAAAATCTGTGGAATGAATTGAAGACTGCAGTCCACAAATGCTTACCATCAAATTTAGCTAAATTTGATCAGTTCTGCAAAGAAGAGTGGGCAAAGTCTAGATGTGCAAAGTTAGTAGAGACATATCCTAACAAACTACAGGCTGTAATTAAAGCAAAAGGAGGTTCAACAAAATACTGACATAAGGAGGTGATCCTTTTTCCAACTCAGTGATTCTGTTTTCGATTTTTTTTCCCCTGACATGCTGGTCTTATATTTTTCACTTGGATGTTATAAGTTGCACTGAGCAAATACAGCGGGATAAAACAAATACTGTGTCTGTCTTCATTTCAGGCTGCAAAGCAACAAAATTAGATTTTTTTTAAAAGGGGGTGATTCTTTTCTATACCCACTGAAAAACTAAGCAGCCAATTCTTCCGGGGTTGAAGTGGTTAATCACAGACCAGGGGTTTGAGGTGACCTAGCTGTACTAAATAGGTTGCCAGGCTGGCTCAGTTCGCTGGCACAATAGCATGGATGGAAACTGAAATCAATCAGCAACCATTAGCAAATCACACAATCCTACTGTTATATGTTTTTAGTGGTCTGCCTGAAGTTTAGCCTTAAAGTGAACTACTTAACCTATGTAGAGAGTATTACATTTTAATACTATTGGTGACAGAGTGATCTCAATTGGTCTACAGGGAAATAAATGAAGTTGGTGATAACTTTGTACAGTTTGCAAAAATAACCAATTATCACATGGACCTCTACAAATGTATTGTAATCAAATTGATTACATTTGCAGAGGACAGAGGTAGAAATCTGTAGTTTTGACAGCAAGGTCTAAGGCCTCGTTCACACGACCGAGAAACTCGACGGGTGAAACACATCATTTTCCTCATCGAGTTCCTTGTTAGGCTTGTCAAGGAACTCAACAAGCTTGCTTTGCGTACACACAGTCAAGCGAAAATCTCCTCGTTCTCAAACGCGGTGACATACAACACATACAACGGCAGGGGAAGTTCGATTCCACTGGCTAAACTCTTGGGGCTGGTTTTGCTAATCTCATGTGTTTGCGTGTTAAGTAAAAGTTTGTTAAGAGACGATTTGCACTATTAAGTCTGTTACAGCTTGAAAAATGTGTTATCTCCATTACAAATGCTACTTTTACTCCCGTCTCATACTTAATTCTGAGCAAGCGCGGGTTTCTTAGCATACACACGCTCGAGTTTCTCGTCGGAAACCAGCCCGACCAGGAACTCGACGAGCCAATTTGAGACTCCCGTCGAGGAAATAGAGAACTTGCTCTCTTTTTGGCTCGTCGAGTTTCTCGACAGTTTCTTCGACGAAAATGTACACACGACCGGTTTCCTCGGCAAAAAAATATCTCCCAGCAAGTTTCTTGCTGGTTTTTGCCGAGAAACTCGGTCGTGTGTACGAGGCCTTAGTCAGGACCTGATTGTTGAAGTGGCCACAAGTTTTTGAAAAGCAAGATCAAGGTAAAGATTCAAAAGAAGAAGATCATTAGAGGTGCTCCAAGAAATGATATTGAAAATATTCCACAAAATTACTGCATTAATCTAAGCAGCAGATTTGCCAAACTTGATACAGGAGATTGGGAGCCTGAAGAGTTATGGAACAACATCAAAACCATAAGTATTGAAGAAGATGAAAAAATGAATTAGGGAAAAAGTGAAGAAGTGACCATGGGTTTCAGAAGAAACGTGGCAGAACAAAGAAGACAAGCCAAAAAAATAACAAATGAACCAAGAATTTCAACGGCAAATTTGGAAACATAAAGAACGATATCTCAAGGATATTTGGCAGAAATATGAAGTGGAGTATGAAAAACCAGACTTTGCGGCAGAAATTCCAACCTAGATTGGGGATGGTTTAAGACTCTAATGCAACACGACACAACACAACATTTTTTAAATTGGTCGTGAAAAACGGTCGTGTGTATGCTCCAGAGCATTTTTCTTGACGCGAAAAATGCCTGTTAAAAATTTAGAGCCTACTCTATTTTTTCTCGTCCTTTTTCACGTCGTGAAAAACGGTCATGTGTACACTTTAACGAGGGGAAAAAACGTGCATGCTCAGAAGCAAGTTACGAGGAAATTAGCAAACAAAAGCAGCCCAAAGGGTGGTGCCATTCGAATGGAACTTCCCCTATATAGTGCCGTCGTACATGTTGTCCAGGGCCGTCTTTAATATGGTTTGGGCCCAGGGCAAACATTTTTTTTGGGCCCCCCTCCAGCTTATTTTGGGCCTGGCTGGTTCACATGTATGTTTTGGCGGTCCTCATTTGTGCAGGTACAACAGCCCATTGATTTGAATGGGCTGCCATGCCTTTGTTTCCTGCAGAAAAAAGGTGCATTCAGCATTTTAAAAATACAGTTGCCTTGAAATCCATTCTGCTTTTGCACCATGCTACTTTCCTGCAGTTCTTGCACACACAAACACACTGTGTTTTTAAAAGCGTGACCTAAACGTCTAAGTGCTGTATTTCAGTGCTTGATGGGCATAGACGTGCCGTGTGCGCAGCCTATTACATGAGGCATGCGCTTTTCTTTGCAGGAAACGCAGGCATGGCGGCCTATTCAAATGAATGGGCTGCTGTGCCTGCGCAAATGTGGGCCGCCAAAACACATACATGTGAACCAGCCAGGCCCAAAATAAGCCCATCAAGCAGTTAAATACAGACAGTAATGCCATGTGTTTTGAGGCTTTACTCAGCCTGGACTGCAGGTCTGGTCTGTGATTTAAAGAGTTCCTCTATTTTACACATGGCATGGCATGGGTCCCATGGTGCTAAAGAAGAATGGACAGACGGTGATGTGACCCCATGCCATGCCATGTGTAAAATAGAGGAACTTTTTAAAACACTGACCAGACCTGCAGTGAATCATCAAATATTATAAAGACTTTGGGCACACTCTACAGAAAACTTCTATTTACAATATAGATTAGCAAACAGTGACATACCTTGAGGAGCAGGACATGAAGAAGTCAACCTCGGGAAGAGCAAACTGGGGATGTTATAAAATCACATTCTAATTCACTTTTAAATACAAGCAGCACCCAGTGGCAAGAAGGGAGAAGTGCATGTCTAAAGGGAAGCCAGGGGTGCTGTACATTTTAAAACACTGGGAAGGGAAGCAGTACTGTCACTGGCTGCGTGCCGCTGATGATTTTCAGCCTGATTTGTGGGCAGCACAGGGGCTTAACGGGCGGCAGGGCCGCCATCAGGAATTATGGGGCCACTTACACAGCTTCAGGCATGGGCCCCCTGGAGCAGAGAACCGGGGGGGGGGTGCTGCCGCCTGAAATTGAGAAGCGGGGGGGGCTGCCGCAAATTTAGAAGCAGGGGGCCCTTTACAAAAAAAGAAATAAAGAAAGAAATAAAGAAAAAATATATATATAAAAAAAGGGGTGTAGCCATCCGGGGCCCTGGGGACCTCTGGGCCCTTTAATAAAAAGAAAAAAAGAAATAAAAAATATATATAAAAAATATATTTTAAAAAGGGGGTTGCCATCTGGGCCCCTGAGGACCCCTAAAAAAAATTGCCCCTCCGGACCCCTAAAAAAAAAAAAAAAAAAAAAAATTTTTTTTTTTTTTTAAAGGGGGTTGCTTTGGGCCCCCAACAGTGACAGGGCCCAGGGCACCTTCCCCATTTGCCCTGCGGTAAAGACGGCCCTGATGTTGTCGTACCTGTTGTATGTCACCGCACTTTGCCCAAGCATTTTTTTTCACGATCGTGTGTATGCAAGGCAGGCTTGAGAGGAATCACGTCGAGAAAAACTTTGTTTTTTTCCATGACGTGAATAACGGTCATGTGTACGCGACATAAATGTTGATACTGAACAAATCAGAGAATATCAAAAAGAGAAAAGATTAGCCCGCATATTTATGTTTCAATGGTATTTATTAAAGAATTTTCCATACAAGGATACAGAAAAATATTCTCAACATTTCATTGTACAAAAATAATCCAACACAGTGGGAACATAACATCACAGTCCAATTAAGTGCAGTAAACAAGTGACATTGCAAAATCGGGCCAGGGCCCATCAGTGCGCTAATATGGCTTAAACTGTCCTATTGCTTCTAGGACCAACATCCCACTAAAAAATTCCAGTTCCCGCAGGAGACCCGTCCGTCCCCAAGGGCCACCCCCCCCAATCAAATAAAGCAAAAGAAAGGGAAGCATGGCCCTCAGACCGCACAGGCCCCAAACCAGCCTGCACAAACTAACAACGATCCTACAAAGTCATACGAAATATAGATAGTAAAGTATAGAAAAAGAGCAGAGGGATGAAATGAAAGTCGAAGATAGGCTAAAAAAAGAATAGAGAGGAACAAAGAAAAAAAGGGGGGGATGAAAGGAGCCCCGGCCCAGCACCCAAGCCTATCCACTACATATAAGCTAGATCGTGATCCTCTTGGGCTCGTTTGTAAGGTATGCAATCCATGGGTCCCACACTCTATGGAACAATTTCATTTTGTCCTGCATTAATGCTGTAAAGTGGATGTAAACCCCTGACATCTCCCATTTGAGACAGAGAAAGGGACAGAGGACATTAATTCCCCAGTCCTTTTCTCTGCACAGAAGATGAATGGAGAGAAGACAGCGTCTCTCCTCCATTCATAAACTGAGCATAGTAACACACAGGTTACTCTGCTCGGTTATCACAGGACACAGAGTGCTCGGTGTCCCGTTCAGAAAAGAAAGGAGCTGGTAATTGACATACCAGCTCCTTTCTCCGCTCTCCATCCTGACAGATCACCCGCCCCCGTCCCCCCTCTCAGCCCTCGGGAGAGGAGAGAGAGGGGAGAGAAGCCGGCAGCTGAGGAGGGCAGAGGAGGAGGAAGACACGGGGGGTGTGAACACATGGGAGTGTGAATACACGGGGGGAATGTGAACACAGGGGGGGGTGAACACACAGGGATGTGGACATACAGATCAGGATGAGGGGGGGGCGGAGGAGGAAGAAGACACAGCGGGGGGGAGGTTGTGGACACACGGAGAGAGGGACGGGGGGGGCGGAGGAAGACACGAGGACAGTCGGGGATGATCGGTGCGATGGGTCAGCTGTGGGCACTGATCCCCCCTGCATGGCTTTTCAGGTGAAAGCCGCGGGAGGGAGAGAAGCAGATGATGAAAAGTCATGCAGGGGGGATCGGTGCTCACAGCTGTCCCATCGCACCGATCATCGCCGACTGTCACTGGAGATTGATGTGTGTACAGAAATGACAGGGGGCCGTGAGCGCGCTCTGTTTTTACCAAGAACGTGCTTTGCCTCTACTGTGCACGCTCTGTCCAAGGGGAGTTTAGAGGTGGGCAGGGAGTCTGCTGACATCATGACTTCGCCCACCAAGCGCCAATAACAGACCCACCCACTGAATCTGCTGTTTTTGGGGGCTTCTAACTGCTAAACGGGAAACATTTGACAGGTAAGGATACATGCAGGAGGCATGTATAGCCTTCTAGTTCAGCACTATGACAGTACTTTATAATTGATGAGAGTGGGTTTACATCCACTTTAACCTTTCGTTCAACATCAACCAAGTGAGTTTACCTTTAAACTGTTTGAATGGGAGAGCTGCAGACCTCCAATTTCTAGCGATTTTTATCTTTGCAGAAATAAATATAAATGTTAGGAGCTGCCTACAGGATTTAGAGGCCTCAACAACCCTGCCCCCCAGTAACACTTGCTTTGCTGATTTCTGCAAATTAATCTGAGTAAGCGAGTAGAGAAATTAATAAACTCTAATCCAAAACCTTCTAACCTTGGGGCACGTCCACCATATATGATAGGCAGTGCCAGTCTGTCCACATCCTCTAAAGCACTGGGGGGATGCTCCTGATACAAAGGTAGCCAACCTAGCTGGCACCATATACCATCGAAAAAGAACCTTATAATTTGCCTCTATTATTGAGGTATTGATGAGTGATCGAGAAGCTGTATCAGCTAACGAGTGCCATTCGGTCAGGTCTAAATTTTCCTGTATATCTTTTTCCCATTGAATCATATAGTTCAGCTTCCTCAATTCTCCCATCAATAGAAGAAATATGACCCTTCATCTTATCATATTGGGTACACAACCGTTCCATAGGTGTGAGTGTTGTTAAGTCATTTTTACGGGCCAAAGTTTGTATATAATGAGAAATCTGAGTCTATCTTAGCTCTCTATTAAAGGCATATCATACTTATCTATCATAGTCTGTTCCGTTAACATACCCCTATGATCATAAAAGTCAGCTATACGCAGTAGACCCTTATTGGTCCACCACTCGAACGCAAGGGGAGTGAGGCCCGGGGTGAATGCTCTATTCTTCAACAGTGGTGCCAGAGGAGAATGGGGAGATTTCCAAACACTGGGTTCTGGGGACCCTATCCCATAATTCTAGTGAGAAGGACAGGGAAGGGCATAATATCAGAGGTCTCTCTTTAAGTGGAAGCCACATAATGTGAGGCACAGATCTGGGGAGACAGGAATATGATTCCATAGTCATCCAGATAGCCTGGGCCTGCTGGGAATGGAATCTAGCGAGCTGTGCTAACTGTGCAGCATGGAAATATTTCTGCAAATTGGGAAGACCAAGTACACCTTTTCGTTTTGGTGTATATAGAGTGCTCTTATTCACCCTGGCCTCAAATATACTGGAATAGTGTTCTTTGAAAAATGTTAAGATCGATTCGGTAGCCCGCACTTTTATATAAAAAAACTATCTGGATAACATAGAAAACTAACTAGTAAGTGATGTTGAAGATGAACCTGAAATTCTAAAGGGAGAAGTCATAGCAGCAATTAAAGCTTTATCAAACAATAAGTCACCAGGTATACTTGGTATTCCAACTGAGTCAATCAGACGCTCCAAAGTTGCTATCCATTGTGTCAACGGGAGAAGATGACTATTAATTTCTGTACCGAAGAAAGGTGATGCTCAGGCTGGGTTTAGAGAAGGTTGAGAATACATTTGCTTCATCAACTACAGCAAAGCACTTCATTGCGTGGATAAATTATGGAGGACCCTTTTGCAAATGGGAATAGCTAAACACATAACTCATTTGATAAAGCGCCTCTACAAAAATGAAGAAACTACAGTGAGAACTGAATAAGACAACACTGACTGGTTTCCAATAACACATGGCATCACGCAGGGATGCATTTTATCACATTACCTGTGCAACCTACATGGTGAGGTCATCTTCAGAAATGCAAATTTGGAAAAAGAGCTTGTCAGTATCAAAGTTGGCAGCCAAAACATAAACAACCTGCATTATGCAGATGACACAACGCTCGTCACCAGAAGCAAAGAAGATATGTTGTATTTGCTGAGAAAAGTGAAAGGCAAAAGTCGTAACATAGGATTAAAACTGAATATTAACAAGATGAAGATCATGAACACAGAAAACGACGACGATTTTGAGCTTGACCGGGAAAGAATAGAAGTCGTAAAGCATTTTAATCTCCTAAGGTCCTTCATAAACAAGAAAGCAACAGTCAGTAACAAAATAGCACATGGTAACTAGCCCTGTCTAAATGTTGTGTACTGTGTTGTCGTTTTTTGGGTCTAGTCAGTGCATTCGGTTATTTACATTTACTTCCTTTGGTAGCTACATAATGAAGACTGTCTACAAAGAATTCCAAGGTAAAGAAATGACATTCAAACAAACATTGGGCTGATCCACATACTCATTTTCTCAGGCCGCGTACACACGATCGGTTCAAACCGATGAAAACGGACTGAAGTTCAGTTTCATCGGTCCAAACCGTCCGTGTGTACGCCCCATCGGTCTGTTGTCCTTCGGACAAAAGTTAGAGAACTTGCTTTAAAATCGAACCGATGGACCGCTGACCGATAGGTCCAAACCGATGGTTAGTACACAAAAGCATCGGTTCAAAACCCGTGCATGCTCAGAATAAAGTCGACGCATGCTTGGAAGCATTGAACTTAGTTTCTTTTCAGCACGTCGTTGTGTTTTACGTCACCGCGTTCTGACCCGATCGGATTTTGAACTGATGGTGTGTACGCACATCAGACCATCAGGCCGCCTTAACGGTGAACCGATGAAAACGGTCCGTCGGACCATTCTCATCGGATGGACCGGTCGTGTGTATGCGGCCTCAGTTGTTAATTACAGCTGTGAAAGCTCGACCCAGCTGAAACAGGACAGAAAGAAGATCAACTCAATTGAGCTTTAGTGCTGGAGAAAGGTTTTATGTGTGCCGTGGACAGTCTGTGGAACTTATGCCACGTACACACAGTTGGTTCATCCGATGAAAACTGACCGATGGATTTTTTCATCAGATATCTGATGAAGCTAACTTTCATCAGTCTTGCCTACACACCATCATTTAAAAATCTGTTCGTGTCAGAACGCGGTGACGTAAAACGACATGCAGAGAAAAACATTAAGTTCAATGCTTCCGAGCATGCGTCGACTTGATTCTGAGCATGCGTGGATTTTTGACCGATGGATTTTCCCACAGACGATCGTTTTTTTCTATCGGTTTTTTAACCATCAGATAATTTTAAAACAAGTTCTATTTTTTTTCCACAGATGGGAAAAAAAACGATGGGGCCCACACACGATCGGTTCGTCCGATGAAAACGGTCCATCAGATGAACCGATCGTGTGTACAGGGCATAACAGATTAATTTAGGAAGCCCTCAAATTGCTTTGTCACTAGAAGCTCTAATGATAAAGTTATGAATGTCCCATTTTTATCATAGAAGAAAGAGATCTTTTTTTTTTTTCCATGAGACTGAATCACTACCTCAGCACAAACTCATGACACCATCACTGAGCAGCGTTCCTTGCATCATCTGGACACTCTTTCTATAAAAGGTAAGTAAAAAGTACAGACTCTACCCCCCACTAAAAATCCTTCCTCTATTTATTGTACTTCCAGTACAAGTTTGCAATCATAGAAGAAAGAGATGACTGGAGAACTATATAATGTTTGGAAAGGTAAAAGAAATCAGGCAAAGAGGAAAACCACCTACTAGATGGTTGGACACATTGACTATAGCCCTGGGAATGACACTGTAAGATCTTGCCAGACTAGCACAAAATCAAATTCTCTTTGGATCTCTCATTCATCAAGTTGCTAGGATGAGTTGATGGCACCTAAAGTGGAGTTCCACCCAAAAATGGAACTTAACTTGCACTTTTGGAACCCAACCCCCCTCCGATGTCACATTTGGCACCTTTTAGGGGGTATTTGCTCCAACTTCCTGGCATAGATCACCGCGGTAATCGTGGTGACCTACGCCACTTCCTGCGCCTACTCTGTCCTCCCCTGCTGTCTTCTGGGAGACACACAGGTCCCAGAAGACAGCAGGGACCATTAAGGACGCGCATGCGCAGTGCAGAACCAGGAAGTGAAGGCACAAGGCTTCACTTCCTGATTCCCTTACCGAGGATGGCAGCGGCAGCAGCCAAGAGCCGACAGACAGATCGGCTTCAGCTGCCGACATCACGGGCGTCCTGGACAGGTAAGTGTCCATATATTAAGGGTCAGCAGCTGCAGTATTTGTAGCTGCTGGCTTTTAATATATATTTTTCCGGCTGACCTACGCTTTAACTAACTTAAAAAATGTTAATTGCAGGACTTTGAAAGTTGAATTCTGAAAATATGAACAAACTACCATCCTGCACTGTAAGGATTAAATATTAATTTTCAACTAGAAAGCGAGTACAAAGATATTTTACTTAAATTATCCCTTTCTCCTTTACTTCTTCTGTCCAATGCTCTGAGTTGTGGGCAGGCTTTCTGCATCCTCATTTACAATGAGGAATTGATGGGCTTGCATTGTACGTGATGATATTACAGTTAACCAGTCACATGGAAGGAGGAGCCTGCAAGGGATACGGTTAATAAATGTGCTTTTACTGGTGCCCTAGGCAAAAAATAGCCCTCAATTCTTGCAGTACGAGGGATGCCCCACTGCAACAGGAGTTTTGCATATTCCCAGAGTTCAACTTTAAAGTGGTTGTAAAACCTTATATATACCCAGTGAAGTCACTAGCCTCAGGTGATACACAGAAATGAAACAAATCCTCATATATAAGTTGTACCTGTTTATCCGGAATTTTCTCTTCTCTAAATCTCTACATCAATTCAAAGTACATCATTTAGAAAGCTTGTCTGAGCTCTCAGAAAGCAGGGGGCCGGAAAGCTAAAATTACCCTCTGCAGAGCTTAGTGAGAGCTGATAGGAGGGAAGAGACATACTCCCTTCACACACAGCACACAGGAACAAAGCTGAGGCTGTCAATCACAAGCTGTTTGCTGGAGCTCCCTTCCCTGTTACCTTTTTACCTCTTGGTGTAAGGAAAACTTGTCAGAAATGACTGATGCAGATAGCAGAGGAACGAAGCAGCAGACAGAAATTACACTTAGTGCTCTGGATTGAGACCAGTACACACTATAGAGGAATATGCTTTGTTTATTTTTCATGTCTGAGGTTTACAACCACTATAAGTTATCGATACCTAGATTATGACAATTAGCGCTCTCATTTCCACACAAAACGGAAATAATGACAAACACCTGTCATCACCATAATATGTAAAATCTATTAGAAAATGTGTAAAAGGAAGGGGATAAGGCTTAAAAGTCTTTTTTTTTTTAATAGACAAAATAAAGAAGACTAAGCAGTTTGGAAAAATTTGGCAATTTTTAAAAGATGGAATTCCAAGATAACAGATCAAAGTCTATAGGGGTTATATAGTAAGTACGCAGTTTGGAAATGCTAAGAAAATGATCATGTTTAAAGTGTAGAATTCATAAATTGGTTGTTATGGGGTTACTGTAACATATACTTCCTTCTAGCTTAGCACAGTACCTTGTTAATAACCTTCTATGAGTTAATCAAAGATGTTATGTGTCTTGAAGATCAGACGTAAGATAAATTAGCCTATTTGTAAATCGCCCAAGCAACGATTTAACATGAAATAATAATAATAAAATGTGATATTTAAAAGCTCTTCATTGCTGATCGCCTTAAGCACATGCTGGGAGGTATTCTCATATCTTGGGGCCTATAGAAAACCCATCACTAGAGAATGCGTTAATTGCTTAATCATATAAATTACAGTCACTTAATCATTTTAATCACCATCATCCAATTATCACAGAGTTATAGCCTCTAAGCTAACATATATGCAAATGTTTGCTCCTCTGTAAGCTATTATCTACCATAGCCTTCTCATGGCTGTCAATAGGCTGTGTCTTGTAGAAATGGTGTATTGTTTTGGTAGAACTTGAGAATCAGACATACTAGTTCTGGTATTATAAAACGCCTAAAACAAATTTTAGCCTTAATGAAACCATATTAATTATGACATGCAGAATATTATCAGTGTGATTTTTAGAACAAACACAAAACAAAAGCAAAGAAAGTTAATTTCAGACATCCAGGGGCCCAGAGCAAACATCTCATGAGTGGGTCCCCGTAATAAGTTGTATTTATGACTTTTTTTCTCAGAGAATAGGTGCAGGAACTCCCCCTTTCCGAGTCACCTCTTTTCTCCGCCACTACCCACCTCTGAGCACCATTCCTTGGTTCCATCCCCTACCCACCTCTGAGCACCATTCATTGGTTCCATCTCCTACCCACCTCCCAGCACCATTCCTTGGTTCCATCCCCTACCCAACTCCCAGCACTATATTGCTTGGTTCCATCCCCTACTCACCTCTGAGCACCATTGCTTGGTTCCATCTCCTACCTACTTTCGAGCACCATTCCTTGGTTCCATCCCCTACCCACCTCCCAGCACCATTCCTTGGTTCCATCCCCTACCCACCTCTGAGCACCATTCCTTGGTTCCATCCCCTACCCACCTCCCAGCACCATTCCTTGGTTCCATCTCCTACCCACCTTCCAGCACCATTCCTTGGTTCCATCCCATACCCACCTCTGAGCACAATTCCTTGGTTCCATCTCCTACCCACCTCCCATTACTGCACTTTTAGACAATACAAAACCACATATCTTTTTGTAATTTGTAAGGAATTTGGTAATTATAACAAGAAAATCAGTAAAATAGTTTTGTTTAGCCAGTAACAATAGAGCCTCCACCAGGAACAATAGATCCTCCTAACAACAATGTACCAACCACAACAAAATTACCCCCCCAGCAACAATATACTCCCGGCAGCAACAGCAGATTTCCCCACAGCCAGCATTAATAAACTCTCTGGCAGCCAGCAACAATAGACCCCTCCCTCAACATAAGATCTCCCCCAGCAACAACTAACCCCCCCAGCAATATAAGACCCACCACCATCAACACTAGGTCCCCCTCCAGCAACAGTAGACCTCCTCAGCAACAATTAACCCTCCAGCTAGAATTGATTTCCCAGCAGTGAGCATCAATAGACCCTGCAGCACACCCCAGCCCCCTTGCCATTACATACAGTCAGTGGTGGAGGTGCAGGAACTGTGTTTGCCCACTGAAAAAAATCCCTAGTTGTATCACGTACAACATCAATTAAGTACAACAAAAGTGTAAGAAAAACAGAAATGGAAGGCGCGCACACCTAGTGCATTACCAGAGATAATTTAATAATATTTTTTTTTGTATAAAAGTGGGTACTCACAAAATGCAACTGACAAAAAGCCATAAACACAGTGCATGGACATGCACAGAACATAGGGTAGAGCTAACGCGTTTTGGGGTTGCACCCCCTTCCTCAGAGCTAGGCTCTGAGGAAGGGGGTGCGCCCCGAAACGCGTTAGAGTACCCCGTGTTCTGTGCATGTCCATGCACTGTGTTTATGGCTTTTTGTCAGTTGCATTTTGTGAGTACCCACTTTTGTTTACAAAAAAATATATTTTTAAATTATCTCTGGTAATGCACTAGGTGTGCGCGCCTTCCATTTCTCTTTTTCTTGTAGTTCCTTTCGGATTACCCCATCTGAGGAAGGCAGCATCCACCTAGCTTTGGGATACCATATATACTTTTTACACCACCATTTTTTCTGATATCTGTTACGTCAAACCTTAGAAGACCTATTAGCGCTGGAAGTGACTGTGTTTTTTTGTATTACAACAAAAGAGTAATATAAGGCTGCCTTAAAAGAGAAGCATGGGAATGCATTTTTTTTAGAATCATACTTACCTAGCTGGATGCAGCATCGGTCCGATGCTACATCTGCCCCCTGGCTCTAAGACTAATGACCGAGCGATCAAACACAGCTGATTGATCAATTCTCAGAGCTCCATGAGCAGAGAGCTGGTGACTGTCAGTCTGAGCAGTGGAGGGAGGTATGTGGGCATATCCCAACCATATGGTCATGATCTTTCCTGAGCCTGGACCGGCTCTGCAATGTCTGCTGAAAATGGGTCACAGGATTGCAAAACAAACTGCACTCCTGTGATTCACGATAGAAGTACAGTCAAAACAGGCTTAAGGTAAAAAAAACTTTTACCTTTACAACCACTTTAAATGTTAAAAAAATAAGACTTGATATACAGTAAGTTTCTTGGAGGAGTCTCCAACCTAATATGTAAGTAACGTACAATTAAAATGCAGGTAACTAAGATATCCTAGATTACATTTAGCTTAACCAGTTAACAACCGCCCTATAGACGATATAAGTCTACAAGGCGGTTGCTTAACTCTGGGAGGACGTCCATGGACATCCTCCCAGAATCGCGCTCCTGCACGCCCTCTGGGGCACGCACACGGGAATCCGGCGCATCACGGATCACGGTAAATCGGCACTGATATTGGCGGTTTACCACGTGATCGCTCCGTCCAATGATGGAGCGATCACTTGTAAACAAACCAGCGTCATGTGATGACGCCGGTTCCTCCCTCCCCTCTCTGTACCGAACGGTACAGTGTGAGAGGAGAGGGGGGAAGAGAGCGGATGCAGCACGAGTGCTGTGGGCTGAATCTGTGACACATGCAGTCACAGATCCAGCCAGCCATCCATCCCTACATGTTAGCTATCCCTGACCATACTGTGCAAAACTCTGCAATACCCCACAGTACTCTGCAATACCCCACACTACTCTGCAATACCCCACAATACTCTGCAATACCCCACACTACTCTGCAATACCCCACACTACTCTGCAATACCCCACAATACTCTGCAATACCCCACACTACCCTGCAACGTCGCCTATGGGGATTTTTAAGTAGCAAAGTTTGGCGCCATTCCACGAGCGTGTGCAATTTTGAAGGGTGACATGTTGGGTATCTATTTACTCGGCGTAACTTCATCTTTCACATTTATGCAAAAGAATGAAGAAAAAATACTAAATTTGCTAAATTTTATAACAGAAACAAAGAAAAATTCATTTTTTTTACCGACTTTTCAGTCTTTTTTCTCTCATAGCGCAAAAAATAAAAAACCCAACGGTGATTAAATACCACCAAAAGAAAGCTCTGTTTGTGTGAAAAAAAGGATGAACATTTCATTTGGGTACAGTGTTGTATGTCTGAGTAATTGTCATTCAAATTGTGAGAGCACCGAAAGCTGAAAATTGGTCTGGTTATTAAGGGGGTTTACATGCCCAGTGATCAAGTGGTTAAGGTATAGTAAAAGCATTTGAGAAGGAAAAAAGTTGATGAGGATAAGAAAAAAAGGGGAAATTGTTTTAGGGGTGGGAGGTAGAACTTGATTTTAATGCATTTACACTATATTACCAAAAGTATTGGGATGCCTGCCTTTACATGCACTTACTGGCATCCCAGTCTAAAGCCCTGTACACACGGCCCAGAATCTCATCAGGAAAAAAACGTTGTTTTTCCTGACGAGATTATTGGCAAGAATACACACATTCCATTCAAAAGAATCGCCATTCTTTTAAATGGCATGAACGCAGTGACGTCATCGACTTTCGATGCCGTTGCCGCCAACTTGCTACACCCTACCTATGCCTTGGAAGCTACCACGAATTGCGTCAAAGTCATTTCGAGCATGAGCTGGTCTCCACGCAGTATACAGACGTTTGGGTTTCTCGGCAGGAAAAAACTGCAGAGAATCACGACGAGAAAAAAGAGAGCAGGTTCTCTATTTTTCTCGTTGAGATTCTGGGCAGTTTTCTTGCCAAGAAAACCGTGCGTGTCCCCCACCCTTTGCAGCTATAACAGCTTCAAATCTTTTGGGAAGGCTGTCCCACAAGGTTTAGGAGTGTGTCTGTGGGAATGTTTGACCATTCTTCTAAAATCGCATTTGTGAGGTCAGGCATTAATGTTGGACGAGAAGACCTGGCCTGCAGTCTCTCTTCTAGTTCATCCCAAAGGTGTTCTATCGGGTTGAGGTCAATACTCTGTGCAGGCCAGTCAAGATTCTCCAACTCAAACTGGCTCATCCATGTGTTTATGAAGCTTGTTTTGTGCACTGGTCCAAATCATTTGGTGAAGGGGGGTGGGATTAAGGTGTGGGATTGCATCTCAGGGGTCGGTGAACGCTGAAGGCATCAGCATACCAATACTTTTTGGACAATTTAATGCCCCCTAATTTGTGGGAACAGCTTGGAGATGGCTCTTAACTGTTCCAACTGCGCACCAGTGCACAATGCAAGGTGCGTAAAGTCATAGATAAGCGAGTTTGGGGTGGAGGAACTTGACTGGTCTGCACAGAGTCCTGACCTCAACTTGATAGAACACCTTTGGAATAAATTAGAGCGGAGTCTGCAAGCCAGGCCTTCTTGTCCACATCAGTGCCTGACCTCACAAATATGCTTCTGGAAGAATGGGCAAACATTCTCATAGACATACTCCTAAACCTTGTGGACAGCCTTCCCAGAAGAGTTGAAGCTGTTATAGCTGCAAAAGGTGGGGCAACTCAATATTGAACCCTACAGACTAAGACTGGGATGCCATTAAAATTCATGTGCGTGTAAAGGCAGGCGTCACAATTCTTTTGGACAATATAGTAATATAGTGTATGTTAGTTCCCTCTCAAGAACAGTTAATTATATTTATTGATTTTGCTTTAGTAGAATTTAATCCACCTATGTTTTTAGTGATGCGTTGTGATTTCTGCTTATGTTTGCAAACAGGAGCCATAGACGTATTATGAACTCATTTGAAACGTGGGAATATTTGTCCACATATATACCTAATGAAATCAGTATATAATATTTCATGTCCAGTGCGCCATCAAATTCATCACAGTAGAATTTTTAAAACTGCTGACTTTTTTCAGTTTTTACTCTATACGATACAAATAACCTTTTCATAAAGCTCATTATAAATACTACACAATGGGCCAGTAATGGGAGTATTGTTCATGGATTACATAATAAATGTGTCTCTTACAATGTACCAGATAATAATTTACAGTACAAGCCAAGGTTCTGTATAAAAAATGGTGCAGAGGAAGCCTAGAGACCACTGCTCTATTGTCCTGCCATTTTCCAGATGATACGTGAGCCTATGATATAATATTTAAATGAGCCCAGATGTCTCCATGTAACTCATTATTTGACAGCAGCAAGTTGAAGTGGCAGATAATTCAGAATCCGGAAACAGGCATTCAGCTTGGTCCTAAGAGGACCTCTTGATCCTTTCTACATTCTTCCCAACATACATCATTAAAATATTCATGAGTAAAGTGATTGCTGAGGGATTGGCAAAGTTAGCATACAACAGTGTTTGATGAATGCTTCACTGAACACAAGGACCCAGCACTTCCTCTCTGTTCAACACAAGTACATGCAAAAAGAAGGAGCAATGAGGCTCATCACCATCCAATGTATAGATTGCAATGGTCTTGCAATTCATTTTTTACCTGTAATGGTCTGCATAGTAGTAATTGTATACGTGTGTACCGTATATAGATAGATAGATAGTTAGATTGATAGATAGATAGATAAATATGCAGTATATAAATCAGCTGTAGTATAAAGTGCTAAAAAAACGGTCATAAGAGAAGAGTACCAGTCAACTTACAAGATACATTGAGAGTGGGCATAAAGATTGTTTGCCTAGGGGGCATGTAAAAGAAATTATTGCTTACTCATCCAACAAGCAGTCTCAAACTGTTCTTCTATTCCTGCAGTGAGGCCACCCCCCATGCTGTCATTGTCAAATACAATGCAGGACCATCATTTCTGCATTGTACATGAGGACATTAAAAGCCTCCCACATTTAGACTCTTAGGGGCAGATCCACAAACATTTGCGGCGGCCGCAGCGTATGTAAGATACACTACACCGTTGTAACTTACTTTGATTTTGTTTGAATCCTCAACGAATCTGCACCATAAGTTACGGCGGCGTAGCGTATCTCTCGCAGCGTAAGGGAGCGGAATTCAAATTTGGCGAGTAGGGGGCGTGTTTCATTTAAATGAAGCGCGTCCCCGCGCCGAACGAACTGCGCATGCGCCGTCCGTAAAAACTCCCAGGGTGCATTGCTCCAAATGACGTCGCAAGGACATCATTGATTTAGACGTGAACGTAAATGGCGTCCAGCCCCATTCACGGACGACTTACGCAAACGATGTAAAATTTTCAAAATTAGACGCGGGAACGACAGCCATACTTAACATTGAGTACGCCACCATAAAGCAGCTTTAACTATAAGCCGGAAAAAGCCGAACGGAAACGATGTAAAAAAATGCGATGGCCGCTCGTACGTTCGTGGATCGTCGGAAATAGCTAATTTGCATACTCAACGCGGAATACGACGGGAACCCCACCTAGCGGCCGCAGAAAAATTGCATCTAAGATCCGACGGCGTACTAAGGCATACGCCTGTCGGATCTAACACAGATGCCGTCTTATCTTGTTTTGTGAATACCAAAACAAAGATACGACGCGCAAAATTTGAAATTACGCGGCGTATCAACAGATACGCCGGCGTAATTTCTTTGAGGATCTGCCCCTTAATATACGGCGAGGGGGGCACCTAAAAGAGATTTTTATAAGCCAACAGGAGTTAAACTTTAAAGTAGTATTATTTCCCGAAACAAAATCTAATCCCTAAAGTGATATTAAAGGCTCATGTTTTTGTCTTTAAAAATAATAAACATGTTATACTTACCGGTCTATAATTTTTGTGGTCTGGCTATGGGTAGACACCTAATGTAACGCACCTCATCCCAAAATTGAATTAAGAAACAGCAGAGAAGAGACGGGACTATAGCGGTGCTGTTAGACTAAATATCGAACACAATGGAAGACTCAAATACCACTTAGTAAAAAATATACAATAATTTTTATTAATGAGTTAAACAAAATTTATAAAATTAGAGTAATATTACTGAATCAATTCGCAATAGGGTGATTCCAAAATGGTGGTTGCATCAGTTGTGGGCTGAGAAGATTATACGTATGATTTTCTCAGCCCACAACTGATGCAACCACCATTTTGGAATCACCCTATTGCAAATTGATTCAGTGATATTGCTCTAATTTTATCAGTCTCTTCTCTGTTGTTTCTTAATGTTATACTTACCCCAATCCTCTTCTTCTTGGGTCCCCTGTTGGATCTCCTGGCACCTCCCACTTGCCAAGTTCCCCCAAAGCAAGCCACTTGCTATGGGGGTTTGTGAGTTCTCACTCCCAAGCCACCTCTGTTTGTCCATAAGACACAGAGCATAGCTTCCCCCCCCCCCATCCCCCGTCCTCCTCACTAGCTGTAACGTCTTGCACTGCTGTACCTCAGCCATTGAGGAGGGAAAGACCTGGGAGAGCCTCTGTCCTCGTGCACATCGTTGGATCAAGATGGGCTCAGGTAAGTATTAGGGGGAGCTGGGTGGGATGTAGCACACAGGTTTTATACCTTAATGCATAGAATGCAAGAAGGTAAAAAACCTTCAGCCTTTACAACCACTTTAAATGTGGCAGCTGCATTTGTGTTTTTAGACACTTTCTTTATTTTCACCTTGGGATCCAGCCAGTGACATACTTCCTGTCGTAAGGTGTCTCCACTCTGGATGGAGGAGCAATGGAAACACCTTTGCACAGTAGCATTATCAATCTGAGGACAGGGCAGTGATAGATATATTAGCAGATTTAGATGGACTTAACTGACAAATTAAAGCCAAATTCCAATAGACATGTGCAGAACGGAAAAATGTGTTATGGATAGATAGTTTTGGATTGCTTTGTTATGTTACTAATTTTATTTTGTTGATTCATTTCAGAATTCCTTTAATTTTGCTTTGTTTATTAATTTTCGAACAAATTTCATATCTGCCAAAAAATGATCAACCAATCTCAATTCTGTGTGAAGAATAGCTGGTTGTTAAGGAGTGGGCCCAGAAGGCGACTGACATGCCCTTAACAACCAATGACTCATCAGCTGTCAGCGGGCTTCTCCGCTGAGAGCTGAAATGTAAACAAAAGAATGCCAATTAAAAATTCAGAAAAAAAATGTGGGGTCCCTCCAATCCATACCATGCCCTCCAGGTCTGGTATGGATTTTAAGGGGAACCCCACGCCAAATAAATATTGGCCGATCCGAATTACAATTGTTCCAAAAATTTGGAATTAGTTAGGAAACTAATATAAGAAACGAAATTGAATGAATTTCAACTAAATTCGTTACTATTTAATTCAAAGATTTCGATACATCTGTATCTCCGAATAACCAAAGATTCATCAGAATTTACATGAGGACCGAAATGAATTGCACATGTCTAAACTCCAGATAACAACTTTTAAGCAGTCACAGCAAACAGTTTTTCTTTCTTGTTTGGAATGTTTAACTTTTGGAATACCTAACTAAATAAAAGATGACCATTTTAAGCCCCCCTGTCATGTTTTGTCTCAACACTCCAACTGCCACCTTTGCTGGACAGCTTGGTCTGTTAAAAGAAGTTGAAAAATAGAAAACTTATTAGCAGGGTCAACAAGTGAAAAGAAAAAGAAAACTATGCAGCCACCACATCTAAGAGTTAGTATGCTGCTATATAATGGTATATGGGGTATGGGTATGTCCTACTGGTGCAGACAGCGGACAGTCCACTGAAACAAATAACCACATTGTCAGGCAAAAATCTTGCTTATAAACAGGCAGAGGTCAGGGAAAGCTACATTCAGGCAGAGTCATATCAAGCCAAAGTTTGGGTAGACGGCAACAAAAAACAGCAGTCATAATTAGAGTAGCAATCAGGATTTCCAGAAGATGTATAAATAGAAGTGGGAAACCTTTGATTAGGCACTGCCACAGTGCACTAAAGAGAATTTGTACTTAACCCGAATGACAACACAGGCACACAGAAATAGACATGTGCTTGAGAATAGCATTTATATTCTAAGAAGAAAGACACCAGCATCAATACCAGCCATATAGACACCATAAGGACAAAAGACCATATGGACCATAGGACCATGGTGGTGGAGTAGGACCATAGGATTATGGTGGACTATAGGACCATGCTGCTGGAGTAGGACCATAGGATTATAGTGGACCATAGGACCATGGTGGTCGAGTAGGACCACAGGACTATGGTAGACTATGGTGGACAATAGGACCATGTTGGTGGAGTAGAAACCAATCAGCTACATTGAATCCTTATTACTAACTCTAGATAAAGCCAACTCAAATTGAATAAATGCGCAAGTTGTATAAGTATGTAAGTTCATAATAGTTGGTGTGTGAAGTTTACATATGAGAGCAATTATCAGTAAGTTTGGAGGGATGCCAAGCGTTATGTATGGACTATGTATAAATTGGAGGGGGCTACAGTGGAGAGACACCCCAGACGAAGTGCTATGACCACGAAACGCGTCGGGAGGACTCCACTGCCGCCCCATTTGTATACAAAGTGCTTTAACTCCAGCTAAATGTAAGTTTTATAGCTGTAATTAAATAATTACATTTTAAACGGGATTACTCTATGTGGCCTCTTTTCTCCTATCTTCATATACCATTAACACACTGTGAGGAATAACCAGCCTGGGGACTATCGTCAGCATAGTATCCAGTCTCTTTCCATCCACCTATCTCATAGAGGATACGATGATCGGTTGATGTACTACTCTGCCTTGGATCATATATGACACCATTCATTATAAGCCTCCCTTGACTTTCGGTGGCATATGTCATCTTAAGTCAACACGCTCTGGTAAGCCTGCATTGCTTTCGGTGGTGGTTTTATCACGTATTGGAGAAGTCACTCATCTCATCCATTCACTTTTTCACTAGATTGATTTTGTTTTGGTTTATGTGAATATTTTCATCGAACTATTGTTGATTATATCACTTTTTGCGCTTTGGCACCAACCAACAGGCGCAACAGTTCACACTGCACCACGTGCCCAGCAGCACCATATTTATTTCCTGCAATATGGGACTTGTATGTTGTTGATGCACATTCTGTTTATAATTGTTATGTGTTTCACATTCTTTGGCAATTGATTTTCATTATTGACAGTCAGTTTGAGCGCTACACATTTATTTTCCTTTTCACTTTTTGCTTTTTATTCAAATGAGCCGTGTTAGCAGCTTCCATTCACTTATTATTGGCAGCGCAGGGTATCCACCTTTTTTATCAGTAAGTTTGGAGGGATGCCAAGCACTTGGATCATTCTGACCTGGCCAGACAAACTGGTATAGATTTGTCTGCCTTTACCAGGTCAGGTCTTCATATACTGCATGCATGTACATTGTACAGTACAGACCATCAAAGAGTTTTCTTTATTTTCATGACTATGAAAATTGTAGATTCACACTGAAGGCATCAAAACTATGAAGTAACACATGTGGAATTATACATAACAAAAAAGTGTGAACCAACTGAAATTATATTTCATATTCTAGGTTCTTCAAAGTAGCCACCTTTTGCAGCAGACACATCTCTAGAACTGTTAAGAGGAGACTGTGTGAATCAGGCCTTCATGGTAGAATATCTGCTAGGAAACCACTGCTAAAGAAAGGCAACAATCAGAAGAGACTTGTTTGGGCTAAAGAACACAAGGAATGGACATTAGACCAGTGGAAATCTGTGCTTTGGTCTGATGAGTCCAAACTTGAGATCTTTGGTTCCAACCCCCGTGTCTTTGTGCGACGCAGAAAAGGTGAACGGAATGGACTCTACATGCCTGGTTCCCACCGTGAAGCATGGAGGAGGAGGTGTGATGGTGTGGGGGTGCTTTGCTGGTGACACTGTTGGGGATTTAATCAAAATTGAAGGCATACTGAACCAGCATGGCTACCACAGCATCTTGCAGCGGCATGCTATTCCATCCGGTTTGCGTTTAGTTGGACCATCATTTATTTTTCAACAGGACAATGACCCAAACACACCTCCAGGCTGTGTAAGGGCTATTTGACCAAGAAGGAGAGTGATGGGGTGCTGCGCCAGGTGACTACCTCTTGAAGCTCATCAAGAGAATGCCAAGAGTGTGCCAAGCAGTAATCAAAGCAAAAGGTGGCTACTTTGAAGAACCTAGAATATGAAATATATTTTCAGTTGTTTCACACTTTTTTGTTATGTATAATTCCACATGTGTTAATTCATAGTTTTGATGCCTTCAGTGTGAATCTTCAATTTTCATAGTCATGAAAATAAAGAAAACTCTTTGAATGAGAAAGTGTGTCCAAACTTTTGGTCTGTACTGTATATAGGTAAACTAAGATCTCTCACCTATATTTGCCTTCTACTAAATTATATGCCTAAATATCTGTTTACCTATATACAAGAAAATGGTCTTCTAATATTTTTACAAGTTGTTTTTAGCTCCTTAGTGTGACCAGAAACCAAAAACTTTTCAAATATTTTTTCCTCACATTATTCGCTTAATTATTAGAATATAATTACTATTTGGAAAGAAATATCTGTATCCTTGAGAAGGTGAAAGTTCACTGTGTGACAATGGCTCCATTCTGTTTCATTACACATTGAGCATTTTACCATACCAGAATAAAACCAACATAATCCCATCAAACATGCGTTTTGCAAATAAAATTGAGCTCAAAAGAAACTAAAAACTGTATGTGTAATGAGAAAGCCAAGCAGCACATTTCCACTTCTTTAATTTAATATACTGAGACCAGACTGCACTCAGACTTAATATACCGGGAGAAGGCCAGATGTAGGAACAGTCAAAGCCCAGATCACACATGTAAAATGTGAAATGGATATGATTTCTTACATGGCTGGAAAACACTTTTTACCAGGTTGCAAGTTTTGTAATTTTACAACCACTTGGAAAAATTGGACACAGATTCACACTTCACACACAGACACACTTGATATTAGATATTTTACTTTCTGCCAAGTTTATCAACAAGGGGACAGGAGAATGTTTAATTTAGTTGTCAGTGGAAACAATTAAATAATTGACTTTACAAATTCTTTAATAAATTTAGTTAAACACGGTTGTTTCCTTAAATGTAGCCCATGTCCTAAAAGGCATTACTACATTTATAGGATTTTTATTAGCCTGTGGGTTTTGAATACCTAGATCTACCATCTGCAATGTAACAACTTACCCAGACCCTCTCTCCATTACTGTACCCTAATGTCACCAAGCTGCATAGTGAAATGTAGCTAACAGTATAGAAATAATTCTGTTTAAATCCATACATTTAGAATACAATTATCCTTTCTTGTATTAAGAGAGGTATGGACTCCAGAGACAGAGATATAATTTTGCCCCTGTACAAATCATTAGTAAGACCTCATCTGGAATATGCAGTTCAGTTTTGGGCCCCAGTTCTCAAAAAGGATATCGGAGAACTGGAGAAAGTGCAGAGAAGGGCAACCAAACTGATAAGAGGCATGGAGGAGCTCAGCTATGAGGAAAGATTAGAAGAACTAAGGGCCTGATCCTCAAAAGGGATATGCCGGCGTATCTACTGATACGCCGTCGTATCCCTGTTTCTATCTTTGGAACTGATCCACAGAATCAGTTTCCAAAAGATAGGCAGAAGATCCGACATGTGTAAGGGACTAACACTGCCGGATCTTAGGATGCAGTACCGCATCCGCCGCTGGGGGCATTTTGAGTCGAAATGCCGCTTCGGGTATGCAAATTAGCACTTACGGAGATCCACGAAGCTTTTACGCTTCGTTTTTTCTCCGTGAGTATTAAGTTGCATGTGTGATGTAATTTTCTTTATAATTTCTTGTATGAAACGTTAACTTATCTTCCCTTTTTTAGTTACTGATATAACTAGAGACGGTAATTGTTTGATAATTTCCTTATGTGATCGTTATATTTTTTCCCTTTTTTATTTTTTTTTTTTTTTTTTTTATTTATTTATTCATTTTTTTTTTTTTTTTTTTTTTCTCTTTGTTCATTTTTTCTCCTCTCAGTGATTCGACTTTTTTTTTTTATATTTATTTATTTTTATTTTTTATTCTGAATTTTTGAGCAGGATTAATAACATTTATCATCTGTTATAACGCTATGATATGTGTGTACTTGATATATCTACTCTTACAACTTGCTTGTATTTGAAATATTTAAAATTAATAAAAACTATTGAAACAAAAAAAGTTGCATGTGTAAAATTAGGGCTGCTTTTACAAAGTGTAAACTGTTTACACCTTGTAAAAGTAGACCCTTCTTACCCACGATGCTGTTATTTATTTATTTTTTTTCCGTCGTATCTTTTTTTTTTCCAGACGCAACTTTTTTTACCCGGCGCGATTCACAAAACTCGGCGTAACGTAAAACCGCGCTATGCACATCGGGAAAATGACGTCGTGAGCATGCGCAGTACGTCCGGTGCGGGAGCGCGCCTAATTTAAATGGGACTCGCCCCATGAAAATAGGAACGCCTTGCGCTGGACGGATTTAAGTTACACAGCCGAAAATTTCTAGGTAAGTGCTTTGTGGATCGGGCACTTAGGTAGAAATTTTGCGGCAGTGTAACTTAAATCAGAATATTTAAGTTACGGCGGCTCTTTGTGGATCTGGCCCTAAATCTATTCACTCTTGAGAAGAGGAGAATTAGGGGGGATATGATCAACATGTACAAATATATAAGGGGTCCATACAGTGGACTTGGTGTTGAGTTATTCACTTTACGGTCAACACTGAGGACAAGGGGGCACTCTTTACGTCTAGAGGAAAAGAGATTTCACCTCCAAATACGGAAAGGTTTTTTCACAGTAAGAGCTGTGAAAATGTGGAACAGACTCCATCCAGAGGTGGTTCTGGCCAGATCAGTAGATTGCTTTAAGAAAGGCCTGGATACTTTCCTAAATGTACATAATATAACTGGGTACTAACATTTATAGGTAAAGTAGATCCAGGGTAAATCCGATTGCCTCTCAGGGGATCAGGAAGGAATTTTTCCCCCTGCTGTAGCAAATTGGATCATGCTCTGCTGGGGTTTTTTGCCTTCCTCTGGATCAACCGTGGGTATGGAGTTGGGTATATGGGATTGTACTGTGTTTTTTATTTTGTTTGTTTATTTTTTGTGGTTGAACTGGATGGACTTGTGTCTTTTTTCAACCTGACTAACTATGTAACTATGTAACAATTAGATAGTCCAATGCCAAAGGTCTACAGAATAATATTTATGATGCTCATATTGATGAGGGATGGCTGAATACTCTGCCATTCACAGTTACATTTACATTTTATGACAATAACACAGAACAGTGATGGGGACTGTCCCAACTGCACCTGTAGTTCTAGAGCTATAAATAAGCAAAAAAGAGGAAAAATAATTCTAGCAAATTACTTATTTTTAATATTTTTTTTTGCCATCGTTATTGCAGCCCCAGAATATCATATACACAGGCATGTACTAGCCATCAGGACTACCGTGAGTTTCCCGGTGGGCTGATGGCTCAGTGGGCCGGTTTAAGTGACAGCAGAGGTAGAACGGGCAGGGACTCCCAAACCCTGTCCACCAATAAGACCCCTTTCACACTGGGGCAGCAGTCATGTTAGCGCTAAAGCGCAACACATTTAAGCGTCACTTTTCAGCCGCTAGCAGGGTGCTTTCTAACCCCGTGTTTCTGGGGCATCCAAAAAACTTTTCAGGCACTTTGGAAGCGCTGCCCGTTTTGGGAGCACTAAATACAGTGTTCCCAAAGATGCTGCTTGTAGGACTTTTGCTAACGTCCCGCAAGCGCACCGTTCCAGTGTGAAAAGACACACTGTAATGAATGGTTGGCCGTTTTCAGGTGCTATTTAGAGGCTATTTTTAGCGCTAAAATGCCTGAAAACCACCTCACTGTGAAAGGGGTCTAAGCTAATCTCCCGCTGTGCAGCTGTTTAGAAAAAAACTTCTCTGGGTCTCCCTTGTGTTCAGTGGGGGCCGGGGGATGGAAAGCGGACTTTTTCAATCACTTTCGGCTATGGGTGGATTAATCCACAGCAGCGGCAGGAGCACTGCTGCGGATTAATCCTCCTAAAGCCGAAAGTGATAAAATAATCCGCTCTCTGTCCCCCTGCCCCCACTGAACACAAAGGAGACCCAGAGAAGTTTTTTTCTAAACAGCTAAACAGTGGGCGCCAGGAAATTAGCTGATTGGTGAACAGGATTTGGGAGTCCTCACCGGCTCACCTCACCCCAAGTTTCCTCCAGCCCTAGTTACCCAGCTGGGTGGTGTCAGGAGGAAGGGAGAGGACCATATGTACCAGCAGCTGGTATCGGGCTCCAAGCTCCAGAGGAACCACCTGCAGGACAAGCACTGCCCCAGGACCTAGGTAGAAGAAGCTGTTCAGACCAGGTACTGGGGGGGACTAACATTGATGAACACTGGTGTGGCTGCATTAATGGGCACTGGTGTGGCTGCATTAATGGGCACTGGTGTAGCTGTGCTGATGGGCACTGATGTGACTGCATTAATAGACACTGGTGTGGCTGCGCTGATGGGCACTGGTGTGGCTGCGCTGATGGGCACTGGTGTGGCTGCATTAATGGGAACTGGTGTGGCTACATTAATGAGCACTGGTGTGGCTGCTCTGATGGGCACTGATCAGGCTGCATTAATGGGCACTGGTGTGGCTATGCCCTGTCCTATGTCCAATAATGTTTTTAATTATGTTTTTTTCCGCAATTGTGTATAGTTTATATACTGTTTTTGTGCGTGTTTGCTGAATTAAAGTGGGCCGGTCTGGATGAAGCATATACACAATTATCATGATCAGAACATACTGGTATTAAAAATGTACAATTTATTAGTACTGGATTTTCATCTACAGGAGAACTGCAGTGGCTGATTTTAAAATGTTTTAACTTGATAGTTTGACCTTTTTTTATGTGTAATTTCTCAAATTTTCCCAAAGTCTTCAAACACATAGACTACTAAAAGATAAAAAAATAACATTGTTGGTTGTATTGAATGGAAGGAAACAGTGGCAGTCTGATTATAGAAAGTCAAATTGTTTTAAAATACAGTAATACCTTGGATTGCGAGTAACGCAGTTTATGAGCAATACAAGCTATTATTTAAAAAAAATCCTGACTCGGTTTGCAAGCATTGTCTCACAAGACGAGTAGGACTCAAGCCTCTGGGGTGTGCAGTACCGCATTTGGCCAGAGGTGCCGGTGACACTTTGGAGCCACTCGGAAAAACTCAGTTCCCAAGTGTCTCCAGTCCCCCCCCCCCCCACCTCTGACCACATGCAGTACTGCATACAATAGCAGTCACTGTGGAACAAATTATCTGAGTTTCCATTGACTTGTATATATATTACAGTGGGGATCGAAAGTTTGGGCACCCCAGGTAAAAATTTGTATTAATGTGCATAAAAAAGGCAAGGAAAGATGGAATAATCTCCAAAAGGCATGAAATTACAGATTAGACATTCTTATAATATGTCAAAAAAAAGTTAGATTTTATTTCCATCATTTACACTTTCAAAATTACAGAAAACAAAAAAATGGCGTTTGCAAAAGTTTGGGCACCCTGCAGAATTTATAGCATGCACTGCCCCCTTTGCAAAGCTGAGACCTGCCAGTGTCATGGATTGTTCTCAATCATCGTCTGGGAAGACCAGGTGATGTCAATCTCAAAGGTTTTAAATGCCCAGACTCACCTGACCTTGCCCCAACAATCAGCACTTCTAAGCAGTTGTCTAGAAAACTGAAACTGAAAATAGTTGACGCTCACAAAGCTGGAGAAGGCTATAAGAAGATAGCAAAGCGTTTTCAGATGACAATATCCTCTGTTCGGAATGTAATTAAAGCGGAGGTTCACCCTAAAAACATGTATATAACATTACATTCTGCATACTTCCAACATTTACAGTATGCTGTTTTTTTTTGTTTTTTTTTGCTGTACATACCGTATTATTGCTATTTTCCACCCAGTGTCTGCCAGATCTTTCTGGAGGGATCGTGCAGTCAAACGTGGGTTTTGAATTGCTTTTCTCACAATCCTGCGAGCTGTTCTGTCTGGTATTTTTCTTGGCCTTCCAGATCTTGCTTTAAATTCCACTGTTACTGATGACTGCCATTTCTTAAAGCGGAGGTTCACCCTAAAAACATTCTGCATACTTCCAACATTTTCAGTATGCTGTTTGTTTTTGTTTTTTTTGCTGTACATTCCGTATTATTGCTATTTTCCACCCGGCATCCATGTGCTCACTCCCAAGGGGGTAGGCTTTTCTTATGCAGAGGCGCAGTGTCATGTTGGTACTTCGCCCAGATGATAATGGAAAATCTCAATTTATGCTTTTTTGCCAAAACACGAGAGTGTGAGGCAAATCGTTCTGGTGAGTGACCATTCTGATGGGTGGAGGATTCACTGATCACTTCTGGTGTGGTGGAAGATTTTGAAGACTACAAGATTATTTATCATTTATGAACTTTTTTGCTTCATCACCTTTATTTATTCATGGGTTTACCTACTTAGTTTATGGACATTTAATATTTGTCACTGAATTTATGTTGCATGTGTGTGTTTATCATACACTTTAGCGCTGTTTAGTATATATTTTTTTGGAAGTTTAATCACATTGTTTAAAATTATTATATACACATTGTTTTCACATTTATCTGATCTGAAAACAGCAGCTGGGAGATTTTGTTTGTTTATCCTCCACAGCGCAGCGGTGGCAATCAGGAGGGCGCATTTACTTGAATTACCATTTTTTTTTATGGGAAATACATTGATTGGGGAAGGCTGAATTTAGTCTGAAAAGATGTAAAGGAGTTCAGTTTGCCATTTAAAAAGATGTCCACCAGATGTGCGACACCATACTGCTTCCATCTTGTACCACATGGCAAGGATTAAAGCCCCTTATAGTACCCATTGTCCCAAATAGGGCTATAATCAGTAAAGCCAGTAATATCCTATAACTGCCTGACTTTATTCCATACCTTCTGCATCAACATATAAGTGGGGAAAAGCTTGTTGGATTTAGTGTAGGCCAGAGCCTCCCATCCCATGGCCACATTGTACATCCCAGTGACGTGTTGCACCAGAGCTGTGGTTGGGTTTACGTTCTGATTCAGCTGACTCCATGGGCAGAGCCCGAGCAATGTGTTGCAGCTGGGCTGCCAAGTAGTAGAGGAAGGGGCTGAGCAAAGCCAAACCACCATTATCTTTAGGTTTATGCAGTTGCTTGAGCCTAACCCTCAGAGGTTTATTAAGCAAAATAAAAAAACGGAACAATGATGAGCTGTGGCATAAAAAACATTTTTTTGAGATTCACTCTTCCCACTAGTGACATCTTAAGCTTAGACCATATTTTGGTTTTGTCCTGGATGCGGACCAATAGTGATGATAAGTTAAGGGATACATAGTCTCAAGGTTGTGGGGTGACATTCACCCCCAAATTTAAAGGAGGGGGCTACAGGAATATTTTGGAGTGTAATACCCTGACTGTCACCTGTAGAGTCTAACAATAAGATTGAGGATTTTCTCCAGTTGATTACCAAGCCTGAAAATACTCCAAAGTGGGTAATGACGGACATGGCTTCCCGGAGTGAGTCCGCTGTATCCCCCAAGAGTAATATGGTGTTATCTGCATAGAGCATGAGTTTTTCATGAATCTTGTCATATTTAAAGCCACAACCTAAGGGGTTTGAATGGATCATAGCAGCCATAGGATCAATGGCAATGGCAAACAGAAGAGGGGACAGAGGGCAGCCCTGACACGTACCTCTATGTAGGGGAAAAGGCATGGAGGCATGTCCTGCTTCTCTAATGGCTGCCTACGGGGAGCTGTATAGTAAATCAACCCAAGATAGGAAGGTGGGGCCAAACCCGTACTTATGCATGGTGGCCCATAAGTATTGCCACTGTACGTTGTTGAAAGCCAACAACAGCAGAGCCAATTTTCCTATATTATCTGCCTGGGACTGTATATTGATTTATAGCCTACGCAAATTAATCACAGTGGATCTCTCAGGTATAAAGCCTGATTGGTCCGGATGGATAATTGACGATATGGCCTTGTTTAGTCTGAGAGCTAGCACTTTGGCCAGAATCTTAATATCCACCTGTAAAAGGAATATGGGTCGGAAGGAACTTTGGTCCAATTGATCCTTTCCTGGTTTGAGTAGCAGAACAATGTTAGTCATGGATTCAGGAAGGGTTTGGCATTCCCTGGCTGCATTAAAAATCTTGAGAAGATGTGGTAGTATGACTTCCCCGTACTGCTTAAATACCTCCACTGGGAGCCCATCATCCCAGGGGCCTTAGAGTTAGAAAAGGAGTTAACTGCAATGTGCAGATCTTCCTCGGTTATGGGGGAATCTAAGATTTGCCTTTGGGATGCTGAAAGACAGGGTAGCTCAATTCCTTGTAGGAAATCCTGCAAGTCTGCTGACGTGTAGTCCTGTCTAGAGCGATACAGATTGGAATAAATCTCCACCAACTCCTGCATTATAGCATTCGGATCATTTATCACCTTCCCCATATGGGTGCGTAGAGCACCGATAGAAGGGGAAGTCTGGTTTGATGGACTATTTTGGGCAACAGCCAAACCCGTCTGTTCCCCCTCCTCGTAAACGGCCAATTTACTGAACAATAATTTCTTATTTGCCAAGTATGTCTCCAAGCGGTCCATTGTCACTTGAGCGGCAATCCAGGTGTCTCTAGTGACATCAGAGGATTTGGCCATAAACTCTACCTCCAGTTGATGAACCATATGCGCAGCCTTTTCCTTCTGTACCTGAGCATTTTGTTTAATTGTATTGAATTCAGCTATGAATATGTCTCAAAAGCATCCCAGGCAACTAGGGGATCAGGGTGGTCTCTATTGTTCTGCCAGTAGGCAGAAATCTCACCAGTAATCCTGCCATTAGAGGGAAAGAGGTTTAGCCAAAAAGAGTTAAGCTTCCATGGAGCTCTTGGTAGCGTTGAGGCAGGCCCAACATTTAGGCAGTCTATCAGGGAGGAGTGATCAGAGATACCTCTCACTAAAAATTGTATGTCCTGAACTAAAAGTGAGGCATCTGGAGTACAGAGGCATAGGTCAATCCTAGACAGGAATAGGTGCAACTTAGAGAATTGTTTCTGCAGTGGGTTTTGGCAACGTCATGGCTCTATCATTCCCACTTCCTATAAATTTCTGTTATGTGATGCGGGGGTGTTTGTCTAGCATGGGGTCTAAGTATCCATTAAGATCTTCGACTAGGATCAAGGCAATGTCAGGGTTGCCCAGCTGGAACATCAAGAGAGTTCTTAGCATTAAGGAGGTAAAGGGAGGCATTAAATACATTTACCTTGAAATATTCTGCATTTTGGCAGACCATGACACTTCCACCACCATGCTTGACTGTAGACACACTTGTCTTTGTGGGTGCCGATGGGGCCTACACATGGTCAGAGTTTTCCAACCAAAAGCTCCCATCGAACATTTGTTGTCTGAAATTTTTAACAAGGGAAAATGGCTAATTAGGCCCAATTTGGACATTTTCAATTAGGGGTGTACTCACTTTTGTTGCCAGTGGTTTAGATATTAATGTATTGGGTTATTGTGAGGGTACAGAAAATGTACACTGTTATACAAGCTGTACACTCACTACTTTACATTATGGCAAAGTGTAATTTCTTTAGTGTTGTCACAATATTTACAAAAATGTGAGAGGTGTACTCACTTTTGTGAGATACTGTACATGCCAGACAATATTTGCTGATACCAGCATTCAGTTTTAAGGAAACATGGCTGCTGCTATTGCTGACCTTGGTTTTGAAAACAAAGATTCTATGCTGACCCACTTGCTTCATTGCTTTGAATACCTGTCCCAGAACCAGCATGCGGAGAGAGATTTATGACTTTTCTCCAATTTTCCTGATCTGAATTCTTGGCTCATCAACTCAGAAAGTACCGAAGCCAGTGTGGTCAACATGAGGTTCAAGCGGTTCTCCACCCTAAAGTGGAGTCCCGCTGATCGGAACCCTCCCCCCTCCGGTGTCACATTTGACACCTTTCAGGGGGAGGGGGGTGCAGATACCTGTCTAAAGACAGGTATTTGCACCCACTTCCAGCCCGGCATTCACGGGCAAAAGACGGGCATTCCGTCACATCCCGTCGCCCCCCCCGTTGTGTGCTGGGAACACTCGGCTCCCAGCACACAGCGGGAGCCAATCGGCGGGCGCGGCGCGACTCGCGCATGCGCCGTAGGGAACCGGGCAGTGAAGCCGCAGCGCTTCACTTCCTGGTTCCCTCAGCGTGGATGGCGGGGGGAGCAGCAGAGAGACAAGCGATCGCTCGTCCTCTGCTGCGATCGGTGCTGGACTCCAGGACAGGTAAGTGTCCTAATATTAAAAGTCAGCAGCTGCAGTATTTGTAGCTGCTGGCTTTTAATATTATTTTCCCATGGCACATCCGCTTTCAACAATGCCAGACTCCATATTTCTCTGAAGACTGGTTTACATTATATGTAAAAAAAAAATGTTGGATGGTATGATGAATTTAAATAGGACAGGCTTAGTAACTTATACAATTTTAAATACACATAAAAGAAGGAGGACGCAGTTATACCAAGACATATTAGATAATTCCAATAATAATTAAATTCATATAATATACTATCCTGTGGACAGCTGGGAATAGTACACAGCCTTCACAAATATGGAAGTATGCAGTTTTTTACACATTTGCAGCTTTCCTGCTTAAAATTCCGTTCTCCCACTCCTGTGTCCTAGCTTAAGCTTGTAAAAGTAGCTGCTTGATAATGATGGCTCTGTGTGCTGCCTTAGGGGGATTGGTGTGGTGTCCCTGAACACAAGTCCAGGTCATCCCTATATGTTAGAAGCCATGACTGGGAACAAGCTTAGAGAGGTTCCAATATATTTTGGAAGATAACATTTTAATTTCATCTACTGTATAGTTTCTCATTATATTGTAGAATTTGAATTTTGGATCCCTGGGAAAAGCCTCTGGGACATGGGAATAATCCAATTACTTAACAATGGCCTTGATTAAAAAAAAGTGAATTCTTATCTTAATAAAAAAAAAAAAAGCTCTTGCACTCAGAGCTTTTTTTTTTTAAAGTAGAAAGTGTTCATTAGTATATATATATATATATATATATATATATATATAGATAGATATATACACCCCCCTCCCCAGACCATCACTGACCCACCACCAAACCGGTCATGCTGAACGATGTTACAGGCAGCATAAAGTTCTCTGCGGCTTCTCCAGACCCTTTCATGTCTTTCACATATGCTCAGGGTGCTCTCATCTGTGAAAAGCATGGTGCACCAGTGGTGGACCTGCCAATTCTGGTGTTCAATGGAAAATGCCAATCGAGCTCCACAGTGTCCGGCAGTGAGCACAGAGCACACTAGAGGATGTCGGGCCCACAGGCCACCCCCATGCAGTCTTTTTCTGATTGTTTGGTCAGAGACATTCACACCAGTGGCCTGCTGGAGGTCAATTTGTAGGGCTCTGGCAGTGCTCCTCCTGTTCCTCCTTGCACAAAGGAGCAGATAGCGGTCCTGCTGATGGCTTAAGGACCTTCTACGGCTCTCTCCTAGTGTAACTGCCTGTCTCCTGAAATCTCCTCCATGCTCTTGAGACTGCTGGGAGACACGGCAAACCTTTTGGCAATGACACGTATTGATGTGCCATCCTGGAGGAGTTGGACTGCCTGTGCAACCTTTATAGGGTCCAAGTATCGCCTCGTGCTACCAGTAGTGACACTGACCCTAGCCAAATGCAAAACTAGTGAAAAAAAGTCAGAAAAGATGAGTAGGGAAAAAAAATGTAAGACACCTCCACCTGAAAAAACATTCCTGTGTTGGAGGTCGTCTCATTGTTGCCCATCTAGTGCACCTGTTGTTAATTTCAATTAACAGCAAAGCAGGTGAAACTGATTAACAACCCCCTCTGTATACACCCCTCCCCCTCTGCTACTTAACTGACCAGATCAATATCCCAGGAATTCTGATTCAAAAGTGTTCCTTTAATTTTTTTGAGCAGTGTACTAATCCTTTGGCAGGTAAAACAACTCATTTACACTATGCCTATGTGTGTTTAGCTGTTTGACTGAAGTTCAGCTTTAACAAATGGAAATTTAAAACTGACAGAGGTTGTAACCCTTCCCATCTCTACCCCAATTCAGGCAGCTATAGAACTTTGCTACACCCCATACAATTACTTTATAGGAATGTTGTTGACCTAAACTGACCTGTGTTCAACTTGTCTTGGCCAGCTTCAAACCTGTTTTATTATGCATTTAAGATTCTAGAAATACTTCTCTGTATAAGCACGTTTTTAAATTGCAAAAGCACAATAAACTGGAATTACAGTTTGTACAGAACCTCTTGTATTTTTAAAGAATGCTAATCAAGATCTCTGTTTTATTGATTGTTCATTATAAAGGGATTATTGCCTTTAGTAAGATTAATCCAAGATGCTTCTGTCAGTTAACAGTGGAAAAAGATGTTTCCTTTTCCAATACCTGCCCCGCCGGGACATGTATCAGTGTATGGACACTTTTTATTACCACATAATTTGGCTGCCTTTACATGGATGGAGAAGCCGGTTTGGATGTGCACAATATATGAAGATATGCTCTAGAAATTTTATTTGCAATTGATTAATCCTAAAAAAATGAGTATAAGAACAAATGTGATGTTATCTTAACTGAAGTATGTAATAAAGGAAAGCAAACGAATCATAAAACAAATGAATTACGATTTAGACCAGACATCTGAACAATTCATCCAGAGTAACAGTAATAATGATAAAAGCACATGCTTCAATCTTTAAAATAGTAGATTGCAAAGTTATTTTTTAGAAAACTAATCAAAAACAGATAGAATAAGTCAGGATACACTCCTATGCAGGTACCTGTGAATCAAACTGGCTGTTTTATTAAATATGGTGACTCCTGTATCTATCAGGCCACCCAACTCTCTAATGGCAATGCCCAGGGCAATGACTGGATGAATTTAGCATATAGCATTATATCACAGGTCTGAAGAGATGATTCAGCACCTGCACCAAATTGGGTTAATGCTGAGACATACAAGTGACTGCTGATATGCAAAGATGTGGTCATTATGCAGCTACATTTTCTAATCCAACCAGTCAGCATCTTTGCAGATAAAAATCATGCAGTGGAGATTTCTCCCCTATACATGAGTTGTCAGTCCTTTTTAGATATGTTATCATGTGGATAACCTAAAAAGATCTAGTAGTAAAATAAATATGCAGCTTCCTTCTAAAAATGCTAGCTGCATGGTTACCCCAGTTTTATTACCTTTCTACTTACCTGAAATAAAAATAAAATTATGCCCCATACACACAAGCAGAATTTCCACCAGCAAAAGTCTGATGTGAGCCTTTCATCGGAAATTCCGACCGTGTGTATGCTCCATCAGACTTTTGCTGGCGGAATTTCTGCCAGCAAAAGTTTGAGAGCAGGTTCTCAATTTTTCCTGATGTAAAATCCGTTCATCTGTATGGAATTCCGATGGGAAAACAATTTGACGTATGCTCGGAAGCATTGAACTTTTTCTCGCCTCGTCGTAGTGTTGTACGTCACTGCGTTCTTAACGCTCGGAAGTTCAGAGAACTTTTTATGTGACAGTGTGTATGCAAGCCAAGCTTGAGCGGAATTCCGTCGGAAAAAAAACATCCAACATTTTTCCAACGGAAATTCCGCTCGTGTATACAGGGCATAAGTGAAACAGATTGAAATCAAAACTTCATATCTGCATATGTGTTCCAGGTCAGGTTCAGTACTGAAGCCAGGCATTTAACATTCTCAGTGTATAGGTCAGCAATGGCAACCTGCACATTTCTCTAAGCACAGGTTTTCTTTAGGCCACTAAAGACAGTCAAGGCTGGAAACAAAGTGATCCCTGAATTGGGTACTCCACCGCACTGCAAGGTTTAATGCTCATTTAGCTTACGGGTATTGGAATATTATGAAATACTTACCTTACTACTTGGTTCGCCAGGCTTATCCCTTTTCTTAAAAAAGGTCCTCCAAAGCCCTTCCTCTTTGCTGCCCAACCGGATACAGCTATCGACCATCATCACATGCAATGCAGGACCCATGGTCCTACATGAATGTGAGGATGCTGAGAGCCTGCCCACATTCTGGGATGTTGGACAGTGGAGGAGAGGATAAGGTAAGTATTTCTTCCTAGACAAAACTTCAATTAACCCTTGCAGTGTGGAGGGGAACCTCACTACAGGGTCATGTTGTCTGTAGTCCAGAGCTTTAAGGAAGGTGTCCAACTGGAATTCCTTTACTAAAGCTTTCAGGAGTCTTGGTCGTATATTGCTAAAAGTTAAAGATCTCCCAAAACTATTCTGATTCTTATAACACACTGAATATCCTACAAGGGACCTATTAATTTTTCATCACATGTTTAGGTCCTATTATTATATATCCGAAAATATATACAGAATATATAATATCCTGTATGATGTAGATGTACCAACTTACTGTATATTGGTAGATCTACTTATATTCATACTTACAGATGAAGATTGTATGTAATGTATATATATATATATATATATATATATATATATATATATATATGTTTGTCATACCCGATGAAGGATCTTAACAGATCCAAAACATTGTAATATTTTTATGTTTCTTGATGAGTTTTTACTCTCTTAATAAATTTACAAGGTGCTGCAGATTGGACTTTTTTTTTTTTTTTAAATTGAAGTTTGGGTGATCTCCATTGCCTGATCTGCACCTGAAGGATCAAGTTACATGTCGGGCGTGTTGTCCTGACCTGATTCTGTTTTTATATATATATTTATTTATATATACACACACACATACATATATATATATGTAAAATTGGGGTTATTAGACTCCAGCGATAGATGCGTTTTCCAGTGAGTACGCCAATCCAGAACTGAGTTTTTAAGGGCCTGGTAGCCCACTTTTATTTAAAAAACACGAAAGTTCACAAATACAATAGTAGCCCTCGCAGGGGGTTCCACCATTCCTGTATCTTGACGAATTCAACAGTTTAGCCTCCTGGCTTTCACACACTTGCAATCCGGCTGTTTCAGGCCTTTAGCCTAGGCCTAGTTCTGTTCCTCAGAACACAGAGTTTCCTAACGTTAAGCTCAAACCTCGCTTTCTTCTGTCAGCGTCTTGCTGCTCAATCTCTGTTCGTCAGAACAAACAGTCTCCTGGAGTTAAGCTCAAACCTTGCTTTCTCCTAATGACATCTGCCTCTTGCAGACATCCACACAGCCCCTGACTCCACTCAGAGGGATTTGGAATCCACCTGATTCCTGGGACAGACCTCCTGTCTGTAGGGTGGGGCCCTGAGCCATGTCAGGTCAGAACTAAATAGCTGAACACACAGCTGTGTAATTAGTGTGTCTTTCTCTCCAACATATGGCATAACCCAGCAATCTTTCCCATAGCACAGGGTCCCACCCTCACAATATATGTACATTTAATAAGTCTGTTCTGTATTTAGTTATTATCGGTATCTCCTCATTGGATATTCAGATGGCTCCGAAGAAGCTGTACGAGAAACGCGTTAGGGAGCTACTAATAAAAGTTATGTGATCTATACATACATTTATTGTATATCCTGTATATCAAACTAAGAGTGTACATTCAACAATGGTTGTTGCCAAATATGATGAGATATTGTGAATCATGATAAGAGTAGTTTTTAGTACATAAATGATTTTAAAAGTAAGAAAATTATGTATAATTTTTATGATATGACAGCATCATCCTATTTGTACCAGTAAAGTCAGCATTTCCTTTTTAGGGAAATATAGTGATATTTTGGATGTGGTACAGTGGTGGTCGCCTTTATGTGCTACAGTATGTCCTGTTATTGTGGTCAACAAGTAAAAATAGGGAAAAAAGAAAACCCTAAAGTTTATCTTAACCCAAGAACAAAAATGTAATATAGTGCAGCTTACCAGCCATTAAATGGTGTGGCTGCATTCAATTCCTTTTTAATGCATTTTCCCTCTATTTTCCCCTGGTGATCTTGCCAGTAATGCACTTCATGCCATAGAGTGAAAATTCTCACTCACCATGCTGTATCCCTGAAGAAACAGCATTGTCACCCTAGGACAGGAAGTGTGTTAGGACTACAGAACAGCTAACCCTTTCTACAACTCTAAAACATAGGGGGGAGATTTTCTGCAGTCCACAGAGGAGAATTGGGTATAACAACCAATGCTCAAGATAAGACTGAAAAATGATATCACTGGAATTCTGGCAGAATCACTAGCTGTTTGTTTGCACTTTTTTAAATAGATATAAAAAATGCTTTTAATGATACAGTATATTTAACAGACCAAAGGGGGGCAAATAAAGCAAGCTGGTTACGGTTTACATACACTTTAGGTATTGTCTTTTACAACCAAGCCAGCTTTATGTTTTGTATATTATGCCATGTACACACGATCGGAAATTCCGACAACAAATGTTCGATGTGAGCTTTTTGTCGGAAATTCCGACCGTGTGTAGGCTCCATCGGACATTTGCCGTCGGAATTTCTGACAAGAAAAATTTGAGAGCTGGTTCTCAATTTTTCCGACAGCAAAAGTTCTTGTCGGAAATTCTGATCGTCTGTATGCAATTCTGATGCACAAAAATCCTACGCATGCTCGGAATCATTGAATTTAATTTTTCTCAGCTCGTTGTAGTGTTGTACGTCACTGTGTTCTTGACGTTCAGAATTTCCGACAACATTTGTGTGACCGTGTGTATGCAAGACAAGTTTGAGCCAAAATTCCGTCGGAACAAAATCCACGGTTTTGTTGTAGGAATTTCTGATCGTGTGTACGCGGCATTAGGGGAAAAATGAGAATTGGAAATAGGATTGTTGCAATATACATCCTCTCAATCTGCAGATATGAGGGGCGTTCAAGTCAAACCGGGACTTTTGAGTTTATGTATTAAAAGAACAAATTTCAAGGAGTGGAAACTACATTTATTTTCCGACATACTCCATACATTTATACACTTATCCCAGCTTTAATGCATGGGAAGCTTCGACGATTTGTCTGTACTTCTGAACCATCCTAGGACAGCCTGTTTCACTTTGTCATCAGTGCTGAAATGCTGACCTCCAAGGAGGCCATCTCTTGTGCAAAATTATGACAGGTTATGCGTCAATTATCCAGGATCAGGCATTCCACGCACTGAATGTTAATAGGAATGACTGCTGTGGGCTGGGAACTGACATGGCAAGGATCGTCACTGATGGACGTATGGCCATCTTTAAAATGTTTACACCATTCAAATGTCTTACTGCGGCTGAGCGTCTCATCACTGTACTGTGCTTGAAGTCTTCTGTAAATATCTGTGTTTTTTTGTCTTTGTTCACAAGAAACGTCATCACCACACACTGTTCCATGCACACACTAACACCTGCCATCTTGATTAATGGTATCTGGACTGACCTGCGACATGTGTGCTGCCTATCAGTAATAGGACACACTTGCCACTTACAACTGCGTTTAGTACCGCCACGCTAGCATCCTGTTTTATACCTGCGAAATTAAAAGTCCTGGTTTGACTTGAACGCCCCTCGTATATTAGACAATGTTGGTAGGGATGTTTTAGGATATATTAGTCATTACTGAGTAAGATATCCAAAGGGATTGCAGTGTTCGCAAAGCTGTAAAAGGTATGCGTACATTATTATTATTACTATTAGTATTATAGCGCCAATAGTTTGTGCAGTACTTTTTAATATAAAGGAGGACAATACAGCTGCAATACAATAAAATACAAAAGGATAAGGGGGCCCTGTTCATAAAAGCTTACAATCTAATAGGGTGAGCAAGTGGTACCAAAGGTTATAACTCCAGTGGATGAATTGATGGAAGTGATAAAAGTTCAGTTAATGGGAGGTGTGATGGGCTTCCCTGAAGAAATTTGTTTTTAGGCATCGCCTAGGCAAGGCAGCCAGAGTAAGAGATAGCTGACAGACTGAGGTACAAAGTTCCAGAGGATGGGAGAAGCTCTGGAGCAGTCCTGGAGATGGGCATGGGGGAAGAACACAAGAGAGAATGAGAGCAGGAAGTCTTAGGCGAACTGGAGAGGACCGTTAGGGTGATATTTGGAGACAAGATTGGTGATGTAGCTGGGGGCTACATCACCAAGTATGGTAATTCTAAATATTATTGTCACTCCCAAACTGCATCTATATATTGACACTGAACTAAAAAGAGGGGGAACCCACTAAATCGGACTTTGAAGGCAGATTGGAACAACACAATTTAAAAAAAGTAGAAAAATAACATATTTTATTGTACATAGAAAAAGAAAATACACGGACATACAAAACCTAGTTAAAAGACATATATACAATCAACCCACAGGGGCTCACGCATTTATGATGATGCAACATTAAGCACAATTTGGGTATTTCTTGGCCCTTTTTGTGTTTGAATGTATATATGTCTTTTAACTAGATTTTTTTTGTTTGTCCACGTATTTTTATTTTTCTATGTACAATAAAAGTTGTGCTTTTTCCATTTAAAAAAAATTGTGTTTGTCCAATCTGTCTTCAAAGTCCGACTTAGTGGGGGTACCCCCTCTTTTTAGTTCAATTGCTTTGCATGTTGTTATTAGTATTTTAATTCACTGGGCAATCAGAAGCCAGTGGAAGGATTGGCAGGCAGGGGTGGCGGACACTGAGCGATTGGGTAGGTGGATAAGTCTGGCATCAGCATTCATGATAGTCCGAAGAGGGAATAGCCTATGAAGAGGTAGGCCTATGAGAAGGGAGTTGCATTAGTCAAGGCGAGCGATATCAAGAGAGTGAATGAGTAGCTTGTTAGTTTCATTAGTTAAAAAGGGGCACATTTATGAGATGTTACGGAGGTGAAGTCTACAAGCTTTTTGACAGCCATTGAATATGGGGCCAAAAAGACAGGTCAGAGTCTAGGATTACACCTAATACCCTGGCATTAGGGGAGGGACTGATATTTGTATTATTGATCTTGGTGTAAATGTCATGGAGGGGTGCATGGGTGGGAAAAATATTATCAGCTTGGTTTTAGAGAGATTTAGTTTAAGGAAGTGATGCTGATACAGTATGTCAGTAATTAGGTTTGTAATGCGAGAGGAGACTGAAGAAGTGAGCTGAGGAATAGAGAGATAGATTTGGGTGTCAGACACTGTACATAGAGATATTATTGGAAGCCTTAAATGGAAGCCTGTGTCCCTATGAGTTGTGAAAAACTATAAAAGATATTCATGTACTGTTATATATTTAAATCATATTTACTAATGTTTGATGATTTATTGCACCCAACAGTATGTCCTCCCTTTACTTATAATTTGCTTACCTAGAAAAAAAACATCTACATATTTCAGTAATTGCAGAGAGCCTTGTATGCCAATTCGTGATTTGTAAACATTCATTACAGTTAACCCAAGCCGTGACTTAACTGAGATTGCTCATCTTCCCTACCTAATTATAAAAATATTTCCCCTTATTATTCTGATGTGATAATGCACTTTCCTTGATCTCTTCTCTACTGCTATATAAAGGTGATTTTCCCACAGAGGAAGTCTTTAAGTAGATTTGTTGCTGTGTATTTTCATAACTAAGGCTAATTATCCCTTTACTTGTAGGTTTGATGTCTGCTATTCTCCTTATTGCTTCAGGCTGAAGACATGCCTAGCTAATGCCTGCAGGACAGGAGATGTGCCCAGAGTTCCCTCATAAAGGCTTGTTTTCACTGCATATCAAGCAAGGGATATAGGTTCTGCCTTCCAGCCATGGTATCAACTACAAGCAACTAGGGAAGCTTTAATATTACCACAGGAAGCATATATAGCCCATCCTATTGCTGTCTGTGTCTTCTTTCTGCTTCAGTGAGTTTTTTTTCTCCCTTTGTCCCAGCAGGGAAACTGCCTGGTAGAAGGTGTGCTGGTTTCTTTGCAAAGTCTATAATTAGGTCCCTATCTGATTTAATTAGGAGCTAACCTTGTCCCTGGTTATTCTGAAATCTTTACAAATATTTTCTGATTGATGCCCTATGGGGACAACTGGGCTGAACACTGATTTCATGTTCTTTAGATTTTATATATCTAGAGGCAATGTCAGTTCTTAGGAAACATATCAAGTACAATTTGTAGCACTAGCACTGTGACCTAATGACTGGAGAAATCATGTTGGTCTGAAAAAGTGCGGCATTGTCTTAAAATAGAAGCAATTTAAGTTTTATCACAAATGCAAAAAATAAATGTTTTTTTTTTTGCTTGTATTAGGATAGGATGAATCATTCGCATCATGCTTTTATGTCCTTGTGACCGGATGTTACATCCACTAGCACAGATATGGCCGGAAATTATAGAGAAAATGAATAATATTGCTCTCTAAACTTAGCTTGGGGTATCAGGACATATAACTAGAAGGAACCAAAATGCAGTCATTTGCAAAGCTTTCGTGGAGGAAATGTTTGGCTCCTTTTGGGCCATTATACAATATGATGACCAGTTATCCATATATTGAGGGAAGACTCACATAACCTGATACTCTACTCATATCGCCATAGAGTGATATTAGTAGCAAAACAAAGCTGCCATATAATTCCCATTTTATGCTTACTTACCGTATAGTCTGATATGATGACTAGCTATGAGCATACTTTGCTTTTCAGTGCAGCTTCATCATATATCTATCATGCATTGACATTTGGCTTTTTTAGTTTTATATATCTTATAAGGTATATGGGAAACACAGGATCTGAGGACAACATTAGTATTTTTCCCATATGAACATTTCTTCAGTTGGAGAAACAGGCCCTTGTTGGGACAAGCATGAAGCAAGTAAAGTAAGAACTTCAGATCTGAAAAATAGTTTCTGGCATATAACTCAACAAGCTTGAATACCATAGGGTTAGCACGACAACGGCATGATAAAGAACCTTTTTTCTTTCATAACAGGTTCCCTTTATTGCGATTTTGAATGCACCAAAAATAATTTTCGGTACAGTGGCTAAATGCAGACAATGCACAGCAAATGGATAGCACAGTAACTGCAAAACAATTAACATATAAAGGAAATATACAATGCATTTGGTTTATGCTGTGAGAATATTAGCATGAATATTACTGTATATGGTATGAGAAATCCTAGAAAGTAGATAGTTACACAAGGAATTTCAACTTCTGAAGATAAGACCTTCTTTGTGTAAGGACTTCCTAAGATTGTAGAGAACGTGTCCAGGTGGCCTTGTGGCATTTTACATAATGAAAGATCTGTGTTGACCTTGAAAACCGAGGGCCAGATTCACGTAGAAGTGCGGCGGCGTAACGTATCGTAGATACGTTACACCGCCGCAAGTTTTCATCGCAAGTGCCTGATTCACAAAGCATTTGCAATGAAAACCTACGCTGGCGGCCTCCGGCGTAAGCCCGCGTAATTCATATGGGCGTGTGCCATTTAAATTAGGCGCGCTCCCGCGCCGGACCTACTGCACATGCTCCGTTTCGAAATTCCCGCCTTGCTTTGCGCGAAGTGACGTCATTTTTTCGAACGGCGACGTGCGTAGCGTACTTCCATATTCCCGGACGTCTTACGCAAGAAATTTTTTTTTTTTATTTCGACGCGGGAACAACGGCCATACTTTAACATGGGCTGTGTAAAGTTAGGGCACCAAAAACGACGACTAAATTTGCGACTGGAAACTAGAGTAGCAGCGACGTAGCGAACGCGAAAAACCGTCGTGGATTGCCGTAACTCCTAATTTGCATACCCGACGCTGGTTTACAACGCGAACTCCCCCCAGCGGCGGCCGCGGTACTGCATCCTAAGATCCGACAGTGTAAAACAATTACACCTGTCGGATCTTAGGGCTATCTATGCGTAGATACTCTGAGAGATACGACGGAGTATCTGAGATACTCCGTCGTATCTCCGCTGTGAATCTGGCCCCAAGTAACTAAGGCTGGCCATAGATGGAGCAAATTTCTTCCCTAGAACCTCGGGTTGCAGGAAATTTGCTGAATTTCCCTATCAACACAGACAGTGTTGATGCACCTATCCCTCCTGCCGAATTATTATGTTCTCCCGGCGGCGTCAGAAGACAGTGATTATTGCTAGTGGCTATAATCGCATGTAAAATTATGGATTGATCAACTTGGGTACATTCAACCTACTCATTCATAGCCGGCTTAAAGGCGTTGTACAAGGTACAATTTTTTTTCCTAAATAGCTTCCTTTACCTTAGTACAGTCCTCCTTCACTTACCTCATCCTTCGATTTTGCTTTTAAATGTCCTTATTTCTTCTGATGTGGAGTGTTGTGCTCGTCCCCTCCCTTGGACTAGTGGAGAGTCAGGACGCCCACTAACACACAGCTATTTTTTCTATCTGCAACGTAGAGAGCCTCCTGACTTTTCTGAAGTCCAAGGGAGGGGGCGAGCATGACACTCCACACCAGGGAGAAAGCCTTGCATTACTGTGTGGAGTTACACTAAGGTAAAGGAAGCTAATTTAGGATTTTTTTTTTTTTACCTTTACAACCCCTTTAAGGTTTGAGTAACAGTAGAGATGATTGACTACATTATTTATGTTAACTTTATATGCACATGCGACCCTAAAGGCAGCAACAACTTGAAATGGTTCTAAAGGCAGAAGGTTTATTTTTTTTACCTTAATGCATTCTCTGCATTAAAGGGGTTGTAAAGGATTTTTTTTTCCCCGCTAAATAGCTTCCTTTACCTTAGTGCAGTCCTCCTTCACTTACCTCATCCTTCCATTTTGCTTTTAAATGTCCTTATTTCTTCTGAGAAATCCTCACTTCCTGTTCTTCTGTCTGTAACTACACACCATAATGCAAGGCTTGTGGAGAAAGCCTCTTGAGGGGGGAGGGGGCGAGCAGGCAAGTCAGCACACTCTCTACTTTGCAGATAGAGAAAGGAGCTGTGTGTTAGTGGGCGTCCTGACACTCCTGCTCGCCCCCTCCCCCCCTAAGAGGCTTTCTCAACACCAGGAAGAAAGCCTCGCATTACAGTGTGTAGTTACAGACAGAAGAACAGAAAGTGAGCATTTCTCAGAAGAAATAAGGACATTTAAAAGCAAAATCGAAGGATGAGGACTGCACTAAGGTAAAGGAAGCTATTTAGGGGAAAAATTTTTTCCTTTACAACCCCTTTAAGGTAAAAACCTTCTGTGTGCAGCTACAACCCAAGTCTCCCCTTACATTTATCTAAGACCGATCTGAATCAAGCACTTTGTATGAGAGCAGCATCTCCCTCTGCTCTCTCCTCATAGGCTCAGAGACAGCAGTGGGAGCTATTGGCTCCAGCTGCTGTCAATCACAACCAGTAAGCAGAGAGAAGAGGGCAGGGCTGAGCCACACCCTTTGTGTTAATGGACAGGCTCAGAGTGGCTGGGGATAAAGCTTCAATGAGTGTCCCCATAGCAAGCGGCTTGCTATGATGGGCACTCGGTGGGGGATCCCAGAAGGGGAGGATCGGGGTTGCTCTGTGTAAAGCCATTGTACAGAGAAGGTAAATATAACATGCAGTATTTGTTGTAAAAAAAAAAAAAAAACATTTTTTTTTTATAAAGTATGGCACAACCTAATACTGTCAATGCCTAATTAGGTTTTGTATACACAGAGGCTAGATACTGTAGTGTATACAGCTCCTAACGGAAAAATACTGACATTGCCCTCAGTGATCAGCACAGTCTGGAGCTGGAAGGGGGGAATATAAACAATGGACTCCGACGTCTTATGTAGACCACCATTTTAAAATCGTGACGCATAACATGAATCCGAAGCATTGCTGAGTGCTTATCTTTACTGAGCCATTCAGCTTAGTACTTTTCTTCTGCACAAGATATTGAAAAGTACCCAACAGACGTCTTGAGTGCCACATGCACTTTCTTCGTATACCAGTGTATACGTTTTCAAATCTGAAAATAGGTTGGAGTATAAAATGCTGTTTTGATTCATAATTCAATGCTTTTAAAGGCACTGAACAGAGATAAGGAGCCTTTGGTTACGGATTGCATAAAACAAGTGTAAAAACATCCCACTACTCTTTATTGGCCTTCAAAAGAAATACATGGTTTTATGGTGAAGATTGGATTCTTGTACAGATTCGTCCTTGCAGAATCCAGCAGCAACCATAGAATTCAACTAAAATTAGCAAGTACATTGAACAACAATAAACTATTATACCTATATTGTTTGCTTAAAGCGGAGTTCCGGCCACAATTTCACTTTTTAAATATAAATACCCCTGTAATACACAAGCTTAATGTATTCTAGTAAAGTTAGTCTGTAAACTAAGGTCCATTTTGTTAGGTTGTTACAGCATTTAGAGACTTTATAAAATAGATATTGACTGGGGCCATCTTAAGTGTGGGCATCAAGAAGCCAGACTGTATGACTTCCTGGATTTCAGCCTTGCAAATCTCGCACATGCTCAGTGCTGCACAAGCAGTGTCAGATCAGGTTTCAGCACCTGTGCTGTCCAAGTCACATGAATCTTTGAGACTGGGGAGTGCACAGACTCCTGGAAAGTTACACCCACTACATTCCCAGGAGTCTGTGCGGTGTAGGTTAGGAAGCATTAAGCACCTAGGTGCAGGAAGTGGGAAGATTAACTATTCTGCCTAGCAACAACACTTTGAAGGCATCTAAAAAAAAAAAAAAATTCGTAAAGGATTAATGACATTTTTTTAAAACTACTGATGTAATGTTATATTTATGGGTGGAACTCCACTTTAATTAGTTAATTAGTTAAAAAGTCACAGGACTTTTTAGAAAGTGGTGCATGCAGTACAGCTAGTCTGCAAAGCTCTATAAACAGGGGCCCATATTCTGAGTAAATTTCCGCCAGCTGCGCTTAAGGCACTTGCACTCCGCTGTCCCAACTTACAGGAGCAGGTGTTGTATTCCTCAAACACTTGCTCCATAAGTTGGGACAGCGGAGTGTAAGTGTCCCAGCGTAGCCTGGCGGATCTCCAAGGGGGCGGCTTCTATTCAAATGAAGCGCGCCCCCGATGCGAAAGAACTGGGCATGCGCCGGGCTTCAAAAAGCCCAGTGCGCATGCTCCAGTTCTCGGCGGAAAACGTCAATGACGCCGACGTGTGCGTCATTGACGTAAAGTCGTATTCAAGAACGACTTACGTAAACGACGTACCCGACGAAAAAACACGACGGGGACCCGACGCCATCCGTAACATGGCCTACGCGAGACTTGCGGAAACTTACCCCTCATATAGCAGGAGTAAGTTTCCGCTTACGCAAACGACGTTAGCGACGGTTACGCGGCGCGAACTCGTTCGGGAATCGGCGTAGAAGGATCATTTGCATACGCAAATGACTCCTTCACTTAAATGCCATCTAGCGGCGGCCGGCGTCATTGCATTAAGATCCGCCAGTGTAAGTGACTTACAGATGGCGGATCTTAAGTGTATCTATGCAAAAATGATTCTTAGGCCCCGTACACACGATAGAATCCATCCGTAGATAAATCCCAGCAAATGGGTTTCTGCGGATAGATCCTATGGTGTGTACACGCCAGCGGATCTGTTTCCGCGGAGAAATCTCCTCTGGGATGGATTCCAGCAGATTGGATATTTGCTGTGATGCACAACAAATCCATCTGCTGGAATCCATTCCAACGGATGGATCCGCTCGTCTGTACAGACTTACCGGATCCATTCGTCCAAAGGGATTCCCTGCACGCGTCGTAATGATTTGACGCATGCGTGGAATTCCTTATATGACAGCGTCGCGCCCGTCGCCGCGTCATAATAGCGGCGACGGCGCGACACGTCATCGGCAGAGGATTTCAGCGCGGATTTCAATGCGATGGTGTGTACACGCCATCGCATAGAAATCCTCTGAAATCCTCAAGAGGATTTATCCGCGGATACGGTCCGCTGGACCGTATCTGCGGATAAATCCTCTCGTGTGTATGGGGCCTAAGAATCAGGAGCATAGATACACGGGCCAAAAAAGGGAGTTACGATGGAGTATCCTGAGTTACTCCATCGTAACTTCACTGAGAATATGGGCCAGGAGCATTAAATCGTATGTATAGCCAAAACTTTTGTTCGTTCTGGATAGAAAAGTATTAGGCCCCGTACACACGAGAGGATTTATCCGCAGATACGGTCCAGCGGACCGTTTCCACGGATAAATCCTCTCAAAGATTTCCGCTGATTTCGATGGGATGGAGTGTACACACCATCGCATTGAAATCCGCGCGGAAATCCTCTGCCGATGACGTGTCGCGCCGTCGCCGCGATTATGACGCGGCGACGGGCGCGACGCTGTCATATAAGGAATTCCACGCATGCGTCAAATCATTACGACGCGTGCGGGGAATCCCTTTGGACGAATGGATCCGGTAAGTCTGTACAGACGAGCGGATCCATCCGTTGGAATGGATTCCAGCAGATGGATTTGTTGTGCAGCACAGCAAATATCCGATCTGCTGGAATCCATCCCAGAGGAGATTTCTCCGCGGAAACAGATCCGCTGGCGTGTACACACCATAGGATCTATCCGCAGAAACCCATTTGCTGGGATTTATCTGCGGATGGATTCTATCGTGTGTACGGGGCCTTAGTCTAGGACCCCTGTAAAATGTTTATCTATTTGTCCTGGTGACCCCTGTCACAGGGACCTAAAGTGAAAGGAAATTCAGCATTATAAGAAGAGATAAGGGTAAATCTTGCAATTGGGATACGATTCCATTGACAGCTGTCCATAGGGGTTTTCCCTCACTTTATAGAAATTTCCATGTTCATGGGACAGGAAGAGAAAAAAACTCCCCAACTAGACACAGACAGCAAAAAATAAACTGGCTGGGGAAATCCTGACTATGCCTATACTGTAATATAGGTAAGCACTTCAAATGTCAGCCTGTTTAATGGCAAGCAGTTATGCCTTGTACACACGAACGGTTTTCCTGTCGGAATAAACTCTGAGGCCCCGATTACACGTCTGAGGAACTCGACGTGCCAAACACATCAAGTTCCTCGTCGAGTTCTGTGTTGAAGCCGCCGAGGATCTCGGTGGGCCAACTTTCCTCATTGAACAACGAGGAAATAGAGAACATGTTCTCTATTTGGCCCGACGAGTTCCTCGTCGGCTTTCTCGGTGAAAAGTGTACACACGACCGAGTTTCTCGGCAGAATCCAGCTCCGATCGAGTTTCTGGCTGAATTCTGCAGAGAAACTTGGTCCTGTGTACGGGGCCTGACGGTTTTTCTGACGGAATTTCGCTCAAGCTGTCTTGCATACACACGGTCACACCAAATTCCGACTGTCAAGAACGCGGTGACGTACAACACTACGACGAGCCAAGAAAAATTAAGTTCAATGCTTCCAAACATGCGCTGACTTGATACTGAGCATGCATGTTTTTTTTTTTTTTTTTTAAATATATATTCAAATATACAGTTGCCAGACATTCGCCATACATAATTCAACATGGTATACAGCAGTAAAGAATGAAGATACAATGAGTTACCACGCAAGGTGACTGATCATGCGTATGAAAGAGACTTTCCCCCACACAGTGGGGTCAACAGATAAGCACATACCGAATACAGTTTAGAAGCTGCAGGCTGCATAGCCCCCGTCTCCCACCAGCCCCCCCTCACATAAATAATCCTCCCCCTCGGGGGCCATACCAATTACGGAAGCAAGGTCCCCCCTTGAAGCATAGGGGCAAGCCTCTGCCAGCCCACCGCACAGTGTGTTAGCAGACGAGTGGAAAGGAGGGGAGGCGGGGATAAGCCTCACTGCACCAAAACCCTCAGCTATTTGTGGCCCGTACAGCCAGTCCAGCGGGATCCCACTCGGCCCCAAGTGCATTTCACCATCACTCCCAGAGATAGTAGCTCGGATTTCAGAACATACCGCCCCCCTAGTCAAAGCATGCATGTTTTTTAGTCAGTCGGAATTGCATCCAGACGAACGGAATTTTTTTTCATCTGAAAAATTGAGAACATGTTCTCTATCTAATTCCATCGGAAAAAGTCAGATGGGGCATTCCCCCCGACAGAATATCCAATGAAAAGCTTATGTCTGACTTTTTCCATCGGAAATTCCGCTCGTGTGTACAAGGCATAAGAGTCTTGCAGCATATCTCAGTTTGTTCATTGCCTACGTTAGAAGGTCACAATTGAGGTCATAAAACAAGGCAAGAATCAACTTTCTTGTTAATTTTATAGGTTCAACCATAGACAAAATTCTCATAATACGAGCAGCTCTGGTAAGTAAACCATAGCAGACAGATTTTAGATGACTGAAGTCTGATCAAAGAAGGATAAATTATGTTTCTTTTTAATATGAGTCACTGCACTTTTCACGTTGCAGTACTTTTTTTTTTTTAACTAGCCAAATACTGTAACATTACAAGTGACCCCCCACATCCTAAAAGCCCAAAAAAATATTCCTGTGGATTGGGATAACTGAAGACATAAAGATTGTAACCTAAAAGAAAAAAAAGGAAACAAGTAGGGGCTTAACCTGGGGTTTGTTTACCACATGGGAAACTCTCCTAAAAACTAAATACCTTAATTGTGCACAAACTGTCCTGCAAAATTAATAATCAGACAAAATATTTAAAAAACTATTTTATCATTTGTTAGTATTGCTTTCCACAATTCTGCATTACGTCCACATTACTAGCATTTTTTGTTACGTTTTTGTATGTGGCATTTCTATTGCTTGAAATGGTTTGTTGTTAATTTGAGATGTTTTAATGAGTCAACATGAGAATAGCACTTGGGTGAAATTTGTACAGCAGCTTCTGACCTTCCACAGAAATTCCTTTTCACATGCCCTGTGAAGCTTGGAAAACCTTTCTATGAAGTACAAATAACGCTTTATTGGTTCATTAAAATACAGATCTGTCTTTGGCACCTTACTCCCAATGGATCAATAAAATGCATTACATTTTATGTACAGTAATACAAGCCATGGTGGATTAAATAGCCAATATGTTATGCTTGTACAGTGGGAACCAGACTCTTCGTATGGACCCTAGGGTTGTATGCTCTTATCCCAAGAGAAAAACAGTCTTCTACCTCTATGCTGAAGACTAGGGCTAGACTGACCTAAGAATTACCAGGTGGTTTTTGAAGACAACAATTTAATATCTAGATATAAGCAGTTGAGGAAAGGTTTGGATTATACTATTGCATGTATACCAAAATGTAGAGATTTATGGATAGCTAGCTACGTACTTACGTGAGCATTCCACATCACACTGCAACAGCAAATTATGTCTCCCAGCAGAAGAATACTATACTGGATTGTGCTATTAAAGGAAATGGAAAAGAAATGGAAAATGCAAAAACTGCAATAACACAAGCAACAATAAATAATATCACACCTCAACAGCATATTATACACAGCAAAACCATTCTACAATGTACCATATGCTGCAAAAGCAATTTATATTAACCAGCAACATCAAATTATACCACCTCAACAATATGTCAGAAAGACTCATCCTAAACCTTAGCCCCATGTGCAGTCTTTTCATAAATATCCAACTTTATACAGCCGTCATACAGCCCCTTTCTATTCAGTCATCAAAAGTTTTGTCATCTGTAGTCCCGGAAAACCCCCATTACGTGGATCCCTTCATATTCAGCCATACAAGACCCCTAATGTATATGTCCCTCATGGTCAGCCACCAATAGCCTTATCTAATTTGAAGCTCCCATCCAATGCACTGCACCACCTTGTATATTGGTGTAGAGTGTAAATACCCTTTTTATATTGCCACATATAATTCCTATTACACAGTGTAGAAGACAGAGTAAATGCCCCCCTTGGTGGTCAGTGTAAATTGCCTGTTAACATCTGTGATTTATTTATTGCTTCCTTACACTGGTCAGTGCAGGAAGAGCCCAACTACACTGGGGTTCAGTAATTATTAGCTTAACCACCTAAGCCCCAGACCATTTTGTTGCTAAATGACCGGGCCACTTTTTGCGATTCGGCACTGCGTCATTTTAACTGACAATTGTGCGGTCGTGCAATGTGGCTCCCAAACAAAATTGATGTCCTTTTTTCTCCACAAATAGAGCTTTCTTTTGGTGGTATTTGATCACCTCTGCGGTTTTTATTTTTTGCACTATGAACAAAAATAGAGCGACAATTTTGAAAAAAAAACAATATTTTTTACTTTTTGCTAAAATAATTATCCTCAAAAAAGATATAAACATTTTTTTCCTCATTTTTTAGGCCGATACGTATTTTTCTACATATTGATCGGTTTTCTCAAAAGTTATAGCGTCTACAAAATAGGGGACTGTTTTATGTAATTTTTATTAATAATTTTTTTTACTAGTAATGGCGGTGATCAGCGATTTTATGGCGGACACATCGGACACATTTTTGGGACCATTGTCATTTTTACAGCGATCAGTGCTATAAAAATGCACTGATTACTGTGAAAATTACACTGGCAATGAAGGGGTTAACCACTAGGTGGCGCTGTAGGGGTTAAGTGTTCCCTAGGGAGTGATTCTTACTGTAGGGGGATGGGCTACGTGAAACAAGACAGTGATCACCTCTTCTGATTACAGGAAGCTGTGATCACTATCATTGTCACTAGGCAGAGCGGGGAGATGCTTGTTTACATCAGCATCTCCCCGTTCTTCCTCACCATGAGACGATCGCAGGTATACCCGCGGACATCGAGTCCACGGGACCCGCGGTCAGAGTCATGGAGCTCCCGGCGCGCACGCCCACAACGCCGGCTTCTTAAAGGGGATGTATATATACGTCCTTCTGCCTGTCCATGCCATGCTGTCGGTGTATATAGTCGTGCGCTGGTTAGCAAGCAGTTAAAGTGATTGTAAACGATCATCTTGTAAAAAAAACATTCAGTTTAAAATAGAAATGAAAGCCAAAACATTTTTGTATAGATATAAAAAACATTATAAATACCTTCCCCCCCCCCCCCCCTTTTTATAAGTGATCACATTCCCTCTCTTCTCAGCTGCATAAGAGCTGGAGGGAGGTGAAGCAGCAGCAGCAGCAGCAGCAGCACACTGAGCTTCCCAGTGAATGGCTGTGTGGCAGGGGCATGTCAGGATAAGTCTGACCATTGGAGGAGAGCAGGCTGAGTTCCCAGCATAGCTAGAGAACCGAACACGGTGTGTTCTCCTGCTTATCGTGGTCAGTTTTTAATAGGAAAGCAGAGGGACTGGCAGGATCACCAGGGATTTCACACAAAGGAAGCAATACAAAGAGAACAGGATACTTTCCCATATCAGGAATATGAAGTGTTGGGGTAACAAACGCTTTAACTGTAAATACTAACAACGTGAAGCACGTATTCTTCATAAAAATTAAGGGTGTCCAACCAGAGGCGTATCACAATCAACCAACCAATCAACAAAGCAATTACCACTGCGGTGATCAGCAATTTTGTTTCATTAATTAAAGCTCTCTGGGTAGACTGCAGAAGCTCACATAAGGCCACAAAACCTCTTGTAGAGACCAGCGCCTCGAGCACATGCCAGAACTGCCAGTCTGGGCTTGCATCCAACTTGTTCAGAAGGTCAGGACTTCAAATAACATGTTTTGGCAAAGTATAGTAAAAAGTTTGTGTTTTCCTTTAATGAAGCCAATATTAGCTATAAATTACCAGTGAGGCAAGTAAGGGTTCTTTGTTAGTATATTCGAAAGTCTCGGTCATTGTTGGTGGTTAAACAACGGTTAGATGTTTATTTAACATAGTCTGGTCATATTTATTGCACACATCTAAATCTTGAACATTTCACAAGTATATTTTGTTCTTAATTGGTACCTTTTACTATTTGTAGTCTTCAGTAAAATTAACTAGTACATAGCCAGGGAAAATAAAAAGCAGAGCTGCTTCATCTGCTAGCCTAATTAAAATCTGTACTTTTGATGTCTGGCACAAAGTGAAACTTTACAGGCAAACAAATGGGAGCAGTGACCAATAAAACCACACTTCACTCTAACATCCTACCTGCTGGAGGAGAGAGACGGGATACTGGAAGCAGGAATAAAAAGTCAAATATTAGGTCTCCTGGCAGATCTTCAAACAACTACTTTGATTATTTTTTGGCAATGCAGGTGACAAAAAAGATAAATGATTAAAGTGATACTATTGATATATTTGTTGTTTAAATACTGCAAAAGCAAAGAACAGTTGGTGAGAAAAATTACAGCAATATAAAACCAAATGACCAAACTCTCATATACTCGTTGAAATGTTAATGTAATTTCAAGAACAATTTTCAATATTTTATTTGGCAGATTTTATTAAAATAACACCTGGTGATCCTGGCAAAAGGGTCTTTGTTCAGGGACTTCTTGTTATAGGGTGACAATACTCTCTCCCTGTCTACCAAGCATGATTCTACTTTATGATCCCGTTACATGAGCTTCCGATAGGTTGGACTTGATGGACTTGTGTCTTTTTTCAGCCTCACCTACTATGGGCCAGATCCACGTACCTCCGCGCATTTTTCCGTCCGGCGTAGTGTTTCTCAGATACACTACGCCGCCGTAACTTTCAGCGTATTTTCCGTATCCCGAAAGAATTTGCGCCGTAAGTTATGGCGGCGTAGTGTAACTGTGTCGGCGTAAGGGCGCGCAATTCAAATAGATAAGATGTGGGCGTGTTTTATGTTAATACGTCTTGACCCGACGTAAATGAAGTTTTTTCTGAACGGCGCATGCGCCGTCCGTGGGGGTATCCCAGTGCGCATGCTCCAAATTAACCTGCAACAAGCCAATGCTTTCGACGTGAACGTCATTCTACGCAAAGCCCTATTCGCGAACGTTTTACCCAAACGACGTACAAGACGGAAAATTCGACGCTGGCCCGACGTCCATACTTAACATTGGCTACGCCTCATATAGCAGGGGTAACGTTATGCCGGAAAAAGCCTTATGGAAACGACGTAAAAAAATGTGCCGGCCGGACGTACGTTTGTGGAATTGCGTATCTAGCTAATTTGCATACTCAACGCGGAAATCGATGGAAGTGCCACCTAGCGGCCAGCGTAAATATGCACCTTAGATCCGACGGCGTACTAAGACGTATGCCAGTCGGATCTATCCCAGCTTCAGGCGTATCTTGTTTTGTGGGTACAAAACAAAGATACGGTGGAGCAACCTAGCAGTTACGCGGCGTATCAATAGATACGCCAGCGTAACTGCTTCGTGGCTCTGGCCCAATGTATCTATATACCATATATACTCGAGTATAAGCCGACCCGAATATAAGCAGAGGCACCTAATTTTACCACAAAAAAATGGGAAAACGTATTGACTCGAGTATAAGCCTAGGGTGTCCATGTGCATTCCTCACTGTGCCCATGACTAGACTGACGCTTAACATGGGAGTCTATGGAAGGGGTGCCCGGCTTTGAAAAATCGGTGCTCCCCAGTCGTAGGTTCCCCAGACAACAAACTTTGCACACTTGTAGAGGAGAAATGAATGGGGTTATATGTGTGCCAAGTTCCGGGTCCAGGGGACCTACGACCGGCTGGTACCGGGTCCCCAATATCACCGGAGAAATTACCATTTAACATGCGAGTCTATGGAAGGGGTGCCCAGCTTTGAAAAAACGGTGCTCCCCGGCCGCAGGTCACCATGACAACAAACTCTGCACACTTGGAGAGGAAGAGTGGCCAGGCGGTACCAGGTCCCCAAAGTCTGGGAGATCAGGCGTAAAAAGGTGACTCGAGTATAAGCCGAGGGGGGCATTTTCAGCACAAAAAAATGTGCTGAAAAACTCGACTTATACTCAAGTTTATATGGTATATGTAACTATGATAGAGACAAGTGGCCATTTGAAAACACATTACCCAGGTATTGTCTGCTATTCCAACAAAACAATATTTCAAAGTGCGTTGTCCTTGTGCAAATATAAACTAATACATCTGTGTAACTTGCACTTTAATATACAGTATACACTCACCAGACACTTTATAAGGTACACCTGTTCAATTGCTTGGTAACACACATGGCTAATCAGCCAATCACATGGCAGCAACTCAATGCATTTAGGCATCTGGACGTGATGAAGACGACTTGCTGAAGTTCAAACCAAGCATCAGAATGCGGAAGAAAGAGGATTTAAGTGACTTTGTACGTGGCATGTTTGTTGGTGCCAGATGGGCTGGTCTCAGTATTTCAAAAACTGCTTAACTACTGAGATTTTCATGCACAACCACCTTTAAGGTTTACAGAGAATGGTCTGAAAAAGAGAACATATCTAGTGAGTGGCAGTTGTGTGAAAGAAAATGCCTTGTTCATGTCAGAGGAGAATGGACAGATGGCTTAAGATGATAGAAAAGCAACAGTAACTCAAATAAGCACTTGTTACAACCAAGGTATGCAGAATACTATCTCTGAATGCGTGACACACTGAACCTTGAAGCAGATGGCTTACAGAAGCAAAAGACCATGCCGGGTGCCACTCCTGTCAGATAAGAGCAGTGTGCTCCTGTGCCTTTAAGAAGGAGTGGGCTCCCCTTCAGTCCACCTGCCCTCACCTATCTATCAGAATGCATGTGCCTCCACTGTGGGGACACTTATAAGTTAGTGTTAGGTACCACAGATGACAGGGTGCCATGGCGAGGCTCTGTAGCTTATGCATGCATTTGAAAATGCGTGCAGACTAAACCCCAGTAATAACGCATACTGTTAGACAGGTTTAATTGGTTGTCTGTGAGCTGGTCGATAAGAAAGCTTGGTTTTATTCCTATGGAGTTATCCATGGCCCTGTTTAAATCTCATGTAGCCTTCCAATGCTGCTTACTGCGATGGCCAGCTATAGATGGGGGCAGTGGCGTATTTTTTGTATCATAAGAGCAGGAAACTAAAAACTGGTACACACAATTGGATTTTCTGCGGACAAAGCGTAGGACTTTTGTCCGAAGGGTGTTGGCCATGATCTTGTCTTGCATACAAACAGCACACAATTGTTGGCCAACAAACACAAAACTATGTGGTTTTTCAGCTCTTTAGCGCCACCCTTTGGGCACCTTCTGCTAATGTTGTGTTTCGTGAGCATTGCTTCCAAGCATGCGTGTTTGTACTTTGTACTTTTGTCCGACGGACAATCCGACAACAGACAAATGTTCGCAGAAAATTTTAAAGCACGCCATCCAACATTTGTCCCCGGAAAATACAACAGTTGTCTGTCTTTGACTCTTTATTAAATGCCAAGACTGCAGCCATAACCTGAGAAGACTCCTCCCTGTGAGCGCTGATCAGGATGCTGATTTTCCAGTATGTTCACTCAAAAGAAGCCAGTTGTGAGACCAGCTTCTGTTGGACGAGGAGTTGTACACACTGGCCAAAAGGTGGCTGGTCACTGGCGAACCATCCATTTTTGGCCCGTGTGTACCTAGCTTAAGAATTCTGTTGTGCAATATTTGATGGAAGTGAGTGATATTGTAACTTATAGCACTTTATATTAGTAAATATCAAGTAAAATCTGTGACTTTGTGAAGTGGTTTAATTTTTCCCCAAAATTTGTGCATAAGAGTATACGAAGGGAATATTTTATTGGGTGACACTAGCTCACCACCTTTTGGATTTTGCAATTCTCCAATTTAATTGTTGGTTGTTAGGGTTTTCAATTAGTTTTCTAAATAAGATATTTGGCACAGCAAAGATTTTGAGTGGTACTGTAGCTGAATCACTTCCTTTTTCAGACAACCCAACTGGTCTTTATTGAAGTAATAGGAAGCAGTCTCCCAACCGCATTTATAAGTGAATCTGGGAGGCATCAGGGTACTTGGCTCAACAGGACTGCAGCTTCTTCATGGTTCTCACAGGTCTGCTTTGCAGGGGGCTCACAAGAAATGCAATGTTGCACAGAGCTGAGCAGCAACAGAGCCAGTAAAAGAATCACTGGAGGATCTATGCAAGAGCTCTGTGATCTTGGCCACACCCCAAACATAAATTGAATGCTACCCCTGTCTCTTCTTCGAGCCCTAGTAAATACGTTTGAGTTCAAAGCTAACATTAATCTCAATGTGATGCATTTTAATGGATAGCAGGAAAATGTAAGCGTCTGCAGCCCCAATGTATTTTTTGGCACCCTTTTAAATCATCACAGAAATCACCCAAATTGCCCTGATCAAAAGTTTTCATACCCTGGAATGTTTAGCCTTGGTACAGACACACAATTTGACACACTCAGGTAAAAATGGAAATTAAAGGTTAATTTTCCACATCTGTGGCTTTTTAAATTGCAATTAGTGTTTGTGTATAGTGAATGAGTTTGTGGATACACAGAGCAGACTAGATACAGAGCCTCGGGGAGCAGAAAAGAACTATCAAAAGACCCATGTAACAAGGTAATGGAACTTTATAAAGATCAGAAAGGGATATAAAAAGGTAACAAAAGCCTTGAATATGTTAGTCAGTACTGTTGAATCACTTAAGTGGAAAATTTAGGGATCTCTTGATATCAAGCGATGGTCAGGTAGACCAAGAAAAATTGCAGCCACAACTTACAGAATAATTGATCAGGATACAAAGAAAAACCCACAAATAACTTTAGGAGAAACACATGGTGCTCTGTTTGAATATGTGATTATTGTATTTTTTTCCTTTCTTTGGAATAAATGAGGATCTTTGTTTTTTTTTCTTTGATTGCAATCAGCGCTATGAAACAATTGATTTAACACATATGGTCCTGAAGTAGCGGGGGGGGGGGGGGGGGGGGCTCCCATAAAACACATAGCCCAACCTTGAATTGATTCATCAATTTACAAAAGTAACAAGTTCTGTAATTAATGGAAGGTATCTTCCTTTAAAAAAAAAAATACATGTTTTTGCAGATAATGAAAATTAATTTGCATTTATTTATTTTACATAGGAGCTTGCAAGGTGCTGCATCAGCTTTTGCTTACTGAGCTGCTGGAAGTGACAGTAGACTACGAGTGTGGTGATCAGCATACTCATGGTCAATGGAGAACCAAGTCTGTCTTCTGAGGTGGAAAACAGGACTTGTAGTTCATTAATTCAGAGATCTCTGCAATAGAAAACCGATCACAAATAGTGAAGTTAGGACCTTTCACTTCTGAGAAACGCACATTATCGTGCGGAGTCCCTCAAGGATCCCCTCTGTCGCCGGTGTTATTCAACATCTATCTTCGCCCTCTTTTTGAGATTATTAGCAGTCAAAAACTGCTCTACCACTCATATGCAGACGACACGCAACTATATTTCCGCATTTGCAATAAAAAGGATCATCACCTCAATCTAGAGACATGCCTCTCTTTGATAGAGGACTGGATGACAAAGAGTTATCTTAAACTCAACGGAGAGAAAACAGAACTTCTCCTGTTTCACGCCAAGCGTATGAATCAACCTACAACAACTTGGATCCCCCCGCCCATTCTGGGCAAAATCATCACCCCTAGCGCCAAAGTCAAAAGTCTCGGGGTCATCTTTGACTCTCACATGACATTGGACGCACAAATAGGGTCAGTAGTCAGCGGATCTTACCATGTGCTGCGCCTACTACGCAGACTTACTCCTTTTATTCCCAAGGAAGACATCGCGGTCGTGGTGGGAGCTATTGTAAACTCAAGATTGGACTATGCAAATGGCCTTTACCTCGGACTCCCCAAGTACCAAATCGCTCGTCTACAAGTCATTCAAAATACGGCCGCTAGATTTGTGACTGGGAAAAAACCTTGAGAATCAATCTCACCTTCACTGAGAGCCCTTCACTGGTTACCAGTAAAAGACAGAATCACTTTTAAAGCACTCTGTCTAACGCATAGATGTATCTATGGGAATGCTCTCCATTATCTATGCGAAAAAATAAAAGCTCATAATCCCAGTCGCGGTTTGCGATCCACCAATCAAAATCTCCTCCAGATACCCAAAGCCAGATACAAGTCCAAAGGAGAAAGGAGATTCGCGGTCCAAGGGCCTAGACTATGGAACGCTTTACCAACCAGCATTCGGTTGGAGGAGAATCACTTGACGTTCAGGAGAAAGATCAAGACTCATCTCTTTTGATACCAAAGGAGACAGGAACAACAAGCGCCCAGAGGCGATTAAGTTCGCATGTGCTGCGCTATATAAGTTTTCATTCATTCATTCATTCAATGACGTGACTGAGTGCCGAGCCCGGCACAGTGGTAACATTTTTAATTGAGATAGCAGCTTCTGCGGAGAGAAACTCGTGCCCACTGTCACAAGGGTCGGGGAGGGGTGTTTAGGGGTTGTGAGGGTTGTTGTGCTCAGCAAAATGTTACACCCTAAATACAGGAGTAACATGTTGCTAAAGGTGGAGCTAGCCTTTGAAAAATGCTTAGTATCAACACCAACACCGGTATTGGAGCAACACCAATATAAACCTAACACAAAACGCCAAGTTCCCTGAACCTCTTTTATTAGGACTCACAAACAAGCCTACTCAACAGCCAATTTGGTCATAGGCCAGCTAACCTACTAATCAGTATTGTTTCAAAATAAAACCTATACATACAAAAGGAATAACAGGCATAACTCCACGTAAATAGTTTGCATGGTGAACCTCAGCAGTGCAAGGTGCTAGCCACAGAAATATACTGAATAGTAAGTACATAAATGATTAAAACTGAATTGATTAATTATGGTTAGGAAAGGCTGGGGACCAATTCCATGGTTCCTGTCTAGTGTTGCACGAACACATCATTGTTCAATTCGTTAGCAGTTTGGCCAATAGAGCCATAAAGCCATACTCCAAACTCAAATACCAACACTATTGAAGTCAATGGTGACAGAATTCAGGTAGGCTGTAAATACACATGCGCACCTCTAAGCAACAGACTCCCCACAGCTATATTACTGCCAGGATTTCTAGGGGATGTCATTGACCAGATTTGGCCAATGAGGTCACCTGGGAATACCGACATTAAATTGGTAATCTGCCATTTAATGACGCACAGATCATTGGGCTATCATAAATGATGTGCATTACACTCCTAGATAGCTTGATTGACAAATATATCCCTGGATGCAATGACTGATCCTAAATTTACTTCTAGGGAAAATATTAAACTTTATTTTGAAAGCCTGTAACTGTTTGCATTTTTTGGTGTCGGTGTTGTGATTTTTAATTGGTGTTGGTGATTTTTTTTTCTTTTAATCCTTTGTGGAAATGGGCAAAGGGTACCAATGTATCCCTGTCTTCATTCTCTGGAATGGGGGTGGATATCTGGTCACCCCCTTTTTATAAAATAGCCTTAAAAGTTTCACCATAAGCCCTCCGATTTTACCATTACACAAGGCCCTTGTCCCTTAAAGTGGAGTTCCACCCTGAAAAAATAAATCACAGGAAAATGCTGGGAAAAAAATAAAATAAATTGTTTACATGCAACAATCTGGATTTTCTGCTAGGAAATGTCTTAAAACCTCCAAACATTATATTTTTTTTAAAGCAGAGGTCCTAGAGAATAAATTTGCGGGTTTTGCAATTTTTAATGTCAGATGGTGTTATGTAGCGTGTTTTTCAATCGCAACTTTTTTTGGAAAAAATACACTTTTGAATTTTAATGCAAAAAAAAATAAAAATTCATAACGCAATTTATTTGGTAAAATATAAAAAATGTTACACCGCGTAAATATATACCAAACACGCCGCGCTTTAAAATTGCCCATGCTACGGCATCAAACTACGTAAATTTTACTATTCATAGGTGATGCTTTAAAAGGCTTTACAGGTCACCACTTTAGATTTACACAAGAGGTCTTGTTCTAGAATTACTGTTCATGATCTGACATCCGAGGTGATAGCTCATGTGTGGGACGGTCGCTGTTTGCGTATGTGCGGGACCTAATGCTCCACGGTTTTGTTTTTTCTTGCATTTCCTTTTCTTTAATGAATCAAACAAGTCTGGATATGAAACATTTCAGACCGGTATCAAGCAAAGTGTCATGGTCAGTCTATCTATATCATATATATATATATATATATATATATATATATATATATACACACACACACACACACACACACAGTATATGCTCTATATTCTAGAAGACTGCTTTTCAAAACATGCAGCAAGCATGATGCTGACTGCAAACTTATCACTGACAGTAATCGTTTAGCTAAAATGTTTAACGAACATCAGGCATATCATTCATAAAACAAGTGAAGGTCAAAAGCTATGTACACAAAAAATAATAAATAATAAAAATAATGGACTTATCATAAACATTATCTTTACTCTCATTGCTGCAGGAAGTACACATTTGTTAACAACTGGAATTTGGCAATATCTTTTAATTAGCTGCTCCACACATCTTGCATAATAAATAAATACATGTTTGTATTTAGCATACAATTCAACCCTTTGGGAAAACTGGACTCCAGTGCAGACTTCAACTCTGCATTCCATGAATAGCATTCTAATTGATCCACAAATAAGACCAAAAATGGTTCACATGGTCTTATGCAGTAATTCCAATAGAGGAAAAATAGCCCCATGGCAACAACAGAGTGGTGGGGTTTAAATGTTATCCTTGCATAAACATGCATGTGTGATTACACTGTAAACCTTCCAATACTGTTTATCGTGCACATTTATAATAAAAAAACAAACTGCCTGTTGTAGCCGCGCCCACTTTTAACCACTTCAGCCCCAGAAGGTTTCACCCCCTTAATGACCAGGCCATTTATTTTTTATACAGCACTACGTTACTTTAACTGACAATTGTTGTACCCAAATTAAATTGATGTCCTTTTTTCCCCACAAATAAAGATTTATTTTGGTGGTATTTGACCACCTCCTGCGGTTTTTATTTTTTGTGCTATATAAATTTGCTCATCAATTCAATTTAGGCCAATATGTATTCTGCTCCAGTAAGCAGATTGGTTTGCACAAAAGTTATCACGTCTACAAAACGATGGGACAATTTTATTTGTTTAATTATTTTTCTAGTAATGACGGCGATCAGCGATTTTTAGTGGAACTGCGACATTGCGGCAGACAAATCGGACACTTAACACTTTTTTGGGAAACAGTGACATTATTACAGTGAATAGTGCTAAAAAAAACATGCACTGTTACTGTACTAATGACACTGGCAGGAAAGGGGTTAACACCAGGGGCGATCAGAGTTAAGTGTGTCCCTAGGGGGTACTTGTTAACTGTGTGGGGGATGGACTCACTAGATGAACACAGAGATCCACGTTCCTGCTTAGCAGGAATACAAGATGACTGTGTTCTCTCCTGTCAGAATGGGGATTTGCCTTGTTTACATTTACTTGTTTACTGTAGTTTCACGCTGTGGCCGGTCTGCAAGTGGGTAAAAACTCTGAGGTTAAATGTGCTAATGTGTAACAAAACAGCTTATAATATTTCTAAGGCCCCTTTCACACAACCGTACAGTTTGTGTAAACTGACTTTTTCAATTTACCCCTGCCTACCCCCAATCCGATCCAAAAAAAAAAACAGTCAGAGCCGCTGGGTGTAAACGAATAGCGGAGTCCATTTACACCCAGCCACCCACAGAGTGAAGTGGACTCAGTATGTAGAAACTGAGCAGACACAGACCTGTCATATGCCCACTCTGCTCGGATTAGCAGGGGATCAGCAAACAGGTGATCCCCTGATGATGAAAACGGAGTCTGGCCATGTGAAAGAGGCCTTATGATTTTCAATATAGGTCTACAGCTACAACCTTTTATGTAGATAGTTGGGTTAAAAAAAAAATTGAAAACCTCCATATACAGAACCCAATACTCACAGTTGATCCAGAGGAAGGCAAAAACAAAAGTCCCATAGGCCTCGTTCACACCTAATGCCGATGCGGCTCCCAGCAGGGGTCCTGTGCGTCCTGATTCGCCATTTCAGGTCCAATTTCAGACCGAATTTTAGCCTGAATTTGGACCTAAAAGAGACCCAAAGACACACCGGAGCCACATCAGAGATATGTGAACGGCTCCATAGAGAGCAGGTCACAATCTCCTGTGGTTGCGAATTGGATGCGGAGATCCCGCAACCAATTCATAATAGTGTGAACCCAGATTTAAGCTTGGTTCTATTTACTCCACCAGGGAGAAAAACTCTTTCCTGGTCCCCTAAGGCAACCAGATATTAAATAGAACAAGCATATTTTGTAATGTTAGGCAGTTATATACTATACTGTGCATTTAGAAATGCTTTTTTTTTTTTTTTAAAACAATCAAGTGAGTTGGCTAGAAATATTTACTAAGGGAGTCTATTCCATAATTTTACTTTTAATCCTAAACTCTAGATTTCGTATAAATAGGTTTATAACAGATGTTCCTGCCTATGGATATAGATTGTGCAAGTTATGCTCAACTTACACAATATATCCGCTGCTACCCAAATCCAAGAGTTGACTTTGGTTGAATGCATCTCTTCTTCCATGGACAAACCAAAAGGATGTTTATCCCAACTACAGGATCTTGACACACCTAGATCAACCAACCAGATCTTTTTTTCAATGGGAGAAACATTATCATATACAAATAAAATTACATAAAAAGTGGGTATTTTACAACTCTCACATATTTTCCTCTAAAACAGAATACGTTACCTACAAATTGATATTCCGTTGGCATAATTCTCAAGCTAAATCACGCTAAGAGAATCATCACCACTATCGCCATTGTTTTGGAGAGGCTGCAGCGCAAAGAAGTCGCTATTCATGCCATTCATGCGATGTACCATGGTATATATTGTTTCATTGTACAGAACAACCAATAGGCTTATTTAAGCTCCATTTACACCAAAGCTTTTTTTTCAGGCTTTTTGCAGAAACACAGGACATTTTTTATCATGGGTTCCTATGGGACACATTCACATCAATGCATGTTTGTGCTTCTGCATTTTTGGAAAGGGTCAGGGACTTTTTTAAACCCAAAACAGTGCTTTTTTGGTTCAATAAACTTCAATTGAGAAGATGCAGAAGAGGATGCAGTGCGTTTTTACTACGATTTCGCCCCGATTTGTGTTTTTAAATCTGCCCAACAAATTTTCCCCCAAAAAAAACATAACACAAATGCATAGAAATCGCTTTAAAAAAAAAAAAAAACATGGAACGCACAGCTAAAAGCACTGCAGAAATGCTCAAAAGCAACATGCATAGATGTGAACCTAAACCAGCATATTACATAACATTTACAGTAAGTCCCTTATTCGCATGTCCAGTCCTGTAAATCTGGGTACACACTCAGTTTTTTTTTTTCATTCAACTCAGTGGGCTGAACAAAAAAAACTGGCAGGTGACTGTACTAACACAAGCAATGTTGGTGCAGCAATCTCCCATGCTTTGCCTTTGTGTTCTGACAGGAAACACTGATCATCGCTGGGCTTACAAACAAGTTCAATTTACAAAACTGAACTCGTTCATAGGTAGGGGACTTACTGTATTTAATACCCCCAAGGTTCTAATCAGTAGTACTCGCAGATACTGAATACCGATACTTTGAATTTAATCTCATGTGAAAGTGGCACGTGTCAGTATTTATTATTTTTTATTATTATTTATTTTTACATTTTATGTATTTTTTTTACAATACTTCTTTTATTAATATTTTTTACAAATTTTTTTAAATTATTTATTGCAAGTTTTTTTTTTTTTATCAGCCCTGTTGACCTCTGACATCTCCCTTTGAGACAGAGAAAGGGAGTAGGGACACATATTCCCCAGTCCCTTTCTCAGCAGACTCAGCTGCACTGAAAATGAAAGGAGAGAAGACAGCAGCTTCTCTTCATTCATTAACTGAGACATGGTAATCACAGGAGGTTACAATGTTGCAGTTATGAGAATGGACAGAGTCAGTGATCACTGACTCTGTCCATTCAGAAAACGAAGGAGCCGGGTTTACCGGCTCCTACCTCCATCCTGAGATACCGAGGGGGACAGATGCACGGAGGGGGACACGGAAGAGAGAGGACGACAGATGCACGGAGCAGCATGGAGGGGGACGGATGCACGGAGGGGGACACGGAGCAGCATGGAGGGGGACAGATGCACGGAGGGGGACACGGAGGAGAGAGGGGGGACAGATGCATGGAGCAGCATAGAGAAGGACGGATGGGAACTGGAGGAGAATAGGGGACAGTCAGCGGTGATCGTGTGTGGGAGAGAAGCACCGATCACCGCTGAAAGCCGCAGCAGGGGGTTTGAGAGAGAGGACCGGCTGTCATACTTTTAAATCCATACAGGGTGATCAGTGCTTGTAACTCCTCCACAGCACTGATCACCCTGACTGCTCAGGTATCGGGTGAAGTATCGGAGCATTTGCTCCGAGTACAAGTACTTGGGCAAATGCTCGGTATCGGTACCGATACTAGTATCAGTATCAGGACAACCCTAGTTCCAATGCATTGACCACCCATGTCTGATGGAGGATTTTACATCTTGTGTCTAAAATTAGCAAAGCCTCTACTAAAAAATTTTGGTCAGTTGGTTTGCCTTTAAAGTGATTGTAAAGGATTACATTTTTTTTTTTAAAGAACAAACGTTATATTTCCCTGCAATGGTTTTGCACAGAGCAGCCACAAATCTCCTCTTCTGGGGTCCCTAGCCTATGCCGAGATGCACGCAGAAGGTTCTTTTTAACTTAATGCATAGAAAGCCTTTAGAACCACTGTAAGTCTTCTTCTTACCTGGACTTAACATCTCCTATGCTTACCTTTGATTGTTTATATTAGAGACAAATTACCTCAGTTTGCAGTCAAGACCATCCCTCTTCTCCTTTTCCTAACCTCTACTTTCTCAGCTTGCCTCTATCCTTCACCTGTCCCATTTTACTAAATTTCTTACATCTTTTCTCTCTTATGTAGCTCTAATTTATGATATATTGGGACCGATCGCCAACGTATGCAGTCTAACAGAATTTGCCATGTCTAATTTGTAATTTTGCAGTTAATTATCTTGTAATGGCTGCACTGCTAAAAATCTATCCAATGAAGAGCCGATCAGGCATGGGGAGAATGACGCGGGATCGTGCCCTCGGAAATTCGGGGCTCAGGTAAGTAAAATGGGGGCTCCGGACAGTGCAAGGTGTTTTTTCACCTTCATGCATAGGATGTTGCATGAGAGACTTGGCTGTCCGGGACTCCCCTGCTCATTGGCGGAGAGAGAGGAGCGTAGCACCATTGGCTCACGCTACCGTCAAGGTCAGTGAGCCAATAAGAGAAGGGGGCAGGGTCGGGCCACGGCTCCATGTATGAATGGACACAGGGAGCCGCGGCTCGGGTGCCCTCATACTTTAGTATTACTTTAACTTATACAGTACAAAAGCCATGTGTGGGGAACCGTCAAACACTTTTGCAAATTCCAAGTATACTATGCCCACAGATGTTCCTTTGAATTTTGTTTACTTCCTCATAAAAAGAAAGTAGATTTGTTTGACAACTTTGGTATTTTGTGAATCCGTGTTTTTACTTTAAAAAAGCTCTTCTATGTGGTCTTTTATCAAACTCTCTTCGACAACAGAAGTTAAAACTAACAGGCCTTTAGTTACTTGGAAAAGACATTGATCCCCTCAGGCACCATATTGACTTTGCATCAGTCCATACAAAGCCAATCAATAAAAGGGTAAGAAATCAGTGGAAATGGCTTTAAAATAATATTTTGGACACATTGGTGTAATCCATGTGTTTCAGGTGCAATATTCACCTTTATTTTGTCGAACTGTTTCAAGCCACTGTTGTTCATTTGAGACTCTTATAATAGTAACCATATGATCAACATGAGCTCCACAGTCTTCCTTTTAATACAGTCGAAGAAAGTATTTGATAAATTTGCCTTTGCTTTGTCTCCAGTCATTAATGGCAAGTGTTCTTGTAAGGGACTAAACAAGCTTAGATTTGATCGGTTTACTATTACATTTAAAGAAGTTTTAGGGGGTTGTCTCCCTATTGCAACCTGTCGTTTGATTTGAATTTTTGCAATCCTGATTTCCTATTTACATTTTTTTTTTGTAACTTCAAATGATTAAAGTGTTCCCTTGATTTTATATTACTTGAAAGTGCTTTTCTAATACTTTGTTTAATGTTTGGTATGCACCCCATAGATTTTACTTTTGGCCCTTTAAACTTTAGACCCACGGTAATCTATTTTGCATATAGTTGATTTCTGTTTTGTTGTCATTGATGATAATATTCCCTTAAAAGTTTAAGTTATGGAAAGCAGCTTTTTGGATTGGAAATGTTGCTTTTATAAAAATGCAGAAATGCATTGATCCCCATTTTCTGACTAAGGTTTATTGGTCATACTGCCATTTTGTATTAGATGTCTGTGGGTTTAGTAAAGATAGACTGGTTGAGATCAATAGAAGAAACAATACACAGAAGTGAACACTCTATACAAATATATAACAGCATATAGGGAAAATGGCTAGAGTTTAAAAAATCATTGGAATATATGATGCTGCTAGAGTGTTAAGGGGAACGGGGAGACTAGGAGAGGATAGAGCTCCACGAGAAAACAGATAGGAGTATGTGATGGGATCTATAAATGACTGAGTCTAGTGGGGGGAGGTGCGAGAAAAGGAGGGAGATTGGGGGGGGGGGGGGGGGTACGGGTTTCATTGAATTTTTTTGGGGAGGGGGGGTGGGAATGTATGTTTTGGATATGAATGGGAATGTAAAGTGGAGATGCTTATTTCTAATGCGGTTAACTTGAAAAATGTATATCAATAAAAAGAGAATATTCCATAAAGATGTCTCTGGGTTTAAATAACCAGGAAAAATACTTGGTGATAGTAATTTCTCCAATTTAAAGATCGGGTCTAAGGCTAGGTTCCCGCTGCCGCAACCACCCACAAAAAAAAATGCTCTGGATGCATGCATTAATCCCAATGGCATGCCCCATGCCCTGGAAATCACACCCGCACTGGGAACTGCACATGCACTTCCCGTGCGAGCTACAATTTCTGAAGTGATGCAGGGATCTTTTTCCTGCATTTTGGTAGACACGGCAGCCCTTCTCAATGAATGAGCTGCCGTGTCCATGCAAAATGCGGCTTGCAGATCCGCATAGGTGTGAATCTAGTGTAAAGCAGAGAACCGACTTTAAATAATAACAACAGATACTCAAAGTAAAAAATTGTGCTGAGAAAACTAACTTGAAGAGGCAGGGGTGTACAAGCATCAATGCTCAGGTTACAATTTCAGGTAAAACATGCTGTAATTTTTGTAAACTTTTCAGGAGACAAAAAAAACAACATGTAAAAAAGTAGAATATAGCCATGTTCGGAATAATCAAAGTGCCCTTGCACAGTAGGTATGAGACCCATGAAAATGGCATAGTGAGATTTTTAATCTCTATGCATAATCTTCTCTTGTAGAAGGTATGCCACTTGTGACGGTTGTAAAATGTTTTTTGCTTGCATGTGAATGGATGGTATAACTCAGCAGAGTTTTATCTCATTCCTTAAAGGAGTTGTAAAGGTTTGTTTTTTATTTTCTAAATAGGTTACTTTAAGCTAGTGCATTGTTGGTTCACTTACTTTTTCCTTCCATTTCCCTTCTAAATGTTTTTTTTTCTGTGTTTTGTCTGAATTTCTCACTTCCTGTTTCTCCTCAGTAAGGAGTTCAGTAAGCTGTTCTAAATGACTTTCCACCGCTCAGATGATGGTGGAAAGCTTACTGAGGAGAGACAGGAAGTGAGAAATTCAAACAAAGAAAAAAAACATTTAGAAGGGAAATGGAAGGAAAAGGCAAGTGAACCAACAATGCACTAGCTTAAAGGAACCTATTTAGAAAATAAAATATGAACCTTTACAACCGCTTTAAGCAAAGAGGAAATCCCATTGCAAATTGAACAGCCTATTTGGCTCTAGTAAATCAACCTCAAAGAATACCACATTATCTTGGTGTTGCATTGGGCTTGGAAGACCTTTATGCACCTGCCCCACAGAGAGGAAAATACTATTCTGGAGAAAGTGTGGTATGACGAGATCCACAAATGATGTAAAAGTTGACTACTCAAAAAAATATTTGTATTATACAGTTCTGGATCATTTCAAAACCCTCAAGGGATCTACTCCTACAGTTAGGCTTCAATACACAACACATACACAAAACAAAACAAAAAAGAAGAACAACAAAACGCCACCATAAAATGCATTATACTACCATGTTTTATTAAGGGTTCACATAAAAAGTTCTGGATCTTGGTTCACAATTATTAAATCATACCTTCCTCTGTGTATAAGTGTTAATTTTTGGAGCTAAACAGACAAAACATAGTATCAAAGTATCTTAAAAGTATAGGCTCATTTCTTCACAGTAGCTTGCAGAACGATATCCGCTATTGTCTCTAAATCATGACAGATAAAAAAAATCATCATACAGGTTTATCCAATAAAGCAGTCCAAACAGCAGAGCCTAGTACATGATCTCATACCAAGTAACCCCAAATCACCTCTTACCCAATCTGATTATTGTTCTCAAATCTGATCTGCTGCTGGGGGCTACAACACTTTGCACTGCCTTACTGAATAAATCCAATATTGTAACAGGTGGTTATTGCTGAAGCACAGAAACATCATCTTCCTCAAATACTGCATGATACAGTGACAATTACAGCTATAGAAAAAGATCCCGACTCATGACCCAAAGTTCAAGCTTATTATGGCCTTAAAAACTTGAGATGCAGAGAGGAGTAGAGACATGTAATGGTGTCTGGGCATTTCCAACCAACAACTTAGCAGCTGCTTCTTCACTTTTACCATCCACTTTGTTTTGACAATAAGGATGTCCTGTCTGAGACCACATATTCACTTCTACAAAGACTTCCTCACCAACATACAACCTTTTAACTTTTCCTTTGCTTATGTACCTAACATGGATTCAAAAATAGTGTTTGTAAAGATCTTCAAAATCTGTTCACAAGTTTTCTTCTTCACGTAAAAACTGGAAGACGGATGAGAAATCTTTCTGGGCATAGCCCTTGGCACACATAAGTCTGTATAACTGATGCGATAGAGATCCCAGAGGTGTTGGGGTTTTCGTGTTTGTGGCGGAGTCCTGGGCCAAACCAAGATCCTGTAAATCAAAAAGGACATTTTAAAACACAGGTGGAACAAACTAAACAGTTTCCTTTTTTGAAAAAAATAAATAAATTATTTTGCTTATTGGTTAAAATCAGGGGAACGGCTGAAAAAAGGTCTTTTCAGGCTGAAATGTACAAATCATTTAACATGGTACAGCAGATCAATAGAAAGTAAAATTCTTGAATGGAAATATATATGATTTGTGAGGCTCGATAACTGATAATTTATAGCTCTTATTTACATTTTTCTATAGACCATACAGGCAAGTAAGTGCACCCAGCACAAGGAAATACCTAGCAGCTAATTTTGTATAGCTGGATCTAAGTACAGTGTATAAACACTAACAATGACATTCTCTAATTTGCGCCATTTTGGTACATTTAACATATCAATGGAAGCATTTTGTCATATGTTTGGTAAAAGTCTGTAAAAAAATGTAGAGTTGTCCTTTGTTTTCTCCACACTACTTGCATTACCTCAATGTGCCTCCCTGTAGAACAACGTCTGTATTCACCTCTTCAGCAGCCCATTTCTTCCATCTTTTCTCTATCTGGCATTGTGATTTTTATCTTGCATTACATTTTAGACTGTCTCCTGACGAAGCGACAAATTGAGGTCGCGAAACTAGTAGAGACCAAGAGACTGTTGTCTCATGACCCCAACTGCCTCACCGTGACCCCCTCTTGCCTGTTCATAAGGGATTGCACAACCGGTGACCGGATTGTGGTCAAACATGTCTGTATTGTTGTTTTAATGTTTTGTTTTTTTATTCTGTTCAATGTATTTATGTGAATACATTTTTTTTTACAATTTAACTAATGTGACTTATCCTGGTTGTTTCACAACCAAATTTTTACCGTACCGGTATAGTCCTCCCTGCCCATCTCTCTCTGTAGGAGCCTCGGGAACCGTGGGGAATCCCTGGGACCCCTCATTCTTTATCTGGCATTTAACACAAGTGTTGGTTGCCCAAGTCTCCTACTGTGCACTAGATGTTCTTCCTTCGGCAATGACATAGTGGGCAGAGGATGGAACTATGGTGTGCAGCAGGGGACATCGACATCCAACCCTCTCAAAAGCTGAAGAGGTTTCTGAAGGCTACATGGCCTCTTTTAGACCGATGCTAAAAATTACAGCTGAAGGGGGTTGTTCATATGATGCTCCGTTTTTAACTAAGGGTGTAGAGCTTGACAAGCAATACCACTTTTCAAACTCTCCCATTAAATTGGATGTAAACCCACTCTCATCCTTTCTAAACTACTGTCATGCCATAGTGCTGATCTATAAGGATATACATGCCAACTGCATGTATCCTTACCTGTCAAATGTCTCCCCTCTGTCTGTTATGAGACCCAAAAAAATGCAGATTCTGTGGGTGGGTCTGTTCTCTGGAGCTCGGTGGGTGGAGTTGTGATGTCGGATTCCCCGCCCACCTCTACACTTCCCTTGTCAACGTGCATTTTCTCCTGTGTATTTCTTACACTGAACTTCTGCTATGATCATTAACATCCAGTCAAAACCCAGAAAGGTCTCCACATGACTTCAGCATGCCCAATCATGCTGAGGTGTGGAGCAGCCAATCCTGGGAAAGCTGGAGAAGAAAAGGAGGGGGGATGGGAAGTACACAGAATGCCTCTCTCCGGCTCATTACATAAATAAATAACTCTTCGTGGCAAGACTGGGCACAGATGACATGAAATCTATACTGTACAAGCCTTAATAAAAAAAAAAGATTTGGGTTACATCCACTGTAAGTTCAATGGGGATGTGGAATGCACACCATAGAGACATGGTAATGTGGCTTAAAGGGGTTAATACAGGAGGCGATAGATCTCCTCCTCACGTGTCAAATACCCTCTGAACACTGATCACTCTTCAGAGGGCACTGCACTCCACCAAAAGTGTGACAGCACCCTAACAGGAGAAAAGGTACACATTGGGCTGCTAGGGCGGAGTGTATAAATGCTGGAACTCAAATTGTGTGTGCCATCTGTATGCCATTGTAGAGATTTCCCCTCACTTCCTGTTCCACAGACAAACAGGAAGTGAGGAAATTCCTGCAAATTAAGAGAATTCCTTGAGGACCCCCAGGTACAAAATTGAGTTGGCCCATCCTTTGCGCCAGTGCACAAAGCAAGGTCCATGAAGACATGGATGATACTAGCTATGCATATGTAAAGTAAAGCCAAGCTACTGACATCATACAGGTGCCCAACAGGATTGGTCAGTATGTTTAGAACAGTCTGGCGAAGGGGGTATGGGGATATATTGGGCAATCCACTGGGGGTCTGTAATCATAAAAAGGTTCTTACCCCTGCTCTATAGTATAGAGGGCAAGCACAATGGGGGTTTGTACAGTAATAAAGTGACTCTTGCTTGGGATAATCTTTTACCCCCGTTCCTACTAGGGCAGCTCCCATCCCTTGAAAAGAAAATCTTCATATGCAACTTTGTTCTATGTGTTTTGTTCTAGTCCACATCCTCTTCTTCATCATTAGATGGATCCTAAATTCTGTAGAGAGCAGTGCAACTCTGGAGTATGGGGAAGCAGGTGGAACCACAAAGCCATGGGTTCACCGGAAGTGTCATTTAAACAAGAAAAGGGCTGATCATTGACCAATAAGTGGGTGACCTTGCAGAGGACAGGGCCAACAATGGGGTGAAAATGGCATCGGGAGCTAAATTTTTATTTTAAAATTCTATTTAATTTTCTATTTTTTATCTTTAAATTCTATTTCTTTTTTTGCTGAAGCTGGTATTCGGTTTTAAACATTTGATAAATAAACTGTATTTAGATGTTATTTCTGTGTTGTTAAACATGTTGTATTCTTTCAGTGCAATGTATACATTAGAAAATCAGAATGCAAAGGGTAAAGAAAGCAATCCTATTTGGATCCTTCTAGCAGTATTCATGATAAAACAAAGAATATACTGCATCTCAAGGGAGACCTGTTTCAAAGAAGGGTCACCTTAGAGCACACAATTGATTTAACACTTTATTTACTTTCTCTTACCATATAAATCCATTGAATTTCTATCCACAATCAAAAACGTGTTACAATTTGCATAATAATGTACCTTGGCCATAAGAGTAGTTCCAAATCCACCCTGGTAATTATTGGCAGAGGGCACGCCTTCCATCACCCCTGGTACAGGGTTGTAGGTGTCACTTGACCAGCATCGTCCGGAGCTCATGTTCAGGATTTTGGCCAGTAGCTTTGGGTCAAGCCCTAATCTATAAAGGGTCAAGGAAAGCATATTAATATTCAACCGCATCAGGACACGGGTGACAAGTTTTACACACAAGAAACACAATGTCATTTTTCACTCTTTATTATGTGTCCAAAAATGGCGGAGTATTGATATGGGAGATAGAGTAAGCAATATAAATTAAAATCCATAAATCTCTCATAGTGTTATTATGCTGCCTTGTTTACAGCTCCCATTATCAGATGCAGCACACATTATAAAACTGCCTGGGTAGATTTTGGGGGAGAAAAATGTTCAGTACACATTTACATTCCAGTTTATGGATTATATATTTCAGCAGTGGACTATTTTAACAAAAGGACTTCTACTACCACGCAAATAGGTAGACAAATATTTATTACCTTTAAAAAAAAAAAAAAAAAAAAGCTTTTAGTGTACCTAAACCCAGGAACAAGAAATGTATCATATTGCATATTACTAGTCTTAGGATTGGCGGCTGCATTAGTTTTCTGTTTTCAGGCCCCCCCCCTTTTTTTTGTCCACCTTGGTATCCTGCTAGCAACACAATTCATATCTTCGGGTGACAACTCTCACTCACTGTAATGTACTGACCGAGGAGCAGTGTTGTAACCCTAATCTGCTCACTTCTGATTTAACCTACCAAACCTCTCTATTTTCTAAAAGGTGCACCAGACAATAGCTGATCTTACTACCTGAGATTTCAGGACCGCCTAGGCATAATGCATTGGAAGTTACAAGTTCAGGATCTACAGTTTTTTTTTTGCACTTATTAAACAAACCGAACACTTTAAATGGTTTAACAGACTAAAAAGGGAGTAAAATATAAGACACTCACTGTTATGTGAGAAGGAGCAGTCACAGCGATGGGAGCATGGGATTGAACATGCTCCCAGCACAAAATTACAACATCAGCTGTATATACCCATTTTGGCAGCATGGTGCTAAAGCTGAAGTTTAGCTAAAATTCAAAACATAAAATAAGCACAAGGGACATAACTTATTTTTCATAGAAATCTTCAGCTGTTCCAATGAGGAGGGGCGAATTATCAATCATCCACCTGTCCCCCATTCATACATGACGTGTCATTCATAGAAGCTGTAGTGTGGCTTCTATGAATGCAGGATCGGGCAAGAAAAGTTGGGCACAATCAAGCTCCTGACAGCCCCTTAGCTGTATTAATCCCCGCTGCACGGAACAATATGGTGGCAAGAATGTTGGGACACATGAAGATTTCTACGGAAAGAGGAAGAATCAGAACAAGAGAAACATCATGCCTACTGTAAGTTATGTCCCTTGTGCTGATTTTTATGGTTTGAATTTTAGCTAAACTTAGACTTTAAAGCCCATCACTGTGCTGGCACATATATGCATATGGATGGAGGCAAAAGCAATGCGGTCTTTAACCACTTCAATACCGGGCACTTCCTGCCCGGGCCAATTTTGAGTTTTCAGTGCTGTCGCACTTTAAAGAGCTAATTCACACCACAGCAGTCCGGATGCAGTCCAGAGGTTTTTCTGCATGTGCATTTTTGATACGTTCCAATGCGTTTTTAGCACATTGATGCAGTCCAATGTATTTTTTCCTTCTCTTTTCTTAACCTTACATAAGGACATTTGTGTTTCAGTGCGTTTTTGGTGAATTTTTGATGCTTTTTACAGTGTTCCGGTACAGTCCCGTGCAGGAAAAATGCAGCATGTGCTACTTTTTTCTCTGGAACGCACTAGAATTGCAAGCACTGGTGTGAACTATGCCATTAAAAAGCATATAACCTACTTCCCATGCGTTTCTGATGCAGGTGTCGTGAACTGGCAGTCATGCAATACTGTACCCAAACTACCATTTTTTCCATACAAGAGCTTTTTTTTTTATGGTATTTAATAACCACCGTTTTGTTTTTTTTCATTTATTTAACAAAAAATAAAAGGACAGAAAATTCTGAACAAAACAAAACAAAAAAACACACGTTTTTCTTAGTTTCTGAAAGAGAGGGGTGATCACCATATCACTTGACACAGTGTAATGGCCACATCCCTATAGTATAGAACAAAATGTTGTTCCCCCTGGAATGGGACTTTGAAACCCAGACACTGATGTATGTAGAAACAATGTTTATTTGCATAGAAAATGTCAACAGACGTGTGTACAAAAGTTTAAAAACATGAACCAAGATGGGTAATATTCATGTATGTAACAATACAAACATCAACTGTACAACAAAACATATAAAGGAAAAAAAAAACAAGCAGGGGTGAGTGCGGTCAAAATTATTTTTTACTCAATACGAGTGGTTCCATATGAAAAGACTAATAGAAACAAATTGTAGAGATGGGGATACAGAGGCGCATCAATCCAGTACCAACTTGAAACTGATAGATTCAGGTTCTGGGATTAACCGGTGCCCAAATTCCAATGTAGGGCAATATGGGCTCAGCGGGTAGGATGTGGCGCTATCGGGACCTTCAGTAAGGCAAACCAAAATCAGTGGATGGCTCCAAAACAATTCCTGTGTGCAGCTGTAATAGCCCCTATATGTCCCCGTGCGGCTGGCGTTTCCCCTCCTTGAGTAAAAAATAATTTTAACCGCACTCACCCCTGCTCGTTACCCGTGATGTAGGTTGTATACCAGAAACGCCTCGGGTACCAGGGAACATCACTCATAGGAGAGTTTTAGTGTCATTTTTTCCGTTATATGTTTTGTTGTACAGTTGATGTTTGTATTGTTCCATACATGAATATTACCCATCTTGGTTCATGTTTTCAAACCTTTGTACGCACGTCTGTTGACATTTTCTATGCATATAAACATTGTTTCTACATACATCACAGTGTCTGGCTTTCAAAGCCCCATTCCAGGGGGAACAACTTTTAGTTTAGGTCATAATTTTCGGCCAAAATGTATTCTGTCACATTTCCTTGGGGAAAACCCAAAAAATGTGTATATTATGGAGTCTGTAGAAAAGTTATACAGTCCACAAACTATGGTATACAGTGGGTAAAATAAGTATTCAACGCGTCACCAATATTCTAGGTAAATACATTTCTAAAGGAGCTATGGACATTACGTTTTCACCACATTCCAACAACAACCCATGCAATTCATACATACAAAGAAACCAAAACAAATAAGTTCAGAAATTAAGTTAGGTGTAATAAAATGGAATGACACAGGGAAAAGTATTGAACACACTAACTGAAATGCATTTCATACTATGTAGAAAATCCTTTGTTGGTAATGACAGCTTCAAGACCCCTCCTGTATGGAGAAACTAGTCGCATGCATTGCTCAGGTGTGATTTTGGCCCAGGCTTCAAATCTTGAAGGTTTCCGTGGACTTCTTCTATGAACTCTGATCTTTGATTCTTTCAATAGATTTTCTATTAGATTCAAGTCAGGTGATTGGCTGGGCCATGTTAGCAGCTTTATTTTCTTTGAAACCAATTGAGAGTTCCCATGGCTTTGTGTTTGGGATCATCGTCTTGCTGAAATGTCCGCCCGCATTTCATCTTTATTATCCTGGTAGATGGCAGCAGATTTTTATCAAGAAAAATTCTTATCAAGAATGTTTTGGTACATTTTTCCATTCATCCTTCCTTCAAAGATATGAAGTTTGCCAGTACCGTATGCTTAAAAACAGCCCCACACCATAATGTTCCTACCTCCAAAACTTCATTGTTGGTATGGGGGTGTTTTTGGGGTGATGTGCGGTGCCATTTGACCTCCAAACATGGTGTGTATTATGGCAGCCAAAGAGTTCAATTTTAATCTCATCTGACCAGACTATATTCTCCCTATGGGAAACACTGCGGTGGATCATACACACGGCCGTGTTTCCCGACCAAAGCTGTCATGGCAGTTTTCCTGCCAGGGAAACCGGCCGTGTATAGCGGGAAAAAGCTGCCGAGCAGGTTCTCCGTTTTCCCTGGCTGACTTTTTACTGCCGGGAAAACTGATTGTGTGTACAAGGCATAAGTCTTTATGTCCAAAGCAGTTGCAAATGGTGACTTGTTTGCTGTTTTTTTCGTGATGAACATGGCATGAAAAACCCAGAGATCTACAAAACAGTTAGCTGAAATATGTAAAGCTGGACTTTCCTGTAAATGTCAAGCTTGGCTACACACTCTAATTTGTGAGTCTTTCTATTGGTGATTTAGGAAAACTGGTGGCTTTAATGACCAACCGAAATGCTTGGAATATGGGTTAAAATTGGGTCAAATAAACCATTCTGCGGAAAAGCCAAGATTTGAAACTTCAGTGTTTTGTATATATTTTAATACACAATTGTGACAGCATACCGTTTTTTTTTCTCAAGTTTATCTAATTAAATTAATATTTCAGTTTTAGATTTTAGAGCAGCGAGAGGTCATTACCCCTGTCCTGTTTTAATGTTATCGTTTTCCCCTTTAAAGAAATACATTCTCAATTTGTCCTGGTTACCACCATAGACACTGAAAGTGAGGGTGAAACCAGTAATTTGAATTGTCACTAAAGCAGGAAAAGAGGGGAACCTCCACTTGGAACAGCTGTTTTAGTGACAACTATGGCTTCTTCCAATGACCTCAATATCACTAAAGGACACAGTAGTTATACAACGGCTAGCGGAGGTCCACAAAGGGGAACCAGGGGGACACAGATGTATTCAGCAGGACAGAAATGCATTACATTTTTACCCTTGCAGAGATATATATAATATAATTTATATATATATTTTTTAATATAGCTACATAGTTCATGAAAGCTGCCCCACTTTTCCCCACACAAACCGAACCACCCTCTGACTAAACACTGTAGTGAGCCCATCAGAATGCCCAGCTGTCCAGAGGAGTTCTTACAGGCTTCAGAATTGCAGCAGTACAAGAACGTTAGAAATATGGACTGCAGTGCTGGATTGCAGATCTCCAATCAGAAGATGCCCCAGCAAGGGACATGGAGGATGATCTTAGGTGAGTAAAAGACCACTTTTTTCAAAAGATTGCGAATGGATGGCCTATGCCTATAGCATTTAGCCCATGCTTTTTTTTTATCACTAGCACAGTTTAAACTGCCCGGTTGTGTGACAGGTTCACTTTAAAAATAAATCCACAACCACCTACATGTACAAGCCAAGGTTTAAGTGGAAAGCACATTAAACAATGCCATTAACATTTCTTAGTAACTTCAGCAGAAGCAGAAACAGATCTGTATAAGTACACTAATGACAGTGTAAAACCAATATTTAACAGGTTACAAGATCCTATCCAGATAAAGCCCTCAGCTGTGTGGGACTTGCACAGACTCATTATTAAATCTTCATTAAGCGGAGCTGCCCAGGAAGCAGTCTGCACAGAGATGTGACATATGTTCTCCTACTGGCAGACAAGCACTATAGTTCTGGGTCAACTGCTGATAAGGTTGCTGATCCTTATAAAACAAAGCTTGGCCAAGCAGAAACATCATTTGTTCTATCACTAGGCTTATGACATAAAATCATGCTCATTGTGGCCAAGAAATTATCTTCAAGATTTTTTATATTCTTAAAAACAAATTGTTGGCACAAATTTTGGAGATTCTTACTTAAACCATTAAGCGTCAGCTACAGAATTTTTTCTACATTTAAAAAGGGGAATGAAATGGCTACTCCTGGAATATCATGTACAACCAGGGTCGGCAACCCACGGCATGTTTGTCACACCTGGCCCATCATCACAAATTGTCTGGCCCGGTCAGTGCCAATGAAAATTCACAGAGGACACTACAGTGGGGGGGAGTGTGCAGGGGGACAGAGGACACTACAGTGGGGGGGAGTGTGCAGGGGGACAGAGGACACTACAGTGGGGGGGTGCAGAGGACACTACAGTGGGGGGGGTGCAGAGGACACTGCAGTGGGGGAGTGCAGAGGACACTGCAGTGGGGGAGTGCAGAGGACACTGCAGTGGGGGGGGGTGCAGAGGACACTACAGTGGGGGGGGTGCAGGGGGCAGAGGACACTACAGTGGGGGGGGGGGGGTGCAGGGGGCAGAGGACACTACAGTGGGGGGGGTGCAGAGGACACTACAGTGGGGGGGGGGTGCAGGGGGCAGAGGACACTACAGTGGGGGGGGGGGTGCAGAGGACACTACAGTGGTGGGGGTGCAGGGGGCAGAGGACACTACAGTGGGGGGGGGGTGTGCAGGGGGCAGAGGACACTACAGTGGGGGGGGGTGCAGGACGCTGCCTTGGGGGAGCACAGGAAACTTGCTATGAGAAAAGGGGGGCAGAGGACACTATTGGAGTGATGTGAAGGGGGACAGAGGACACTGCAATAGGGGGGGCCCTGGGGATGGGGACCCCCCCATCTCCCTACCATGCTGGCTGGAAGGGCTGGCGTCAGCCAGCCTTGGGTGCCAAGATGGGGGAGGGGGCAGTAAAATCTGAATCCCAGCCAATTGCTCCCTAGGGTGAACTAGCTTTGTATTAGTGAAGCATCATAAAGTGAGGTAAACCTGTACTGTTACTATGTTAAAATTATTATTATCTTAATTTATAAGCAAGTGGATGCAGCCCGCCATGCATTTACATACTGTACTTTAAATATGGCCCTTAAGTGGAAAAAGGTTGCTGATCCTTGATCTTATAACGTTCCAAAATGTAATTCTGTAAATGCTAGGGCAGAAATTACTTTGTAGATCTTAAAGTGGTTGTAAACCCTTTTTAAACAACTTTATGCTACAGGTAAGCCTATAGCATAAATTGTTCCTCTCCACAGGAAAATGTATCAATAGGTCATACACGATCTAGATTTATTTTCCAACCTATTCAAATTTCTATCTTCTCAAGGCAGCATTGCGTTACCTTTATTTTGTCTGTCATCTGATAATACATAACCAAGATTTTTTATAGACAGACATTGGTCTCAACAGCATCCTGGGACTCTTCTCCATTTGTGTGACTTAAAACAGACTCATGAGCAATCATTTAAAAAAGGATCTGTAATTCGGTAATTAAGTTCAGCCTTTCATGAGATTCACTTATCCATGCCAGACAGCACACCCATGTCCTTGACTTCACCAAACCCACCTACAGATAAAGCAACTCAGCTTGGTCTACCTACCCCCAAAATACAACTGAGCAGATATGAAATAGCAGCACACAGATGAAGTTATATTTCATATATATATATCCATCTATCTATATAGATATATATCTTGTGTACAATATATATATATAATTATTACACACACCAGTGATGGCGAACCTTTTTTAGGCCTAGTGCCCAGACTGCAACACAAAGCAAACATATTTATTTCAAAGTGCCAGCACTGCAATGAACTCAGTTAACATACAGTTGTCCAAACCAATTAACCTCTTTTGTCTTAAAAGAAAAACACAATAACAGAGCTTTGAATCATGCAGTTTTTGAAAAAAAAACAGCAGGCATGGTATAAGGGATGGTCAGAGACTGCTGACATGACACAGGAGATGGTCAGAGATTGCAGACATGATACAAGAGATGGTCAGAAACTGCATAAATGGCAGAAAAGGTGGTCAGAGACTGCGAACATGGCAGAAAAGATGGTCAGCAGCAATGCAGTGGAATAACGTCCTTACAGGATGTCTCCAATTTACTAGCTGACCTCAATGCTATGTCTAATTGGGCGACTATGTGTCAGATGAGGTTTAATGTTGATAAATGTAAAGTTATGCACTTGAGGGCCAAGCATATGCATGCATCATACATGCTAGGGGGAGTACAACTGGGGAAATCCCTAGTGGAGAAGGATCTGGGGGTTTTAGTTGATCATAAGCTCAATAATAGCATGCAATGCCAAGCTGCAGTTTCCAAAGCGAGCAAAGTCCTTTCTTGTATTAAGAGAAGTATGGACTCCAGGGAGAGGTATAATTTTGCCCCTGTTCAAATTATTAGTAAGACCTCATCTGGAATATGCAGTTCAGTTTTGGGCACCAGCTCTCAAAAAGGATATCGGGGAACTAAAGAAAGTGCAGAGAAGGGCAACTAAACTGATAAGAGGCATGGAGGAGCTCAGCTATGAGGAAAGATTAGAGGAACTGAATTTATTCACTCGAGTAGAGGAGAAAAGAGGGGGATATGATCAACATGTACAAATATATAAAAGGGGTCCATATAGTGACCTTGGTGTCCAGTTATTCACTTTACGGTCAACACAAAAAAGACAGGGGGGCACTCATTAAGTCTAGAGGAAAAAAAGATTTCATCTCCAAATACGGAAAGGTTTCTTCACAGTAAGAGCTGTGAAAATGTGGAATAGACTCCCTCCAGAGGTGGTTCTGGCCAGATCAGTAGATTGCTTTAAGAAAGGCCTGGATTATTTCCTAAATGTACATAATATAACTGGGTACTAACATTTATAGGTAAAGTAGATCCAGGGAAAATCTGATTGTCTCTCGGGGGATCAGGAAGGAATTTTTTTCCCCTGCTGTAGCAAATTGGATTATGCTCTGCTGTTTTTTTTTTGCCTTCCTCTGGATCAACTGTGGGTATATGGGATTGTACGAATATATATATATATATATATATATATATATATATATATATATATATATATATATATATATATATATATATATATATATATATATATATATATACACACAGGGAGTGCAGAATTATTAGGCAAGTTGTATTTTTGAGGATTAATTTTATTATTGAACAACAACCATGTTCTCAATGAACCCAAAAAACTCATTAATATCAAAGCTGAATATTTTTGGAAGTAGTTTTTAGTTTGTTTTTAGTTTTAGCTATTTTAGGGGGATATCTGTGTGTGCAGGTGACTATTACTGTGCATAATTATTAGGCAACTTAACAAAAAACAAATATATACCCATTTCAATTATTTATTTTTACCAGTGAAACCAATATAACATCTCAACATTCACAAATATACATTTCTGACATTCAAAAACAAAACAAAAACAAATCAGTGACCAATATAGCCACCTTTCTTTGCAAGGACACTCAAAAGCCTGCCATCCATGGATTCTGTCAGTGTTTTGATCTGTTCACCATCAACATTGCGTGCAGCAGCAACCACAGCCTTCCAGACACTGTTCAGAGAGGTGTACCGTTTTCCCTCCTTGTAAATCTCACATTTGATGATGGACCACAGGTTCTCAATGGGGTTCAGATCAGGTGAACAAGGAGGCCATGTCATTAGTTTTTCTTCTTTTATACCCTTTCTTGCCAGCCACGCTGTGGAGTACTTGGACGCGTGTGATGGAGCATTGTCCTGCATGAAAATCATGTTTTTCTTGAAGGATGCAGACTTCTTCCTGTACCACTGCTTGAAGAAGGTGTCTTCCAGAAACTGGCAGTAGGACTGGGAGTTGAGCTTGACTCCATCCTCAACCCGAAAAGGCCCCACAAGCTCATCTTTGATGATACCAGCCCAAACCAGTACTCCACCACCACCTTGCTGGCGTCTGAGTCGGACTGGAGCTCTCTGCCCTTTACCAATCCAGCCACGGGCCCATCCATCTCGCCCATCAAGACTCACTCTCATTTCATTAGTCCATAAAACCTTAGAAAAATCAGTCTTGAGATATTTCTTGGCCCAGTCTTGAAGTTTCAGCTTGTGTGTCTTGTTCAGTGGTGGTCGTCTTTCAGCCTTTCTTACCTTGGCCATGTCTCTGAGTATTGCACACCTTGTGCTTTTGGGCACTCCAGTGATGTTGCAGCTCTGAAATATGGCCAAACTGGTGGCAAGTGGCATCTTGGCAGCTGCACGCTTGACTTTTCTCAGTTCATGGGCAGTTATTTTGCGCCTTGGTTTTTCCACACGCTTCTTGCGACCCTGTTGACTATTTTGAATGAAACGCTTGATTGTTCGATGATCACGCTCCAGAAGCTTTGCAATTTTAAGAGTGCTGCATCCCTCTGCAAGATATCTCACTATTTTTGACTTTTCTGAGCCTGTCAAGTCCTTCTTTTGACCCATTTTGCCAAAGGAAAGGAAGTTGACTAATAATTCTGCACACCTGATATAGGGTGTTGATGTCATTAGACCACACCCCTTCTCATTACAGAGATGCACATCACCTAATATGCTTAATTGGTAGTAGGCTTTCGAGCCTATACAGCTTGGAGTAAGACAACATGCATAAAGAGGATGATGTGGTCAAAATACTAATTTTGCCTAATAATTCTGCACTCCCTGTATATATATATATATATATATATATATATATATATATATATATATATATATATATATATATATATATATATTTATTTATATTAGGTTGAACTGGATGGACTGTCTTTTTTCAACCTGACTAACTATGTAACTATGTCAGAGACTGTGGACATGGCACAAAGGACAGTCAGACTGTCTAGAGGCCCATTTCTAAAACCTGGACAGAAGATGACAACCCTGGATCATTAACACAGATCACAATAGCAAGGCTTTTATTGATATAGATCTCCCAGCCTTGCATTATTTGGGGTGCAGGTATTATGATCTAAGTCCTGGACAGGTTATGACAGCACGATGGCCATCCCAGGCTCCCATAATGATCCCATTGCTGTGGCCTGCACCTGCATAAAGGATGCCAGCCCTGGATCCTCAGCACAGATCACAATGCCAGGCTACCATTTATAGTGATGCCTTAGTCCTTGCAGGGTATTGCTGTTTTGCGGAGTTCTGGCCACCAGAAGACAGTCCTTTGTGCTGATCACAGATCACGCCCGGCTCCCATTGAAAGTGCCGATTCATCCATAGCACCCCCTTATCGTTGTGTAAAGCTCTGATTCTACTCCGTGTACATATACGTCCTCCGGCCCCGCACTGCAGGTGTGCTCCGCTCACTCTCCCGCTCAGATCACCATGTTACCTGAGCAGAGGTCTATTTTAGAGCGGGTCTCGGTATACATGCGGCCTAGTCTTGTCCACATCCACCCTGAACATGTTGCCCCTGGCCCCAGAGCCTTGTGGGAAATATAGTTCTATGGGGGGCTGTCGGGGGGTGTCGCACTGGCGAAGGTCAGTCAGTGTGGGCTCTTCTTCCAAGTATAGCTCTCACATGCCATCGCCATCACTGATATACACTATGCTCCTTTTTCTTATCCTCAAAATTCTCTATGTAAGGTTGACAACACTCTACAATGCAGTAAAGCCCCATTGACTTGCAGTGTTTCCTGCAGGTTCTGTTGAGGCAACAAAAGGTTAATATGAAGCAATAGTGGGGTACAATAGAAAAGCCTGGAGCTCTTCTTTACCCTATGGGCAGCTCAGGAATAGTTAACATTTGTCCTTTTTCCATAAAATAAGAAGAATTACTGTTTTCTGCAAAGAGATTTTCCAACAACAATACAAAGTCTGTACAATGCGCACATTATTATCCTATAAAAAAGGCTCTAAATAGCCTAAACCTCCAAGCATTTTAAATTTATCAAGGATTGGGCGATGTATGTCCACCCTACACTTGACATGTGCATATCTCAATAACAAATTTGAGTTGAAGGACAAGATGTGAATTTTTAGGGAAAAAAAACAAAAAAAAACAGAAGACAAAACTGTTTTACTAATTAATTATCAAGCAAAAAATGTACTGGACAGAGAAGACTGCAGTAAGGAATGTGTTTATAAGCTCAGGCTTTCACTGTGATATAACCCACCCTGAATGCTTATTTCTTTCAGAAAAATCCGTATGCTGTAAGCCTTTTTTTCTTGCAAGTGTACCATTAAAAGAGCAAGCAGAAGCATTTTGCATTTCATCTTTTTCTGTATTCTTCCTACTAGCTTCCACATAACTGACAGTGAAAATTAGACATGGTATTAAAATCAGTTACTGAAGTCCTCTGTCTTCCACCAAGACCAAAGCTTGTAATGGTCTAAAGCCGGCTGGAATATAATTGTCATTCAGTACGCATCTTTCCTAGAAAGTCATGCTTCATTGGAGAAGACTGAGTTTCCATTTGAAATCAACAAATTAATCTGAGACAGGTATCTGAAAGGGCAAGTTTAATAGGAAGCAGCTACTGGGCTCTCAACCATGATAAAATGTTATTGCTGTTTCCCTGTAAATTGGCTGGGAACATATGATACTTTCTGCATAAGAGCCCCATTGCTGTTCAAGAGATATACTGCTGAAGCTATCAAAATGATGACAGCCTGTCAGTCCCCCATAATAGGCTGCCAATGGCTGTGTTGTGTGCGCGCTTCTGTTTACAATTGGGAACGCTCTCTTAGAAGTGATAAAAATAACATAAAAAGAAAGCCATTATGGTTACAAAATTTGAAATAAAAAACATTGAATCAATTGCAAGTGTTTCAATTGGGAAAAATCTAATAGCAAGAAAGGATTAAAGCATGGGAGCCTGGGATGTGTGTCTGTATGTGTGTATGTGTTGTGTTTTCTTTTTTTCCTCCAAAAATGTAAGCATATGAATGCTTATAATTGTAAACATTTTCTGGATCAATAGCAGAGCCTCAATGGTTAATTCTGCAAAAAAAAACAGAGAGGCCACACCCTTTTGCGCCACTGGTCTAGGGCAGTGATGGCAAACCGTGGCACCTCAGATGTTTTGGAACTACATTTCCCATGATGCCCATGCACTCTACAGTGTAGTTAAGCATCATGGGATATGTAGTTCAAAACATCTCGGGTGCCAAGATTCACAATCACTGGTTTAGAGCTACTGCACAGGCTTACTTTACTTATTTGGCCTGTCAGTGGTTCCAACTACAAGTGTAATCATTAGAAGTTTCCCATGCTCAGCACTGATGTATGGAGGTTTCTGGTGTGCATAGGGGATGAAGTACTCTTCCAAAATGATATAGTCACTATACCACAATGGCCCAACACTTGCTTTTAGTGGTCTAGTGTCTCTACCCTTAAAGTGGTTGTAAACCTCAGACATGGAATATGAGCAAAGTATATCCCTCCTATAGCAGGGGTGTCAAACTTAATTTCATCATGGGTGGCATCAGCATAATGTTTGCCCTCAAAGAGCCAGTTGCATGTGTAAGCCTATATAAATGTATCAACTATCACAATATTTGCCTCTGCATTCCATTTTTACTGGTTTTAGTAATACCTTGAGACTTAAAATATTACTAAACCCCACAATAGTAAAATCAGTCTGTATATGCAGTAAAGCATGCTTGTTATACTCAATGTGGAACCTAAAGGGGTTCTCTGATCCCCTCCCTCCTACTGTCCCCCTGATAGTATATAGAGTCAGACCGCACATGCTCAGTTTGGTTTATATTGCTAGAGAGGTTTTTTTTTCTTGGGAGAGTTCACGTGATCAGCACAGGGCCAATAAGCACTGTCCAGACAGAGGGTCAGGGGTCTTGCCGTCCAATAGGATAGTCAGAAAAATACTCCTACAAGCTTTAACCAGTGCTTGGCTGGACACTGATAGAAGTCACAAGACTGCTCTAACTGCTGATAAGAAAAGGAATTTAGCAGTTTATATTTACTAAAATAATTGCATTTCCATGTTCTGTGTACTGTGGGAGACCAGATATAGTGAATGTAGGGTCCTGGGTTTAGTAACACTTTAAGCTGTAAACGGGAAGGTGCCGACCACCACAGAGACCACTCACACTCTTGTAGCAGATGATGCAAGTAAAAAAAAAAAAAAAAAAAAAAAAAGGGATGCACTCCACGGTTCAGAGAGAACATGGCTCTGCCATGGTGTTTTGTCTGAGTATTCCCCAATAAAGTTTCTTGTGGATGATACCAAAAGGTGTGCGACCCTCTTTTTCAACTGGCATAGAATTGTATTACTCTCATAAATTATAAGCCAGAGCACCCCATGTCAAAAGTCAAGAGTCCCCCATTCTCCCTTACATCACAGTGCTAACCCTGTGCTGCTATCGGGAAGAATTTCGGGGCAGAGCTGGGAAGCAGAAAGTGTAGGACCTGGAGGAGGACCAGAGGAAAGCTGGAGTCAGATAAATGCTGAGACCAGGGGATGCAGAGACAAGGGGATGCTGCAGATGCACAGAGGGGTACATGATCTGTAGGGGGAGTTGTCCTCTCTGCTGCCAACTGCTGAGACAAGGTGGGGGTGACACAGCTGCAGGAGAGGTGCAAGGGCCACATAAAATGGCCTGGCGGGCTGTATTCGGCCCCCGGACCTTCTGTTTGACACATGTGCTCTATAGTGTGTACTTGTCTCAATTGAGAGCACCAAGTGTCATTTGTGTAAGCTGCTATATTCCTCTGCCATCAGCATGAATTACAAGTTTTCCTGACACGAAGAAAAAAAAAAGTGACAGGGAAGGGACCTCCAGCAGGTTGACAGTCTCAGCACTGTTCCTGTGTGCTGTGTGAAGGGGGTTATGTCCCTTCCCTCCAATCAGCATTCAGAGCTCTAGTCACTGAGCTCTGCAGAGTAACTACAACTCTCCACTACCTTTTTTTCTGATAGCTCACAAGCTTTATAAATTCAGCATGTTGAACAGATATGGAGTAGAGAAGACCAAAGATAAACAGGTATACCTTGTGTAAGAGGATTTGTTTCATCTCTGTGTATCACCTGAGTCCATTCACTTTACTGGGTATATGTAAGGGTTTACAACCACTTTAAGGAAGAACAAAGGGTCTGCATTTTATTTCTTTATCTTCTCTCTTTTTTTTTTAAATCTTGTTTTTTATTTTAAGATGACTTATTAGCTTTACCAGGACCCTCCGAAGAAGGGGATACATACTATGGCACAGTAGGGAAGGTGACACTGCTTGCTTACTAGACAATACATGAGCCACATAAACCGTTTAATCCAAGCAAAGCATCAAAATATAGAACGCAGTTCCCGCTAACTTGCTTTTGATAATGCATGTGACAGGGGTCACTTTGGGTGGGGGGTTTGTGGAACTCCGCTTACCCAGACCCTCTTATGTGTAAATCACCCTGTGTCTCTAATAGGGGCACAGGGTGAATGAGAACCCCACTATGATCTGTGCTGACAGACTCAATGTTGTATATATGTATATATTGGGTGTTGTCTCATGCAGTTGTGTACTATTTTCTGTGATGGTTTGGGGTGTGACTGTATTCTATTGTGGCTGCCTCAACTATTATGGGATGTGCAAGTGTGTTTGCTGTGAGGAAAGAGGGAGGGGGATTCCTCCAGCAGACCCCTGCTGATAAGACGGTTTACTGATGGCCTGTGTGTCCATTGTCATTGGACCGTTTAACCCGCCCTGTTTTCCAAGGGTGGGGGGAAGTGTTTTGAAGTGGGATCTGTATAACATATGCTTGAATAAAGTAGGCTGCTGGTTTTTACCCTACACTGATGTTGGCTGGTGACTGGGGGGGGGGGGCTAAAGAGTCTTGGATAGTGCTGGTTCTAGACAATGGAAGCATTGATGGTGGACACAATGCACATTAAAAAATGTTAACGTTTTTCTTGCTTTCCTTTTTACATTTTTTTATATCTAATAATAGCAAAACTGAAGTAGGTGGGTTGCAACCCCTTTGCCACACAAGCCCATAAGCTTGTTATTAGTGCTGAAACATGGGCTAGTATGCATAAAAGTGCATCCTCTTATGAAAATACACCAATGTGTAATTTTGGATTCAAAATTATACTAAAACTAAAAAAAAAAAAAAAACACACCTTAATACCTCCAACTATATTGTGTCCATATTTAATAATTTTGTTGCCATTTCCAGCAATGGGCAATGTTAGGGTTAACAATGACCGCATTCAGAATCACATTTGTTTCAAGATTTTTTCTTAACAAGTTAGCCTTATTCCATTTTACAATGTTTATGGCTAGGGATATTGATAAATCAATTATCGCTGATGCAAAACAAATTCCTATTTTATCTCAATTACTTTGTGACAACAGCATAGGTCAAGATAGTTTAACAACCATGTGCTTCAATAAAAACTCAATTTTCAATATGTTAATTAAACGATACTCTATGTATTACATTATGGCTCTCCATTTCGAACAGAAACATGAGCGATAACAAAATAAACAAAGTCATGATAATATTTCAATATATAGTTAGCGAAATCTATATAGCTTGTGCTGATATTCTGTTACTTATTTAAAGACTGACTGATGAAGGACCCAGTTATCAAATTATAACAATCGTATACATATGAAACTGAGATATTAAAGAATTCAACTTGTTTTTAATTTTGTATAGCGTAAGGGAGGGTTATAACCCATCAGTTTTTTTCCATCTGTATCCCATTGAGGAGATTTCCTTCACTTTCCAACAGAAAGCGATAGGTAATCCCTGGTATATACCAGGATCACCAGAACCAGTGTCCATATTGAAAGATTTACCCTCTATTCCTGTTCTGGAATAATTTGGGATTTCTTTACCACTCAATAATGGTCCACAGGACAAAGAGGGTGAATCTCCCCAACGAGGGACACAGACAGCAATAAATCCCTGACAGGTGTTTTAATTCTTCTCCACGCTATCCACAACTAAAAAAGGTTTTGCTTTCAGTCATACTTTAAAGCCACACACATCTCCAAAAAAATAAATAAAGGTAACCCAAGATTTCTTGGCAGTAGGCATTCTGATTTGCAACAGATCCAAAAAAAGTTGCTTTGCTGCTTCAGGGTCTGGGCCGCTCACCCTCATCAAGTCCACTATACATTCTGCATCATATCGAAGTCTGCTTGCTGTGCATGCAAGGTTATCCGTCCAAAAGTTAAACCAAAATAAGTCTTGCAATTGAAGAAATTTGAATGGAGAATTGATGTCAGACAAAGCATTATACAAAATGCCCACAATAAGTTATTTCTGCTACATGGGGCAATACTAGCGTGTACCATCTTTGGATACTACATCATTACATCTATTGATATTTTTGTTGAATTTTTTTCAGTAAAAATATATTGAAAGTGTGAAGGCCACGGTATAAAAGAGCCAAGTGCTTATATGGTCCAGTTATTTAAACCCACCTAACACGCTCTGCTACTACTGTAATTGATTCTCAAAGCTAGCTGACAGATGGCATCTCATGTATTAATATTTTGTTCCATTAAAGTGGGTACATCTGTTTTAACTAGTTTACAGTATAAAAACAAGCCTTTTAAAGTAGTATGATGCAACCAGAGGAGACCCAGTAAACCAACATTATCTAAATTCCAGTGGTCAATCTAAGCCCAACAGGGCAGGGGGGACAGATTTACAGGCAGACCTAGCAAGCCCATGCCTAAAAGGTGCCAGTGTTTAAATTCAATAATCTACACCAAGCCCTTTAAACTCACTGGGCCAGATCCACGAAGCAGTTACGCTGGCGTATCTATTGATACGCCGCGTAACTTCTAGGTTGCTCCGGCGTATCCGTTTTGTATCCACAAAACAAGATACGCCTGAAGCTGGGCTAGATCCGACTGGCGTACGTCTTAGTACGCCGTCGGATCTAAGGTGCATATTTACGCTGGCTGCTAGGTGGCGCTTCCGTCGATTTCCGTGTCGAGTATGCAAATTAGCTAGATACGCCAATCCACAAACGTACGTCCGGCGCATTTTTTTACATCGTTTCCGTAAGGCTTTTTCCGGCGTAAAGTTACCCCTGCTATATGAGGCGTAGCCAATGTTAAGTATGGACGTCGGGCCAGCGTTGAATTTTCCGTTGTTTGCGTAAAACGTTCGCGAATAGGGCTTTGCGTAGAATTATGTTCACGTCGAAAGCATTGGCTTGATGCGGGTTAATTTGAAGCATGCGCACTGGGATACCCCCATGGACGGCGCATGCGCCGTTAAAAAAAAAAAAACTCATTTACGTGGGGTCAAGACGTATCACCATAAAACACGCCCACAACTTAGCGATTTGAATTGCGCGCCCTTACGCCGACACATTTACACCACGCCGATGTAACTTACGGCGCAAATTCTTTGTGGATACGGGAAATACGCTGTAAGTTACGGCGGCGTAGTGTATCTGAGATACACTACGCCGGACTTACAAATGCGCCGCGCTACGTGGATCTGGGCCACTATTCCTGATATCATGCGGCTAAGCAGTGTAATAATCCCTTCAATGAACTGGCTGACAATTAGGAAAGGCCAATAAGATATAAGGAAAGAGAGAATATAGGCAGTTCAGTGAGGCAATGAAAACATATTTCTACATTGTGATTGAGCATGAGAGCCATAGGAAATCAGAGATCAACCTGCAGCTAAATCGGCCTTTATCATTAATACAAGATAATCTGCACTGTATTTAGCAAAGGATAAGAAAGTGGTTTGTGGCAGGTTTTATACTATAATGCCAACATTACACTTCCCTGGCAACATCCTGCCCCTGTAAATTGTCTGCATTGCTTATATGCTCCACCGTCCACCCTTTGTTTTGTCAGAATGGCTTTTTTTCCCCATACAGGTCTACAGGAATGTAAAAGCAGCTTAAAGCAGGTAGGTGGTAAACTGCCGGTCAAATGCAGCTGCAAGGATTTTTTTTTTATTATTTAAAAAGTGACAGTTTATTTTTTAATTATTCAAAAGACAAGGTTTCTCTACTGTAGCATACACTGAAGAAATGTATCACAGACAATTGGCAAACTATCAAATTGCTAAAGACAAAGGAAATGGGAGACCCAATCAGAAAAAAAAGGCAAAATATAGCAAAGAAAATATTGGTTAAGAAACTGATGAATACCTTAAAGGGTCACTAGGAAAAAATTTTTTTTGCTGAAATGACTGTTTATTGGGTATAGAGACATAAAAGACATAAAAGTTAACTGATTTCTTTTAAAAATGATTAAAAATTGAATTTAATCTATCATATAATGTGCCTCTAGTTTCACTTTGGTTTTAAATGTACATACATGAAGTTCCGGGTGAGAGGTGAGTCGGGAAGACTCACAGAACAAAAACAAACAAATCCAGGGCAGTGTTTTGTTTTTAAAATTAATCTGATTGGTTCTGAGGAGTTTTAGACACACAGTAATGACAGCTTAGACCACCGTGAGAAAGCTCCCAGTACGATGGTTATAAGGAGCCAGACAACCAGGAAGTGTGGAGATCAGAGCAGAATTACAGCCACTTCAAAGCAAAAACGAACAATGAGGACATGAAACCAGTACTGCAGTAAGGTAAAGGAAGCTATTTAGCTAAAAAAAAAAAATTCCTTTAGTGACCCTTTAACCAAACACGTCAAGTGTGGTCACAAATAGGAGATATTTGGAACTTTGTAGTGCCCTTAGATATAAAGATCACAAATAATATGGCACTGCAGCCTGTAACATCGAACCTAAAAACATTAGAGCCACTGTTCAAAGTAGGAGCTGCATTCAACAATCAATAAGTAGAAGATTCTGCTACAGACAGTGAGGGGAAAAAAAGTATTAAATTCTCTGCCGATTTTAGAGGTTTGTCCACTGACAAAGAAATTATCAGTTTAATTTTAATTGTAGGTTTATTTTACCAGTGAGAGACAGGATAACAAAAATATCCAAAAAAACGTATTTCAAAAAAGTTAGAAATGAATTTGCATTTTAATGCGTGAAATAAGTATTTGACTCCTTTGCAAAACATGACTTAGTACATGGTGGCAAAACCTTTGTTGGCATACACAGAGGTCAGATGTTTCTTGTAGTTGGCCACTAGGTTTGCACACATCTCAGGAGGGATTTTATCCCACTCCTCTTTGCAGATTGTCTCCAACTAATTAAGGTTTTGAGGCTGACATTTGGTAACTTGAACCTTCAGCTCCCTCCACATATTTTCTATGGGTTTAAGATCTAGAGACTGGTTAGGCCGCTCCAGGACCTTAATGTGCTTCTTCTTGAGCCACTCCTTTGTTGCCTTGGCCGTGAGTTTTGGGTCATTGTCATGCTGGAATACCCATCCACAACCCATTTTCAATGCCCTGGCTGAGGGAAGGAGGTTCTCACCTTCTTCCTTACATGGCCCTGTCCATTGTCCCTTTGATGCAGTGAAGTTGTCCTGTCCCCTTAACAGAAAAAACTCCAAAGCATAATGTTTCCACCTCCATGTTTGATGGTGGGGTTGGTGTTCCTGGGGTCATAGACTGCATTCCTCCTCCAAACACGGACAGTTGAGTTGATGCCAAAGAGCTCAATTTTGGTCTCATCAGTTCTATGAATCATTCAGATGTTAGCAAACGTACAGACGGGCCTATACACGTGGCATAGTGCACAGGTGTCAAAAACAAGGCCCGTGGGCCGAATCTGGCCCTTCAGGCCATTTCATATGGCCCTCGCAACTCTCTTCTGCAGCTGCCGGAGAGCTCCAGCCCTTCTCTGGTCCGCCTCCAGATCCTTACTTTCTGCTTTCAAGCAATGCATCCAACTTCTTCCAAGCAGCAGCATAAAACAAGGGGGGTACACTGATGTAAGGGAGAGTGGGAGACTCAACTTCTGATGGTGGGGTGGCTCTTGACATCTAATGTAAAAGGAGGGGATGCGCTGGACATCTAATCTTGCAGATACAACCGGCCCTTTTGAGGACAATCATAATGCTGATGCGGCCCATGATGAAATTGATTTTTTACATCCTTGGCGTAGTGCGTTACCAATTGTTTTCTTGGCGACTATGGTCCCAGCTGCCTTGAGATTATCGATAAGATTCTCCCATGTAGTTCTGGGCCCATTCCTCACTGTTCTCACCTTGTGGAGTTTTTTTTTTTTTTTTTTAACAGATATGTTTTATTGAAAGACAAAACAATATTACACTATCACATGGATATAATAGCACAGTGAAGCACAAAAAGCAGGGAACAACTTAAGGGCTAAGACCGAGCAAATTCCCTAACCTCAACACATGTTTAGGGGAGAAGGCAAAGACATCCAATCCCCACCATGAACCATAATGAACAGACCTTAAGTTATACAGGTGCCATACCCCCTCCAAGGATCTTGAAAAGGGGGTGAGAGAATATAGTATCTAAAAGAGGAGGGGGGAGCGGGGGGGGATAGGGAGCAGCTGTAATGTAGTCAAGAGCAGCTCACTGACAGGCCCACCAACCACAATCAGTCCCTAGCATCAATCCACCCAGAACAGACCTTATCAAATTTTGCCGGGCACTACCTTGTAGAGTTTTAAATGATCATGAGATTTTGCATGAAGCCTCAGACCGAGGGAAATTGACATTTTGTGTTTCTTCCATTTGCAAATAATCACACAAACTGTTGTCACCCTCTGACCAAGCTGCTTGGCGATGGTATTGTAACCCATTCCAGCCTTGTGTAGGTCTACAATCTTTTCCCTGACATCCTTGGATGGCTCTTTGGTGTGGAGAGATTGGAATCTGATTGATTGCCTCTGTGGACAGGTGTGTTTTATACAGGTAACAAGCTGAGATTAGGAGCACTCCCTTAAGAAGAGTGCTCCTAATATCAGCTTGTTACCTGCATAGAAGACCCCTGGGAGCCAGAAATCTTGCCGATAGGTGATCAAATACTTCTTTCACTCATTAAAATGCAAATCAATTTATACATTTTTTTGAAATGCGTTTTTTAGAATATTTTTGCTGTTATTCTGTCTCTCACCGTTAAAATAAACCCCAATAAAATTATAGACTGATCATGTCAGTGGGCAAACATATAAAATCAGCAAGTAATCAAATACCCTTTTCCCCTCACTGTAAACTAAACTTTCCGATTTTTTTTTATTGTGCAGTCTGTGTTCCTAGATCAGTTACTTATACAGAAGTGTATTACTAATCTCCACTATCCATTGTTATAAGGAGACCCCAGCTTGGATCCCAACTTTTGCTATCAGCAGTAAACAATACTTCATGCAAAAAAAAGGTGTGAAGACAAATGGTTGATCCTAAAGACTCATGGGCCGAGGGTCTAGATAGCTGCAATTAATTTTGAATGACCTCCAAAAGTATCTCAAACTGATGTTAAAAACACTGCATTGGCAGTCAAAGCCCCCCGAGTGTCAAGCCTTTTACTCCTCTAGAAATATTTGCTGTCAGATGATCGCATAATACCCTCTTTGGTAAAGTAGCCTCTTATTAGTATTATATGGCACACTAATAATGAGAACTCACTGGTAAAATGGTACAGACTTTGACTATGGAAGGAAAAAAAGTTTATTTGCAAGGAGAGCAGAAGCATGTTTGAGAACATTTAATAGGCAGTCAAAGTAGAACTATAGGTAAAACTATTGTTTTCACTTTGGATAGAGCAATAGGGTGTTATAACCCGTCAGATTTTGCTTTTTCCATCTGTGTCCCATAGCAGAGATATCCATTCACTTCTTGTCCAATAGCCAAGCAGGAAGTGAGAGGAAATCCCTGCAAATTAAGGGAATACTTTGGGGAACTATTGACCTCATTAGAAGATGTCCCCTCGATTACTTTTCTGGGGACAACCCAAAATTTGGGACGTTCAATAATATGGGTAAAATAATAGAGAGGGTGAATCTCCTTAACGGGGGCACAGACAGCAAAAGAAAAGGACAAGCATTCTAATCCCTCTGCACTCCATCCAAAAAAAAAAAAAAAGTAGTTGCCTTCAGATATACTTTGAGAAATCAGACATAGTATGCCTACAAATTCTTAAAGTGTAAATGTACAGTGGATATAAAAAGGCTACGCCCTGTTAAAACGTCAATTTTTGGTGATGTAAAAAAAATTCAGAACTTTTTCCACCAATCTTTTTCCACCAATTATATATATATATATATATATATATATATATATATATATATATATATAAGCGCTGCGTAAACTGTTGGCGCTATATAAATCCTGTATAATAATAATAATAATAATAATATATAAATATATATATATATATATATATATATATATATATATATATATATATATATATATATATATATATATATATATATATATATACACATATACACACACACACTTTGGATCTGAGAACAGCCATATCACCATTTTTTACTTCCACTGACCCAATCATGGGGCATTGTTTACTCCCACTAACAATGAGGCCAATGTCTGAAGGACAGTTAACTGGCCCTTTGTTTAAAAAGTTTGAAAACCCCTTTTTTAAAAGAAACCTAAAAGAAAAGGATAGGAAAACATCAGACAAATATTTGAAATTGCAATCTCTGTACACAAAACTCAGTCCCCCCTGCATAGTTCTATACATTTTATTTATTTTAGATACCTAAAAAAAAAAAAAACTCTAATTCATATAAAACATACCTTATTCCAAGGTTCATGGTCTCTGCTGTGCCAATCATGCCAATAGCCAACAGCATGTTATTGCAAATTTTTGCTGCCTGCAATCAAACAAATACTTATGAGAAACTGAAAACAAGTTAAGTGGTTATTTGAACATCTTAAAATATAAGCAAACCTTTGTGAATATTTGTGCACTTACTTTCTCAACAATTATAGTGCATTAACCAAAGTAAGTTTTTCATTTCTCGTTGATCAGCCAAAGTCACAGATGTCTAGTCTAAAATCAAGACAATGGTCTGGGCTGGATAACATTTACATGCTGACAGCATGAATACAGGTTGATTGACTACCAGCTAGAGCTGCTTTTGAGGTGTCCACAGAGGATGGGGCGTTGATTGAGACAGGAGGGGGAGTTTTGTAGTTGACCACCAAAAAAAACAATTCCAAGACTTAAAAACGTAAGAGTTTCACCATTACAGAACTGACATTCTACTCCATCACTCCATTATAAAAATCTTTCTGGTTATTCTAGATAAAAGCGCAATGATCACTTTAAGGTGGACAGCCCAATCTTCTCCACTATATAAAAGGTGCCAGTATTACTGGCAGCAGTTTTTATAGCCAAATAAAAAACACAACAATTTTTTTTTTTGTCGTCCTTGTTTCTACATTGCCACACACCAAAACTCCTCCTCTTGCTTAAATCCCACCCCCGCCATTTTGACTAGGTGTCTTTGGTGGCCAGTTTCTTCGCATTTTTGCTGCCGGCCCAACAATGATAACAGAGCCACATTTTGTGCATGTACTGTACAAGATCATACACTGTTCCGTATTGCGACATTATATGTCATCAGACAAGATCTTCGTGAAAGACACTATTGACATATTATTCACAGGTGGTAAGCGAGACTGTCTACATAAAGCGCAATGTTGGATTAAAGTTAACACAAGTAACAGAATAAATCTTTAATTTACGTACAGTGCCATGAAAAAGCATTCATACCCCTGAAAATGTTCCACATTTTGTCATGTTGTAACCAAAAACGTAAAGGTGATTCATTGGGATTTTATGTAATAGACCAACACAAAGTGGCCCATAATTGTAAAGCGAAAGGATTGTCCAACCTGAGCTGGGTTTTTTTTCAGTTCCGTCAGTTACCATGGGCCTTTTGGCTGCTTCTCTGATAAATGCTTTCCTTGCCCGGCCTGTCAGTTTAGGTGGACGGCCATGTCTTGGTAGATTTGCAGTTGTGCATATGCTTTCCATTTTCGGATGATGGATTGAACAGTGCTCCGTTCAAAGCTTGGGATATTTTTTTTAGCATCTAACCCTGCTTTAAACTTCTCCACAAATTCATCCCTGACCGGTCTGGTGCGTTCTTTGGCCTTCATGATGCAGTTCACTAAGGTTCTCCAACAAACCTCTGAGGGCTTTACTGAACAGCTGTATATATACGGAGATTAAATTACACACAAGTGGACTCTACTAATTAGGTGAGCTCTGAAGGCAATTGGTTCCACTAGATTTTAGTTAGGAGTATCAGAGCAAAGTGGGCTGAATACAAAGGCATGCCACACTTTTCAGATATTTGTAAAAAAAAAAAAAATGAAAACCATTTATCATTTTCCTTCCACTTAACAATTATGTGCCACTTGTGTTGGTTGATCACATAAAATACATTTAAGTTTCTGGTTGTAACATGCCAAAATGTGGAAAGTTTCAAGGGGTATGAATACTTTTTCAAGGCACTGTAATGAACAAAAGATGTTTTGAGATCAGCATGCAGAGCTGTATGCACCAGGAATTTTTAGGGTGGGGGGAAAGGTTTGCTTTATTATGCCTATGTGTAGAATAGTAATTAATACTCATAAGCAAGTCTAAACAAATCCTACCAAATGCTATGAGCAAGCAACAAAGCATGTTTGATGTGATATATGTAGTTTTCACTTTCCCACAGCAGCCATATATACAGTTCTCTTGTCCACCCATCAGCTGTTACAGGTATCACTGGGGGTTTGGGGTTTATTGGTTAGTTATACGCTTTAAAGCAGGGATGTCCAACCCAAGCCGGCTACAGTAGGTGAACCCGATTTTGTGTCAATCTCGCTCTCTTTCTCGGCGAGATTGAGCACCTACGAGCACCATCGCGGGAGCCAGCGCCGAGCTGGCTTGCCGCGATGGAGACAGAGCCGTCATAGAAGCGACGGGAGATCCGACTTGGATTCCCGCCAATTCTACACGTGTGCGGCGTTTGTTATGAATCCTGAGGGGGAAGTCCCCGCCGGATTTTAAATAAAAATCCGGCATGGGTCCCCCCCTCAGGAGCATACCGGGCCCTTAGGTCTGTTATGGGTTGTAAGGAGAGCCCCACCCTACGCCGGAAAAAACGGCGTAGGGGGTCCCCCTACAATCCATACCAGACCCGTATCCAAAGCACGCTACCCGGCCAGCCAGGAAGGGAGTGGGGACGAGCGAGCGCCCCCCCCCCTCCTGAGCCGTACCAGGCTGCATGCCCTCAACATGGGGGGGTTGGGTGCTCTGGGGCAGGGGGGCGCACTGCGGCCCCCCCACCTCAGAGCACCCTGTCCCCATGTTGATGAGGACAGGGCCCCTTCCCGAAAACCCTGGCCATTGGTTGTCGGGGTATGCGGGCGGGAGGCTTATCGGAATCTGGGAGCCCCGTTTAATAAAGGGGCCCCCAGATACCGGCCCCCCACCCTAAGTGAATGAGTATGGGGTACATCGTACCCCTACCCATTCACCTGCAAGAAAAGTGGTAAAAACACAAATAAACCACACAGGGTATTAAAATATTTTATTAGTCTGCTCCGGAGGCCGCCCCCTGTCTTCTTTATTAGCTCTTTTACCAGGGGGAGCTTCTTCTTTGACGTCTTCGGGTGGGTGGGGGCCGCCGTCTGGTTCTCTTCCACCGCCGGGGGGGGTGGCTTTTAAAAAAGCCCCCACCCCCCCGGCGGGTTTCCTTCGGCGGGGCTCTTCTTCTTCCGCTATCCCGACGGGTCTTCTCCGCTATCCGGGGGGTCTCCTATGTTCGCCGCTCTCCGCTGTTGACTCGTCGCACCCCGGTTCTTCGTCTCGCAGTCCGGTCCCTTCTTCCGTGCTGTACGTCTTCTTCCGTGCTGTGAGTTCTTCTTCCGTGCTGTGACGTCATGTTCTTCACTTCTCTTCTTCTCCCGATGTTGACACGCCGGTCCTTCTCGCTGAAATGACGGATGCGCGCCTTGCATCGGACCTATATAGGCCTCACAGTCCCATCATGCTCTGTACCTACCCATGTGATACCTACCCACGTGGGTAGGTATCACATGGGTAGGTACAGAGCATGATGGGACTGTGAGGCCTATATAGGTCCGATGCAAGGCGCGCATCCGTCATTTCAGCGAGAAGGACCGGCGTGTCAACATCGGGAGAAGAAGAGAAGTGAAGAACATGACGTCACAGCACGGAAGAAGAACTCACAGCACGGAAGAAGACGTACAGCACGGAAGAAGGGACCGGACTGCGAGACGAAGAACCGGGGTGCGACAAGTCAACAGCGGAGAGCGGCGAACATAGAAGGAGACCCCCCGGATAGCGGAGAAGACCCGTCGGGATAGCGGAAGAAGAAGAGCCCCGCCGAAGACGCCGGAGGAAACCCGCCGGGGGGGTGGGGGCTTTTTTAAAAGCCACCCCCCCCGGCGGTGGAAGAGAACCAGACGGCGGCCCCCACCCACCCGAAGACGTCAAAGAAGAAGCTCCCCCTGGTAAAAGAGCTAATAAAGAAGACAGGGGGCGGCCTCCGGAGCAGACTAATAAAATATTTTAATACCCTGTGTGGTTTATTTGTGTTTTTACCACTTTTCTTGCAGGTGAATGGGTAGGGGTACGATGTACCCCATACTCATTCACTTAGGGTGGGGGGCCGGTATCTGGGGGCCCCCTTATTAAAGGGGGCTCCCAGATTCCGATAAGCCTCCCGCCCGCATACCCCGACAACCAACGGCCAGGGTTGTCGGGAAGGGGCCCTGTCCTCATCAACATGGGGACAGGGTGCTCTGAGGTGGGGGGGCCGCAGTGCGCCCCCCTGCCCCAGAGCACCCAACCCCCCCATGTTGAGGGCATGCAGCCTGGTACGGCTCAGGAGGGGGGGGGGGGCGCTCGCTCGTCCCCACTCCCTTCCTGGCTGGCCGGGTAGCGTGCTTTGGATACGGGTCTGGTATGGATTGTAGGGGGACCCCCTACGCCGTTTTTTTCGGCGTAGGGGGGCTCTCCTTACAACCCATAACAGACCTAAGGGCCCGGTATGCTCCTGAGGGGGGGACCCATGCCGGATTTTTATTTAAAATCCGGCGGGGACTTCCCCCTCAGGATTCATAACAAATGCCGCACACGTGTAGAATTGGCGGGAATCCAAGTCGGATCTCCCGTCGCTTCTATGACGCGCTTGCTGGGATGTGCTGTCACTATTCCAGTGAGTGCGAGATGTCGGCGAGATCTCGGCACCATGTCGCCGAATATCAGCGCGACGCTGTCGTGCTAAAAACACAATATCACAAACACCTACTGTATGAATGCTGCCCAACTTAAAATGGTAAACTTACTTAAAATTGTTGATTTTTCTGGAATTTCGTGTATGCATTTGACAGTCTCTTTACTGGACTTTTAGTCTTATCTTCCCAAACAAAAAATATCTCACCCTCTACAATCACACCTTATTCATGTCACCAGTTTGTGGCAGCACCTATAATTGTAAGCAACCATGAAGCACATGAAGGGCAAAATTAGAACTAAAATATCGGATGAGCACCTCGAGAATGAATTGAAAATTGGTTCTACATCCATCAAACCCGATATTGATGCATTAGTTCAGCCATTCTCAAAAAGGGTTTGGTGGAACCCTGGGGTTCCTCCAGAGGTTGCTAGGGGTTCTTTGAGCTGTGGCTGATGAACCACCTTTTTGATGGTGCCTACAAAGTTCAAGGTTCAGCATCACTTCGCAAAGCCAGCAGCATGACACCAAATATCTTTTTAGCTGTCTTTTAGGGCCCTTTCACACGGTGCAGATCAGTAATGATCCGCCTCCGTAAGCTCAGCGGGGATCGCTTTGTATATCCTCGCTGAGCCGGCGGCTGACAGGGCGGTCCCCACACACTGTGCAGGGACCGTCCTGTCTTTTCTCCGCTCTCCCCTTTGGGGGGGGGGGTCGGATGAACACGGACCGTGTGTCCGTGTTCATCCGATCTGATTCGCAGACGGAAGAAAAAATAGGACATTCTTCCGTCTGCAAAATCGGATCTTTGCGGAGGCGGGTGATTACGGGTGTCAGCGGATGTTTATCCGCTGACACTCGCAATCACATAGGCACCAATGTATGTCCCTTTTTCATCCGCAAACGGACGTCTGAAAGGGCCCTAAGGGTGGCATTCTGAGCACCACTTTAAAAAGGGGGCCATTCTTCCTATTGGCCACCAGGGCATTGTTCCCATTGACCCCTGATGAATTGGTTTTAGTAAGGGTTCCTCCAGACATGAAAATCATTTTTGGGGTTCCTTTAAGGTTAAAAGGTTGAGAAAGCCTGCATTAGTTTACCAAAAACAGTGTCACATATCACATAGTTTTATGTTGCCCTCTTTTACTTTTATATACTGTATTTGCTGGCGTATAAGACTACCTTTTACACTTAAAAAAATGGCCAAAAAGCAGGGGTCGTCATACACCGGGTCAGCTGCTCGGATGCCTGCTGGTTGTGCGGTAATACTGTATGTAGCTTCGGCAACATACAGGATATACCGCTTAGCCAATCCTGGTGAGCGATGTATTCAAATGAATACAGAGCCTGCTCGGATTGGAGTAACAACATTTGCCAATCTGAGCAGGCTACATAAAGTAGCCTGCTCGGATTAGCTTTGAGAGTCAGAGAGGCGTGGGCTGATGATGTTACAGCCTCTGCCAATCCAAGCAGGCTTTGTATTCATTAATAGAATACATTGCTCACCATTATTGGCTCCAGCAAGAAGGAAGAAGAATATGGCTCCAGAAGGAAGAAATATGAAGCGTCCGAAGCCTCGGAAGGGGGGGGTCGTCTTATACATCGAGTACAGGCAAAAAAAAAAAATCTTAAAAAAATTTAAAATTAGGGGGTCGTCTTATACACCCAGTCGCCTTATACCCCGGCAAATACGGTATATAAAAAAATAAATACTCCAAAAGTACTCCAATAGGTACATTATCTATATCGGTGACTGTTCGCTTGTGATCTGCCCGATTTTTTTTCTGCTCATCGGCTATCCTTATTGTTAGTGCATTTTATGCATGGCCTAAGACAATTCCTCTTCTTCGAATGTGGCTTAGGTTGGACACCCCTGCTTTACAGCATTCAGGCATACCTGTATTGCAGAGCTAGAAAAACAATCCAAGCTCAGCAGGATGCCTATCCCGTAAGTGGATTCCATAGTAAGGATGCCAGGTTGGTGAAACAACCATTTGTGGTATATAGTGTGAGAATTACTGCTATGCCTTACAACAACAATTGGGCATACCATTAATCATATCATTAACTACAAAGTTATTTTTCAGGCCTACTGGTTTGCCTACACGGTGTCATCTAATGAATGGTCAACATCCTGTCACATGACATAGAATTTAGGTGAGAATTTAGGTGAGAAGGAGGAGCTATAAAGTATATTACAGTTATGCCTAGATGCTGTAAATGCATGATGATAATCATATGCAAAAATGTATACTACCATTGGCTGTGTTGCTGGCCTGGCACCCTAATGTCCAGACTTGGGGACCCCTATGGGGGAAAGCCTGGCAAAAAAGTGATTGATAAAACTGTGCAGCAGGCGCACATGCAGTATGCTCAGGCTCTTTATGCAAGTTGTGTGCAGGCTTAGGACAGCAAAGTTGAGGAGGACCAGAATGACAAAGCAACTTTGTCATTAATAGACAGGGAGCATAAGAGTATGTGAGAGTATATGAGTATTAAAGGAGTTAGTAAAATATTCTCAGCCAATTGTTACCATGTAGCAAAATGGTAGCATATACAAAAACATTTGTTCTGAAGACTTCCGTGACACTTTTTTATTATTTAAGAAGTGTGAAGCATACCTGCCCTGTTCCAACTTCTCCACAGTAAACCACATTAGCTCCCATACAAGACAAAAGTTCTTTTGCAGCATCAAATTCTTGCTCAACTCCGCCAACCATAAATGTGAGGTTCCCAGATCTGGCAGCTCCAACACCTTTAAAGAGAAATGAATTCTTGATCAAGAGAATCATTATGTGACAAAAGACAGATCTCCTTTAAAAGTATAACTGTACATTATTCCTAACAAGCAGTAAATTAAAGTTTAAAACAAGTCCTTACTGACCTATGTAGCTGCAGGCACAGAGGAGACATTTGTCCTCAAAGCTCACAATACAACCACTACAATTATTCTCTGTGTAGTTTGGCTCTCCCTGCTCCCCCTCCCAACAGTGACTCTGCAGGCTTCTAATCTCTAATGTAAACACAGTGCAGCTGTTCTGGAAGCTGATGAGAGCGCCAAGTTAAAATTATTTCAGTGCTTTGACTGTAAAGTTTTGTCTTGCCCTGAACTCTCCTGTCAAGCCTACCTAAACATTTCCTCATCATTAACATGAAAGTAATTTTTTTATTTTTTTTTGGAGAAAATAATCGAGGCTACCATTGCTAATCTCCTGAAAATAACACATGCCTGGGTTAGCCTTACCCAGCAGTTTTAATCATTTCTAAATACTAGATCTAAAACAATTATGCAGATCAGATATGTCAGGGTAGAGTTCTAAGACCTTATAAGCAAAACTTTTTCTAAGTGTGTATTTCAGCTGTAGAAATTTGCATAAAGGCCAGGCAACTAGCATTTGTAGAAAAAAGAATATGTAAATAAAAAGGTGAAAAATCTCTAAACCGCGCATCCTGAAAACCACAATTATAAATATAACCAATCAATATAGAGCAGCTCACAGTATAACCAAAAGGTCAGATTGTGAAAGAAAAAATTATTTATCTCATACCGCGCTCAAATGCATAAATGATATTAAAAATATGAATAAAAAAAAAATAGATACCGGCGTATAACACGCACAGGCATATAACACGCACCCTAACCTTAAGAGGGAAGTTTCAGGGAAAAAAAAAAAAAAAAAACTTTCCACAGCCCCCTGTGTATTACACGCAGGCACAGCTTACCCTCTATATTCAGGGTAAAAAAGTGAGTGTTATACGCCAATAAATACAGTATATAAAATTTTTTTTATCATCAAATAATGTTCAAATATAAATCTACATTTTCAATAAAGTCCAAAAAACACCACTGACGATTCTTCAATCATATGCACAATAATGAATAAATTCCGTGGCAGGAATAGAAAGCGCAGTCTTCCACCAGTTTAGGCAAACACCCTACTCACCAGATTGATCAGACACCCACGACAGGTGTCAGATAAGCGGAAAGATCTATCGAGATGATTTTTATATTTATCATAATCCCACCCCAATGAATTCTGAATTGATTTAAGCATAATCAATAACCGTAGCCTTGCTGGTGTTATGTTTTATGGGCTATTTATACTTGCGATCCAATTGACTAAAGTTCTAAAATGTGGTCCTTCGCTTAATTGTATACTTTGAGGAGAAACATCTTTTCTCCTTTACTTATAAACCCGGTCTGGCTACATTCCTGGTGAGAGGCGTCTGCATCAATGGTTACATCTCGACATCGCTGGTAAGAGGCGTCTGTATTGGTGGAAACTTTTCTTTCTTTTTTATGTTTTCCGTTTATCTGACACCTGTCATGGGTGTCTGATCAATCTGGTGAGTAGGATGTTTGCCTAAACTGGTGGAAGACGGCGCTTTCTATTCCTGTCACTGAATTTATTCATCACTGTGCACTTGATTGAAGAATCGTCGGTGGTGGCTTTTTTTTTACTTTATTGAAAATTTTTATTTGCACAGCACATTATTTGATCACATCATTTTTTTTATATATTTTTCCATTCATATTTTTAAAATCATTTATGCATTTGAGCACGGTATGAGAGTAGAAAAAATAAAAGAATGTCAGCCTCCATTTTTCCCTGAAGTAAGTTTTACTTTAAAGATGGGGTACCCCAAAGTAGCTAGGGTAAAATTAAGCATAAGCAGTGGTTACCTTCAGTGAAAAACATGTCAACAAAATCAGTAAATGCACAACTATAGGCTACTGAAGCTACATGCAAACTTCATTTTTCCTTTCAATGTTTCAGTCTCATTCTGAGCTCCCTATTGGTCACTGAGGCCCCCCGCTACATATGGGCCAATAAGAAGGTTTTGTACAGAAGCAAACACCAACCATTGTAGAAAAGAACTGCATATTATTATCCATCGACCTTTTTGATATGTGGTATTCACTTAAAGTTATGTTTTTAAATCATATGCTTTAGCATGAGTTGACCAGATTTATGAATGTTTTACTCTAAAATGCAAAAAAAAAATAAAAACCCTACTAAATAAATATTCTACAAGATGATGCGGTATATGCTAATCATTACTGTCCCATTAAATTGTGGTTTCTTTTAGTTCATAATGCTTGACTCGGAAAAACAGCCTATTAACTATTGCCAATGATACTTCACTAATCCTAGCCTAGCTGTATTTATCCACGGTACATAATAATGAATTCAAGAAATCCTGTAATACAACCTGAAACAAATTAAGATGACAATTCAAGCTAGAACTTACAAACAAAAGCTGGTATTATCCATCATAGGTCAACAGCTTTTTATCTAGATTACAGGCTGCTAAATATCTACAGAGAGCCATTTATTAAACCAGAATGAATGCTGACAACGGCTCTCAGCTGGTTAATTTTTTGACAGCTGCTCCCCCTCAGTAGTACAAACACTTAGGTTGCAAACGGATAAAAAAATAAATTACTTAACCAAAAAGAGCAATTAATCATTTTACAGTGCAAAGAACGAGAAAATTGATACTTTCATCTACAGAGAATTTCATTTAGGGATTGCTACCATTCCTTGCTTGAAAAAAAAAATGTTTTTCCCCAAAGTATACAATTAAACCAAGAAACACAATTTAGAACTTTAGTCAATTAGACCCCAAGTATAAATAGCCCATAAAACATAACACCAGCAAGGCTACGGTTATTGATTATGCTTAAATCAATTCAGAAGTCATTGGGGTGGGATTATGATAAATATAATAATAAAAGACAGTGGTAAGGGGGAAGAACAGATAATTAAAGTGACTATGCCACAAAATTTAGAAGGATTTGCTGCAACATGCTTTTGGTTTTTGACTTCTACAACTGAAAATACAAGAGTGAGCCCAGTTTTGTTGGTACCATGCCCCTCCAACACCCCCCTCGCCTCCCCAAGCATTTAGGTTTACTTTCTTTTACAGTGGGCTACAAAAGTACCCGGCATGTCCAACTACTCTCCATGGCAGCCTTTCAAAACTACGTTTCCTCAAGAAGATGCTAGGGGTCCCTGCCTTGCAGCTGTGCAACAAAATTCTTTGTAGCTATCCATTTAGGAAGACCCTTTGCAATGACCCCCAAAAGGTAAAAAGTATTCTTGCCAATGACTATCACACCAATGTACTGTGAGCTGTAGAGACAGAAATTATAAATAGGTGGTCCCTGAACCCAAGAAGCAATTTCAAGGGTCCTTTTTTTATTAGGCCTCATGCCCACGGACGTTTTCACAGCCACTTTTCTGAGCGTTTTTTGCAGCTAAAAAAACGCTCTCCATGTTAGCCTATGGTCTCATGCCCACCATGACGTTTTTGAGCTGTAAATGGCTGAGCCGTTTTTAAGCTGTAAAAAAAAACAAACACAGAACCAGTGCGTTCTGAAGCTCCAGCGTTCGAGCTGTAAAGACGTCAGACGACAGCAAACGTGATTTAACGAGGCTTAACGCCGTGTTAAGCCTCGTCCGGTGTTTCTTTCTCTATTCAAAATTCAATGGTTCCCCTATGGGAGCCCATTGATTTGAATAGAGGTTGCACCAGAAGTCGGATCAAGATGACCCGACTTGCGGGGCGACTGGTGTGCGGAGAATCTGGAAGGGGAACCCGCGCAAATAAAAAAAAATTTGCGTGAGGTTCCCCTGGTATGGATTTTAAGGGGAACACCTACGCCGAAAAAAGGGCATGGGGGTTCCCCCAGAATCCATACCAGACCCTTGTTCGAGCACGCCGCCCGGCCGGTCAGGAATGGGGGTGGGGACGAGCGAGCGCCCCCCTCCTGAACCGTACTAGGCCACATGCCCTCAACTGCGCCCCCCACCCCAAAGCACCCTGTCCCCATGTTGATGGGGACAAGGGCCGCTTCCCGACAACCCTGGCTGTTGGTTGTCAGGGTCTGCGGGCGGGGGCCCCCAGATCCCGGCCGCCCACCCTACGTGAATGAGTATGGGGTACATTGTACCCCTACCCATTCACCGGGAGGAAAAGTGTCAATAAAATAACCGTCGCTATCTTCTTGCAGCTCTTTTACTAGCAGCGGCCAGACCGCTTTTCCTCGTCGCCTTCTGCTTCCGATGTTGCCACGACGCTCCCTCCTGCGGTAATGCCGGGTGTGCGGTGCACGATGATTTATATAGGCCTATTTTGACGTCACAGTCCCAGCATGCTCTGGGTGGTGTCGTCACCACCCGGAGCATGCTGGGACTGTGACGTCATAAAGGCTTATATAAATCATCGCGCACCGCACACCTGGCATTACAGCGGGAGGGAGCGTCGTGGCAATATCGGAGGAAGAAGAAGGCAGAAGGCGACGAGGAAGAGCGGGCTGGCCGCTGCTAGTAAAAGAGCTGCAAGAAGATAGCGGCGGCCAGCCCCGAAGGCACCGGAGAGCGGGAGAAGAACCCCGAAGTCAGAAGAAAACCCCCAGGGAGCGGAGAAGACCCCCGGAGCTGACTAATACATTTTTTAAAACCTGTGTTGTGGGTTTATTTTATTGACACTTTTCCTGACGGTAAATGGGTACTGGTACGATGTATCCCATACTCATTCACGTAGGGTGGGGGGCGGGATCTGGGGGGCCCTTATTAAAGGGGGCTTCCAGATTCCGATAAGCCCCCCGCCCGCAGACCCCGACAACCAACGGCCAGGGTTGTCGGGAAGAGGCCCTTATCCCCAGGTGCTTTGGGGTGAACCAACCCCCCAATGTTTAGGGCATGCGGCCTGGTACAGTTCAGGAGGGGGGGGGGCATTCGCTCGTCCCCCACCCCCATTCCTGACCAGCCAGGCAGGGTGCTCGGATAAGGGTCTGGTATGGATTTTGGGGGAACCCCTACGCCGTTTTTTTCCGCGTAGGTGATCCCCTTAAAATCCATACCAGACCGAAGGGTCTAGTATCATCCTGGGGGGGAACCTCACGCAAAATGTTTTTTTAATTTGCGCAGGGTTTCCCTTCAAGATTCTCCGCACACCAGTCGCCCCGCAAGTCGAATAATCTTGATCCGACTTCTGGTGAGACCTCTATTCAAATCAATGGGCTCCCATAGGGAACCATTGATTTTGAATAGAGAAAAAAAAGGGGGGGGCTAAAAACTAGCGCTGCAAAACGTGCATTGAATTCAATGCAAAACGCGGGAAAAAATCGCAGAAAAAACGCTGCTTTTTTTCCTGGCGTCTGTACTAGCTTTACAGCCCCTTTTTCCAAAAGTCAGTGGGCATGAAGCCTTAAAGTTGAGAAAGGCTGCTGTTTAAGAAGAGTGCAAGTGACAATATACAAATTCAGCCTGAATCTTTGATATTGATATATAGTATGTAACAAAAGCTTCAATAAAAGAAGAAAAATTAATAAAAAAAGGCAGCTTTTTTTTTTGTCCAAGTACGTTTTGGAACTGTGGGCGAAAACTGGAGAATCAGAAGGAAACTCACACAAGCAAGGGGACAGTGGTGGAAACAGGAACTGCGTCCTGGAATTCCTAGTACACAATGCCTATTACTGAGCATCTGTGGTGTCCACATCCATCTCTTCTAAGAGAAGTCAATAAGCCAATCAAGTTCTTCAAATAATTTTGTAATACAAACAATATATTATAGTGATCACAACATTTTTGTACTTCCATAATTAAGTGGGTTGGTTGGGATACAAGTACAGTACAATTGCTGGCTTGTTTTAAGGGTACACACCACAAGACTGAACTGCTTCTTCCTTCATTGCTTGAGAGTCATTGACTGAAATATTCCTTTACAGATCAGTTGTCAGGCACCTTGTAGTTCTTCCGCTAGACTTTTAAATCTCTAAAAATGAAGGCAGGTTTGCTGCTGCCAGTACATCACTTTGTTATATGTATAGCATATACAGTATGGTAAACTGAAACCATGATGGTATACAAGCTTAATTTTATTTCTGTTGCATAAAAAGGTGTTCAGCATGTTAGGAAACATTTAAAAAAGGCAAGTGCACTGTAAACCAAATGAAAATTATCAATCATGCAACTCAACGTAGAACTTCACTTACTGAGTTTTGTCCTCCCCCCCATTTTGACCGTTACCCACTACCACTCAAATTACAATGCAAACAGAAGTTCTGACCTCCCCCCACAACTTCTTGGGACACATCACAGTTCCCAGGAGGCTGCAGGATAATTCATAGGTGCAGCATGGCTCATGCATGCACAGTGGCATTACTATGGGGGTGCAGATCGCACCTGGGGGACACCAGCCAGAGGGGGGACACCAGGCCTGGACTAGCCATAGGGCAGCACTTTGCCTTCCCTCAGCGATGCCAGATAGGCTGAGCTACAGATCACATGACTGGAGGGAGAGCAGGCTGAAAACCCGCGGACTCAACACCTGTCCCAGGCAGAGCCCGGAGCAACCATGATCAAAGCCATCGTCCCCTGCAATAACCACGCCAAGACCCAGCTCTGCACATTCTACCATCACTAAGTAACACACCGATATGGGGGGAGGGGCAGAGAGGGCACATGGGGGTATCTATGCTCCCAACATCTTCTTGTGTGGAAGCCTTTCCAGCCCTGACACCACATGGCCTGGGAGCAGACCTGTGTGTGCCCATACCCCGATGAGATCAGTTGTCTACTTCTCCTGTCAGACTCATTTAATGTCCACAGTGAGTCAGCCATACAATCTGATCCCTTTACATTTATAGAAATGGTGTTACCTGGGGACTACCCCAAACCATTCACTTTGTATTGTCATTCAAATGTGCTGGTTGCCCATTAGTTGTTACTGCACTACACTACTGTCATCATATGTGGAGTTATATTGGGGGAGGGGGTGACACCATGCTTTACTGCATCAGGTGACACCAACCTTGACGTTCCCACTACTGAGCCAACTGAAGCCACATGGAGTCACAAGGGGCTTCCCATATTCAACATCGGCAGCATCGCAGAGCTGAAGACTGCCGAAAAACTGGCCCAGGTGAAGACAGTGTTGGATTCCTGGGCTGGCAAGAGTCTTTATTAAAAATCAGCAGATACAGTATACATTGTTCTCCTTCTTAACTATAGTTACCTGAAAAGGAAACACGTGCAGGTCATCACTTCTTTCCACAATAAGGGATTCACAGGCAAGGATGTTGCTGCTACCAAGACTGCACCTAAATCAACCATTTATCAGATCATCAAGAACTTTAAGGATAGAGGTTTTGTTGTGAAAAAGGCTTCAGGGCGCCCCAAAAAGTCCAGCAAGCACAAGGACAATCTCATACGGTTGATCCAGCTGCAGGATGGGGGCACCACCAGTGCAGAACTGGCTCAGATAGAGCAGCAGGCAGGTGTGAGTGAATCTGCACACACAGTTTGGCTAAGACTTGGAGGATGGCTTAGTGTCAAGAATGGCAGCAAAGAAGCCACTTCTCTCCAGGAAAAACATCAGTGACAGACTGATATTCTGCAAAAGGTACAGTGACTGGACTGCTGAGGACTGGTATAAAGTTGTTTTCTCTGATAAATCCCCTTTACGATTGTTTGGGGCATCCAGAAAAAAAACTTGTCCGGAGAACAAAAAGGTAACTGCTACCATCAGCCCTGTGTCATGGCAATAGCAAAGCATCCTGAGACCATTCATATGTGGCGTTACTTCTTAGCTAAGCGAGCGGGAACATAGAACATCACCATAAATAAAGAATGGTACAAAAAACATCCTCCGAGAGAAACTTCTCCCAACCATCTAAAAACAGCTTGGTGACGAACAATGACTTTTCCGGCATGATGGAGCACCTTGGCAAAAGTGATACCCAAGTGGCTTAGGGAATAAAACATCGAAATTTTGGGTCCATGGGCAGGAAATTTCCCAGATCCTAATCCCATTAAGAACTTGTGGTCACGGTCCCATTTGCCCAAGTCCTCACTAGGATTGATCAAATAATGCTTTCAGAAAAATAATTTCACACGCTGCATGACTTCATCCCTATCTATGATGCTAAATGGAACCCTTGGCGTATGCAGCGTTTTCAAGAATGACCAGAGTAATTTTTTCTTGGTTTAATTTTTTACTTTTGTTAAGTTTGGAATTTCTGTATGCAGTCTAAGTCGTATGGTTGATAAATATACAAAAACCGATGATAATCTTGTACTCCCTTGAATGCAGATTCATGTGGAGGATTATTATTTCACTTATTATTTAATCAATCTTATCAATCCACAAGAGGCAGGTGAACAAAACCCACCCACAAATTCCAAGAAAGAATGGGCTTATATCAGTCAGGATGTAGCCCAGATGTTGATTGACAGCATGCCTGGGCAGATTGCGACGGTCTTGAAAAAGAAGGGTCAACACTGCAAATATTGACTCTCTGCATAAACTAAAAGTGGAGTTTCAGTCTGTAAAAAATAAATAAAAAATACTGTAGCTGCTGACATTCAATATAAGGACATTTACCTCTCCAGGGATCCCACAATGTCAGCAACCCTAGCCGATTCGTCAATCAGCTTTGGGTGCAGGCGCCAGCATCTGTAGTAGGGGTAACTGAATGTGAAGCCTTGTGGCTTCATAGCCTGTTTCCTACTGAGCATGCGCGAGTCTCACTGCGCTTTCTGAATGATCCCGCCATCTTCTGGGACTTGTTTCCCAAAAGGCAGCGGGGGAGAGGGGAAAGGAGGAGGGTCCATAAATTATGTAGTGTGCCATGCAGTAATCTTACTAGGAAGTGGGAATGGGTACCTTCCATAACCAGGTACCCGCTCCCCCCCAAAAAAGTGCCAAATGTGGCAGTTTGAGGGGGGGTGCGCGAACAAGTGGAGCTTCCCCTTTTGAGTGGAGCTCCACTTTAATGTTATTGTCAAGAAAACCCCTTGACACTAATGAAATGCTTGTATTTATACTTCAATTTACCATAGTAACATCTGACAAACAGATCTAAAAAAAACACTGAATCATCAGACTTTGTGAAAATTAAGATTTGTGTAATTCTCAAAACTTTTGCCCACGGCTGTACACATATAGGTATAGAAAAGAATCACCCCCATTTAAAATAATCAAATTTTGTTGCTTTACAGTCTGAAATGAAGACACATTTTCGGTTTTATCCAGCTGTATTTACTAATGCAATTTCTAACATCAACGTGTCAGAAAAATAAATAAAAAACCCAGTCACAGGGTTTGGAAAAAGGATTACCCCCCTTATGCCAGTATTTTGTTGAACCAACTTTAATTACAGCCTTTAGTCTGTTGGGATATGTCTCTACTAATCAGATGAGACCAAAATTTTATTATTTGGCCTCAACACCAAACGATATGTCTGGCAGAAAGGGGAAAGGGAATAGCCGCTCCAGGTGGGAACCCAGATGAATATCCTCCGTTGCAGACAACTCAGGTGCAGGCAATGCACTTAGCAAAGCAGGAACAAAGATTGTCTCTGGACAGCCGCACTCTGAACAAATTGTAGCCTTTTATTAAAAGGACAGCACTACAAGTCACAGCAAAATAAAATAAAACCTGACTGCTGACGCGTTTCGCACTGAAACTAGTGCTTAGTCATAGCTCAGAAAGCCACACAAAAATTTCCACCCAGTGGTTGAAGGAGAAAAGTAAATGTCCTTGCATGGCTTAGTCAGAGCCCAGACTTAAACCCCATTGAAAATCTGTGGAATGACTTCAGTCCACAAAGAGTCACCATCAAATTTAACAGAATTTTAGCAGTTCTGCAAAGAAGAGTGGGAAAACATTGCAAAGTCTAAATTTTCAAAGTTAGTAGAGACATATCCCAACAGACTAAAGCCTGTAATTAAAGCAAAATGTGGTCCAGCAAAATACTGACATAAGGGGTGATGCTTTTTAAAACAAAGTGATTTTTAAAAAAAATTAAACCAGTTTACCCAAAAATATTTTAGTTTAGATGACAGTTGACTGAGCCATTTGTCCACTCCCGGGCACCCTTGTAGTAATAACACCTAATATCATAACGCATTTCACCAGCTGTGAAAAGTAGAACTATGGCTTGACTTTTCCAAATGGTGCACCAGGCTTTGTTCCAAATGAGACCTGGTGGCAGGTTGCTGCACACTCATGCCAACAAGGGACATGCTGCTTCAGATTTCAATTTCAAGTCACAAGCTAGAGAAGGGACAAATACTGTAAGAATTTATTATTTGCAACAGACAGGGGTAAGTTGTTTAGCAGAACTGTGTAAATCTCAGGCCTGGATGTACAGAAATACCATTCTTTTGCCAGGTAAAGCAGGCTACTTCTATCCATTTTATTTATGCATTTAGCACAAGGTCATAGTGTCAGGAGGTGTAGATTCTACCTGCCCACCTGTTTTGGATTGGTGCAGGCCTGATCTATGCATGTGCTGGTTCCACAAAATTCACAGTCCCAGGGTCCAGAAGTCACATGCCACCACCATTGCATATTGAGTGTGCAAACACAGCAGGGCTATTCAAATGGTAGCATTCTCCAATTTCGTCCAATATCCCATCTTTACTGGGCAAAGTTCTATGGCACACTGGTGATTGAATTAATACACAGCTACCTAACATCTCTATTCATATTTGGGGAATCCTTTGGTGCCAACTATACTCAACTGATACATTGGTGGATTAACTACTTGTTTTAAACAAGGAAAGTACACTATGCCTTAGATCTACATATCCCCTTATATTCAATTTAGAGGAATTCTCTGTATACTGATAAAATACACAAGTAACATTTTCCCACCCCAGTCAATCTGAGCAGATCAATACAGTTAAAGGGGTTGTAAAGCTTAATGTTTATTCACTTCGCTGTCACAAAACCCCCAGCCCCCCATTTTACTTACCGGAGCCCATTCACCTGCTGGACGCGTCCCCTTCTCCACTGCTTCTCGCCATTGATTGGATAGATTGATAGCAGTGCAGCCATTGGCTCCCGGTGCTGTCAATCAAATTCAATGATGCGGCCACCGCGGGGGGGTGGGACCGAGTCATACACTCCGTGTCTATGGACGCAGCGTGTATGACAGGGATTGCGCCTGAAGGTTAACTCGTTAACTCCCTCGGGAGTGAGCTTCCCAGAGGGGGTCAGCTCTTGCGGGGAGAAGCCGAGACAGCCGCCGAGGGACCCCAGAACAGGAGGATGGAACCACTCTGTGCAAAATGAACTGCACAGTGGAGGCAAGTATAACACGTTTGTTATTTTTTTAATTAAACCTTTAGAACCCCTTTAAATATATTCAAAATTTATTTTGGCAGTACTGCATATCTGCCATCCCATCTAGTGTACCTGAACTTGCCCCAGTGATGCCATGAACAGTGTCATCTATAGTAAAGCTATAGCACAATTTACTATTGTATGTTTTGTAACTTATTTGATTATATACATTTAGCAGATGTTATGGGTATTGCCTATAAATTTCTGTTTGATTATTTATAGACATCTGATACTTTCATTATGAAGGAGGGTTGTCCTATGCTTTTAAAAACGCATTGAGCCAACCAAATTTTCTTCTACTTTAAAATATTTATGTGATACTGTACAGTAACATTCGAACCTGCATTGGGGCGCTGCAATAAAATGCAGTGTTAATAGGACACACAGAAAACAACGGTTTTCCATATGTCCTAGCAGTGATTGGCGTTTGATAGTGCAGTAAAATGCTGTTCAGCGGACATAGTGTGAATTAGCCTTAGGGTCCTTTCACACGAGCGGACCGTTCGTCCGTTCATTACAAGTCCGTTAACGGACTTGTAATGAATCCCTATGGGAACGCGTCCGTTAGCGGATGGAGCATCCGCTAGCGTCCGCGTCAGTCGGGATCCGCTTTTCCGAACGGAAGAAACCCTATTTTCTTCCGTTCGGCGGAACGGACTGGATGCAGACGGACAGACGGTCCATCTGCATCCGGTCCCCCATAGGGGAGAGCGGAGCAGAGACAGGGCGGTCCCTGCACTGTGTGCGGGGACCGCCCTATCCGCCGACAGCTCAGCGGGGATCCCCGCTGAGCTTTGGCGGACACACGGAGCAAACCCAGAAACGGTCCGCTCCGTGTGAAAGAGCCCTCAAAGTAGGACTGAAGGCAACCCCCCCCCCCCCATATTGGAATAGAGTAAGGGTGGGTTATACGTTTTTTGCCATCTGTGCCTTAATGGGGAGACTTCCCTCTTCTTGTTTCATAATCACAAATGGAGAAAATTCCCTAGTAGTCACTAGAGCCACCAGAACTAGTGTCCCACATTGGAAGATCCCCCCCCCCCTTTTCTTTTCCTGATGACCACTCAAAAGTTAAGCTTTTTATTCACTTTCAATTTCTGCAATAATGCTCTCTTTTAGAAAACCAAAAAAAAAAAAGTTTTGGTAAGCCTTCTCCCTTTAAAACACTATACGAGTCTAGGTAGCAAATGCTATGCTTTGGACCAGCCTGCGAGCTGAAAGCCTTATTCCTGGGAGTGTCATCAAACAATTGGGACAGCAGGTTCTCTTTGGATGATTATAGATTGAATTGTAGATATTTAGCTTATAGAGCTAATGGACACAAGGTCAAAATGGCACTTTGGTCTGCACTACAGCCTCATGAGTGGCTTATTTAAGTAATTCTCTTTGTCATCAATGGCCCAAAAAGTGACAATGAATTGACTGCACCACACTTGTGTCATCTCGTGATGGGGCTGTCTTTGCCATTATGCAAATAAAATAGACTTATAGATCAATATACAGTATTTTACATCTCCCTGTAAAATACAAGGAAGGAAGCAATGTGCTTTAAAGGAAATTATTCCTGTATATACAATGTTGCCAGCTGTCGTATTTTCTGTTTACTTCAATAAACCGTCAGTAATGCACAACTTTTAAAAAACAATTTGTAAAAAGAAAAAAATGTAAGAAATTGAAAAGCATGCAGTTTAGATAATAGCCAAATTAAGAACAGCCTTACACAGCACAGGGAACTACTTGTGCTTATATTCCTGAAAACCTCACATAAAGCACCCTAAAAAGACACTTTAACCCTATGCCACCACAAACATTAAATCACAAGGTCTCCTGAAAAGACCAAATATGCATTTAGCAGACTTTCACAAAAGAGAGGGCCAATGGGACCAGCAAAGCCATCTAAACCGTCTTTAAAATGCAATTGTTGTAATCATTTTCTACAGATGCAGCCTCACAAGGGGCCGCTGTCACAGGGACCATTTACAACGTATTATGGTGTCTCTATTGTTTACCAGCGACACTTGCTAACCAGGCGACAGCTGGGACAGAAAGCTGCTGCTCAAGGAACAATATAATCCCGTGAAAGCAATCAACAAATTTAAGGGTGTTAATTAACTTTACACTTTATCATGTTCAATTAGTTGTCTTTTTTAAGCAGCGATTGCCGTGCACAATCGGTTTAGAGCATGCCATGTTTGATTTGTAAGTGATCACAGTTTTTGCTGCTCACTCCATGTCAGATGCTCCTTTGGGTTTTGGTGACACAGACGAACGAGTTGCACACATGCTTGGCAATGGGATAATCTGGTTTATTATATATCACCATAACATAACCCTGCTTGTTAACACTGCATGGGCAGTGTCCAATTTAGGAAATCAATGACAGCACTAGTAATTGGGATTTAAAAAAAAAAAAAAAAAAAAAGCTATACAAAACACATACACAAAATCTCCTAAAAAAAGAGCTAGCTATACATTAAAAAAAAGAATGTTTAATAAAAAGCTTATTTACCAATTTTAACTAAATCGGGACAGTTTGACATGAAAACTGTCTCTGGATATTTTGTTGGATATTAGGCCACATTCATAAGGGTGTTAACCACGCTGTGAATCCTAGTGGCAATAATCTACTGATTCATACAGCTGGGACTGACAGTTGTGTGCAGATAGCTGCAGCCACTGACAGCCTGTCATTTCACTGTACACAATCGGTAGCCGCAGCTATCCACACGCAGCTGTCAATCTCAGTTGCAGGAATTGATAGATTCTTGACGCTGGGAGCCGCAGTGTGGCTAAACTCTCATGAGAATGTAGCCTTAGACAATGATAAGCAACAGCTTCAGTTATGCAAGTTACTACGCATATAGTGTGAACTTATGATGTAATTAAAGTGGTTGTAAAGCCAACCACGCAACATACACCTACAGGTAAGCCTAGATTAAGGCTTACCTGTAGGTGCAAGAAATATCTTCTAAACGGTTAAGGAGATATTTTCACAAAAACAGGCACGCGCCATAGACAACAGCACAGGCGCACCGAGTGTGCCGTTTTTGTGAATGGTAAATTCGGGGTTAATGCTGAATTTTCGCATTTTGCGCAGGGATCGGCTGTCCCGCGCGCATACGTGGGAGTGACGTCATCGCCGCTCCGGCCAATCACAGCGCCGGAGCGGCGATAACAGGAAGATCATCTGAGACATGGCGGCGGAGAACTTCGATCTCAAGTCGATAATAATGAGCTAGTATGCAATGCATACTAGCTCATTGACTTTCTCTTGCAGGGTTTTTTTTTTTTTTAAATGAATGAGGTTTACTTTCTCTTTAAAGGACCTTCAGTAATTTTTTTCAAACTTTCCATCTATTAAATATTCTGCCCTTGTTGTTTTAACTTTGGATAGTAAAATTTTTTTTTTTTTGCCAGTAAATGCCTTATACAGCCCACTTCCTGTTTCCTGTCTGGTATAATGCCTAGGCTTATGACACGCACAGCTCTCTCACTCTCTTGAGAGTTTGTCAGGAGGGGAGGGGGATGAGTCATAAGAGAGCCAATGAGAGCTGCAGAGCTGGAGGTGTGCCTCTGCGTGTGTGTAAATCCAGGAAGTGAACAGGCAGTTAAAGTGGATGCAGAGTGGTTGGAAGGAAGCTTCAGAATGGCAAAGATGTTTTTATTACAAATTATGTGACCAGACTACAGTTCCTCTTTAACCACCTGACCACTGGGCACTTAAACCCCCTTAATAAGCAGACCAATTTTCAGCTTTCGGTGCTCTCGCATTTTGAATGACAATTACTCAGTCATACAACATTGTACCCATATGAATTGTTTTCCTTTTTTTCCACACAAATAGAGCTTTCTTTTGGTGGTATTTAATCACCGTTTTTTTTTTTTTTTTTAGCGCTATAAAAGAAAAGACTGAAAATTCTTAAAAAAAAAAAATTAATGTTTTTTTCTTCGTTTGTTATAAAATTTAGCAAATTAGTAATTTTTCTTCATAAATTTTGGCCAAAATGTATAGGGCTACATATCTTTGGTAAAAAATAAGTACAAATTTGTGTATATTATTTGGTCTTTGTTAAAGTCCACAAGCTATGGTGCCAATATCTAAAAATTGATCACACCTGAAGTACTGAAGGCCCATCTTATTTCTTGAGACCCCAACATGCCAGAAAAGTACAAATACCCCCCAAATTACCCCTTTTTGGAAAGAAGACATTCCAAGGTATTTAGAAATAGGCATTGTGAGTTTTTTTAAGTTGTAATTTTTTCCCACAATTCTTTGCAAAAACAAAAAAAAATTTTTCTTAAAAATGTACATATTAGCAGGTTATTTCTCACACACACACACACCATATGCATACCACAAATTATACCCCAAAACACATTTTGCTATTCCTCCCGAGTATGGCGATACCACATGTGTGAGACTTTTACACAGCGTGGCCACATACAGAGGCCCAACATGCAGGGAGCACCTTCAGGCTTTCTGGAGCACCCAGGCCAATTCCGACATTTCTCTCCTACATGTAAAAATCATCATTTATTTGCTAGAAAATTACATAGAACCCCAAAACATAATATTTATGTTTTTTAGCAAAGACCTTAGATAATACAATGGTGGTCGTTGCAACTTTTTATCTTGCACGGTATTTGCGCAGAAATTTTTCTATGGAAAAAAAACTTTTGTGCTTTAAAAAAAAACGGTAAAGTTAGCCCAATGTTTTTGCATAATGTGAAAGATGAAGTTACGCCGAGTAAATAGATACCCAACATATTATCTTTCAAAATTGCACACACTCGTGGAATGGCGCCAAACTTCGCTACTTAAAAATCCCCATAGGCGACGTTTTAAATATCTTTACTGGTTACATGTTTTGAGTTACAGAGGAGGTCTAGGGCCAAAATTATTGCTCTTTCTCTAACGTTCGCAGCGATACCTCACATGTGTGGTTTGAACATCGTTTTCATATGTGGGCGGGACTTGTGTATGCGTTCGATTCTGTATGCGAGCACACGGGCGCTTTAAAAAAAATATATATATTTTATTGTTAATTTTACTTTATTTTAGTTTGACACGTTTTTCCACAAAAAAAATGTTTTGGATCACTTTTATTCCTATTATAATGAATGTAAACCTCCCTTGTAATAGGAATATGGCATGACAGGTCCTCTTTACAGTGAGATATGGGGGTCAATAAGACCCCACATCTCACCTTAAGGCTGGGAAGCCTAAAAAAAAAAAAAACAGTTATTGCGGAGTATGGGCAGGGTAGTGTGGAGTATGGGCAGGGTAGTGTGGAGTATGGGGCAGGGATGGCTGAGCATGGATGGATGGATGGATCTGTGACAGCAGTTGTCACAGATCCAGCCCACAGTGCTGCTACCATCTGCTCTCCCCCCTCTCACACAGTACCGATCGGTACAGAGAGGGGGGGAGGAACCGGCGTCGTGATGACGCTGGTTTGTTTACAAGTGATAGCGTCCTCTGGACCCGGCATTCACGGACACTCCCGGGGGTGCGCGATTCTGGGACGACGTCAATGTACGCCCTCCCATAGTTAAGCAACCGCCCTGTAGCCATCATTCGGCTATGGGCCGGTTGCCAAGTAGTTAAAGTAGGTGTAAATCCTGTCTAGATAACATTTGGTTTGGTAAAACCAAAAAAATTGTGCATTCTGCAAGTGCAGTTGCTCCAAAGCTTAGTAAATGAGCAGAAGTTCTGCTGACTTCCATCATCCAATCATGTGCAAGCAAAAATGCTGTTTTTTTATTTTCCTTGCACATGATTGGGTATTCTTTGAAGAGTAAAGCTTTACCTCATTTACCAAGCGCTGGAGAATTTTTACTTGCAAAGTGCAACTGTACTTTGCAAAGTGCACAGTCTATTCGTCTTTAGAAAATCAACCCCAATAGATTCTACCCAACTGCCATTGTTTTTATCATAGCATATGGTTTTCACCTTTTATTGCATCACAGTGCTGCAGATATCCACTTGTCTTTTAACCCCTTCCTGTTCATATTCACTTGAGTGATAGCTGCATATCACTGCTCTGCTTCGGGGTTCCAACAGTGGGGTTCCAAAAGTGACAACAAAGGATCATAATGTGTGCCAGCATGGCCACTTCTAGTCTCCACCATGGAAGCATGCGACAGGGTGACAATGCAGGGGCACAACTGGCAGACAGTTGCCATCCCCATTACAGGAAGAGCCTGAACAAGAGCCTTCATTGCAGGATAGCCAAGCATTATTTTAGTGAAAGCTGCTTGAGACTGCCATACACGACTAGAAATTCTAGCTTTAGATGTCCCTGTCGGCACCACTCAGCTCGACAAAGGGCATTTTTTAACTGACATTTGTCAAAGGGAGCTGGGTTTAACATTGTCTACCAAACAGCAACTGCATCCATCAGATGCAGTCACTGTTCAGGTATTCCGACAGCTGCAGGTGCCAGCCGGTCACACTTTCCTGTTATGCGATCTGGATGCGGATTTCGCAATAGTGTGAACCCAGCCTTAACCACTTGCCGACCGGCTCAGGCCGATATACGTTGGCAGAATGGCACTGCAGCACAAATGGACGTACCCATACAGCGGCTCCTTTAAGAGCCATAGCAGTCATACGCCCGCTGCACAGCGGAGGACCTGATGCGCGTGGCTGGTGGGCGCAATCGCCGCCACCCACCCGCGATCATGGGCACAAGAGCCAGAAGGGGTATTTTGAGTGTGTAGGGGAGAGACAAGTAGGAACAACGATCTGGGTCCTCCTCTAGTCAGTCCTATCCCCTTACATTTAGAAACACACCTAGGGAACACAGATACCCCCTTGATCGCCCCCTAATGTTAACCCCTTCCCTGCCAATGACTTTTACACAGTAAATCAGTGCATTTTTATAGCACTGATCGCTGTATAAAATGTCAACGGTCCCAAAAAGATCTGACTGCCGCAATCCCAATTATAAAAAAAAAAACAACGCTGATTGCCACCATTACTAGTAAAAATTAATAAATGCCATAAATCTATTCCCTAATTTGTAGAAGCTATTACCTTTTTGCAAACCAATCAATATATACGCTTAATGCGATTTTTTTTACCAAAAAAATATAGAACAATACATATCGGCCTAAACTGATGAAGAAATTTGTTCTTTAAAAACGTGTGTGATATTATAGTAAATAGAAAATAAAAAATTATTCAAAATTGTCTGTTTTTTTGTTTATAGCGCAAAAAATGAAAAACCAGTGGTCAAATACCACCAAAATAAAGCTCTGTTTGGGGGGGGTCAATCTTATTTGGGTAGAACGTTGCACGGCCGCGCAATTGTCCGTTAAAGCGACGCATTGCCGTATTGCAAAAAAATGGCCTGGATGGGAAGAGGGTAAATCCTTCAGGGGCTGAAGTGGTTAAAGCCCATCTATTGTCAAAATTTTAAATCATATTAAAATTCCCACATATTATTTCAATTACTTCTAGCATACTCCTTTTAATCAAAATCTTTAAATTTGTAAACTTTCTTTGTGAAGAATCCCAGATATTACCTTTGAATTCTGTGACACAAGTGTGTTCTAGGAGTAGGCACTGCTGTCACACATTTCACAGAGTCTGCCTACTAAACTACAGAGGTGTTGCAGGGAGGCATTTCAAGGGCATAGTTGATACAGGAATCCCAGCTTGCAGGCAGCGAGGTACCATAGCATATGTAGTCCTTTTATAATGAAAGAGAACAGCCGAGGAGAAGTTGCAAAGAATTCAAGGAATCCAGGAAGTTGTGGAATTAGAAGGCGGTTAAACAGAAAGCACAACATAAAAGGATATATTTTTCAAGTAAGTTTATACTGGATTGTCAAAAATAAACTTGTTTGCAGAGTGATTACAAAAAATGCCTGAGAAAACAGGTCATTTAATAATTACCATTGGTTATATGCCACTTCTTTCAGGGGATTCGAGCACGGAACCAGAAGGAACAGTCTCCTATATAACCAGTCCCACTCCCAGCTAGCCTCGGCATGTACTCCAAGAATGGATTTTATTGGCATGTAAAAAAAAATGTTTTCTTAGTTGTACACTACAGGACACAGAATCTTTAGGCATTACCATGGGATGCCCACAAATAGTCCAACTGCGAGGCAGGCAACACAGCAAACAAATGCCAACAGGCCCACATAACAAAACAGGTCAAGAATACTACAACATACTCAAACATACTTACTTGAAGAGCAGTTTGTAGCACCTTGGCCTCAAAGGAGGCCTAAACATCTACCTGGAAGTTAAAGCGGAGTTCCACCCAAAAATGGAACTTCCGCTTTTATGATTTCTCCGGTGTCACATTTGGCACCTTTCGGGGGGGGGGGGGGGCAGATACCCGTCTAATACAGGTATTTTGCTCCTACTTCTGGGCATAGAAAGACGCAGTATCCACGCTACATCCGTCGCCTCCAAATTCTCTTGAATTTAATTGTATTGTAACTGTACGGTCCGCCCTCACATTGTAAAAGTGCTGTGCAAACTGTGCTACATAAATTCTGTATAATAATAATATTCAGAAGCCCAAATGGGCTTATCTGAGCAACCTGATGTTGAAAAGCCAAAGCACTAACAAGTATGGTAGAGTGCAGTTTTACAGGGAAGGGTGATCCCCATTTTACAGATCACAGGCTTAAATGGCACCACCTAGCAATGAGTGAAGCGCTAAAAGTAAAAACAACAATGAATACTGCGTGTCCCACCTAGAGTGGATACTGCTACAATAATCAAATCCTCAATGAAATGTACCAGTCCTCAAAGTGCAATGTGCTACAAGCACTTCATGATATCCTGATAGCAATAAGCGAATAATCCAGACTAAAGTGCAATGTGCTATAAATAGTGTCCCTATAACAATCATTGTATTAGTGAACAATGTGGCAGTCCATTATATAGCAAGTGAACACAAAGGCCTGGATTCACATACAGCGGCGCATATATATGCCACCGTAGCGTATCTCCTTTACGCTACGCCGACGCAGCGCAGTGAGGCAAGCACTGGATTCACAAAGCACTTCCTCCCAAATCTGCGCAGGGTTTCCAAGGCGCAAGTCGGCGTAAGTGGAAGTGGGCGTGAGCCATGCAAATGATGGGCCGAGTGCCAGACAGATACGAATCGCCAACTGCGAATATGCCGTCCCGTGGGCGCATCTCAGTGCGCATGCTCACAATCACGTCGGAACTACTGCCTGAGATACGTCGGATCACTGCCTACGGCGTGAACGTAACCTACGCCTAGTCATATTCTTATATTTTTATCAAAAGAGAGATACATACAAAAACCGAATACATATTCCATAAAATTCTACATTCACTAGAAGCACAGATTCAAGAAAATGAACTAAACCTTGAGATACATACAAAAACTGAATACATATTCCATAAAATTCTACATTCACTAGAAGCACAGATTCAAGAAAATGAACTAAACCTTGACTTCTACCCTTCTTTATTCTATTCATCAAGGCCACATAAAGCAAGCCCCAAATCTGTGTTTCCTATATCCCCCTCTCCTTTTATCCTCTTCCCTCCGAAAACAAAACCAACCCCCCCCCCCCCCAAAGGAAAGAAAAAACCCCACCGACCCACCCCCCCCCCCCCCCACTCCTCGAGATGCAGGGCTTACAATCTTATATGTTCCTTATGCACACATATCGCTACACATTTTCAGCACGACCCTCCCTTCCCATCCTATCTCTCCTCCAGCATTCTTTTTCCTTCCTCTGAGTTAATAAATACTTTCCATCCTGACCAAGCTTCATTGTATTGTTTCCTCCTGTTTTGAGCCGATAGGACCAGGTCCTCCATCACCTCAATCTCCTGAGTCCTATTGAGCCATCCTGCTATGGAGGGAGGTCTAGGGTCCCTCTATCTCAGGGTAATTCCTGCCTTCACTGCATTGATCAGATGACCCACCAGTGACTCCCTGTAATTCCGAACGGTAGTCATATTCACGTCCTACGTAAACTACGTAAAATACGTCAACTTGTGTTCCCTGTTGCAGCCCTTTGCATTGATGCTGCCGAGTTATACCTCCTTTACGGGGCATAACTTTATGCGCACTGCGTCGGACAGACGTTTGTGAATCGACGTATCTCTCTCATTTGCATATGCGCATAGAAAATCAATGGGAGCGCCAAATACGTCCAGCGTAAATATGCGCCGACTCTACTCCGGCGTAGGCAAGTTACGTTGGTCGGATGAAGCCTATTTTCAGGCGTATGTTAGTTTCCAAGTCCGGCGCACAGATACAATGGCGCATATTTGCACTTACACGGCGTATCTCGAGATACGTCGGCGCAAATGCTTTGTAAAACCGGGCCAAAATCTTCATTCTGATCCACCACTGTGCATATAAATCAAAAATCCTTGTGCTGACCTCCACCAGTTGTGCCCTCACCTTAAGGCTTAATGAAAAGCACTTGTGACAATAATTAATCCTCAGAAGTACTCCTCTTGTTGTTCCTACTTTATTTAAATTGTGACACTGGCAGACGATCCCCTCTTCGAGTTCTTCTTCCTGATAGTTTACCAGAGACCTCTGCTCATCACCCACATGCAAGACAAAAGCTTGCGATAGTGCTTCATCTTTTTTATAAATTTATTAAATAATCATGCAGCACGTATACACTCACATTTTCCAAAGTAAACAGCCTTTGTAACAAATGTGTGAAGACAAGGGTGTCACCTTAGAACCGGCTCTGCAGCGCCGATTAGCAGGGTTCCCTCCCGTTAGTCAGCCCCTCAAGGGGCTGACATACGAGGAAGTAACCAGGAAAGTTTGTTTGATGTGACGTACAGAGGGAACCCTAATCGGAACTGCAGAGCCGGTTCCAAGGTAAAACCATCGTCTTCACACACACAGGATGCTTGCTACATTTTTAAAAGTTAAAAACCGCCTTTGTGAGTGTATATATGCTCTATGATTATTTAATGAATTTATAAAAAGAGAAAAGCAAGCTTTTGTCTAGGTGGGCACACAGCATTATCATTTACTTTTAGGGCTGCACTCATTTTGTTTTTTGATTTGCATTATCACATGGTTAGGAAGTGTGGGGAGTGCTGGCAGCTTTTATACATTTTTCCACCTAGCAATGGCCAAACAAGAAGCAAGGAGGCTGCAGTGGAAACCCCTTGCGAAGTACAAAGAGGAAATCAGATTGCCTAAAAGAAGCAAAATCTGAGAGGCAGACTAACAGCATGTACCCAGTCAAGACAGTGGATAGAAGTTTCCTGCGGAGGTTTGGAGCAGGACATAAGAAAGGAGGATGTCCTGGTTAAGGTGGAAGTAAAAGACCACCTTAGGGAGTAAGGAGGCTTTAGGCCTCAGACAACCGGGCTCTGTAGCAGATAAGACTGCTAACTCAGAGACCCATCTGCATACAGGTGACATCAATTAAAAAGACCACATTGCAAGTGAGGTCAGACAAATGAATATACCCAATAGGTTAAAATGACAGCCTTTGAAGGACCAAGAGAACTAGCATAAGATCCAATGGGGACACAGGGGAGTTTAAAGGAGGAGGGTGAGAAATTTAGGCATCCTATAAAAATAACTTAACCAAGGGAATGATTTAAAAAAAAAAAAGCAGTCAAGGTCAAGATTTGCCAGCTGATGATACTCAAAGCCAGATGATGATCCAAAATCCAACCAGAAAAAGGATCCGAGTCTCCAAGTATTTCCTAAAGTTTACTGAACTTGCACCAAGCGAAATATGCCTTCCCAGGTGTGAGTTTTTTGAAGTCTATTCCCTATCCTTCATTTTTTTAGGACCATGTCTTCCAAGCTGTAAAGGCCATCAAACTAAAAGCCAGAGTATACATTGGCCCTTTAAATAGAAGATTCAGACAATCCAGGAGGGCCCACTGAGAGTCTGCCAGGAGTCTGAGTATTATGTTCTCCTGAACTCAATTGGTGCAATGAAAAAAATAAATCACCAGAATGTCCACCATCTAAATCCTGTGGAGGGTCAGAAAGGTGTAGGTCATAATGGTCTGATCCCATAAGGTATTCAGGGCATCCACTGAATGTCTGAGGAACCCTGGACCCGATGACAAACCTGTCAAGTATGTGGTTGAATCTGCCAGAAGATCCATGTCTGATGTCCCTCACCTGCTGCAAAGGGCTTAAAGTGGATGTAAACCCACTCTTATATTTTCTAAACTACTGCCATGGTGCTGATCTATAAGGATGTACATGTCTCTTGCATGTATCCTTACCTGTCAAATGTTTCCCCTGTTATAAGAGCTGAAAAACTGTAGATTCTGTAAGTGAGTGAGTCTGTTGTCTGGAGCTCGGTGGGTGGAGTCGTGATGTCAGTAGACTGCCCCGCTCTTCTTTACACTCCCCTTGTCAGGCATTTTGTCCTATGTATTTCTTACACTAAATTCTGCTATGATCAGTGACATCCAGTCAAAATCCAGAAAAGTAACCAAATGACTTTAGAAATAGGAGTGGGGGTGGGAATTAAAAAATAATGCCCGTCTCCAAGCTAGTGCATGAGATATGTAAATAACCTGTCACTCACAGCAAGGGGCGGAACGGACCAAGGTTTTTCTCTGTTAGTCCGTTTTCTCTCACTGAACAATAAAAGAGGATTGCTCAGAGCTGGATTAACTCTGTGTGGCAAGACTGGGCACAGATGTTGGGAAATATTTTACTCTACACTGTGAGAGCAAAAAAAAAAAAAAATCGGGTTTACATCCACTTTAAAACACCTCCAGATGAGGAAGGTTTGAGTCCATTCCCCTGGACCTAGGAACAAACGATTAAGAAAGTCTACCTACCAATTTTCTTCTCTGCAACTGCATTCTTCTGTGGGGTCCAAGGGGTTAAAGCAGATGGTGAGTCAATGCTGCCTGGTTTAACCACTTGTTTGCTATACTGCACAAGGTTGCAGGGCACTAGCAGAGCAACCTTATTCACTTGAATGGGTCATTCTTGGCAGGTGCTACACCCACCAACCATGACAGGTCATATAACTCCTGCTGTGTCTGCAACATGTGTACACAGCACTAAAGGGAAGGCATTGGCTTATGCAGCTCTTGTTTGTTTCCTACTACAGCTTCAACGTTACAAGAAGCCCCTCTGCAATTGGACTCGGATTGATGCTCTGGGATGGAGGTCAGCAAGCCCAGACCGTAATCTACCAGTCATCTTGTCTACGATCTACTGGTAGATCATGATCTACAGGTTGCTGACCCACGCTTTAGATAAGATTACCCTTTTTTCCATAGAAAAGAGGTAAGCTTCTCTCAGTAGAGATGAGAGGTCAATCAGCTAAGAAACAAACTAGCTAGGGGTGGGAGGGTTTATATAAGGGAATGTTCCTGTAGTCTTCTCGTTCTGCCAGTGTCCAAACAAAGGCAGCTGCCTTGGTAATAACGAAAGATACTGTACGACTAAGAAATATACAATTTTTGTCAGTTTAGGAGGGTGTTCCTTAACATTTACCCTACAAGAACAGTCCACTAGCGCAGTGTTTACCAACTCCAGTCCTCAAGGCACACCAACAGGTCATGTTTTCAGGCTTTCCATTATTTTGCACAGGGGATTTAATCAGTTTCACTGCCTTAGTAATTACCACAGCCATTTCATCTGAGGGAAATCCTGAAAACATGACCTGTTGGTGTGCCCCGAGGACTGGAGTTGAAAAACACTGCACTAGCAGATATCCACTGGCTGTCATAAATGTGGCATTACTGCCTGGTCTGTTTAAAATTATCAAGACTGGGCATTTGGCACCTCATGTGTATGGTCACTTTATAAATATGCAACATTCATACAGGTAAATCTGCAGTGAAAATCAAACACAGACTGCAATGCAGAATAACTAACTCCTGCATTGCCCAGTGGATACAAGAGAGTCTGTATGACAAATGTATTCTGGTTTCCTTGCCTTGGTGTGCGCAGAACTTACATGCTGAAAAAGATTACAATATAATACATGTAATTAAATTAGGTTTATATACTGTAGAAGTGCAATAATGAACACACAGAAAAATGTCAATACGTTAATTACTAGTTTTGCTTAATTACAAAAAAATGGGGCAAAGTAAAGTGGAGTAATCCTACAGGGTTTACCCAGAGGAAGAAATCGAATGATTTGCTTCATATAAAGATTAATCCTGACTGAGTTCCAAAGGGACTGGGTGTGCAAGAAGGAAGAGTGCCAAAGAGGATTGTATAAAGTCTAGATTAAGAAAATAAAAATTATAATATATATATTTATTTATTTATTTATACACACACACACACATACATACAGTATGTCACAAAAGTGATTACCCCCCCCCATTTGTGTGAATAATTTTATTATATATTTTCGTGTGAGGCAACACTGAAGAAATTACACTTTGCTACAATGTAAAGTAGTGAGTGTACAGCTTGTATTACAGTGTACATTTTCTGTCCCCTCAAAATAACTCAACACGGCCATTAGTGTCTAAACTGCTGGCAACAAAAGGGAGTACAAATTGGGACCAGCCATTTTCCCTCCCCGGTGTCATGTGACTCGCTGGTGTTACAAGGTCTCAGGTGTGAATGGGGAACAGGTGGTTTAAAATTGTGTGTCATCACTCTCACTCTCTCATACTGGTCACTGGAAGTTCAACATGGCACCTTATGGCAAAGAACTCTGAGGATCTGGAAAAAAGAATTGTTGCTCTACATAAAGATGGCCTAGGCTATAAGAAGATTGCCAAGACCCTGAAACTGAGCTGCAGCACGATGGCCAAAACTATACAACTGTATAATAGGACAGGTTCCACTCAGAACAGGCCTCGCCATAAATCGACCAAAGAGGATGAGTGCACATGCTCAGCGTCATATCCAGAGGTTGTCTTTGGGAAATAGACGCATGAGTGCTACAAGCATTGTTGCAGAGGTTAAAGGGGTGGGGGGGTCAGCCTGTCAGTGCTCAGACCTTACGCCGCACACTGCATCAAATTGGTCTGCATGGCTGTCGTCCAAGAAGGAAACTTCTTCTAAAGATGATGCCCAAGAAAACCCACAAATAGTTTGCTGAAGACAAGCAGACTAAAGGACATGGATTACTGTGGTCTGATGAGACCAAGATAAATGTATTTGGCTCATATGGTATCAAGCGTGTGGGGCGGCAATTAGGTGAGGTGTACAAAGAAAAGCGTGTCTTGCCTACAAAGCAAACATGGTGGTGGGAGTGTCATGGTCTGGGGCTGCATGAGTGCTGGCGGCACTAGGGAGCTACAGTTTATTGAGGGAACCATGAATGCCAACATGTACAACATGTTGAAGCCAAGCATGATCCCCTCCCTTAGGAGACTGGGCCACAGGGCAGTATTCCAACATGATAATGACCACAAACACACCTCCAAGACAACTACTGCCTTGCTAAAGAAGCTGAGGGTAAAGGTAATGGACTGGCCAAACATGTCTCCAGACCTAAACCCTATTGCGCATCTGTGGGGCATCCTGAAACTAAAAGGTGGAGGAGCGCAAGGTGGCCAACATCCACCAGCTCTGTGATATCATCATGGAGGAGTGGAAGACGACTCACAGAGTATCATACATATACACATACTACATTCAAAAGTATTGGGATGCCTGCCTTTACACGCACATGAACTTTAATGGCACCCCACTCTTAAAGGGGTTGTAAAGGTTTGTTTATTGTCTAAATGGGTTCCTTTAAGCTAGTGCATTGTTGTGAAATTAAAGAAAAAGGGTAAGTGAACCAACACTGCACTAGCTTAACCACTTCCATACTGGGCACTTAAACCCCTTCCTGACCAGAGGACTTTTTGCGATTCGGCACTGCGTCGCTTTAACTGACAATTGCGCGGTCGTGCGACGTGGCTCCCAAACAAAATTAACGTCCTTTTTTCCCCACAAATAGAGCTTTCTTTTGGTGGTATTTGATCACCTCTGCGGTTTTTATTTTTTGCGCTATAAACAAAAATAGAGCGACAATTTTGAAAAAAAATAAAATATTTTTACTTTGTTGCTATAATAAATAGCTCAATTTTTTTTTTTACGTTTTTTTTTAATCCTCAGTCTAGGCCGATACGTATTCTACATATTTTTAGTAAAAAAAAAAAAAATCGCAATAAGCGACTGGTTTGCGCAAAAGTTATAGCGCCTACAAAATAAGGGACAGAATTATTATTATTATTTTTTTTTTTTTTTACTAGAAATGGCGGCGATCTGCGATTTTTATTGGGACTGCGACGTTATGGCGGACACGTCGGACACTTTTGACACATTTTTGGCGCCATTCACATTTATACTGCAATCAGTGCTATAAATATGCACTAATTACTGTATAATTTTTTTTTTTACTAGAAATGGCGGCGATCTGCGATTTTTATTGGGACTGCAACGTTATGGCGGACACATCGGACACTTTTGACACATTTTTGGCGCCATTCACATTTATACTGCAATCAGTGCTATAAATATGCACTAATTACTGTATAAATGCTTTTTTTTTACTAGAAATGGCGGCGATCTGCGATTTTTATTGGGACTGCGACGTTATGGCGGACACATCGGACACTTTTGACACATTTTTGGCGCCATTCACATTTATACTGCAATCAGTGCTATAAATATGCACTAATTACTGTATAAATGTGACTGGCAGGGAAGGGGTTAACACTAGGGGGTGAGGAAGGGGTTAAATGTGTACCCTAATTAGTGTTCTAACTGTGGGGGAGGGGGGGTGACTGGGGGGGGTGACCGATCTATGTCTCTATGTACAAGAGACACAGATCCGTCTCCTCTCTCCCCTGACAGCACCGCTGTCTGCGAGAGCCGGGAATGAGAGATGATCTCATATGTAAACATATGAGATCATCTCTCATTGGCCGCACAGATCGCCTAGGAAACGGCCGCTCCGATTGGCCGTTCACGGCGATCTGTGACTGGCTGTGTCCAAGGGACACGGCCAGTACAGAAGTTCCCCGCCGCGCGCTCGGGAGCGCGCGCGGGGAACGTGTAAAGGAGAGGCCGTAAAAACACGGCCTGTTAGAGATTGGGAGCCGCGCTGAGGCCGTACAAAGTCGTACGGCCGTCAGCAAGTGGTTAAAGGAACCCATTTAGAAAATTAAAAAAACGAACCTTTACAATCCCTTTAATCCGTAGGGTTCAATATTAAGCTAGTCCACCCTTAGCAACTATAACAGCTTTAACTCTTCTGGGAAGGCTGTTCACAAGGTTTAGGTGTGTGTCTATAGGAAAGTTTGACCGTTCTTTCAACAGCACAGGCACTGATGTTGCACAAGGCGGCCTGGATCGCAGTCTCCGCTCCTATTCATCCAAAAGCTGTTATCAGATTGAGGACAGGACTCCGTGCAAGCGAGTCAAGTTCCTCCACCCCAAACTCGCTCATCGGTGTCTTTTATGGACCTTGCTTTGTGCACTGGTGAACAGTCATGTTGGAACAGAATGGGGCCACCCCACAAAGTTGGGAGCATGAAATTGTCCAAAATGTCTTGGTATGCCAACACCTTCGCTGGAACTAAGGGGTCAAGCCCAACCCCTGAAAACCCACCCACACCATAATCCCCCATCCACCAAATGATTTGATCAAAATGTAAACATGTCATGAATGACTTTCCGTTCATGAACAGCTTGCTTACTGTTGTGATCGGTGATTGACCCAAAGCAATCACATGGTACCTGGCTACCTGTACCATAGAGATAGATATATCTCTCTCTACACACACACACACACACACACGTCAGGGAATTGCTGCACTAAAAATGTATTCAAAGAATATTCACATACAAATGAATTGCATATTGTACCCGTTCCAATATAAAGGCAGTCCCCGAGTTAAGAACGACTCCTACTTACGAACGGACCTCAATCCTGGCCACTTGTGCTCCACGCTGGTCCTGGATACCTCCGAGCAGCTATCTTGCAGCGCTGGACACATCCCACACTGCAGTACTACATGTACTGCATGGCCAGAAGAGACCCAGGTAACATAACTGCATGCCCAGAAGCGCCTGGAACATCACTCATCCCTGCACAGTTACACTTAAAAATGCACTGTTCCAACTTGCACACAAATTCCACTTAAGAACAAACCTACAGTCCCTATTGTGTTCGTAACCCGGGGACTGCCGAGAGATATAATTTATTATATATATATATATATATATATATATATATATATATATATATATAGCAGTGTGTGTGAAAATATTGCGCAAACTTATAAAAGGTGAAAAAGGTGGGCGGCCAACACACAAAAAATATTTGTAAAGGTATTGTGTAAAAAGAAGTGTAGCGCCAATATATTTCAACTCTACTTTGGTAAGAACCAAAAGGAGAGAGATAATATAAGATTGGAAATAATCCAAATGTGTACTTAACACCGTGAGGTGTAGTGACAATTATTTGTAATTGAGAATTTTGTAAATCCTTCAAAATTAATAAATAAAACTTGTGAAGTGAAAATAAACACCTATAATGCAAAAATAGTCTGTGAGACAAATATTCCTGTGTGGATGTTAATGTGAATGTGAACCTCAGAGGATCAACATGCACCTGTTGCCAGTTAAGTCCTGTTAGGGACTCAGGAGAGAGATGATGGTACTCTCAAATAAACACACACTACAGCAATTAATCTGCAAAGGCAGGTGAGCTATAGGTTCAAAACAAGTTTTTTTGGGGGAACATCTTAAATCATATGGGATGATATTAACTTCACATAAATTATATATAGTCCAATCCCCTGTTGGGAATAATGCATATATATAGTCCTTTTTGATTGTATAAATATCCTCAGTAGCACGCTTCAATCAGACTTTTACGAGAGAAGAAATAACTGGGTACTCTTACCAGAACACGTTGACCCACTCCTCATCTTACGATCGTAAGAGTACCCAGTTATTTCTTCTCTCGTAAAAGTCTGATTGAAGCGTGCTACTGAGGATATTTATACAATCAAAAAGGACTATATATATGCATTATTCCCAACAGGGGATTGGACTATATATAATTTATGTGAAGTTAATATCATCCCATATGATTTAAGATGTTCCCCCAAAAAAACTTGTTTTGAACCTATAGCTCACCTGCCTTTGCAGATTAATTGCTGTAGTGTGTGTTTATTTGAGAGTACCATCATCTCTCTCCTGAGTCCCTAACAGGACTTAACTGGCAACAGGTGCATGTTGATCCTCTGAGGTTCACATTCACATTAACATCCACACAGGAATATTTGTCTCACAGACTATTTTTGCATTATAGGTGTTTATTTTCACTTCACAAGTTTTATTTATTAATTTTGAAGGATTTACAAAATTCTCAATTACAAATAATTGTCACTACACCTCACGGTGTTAAGTACACATTTGGATTATTTCCAATCTTATATTATCTCTCTCCTTTTGGTTCTTACCAAAGTAGAGTTGAAATATATTGGCGCTACACTTCTTTTTACACAATATATATATATAGATTAAAAAAACAACAAAACAGTAAAGTTAGCCCAATTTTTTTGTATAATGTGAAAGATGATGTTACGCCGAGTAAATAGATACCCAACATGTCACGCTTTAAAATTGCGCACATTTGTGGAATGGCGCCAAACTTCAGTACTTAAAAATCTTCATAGGCAGCGCTTCTTTTTTTTTACATGTTACTATTTTCGAGTTACAGAGGAGGTCTAGTGCTAGAATTGTTGCACACGCTCTAACGCACGCGACAATACCTCACATGTGGGGTTTGAACGGCGTTTACATATGTGGGTCGGGACTTGCATGCGTGTTCGCTTCCAAGCGCGAGCTACCGGGGACAGGGGCATTTAAAATTGTTTTATTTTTTTATTTTAGTTCATTTTTGAATTTTAACACTTTATTGTACATATTTTTTTTATCACTTTTATTTCCTATTACAAGGAATGTAAAAATCCCTTGTAATAGGAATCAAAGTGACAGGTCCTCTTTATGAAGAGATGTGGGGTCAATAAGAGAATAAGATCTCTCCTCCAGGATTACAGGCATTAGATCGGTGAAAAATATTCACCGATCTAATGTCGACAGCCGCGATTGCGGCTTTGTTTACTTCCGGGTAGACCATCCTGGTGACCATCTCTATGCTTTCCCAGCAAGCGCCGGCCGATTCGCTCTCCAGGCCCCCGATGGCACGGGAGAGCCCGAAGAAGCACCGGATGGCGGCGGGAGGGGGGGGACGTCCCCTCCCGCCACCTATAAGAACGAACAAGTGGCAGAACTGACGATTTGATCGTTCTTATGCACAGAATCAGCGGTTGAAGACGGTGATATCTGAAGCTGCAGGCATCATTCAGATATCACCGCACAAAGTCGAGGACGTCATGACGTCCTTGGTTGTTAAGTGGTTATAGCAGAACTAAACCTTCTTATTCTTTACAGCCAAGGAAGTTGCCATCTTAGCCTCTGTTTGATCTGCAGTTGCCATGGTGCTGCATATGTGATCAGTTATGGCACCAGCCATTTAATGCCTAGACAGTTTGCTTTAGAGCACGAGCAACTGTGACAGGTATCATTCACGACATGCCCTCAATGTAACCGTTTTGGGAAACAAACAAAATGAATGAGTTTTGCTCTGCTTTAATGAGTACGCCTGATAACATTTCAATTCCAAGGAGGAAAATGGATTTTGCTTTCAGCTCCACAACCAAATTAACTAAATAGGTGAGCATTCACCTAACAAATATATAATGTGGTTGTGAAACATCAATGCCTTAACAAAAAGGGACTGAACATAAAAGTATTGTTTAGCACAAAGCACCGGGCACCAGATACTGGTGCAGCCGAAAAGTTGTTAATACTGAAAACCTAATAATGAGTTAAGTTAAATTTTAAAGAAGGAAATTATGGGCTCTATACAAAAACAGCTGAAACCTCAATACACAGCAGCAGAAAACATTAGTTTTCCGCAGAAGATCTGCAGGGAGCAGGGAAGCGGTCGATAGATCCTTAAATTGGAAGCAATAGTCGTTCTTCTGTCCCAAGTTGGCAGCTGCTGCATTTGCAGACCTGGTTCATTATTTACCCATAATGACCATCAAGCTCCAGTCAAAGTCAGATCACAACAACTGTCAGCAGCCCTTTTAATTAGCCTTGTTTGAATTCAGATAAATATCACAATAGCCAAGCTTCTGCTGAAAAAGCAACAGAATGCAGCAAGGGCCAGATTTATCTGCCATTGGAGTGCAAAGCATTGTGAAAGAATTCTAAAGGAAGATGGATGGCTGGGACAGAACATGCCACTTAACCAGTCTATGTAACTGGTAATACAGACACACACACACACACACACACACGTAGTTAAATGATGATTAAAAAATAAAAAACAAATATTTAAATACAGCAATTTCAATTTAACCCTCTATTAAAATGCATATGCTGTAACTCGCTGCAAAACACGCTATATTTAAATATACAGTGCCTTGCGAAAGTATTCGGCCCCCTTGAACTTTGCGACCTTTTGTCACATTTCAGGCTTCAAACAGATATAAAACTGTAATTTGTTTTGAAGAAACAACAACAAGTGGGACACAATCATGAAGTGGAACGAAATTTATTGGATATTTCAAACTTTAACAAATAAACAGAAAAATTGGGCGTGCAAAATTATTCAGCCCCCTTAAGTTAATACTTTGTAGCGCCACCTTTTGCTGCGATTACAGCTGTAAGTCGCTTGGGGGATGTCTCTATCAGTTTTGCACATCGAGAGACTGAAATTTTTGCCCATTCCTCCTTGCAAAACAGCTCAAGCTCAGTGAGGTTGGATGGAGAGCGTTTGTGAACAGCAGTTTTCAGTATTTTCCACAGATTCTCGATTGGATTCAGGTCTGGACTTTGACTTGGCCATTCTAACACCTGGATATATTTATTTTTGAACCATTCCATTGTAGATTTTGCTTTGTTTTGGATCATTGCCTTGTTGGAAAACAAATCTCCGTCCCAGTCTCAGGTCTTTTGCAGACTCCATCAGGTTTTCTTCCAGAATGGTCCTGTATTTGGCTCCATCCATCTTCCCATCAATTTTAACCATCTTCCCTGTTCCTGCTGAAGAAAAGCAGGCCCAAACCATGATGCTGCCACCACCATGTTTCACAGTGGGGATGGTGTGTTCAAAGTGATGAGCTATGTTGCTTTTACTCCAAACATAACGTTTTGCATTGTTGCCAAAAAGTTTGATTTTGGTTTCATCTGACCAGAGCACCTTCTTCTACATGTTTGGTATGTCTCCCAGGTGGCTTGAAAGAAAGGTCTTTCTTCTTGCCACTCTTCCATAAAGGCCAGATTTGTGCAGTATACAGGGACCGATTGTTGTCCTATGGACAGAGTCTCCCACCTCAGCTGTAGTTCTCTGCAGTTCATCCAGAGTGATCATGGGCCTCTTGGCTGCATCTCTGATCAGTCTTCTCCTTGTATGAGCTGAAAGTCTAGAGGGATGGCCAGGTCTTCATAGATTTGCAGTGGTCTGATACTCCTTCCATTTCAATATTATCGCTTGCATAGTGCTCCTTGGGATGTTTAAAAGCTTGGGAAAAAATTATATATCCAAATCCGGCTTTAAACTTCTCCACAACAGTATCTCAGACCTGCCTGGTGTGTTCCTTGTTCTTCATGATGCTCTCTGCGCTTTAAACGGACCTCTGAGACTATCACAGTGCAGGTGTATTTATACGGAGACTTGATTACACACAGGTGGATTCTATTTATCATCATTCGTCATTTAGGTCAACATTGGATCATTCAGAGATCCTCACTGAACTTCTGGAGAGAGTTTGCTGCACTGAAAGTAAAGGGGCTGAATAATCTTTCACGCCCAATTTTTCAGTTTTTTATTTGTTAAAAAAGTTTGAAATATCCAATTAATTTCGTTCCACTTCATGATTGTGTCCCACTTATTGATTCTTAAAAAAAATTACAGTTTTGTATCTATGTTTGAAGCCTGAAATGTGGCAAAAGGTCGCAAAGTTCAAGGGGGCCGAATACTTTCGCAAGGCACTGTGTGTGTGTATGTGTGTATGTATGTATGTATGTATGTATATGTGTATATGTGTATATATATAACATATACATACAAATACACACACAGTATCTCACAGGAGTGAGTACACCCCTCACATTTTTGCAAATATTTTATTATATCTTTTTAATGTGACACCAAAGAAATTACACTTTGCTACAATGTAAAGTAGTTAGTGTGTCCCCTTAAAATAACTCAACACACAGCCATTAACCGCTTCCGGACCGCCCATCGTACATATACTGCCGCAGGGTGGCCCGGCTGCACAAAATCACATACAGGCACGTGATTTTGTGCACGCGGTGTCAGGGGCGAGCACGCGCCGCTCCCGCAGCAGGTGCCAATCAGCGGGTTTGGCAGCCATAGCCCACTGATCGTTCCCAGGACACATGAAGCAGCGGTGTGCCTATGTAAACAAGGCACACTGCTGATCTGCCAGTGAGGAAAAGAGATCTTCTGTTTCAGATAAGCTGAAACGCGATCTTCATTTTCCTCCAGTGCAACACTCCCTTCCAGTTTCATTCATACAGGGATCAGTGCTTTTTTTTGCACTGATCACTGTATTTGTCACTGGGGTCAGATTTGTCCACTACAATGTTGTAGTCCCACTAAAAATTTGCAGATTCACCACCATTAGTAGTAAAAAATAAAAAAGTCAAACCCATAGTTTGTAGACGCGATAACTTTTGCGCAAACCAAATCAATAAAACGCTTATTGGGATTTCTTTTTTTTTTTTTTTTTACTAAAAATATGTAGCAAAATACATATTCAAAACGGATGAAAACATTTTATGTTGTTGGACTGTTTTATAGCAGAATGTAAGGAATATTGTTTTTTATTCTAAATTGCTGCTCTTTGTTTATAGCGCAAAAAATAAAAACCATAACACAGGAGGTGATCAAATACCACCAAAAGAAAGCTCTATTTGTGAAAAAAAAGAAAACATAAATTTTTATTTGGTACAGCGTCGCCCAACTGCGTAATTGTCAGTTAAAACAATGCAGCGCCGTATGGCTAAAAATGGCCTGGTCAGGAAGTGGGTAGAACCTTCCGGGGCTGAAGTGGATAATGCCTAAACCGCTGGCAACAAAAGTGAGTACACCCCTGAGTGAAAATGTCCAAAATTAGGACCAAAGTGTCAATATTTTGTGTGGCCACCATTATTTTGCAGGTTGCCACTGGAGTCCACTTCCACTCTTCCATGACATCACAGAGCTGGTGGATGTTCGAGACGTTATGCTCCTCCACCTTCGGTTTGAGGATGTCCCACAGATGCTCAATAGGGTTTAGGTCTGGAGACATGCTTGGCCAGCCCATCACGTTTACCCTCAGCTTCTTTGGCAAGGCACTGGTCGTCTTGGAGGTGTTTGGGGTCGTTATGTTGGAATACTGCCCTGGGGCCCAGTCTCTGCTTGAGTATGTCACAGTACATGTTGGCATTCATGGTTCCCTCAATGAACTGTAGCTCCCCAGTGCCAACAGCACTCATGCAGCCCCAGACCATGACACACCCACCACCATGCTTGACTGTAGGCCTGATGCAATTGTCTTTGTACTCCTCACCTGGTTGCCGCTTGACACCATCTGAACCAAATAAGTTCATCTTGGTCTCATCGAACCACAGGACATGGTTCCAGTAATCCATGTCCTTTGTCTGTCTTCAGCAAACTGCTTGCAGACTTTGTGTATCATCTTTAGAAGAGGCTTCCTTCTGGGATGACATCCATGCAGACCAATTTGATGCAGTGTGCAGCGTATGGTGTGAGCACTTTTGTTGCCAGCGGTTTAGACATTAATGTCGGTGTGTCGAGTTATTTTGAGGGGACAGCAAATTTACACGGTTATACAGGCTGTACACTCACTACTTTACATTGTAGCAAAGTGCAATTTCTCGAGTTGTCACATGAAAAGATACAATAAATTTTTTCAAAAGTGTGTGTGTGTATGTGTATATATATATATATATATATATATATATATATATATATAAATATAAATCAAGAGATATCATTTAATTAAAAATGACACTAGTTCCTGTCCCCCATACAAACACCTTTAGGAAAAACCTATAGAAGGTTGGCAGAACCAATAATTTGTCATTTGGGGGGGGGGGGGTGGGAGACATCACAAATGGAAAAAAACAAACATACGCAACAGACGAGAGAATCTCTGTAAAATGCTCAAATGAGCTGACTGTACAAGATGTTTTTTTTCCACTTTTATAGAAACTTTTATAAATTTTCCAACATTACATACAAATAAATAAATAAAAAATACATAGTTTTTTTTTTTTTTCTTTTTTTAGAGGGTAATATGAGGTTCCTATTTTTTGTTTCTCTTCTTCTCATTTTACATTTGGATGGTGGGGAGAGAGGGGAGGGGGAGAGGAAAAGTAAAAGAAACCCCCCCCCCCCTTTTAATTTTCTCTTTTCTTTTTTTCACATTATAGAGTTCACCTGATAGGTATCTGTTAGAGGGTAATATGATTCCCTTCTATCATCTTATATTTTATTGCCTTATATTTTGGCACTGATAATGAATAGTAGGGTTCTTTTTTTTTTTATCACTACAGAGTGCACTTGATAGGCACTTTTTAGAGGGCAACATGATCCCCCTCTATCTTATTTAATTTTCTCTTACACATTGGCACTAATAACAAGGAACATATATTTTTTTTTTCCCTCTCTCTTTTCTCTTTTTCGTTGGGAGAAGATTTCTCTTACCCCGGTATATCGTCATCCAGCTACCTCTTTCCAGCTACCTTGCCCTATCCTTGAGCCCATGTTTTTCCCTGGCTTATTACTCTCCGATAGCTCACATAATCCAGAATAGAGAATTTAGAAGAATATTTAGGACAGGGGATGATGTATATGAGACAATGGGATAGGTAACTATAAGAATGGCTGGTGATAATTTTTATTGGGGGGGGGGCACAAACAGATCCCTTCAGGTCCTTACCTATAAAGCAAGCTCTTCACCAAATCTTTGGAATACCACACTGGATATGCAACTCAACATTGTACCTGTAACTGTGCTCTCTAAATGAAGCCTATATATGATATGATTGTATAGTGTTGTAATCACAGCTGTGGTATTAGTTGCTGACCTAATTTCTAATTTTCTTTGATTTTATGTCATTCCACTTTTATGATATTTCATACTAAATAAACTTCTAGTTTTCTAAATCTATTGGTACTGTGTGCCCTTAAAGCCCAACTTATTAGTCCTTTCCTCAATTCTCGCTATTTCGGGGCGTTGGCACATTATATACTAGTGCATTCGCGGTGTCACCACGCGATGTATGCACATTAAAATAGATCTCTCTTTTACCTCCTTACCTATAAAAAAAACGGAGCCTCCCGCCTGGGCTGTCATGGCTCCTGATATCTGGCAGGTTCCGTGTTCCAAATCTTTAGTCTACCGATTGGCCGGAACGAGAAGTCGGAAAACAGGAGGTTAAGCGATGGCGAATTTTGATTCACTAGATTCAAAAGTGGGAGGACAACGTCAAACAAGCCAATTAAAGCCTCAGGCTCTAATCACGTGCTTGCTTGAAATTGATGGACCTAATAGACACCTTTTAGTACAGCGCCCCGTACAGTGCACTGCACACACATAGGATTCATTTTTAAAGTTAATGATAATCTAAAAAAAAAAAAAAAATTATATACCGTACCAAGAAACAATGGGAGTTTGGAGGAGCAAAGAAATCAATTGAAATTGATATTACAAAACTCAAAATGTTATTATTATTAAACAAACTGTTAAAATGAGAAAGTTTTTTTTTTTTAACCCAGAGCAGGAAAAGCCCTGTGCTCACAATACAAAAGAATGGTTGCCTCTACATGTTTCACCACAATCTTGGCTTCTTCTGGAGCTTTTGCAGGACCTTAGTACAATATCACCCTTAAATTTATCAAGGTTCCCGTCCTCAGAGCCTGCAATGAGGTCCAATGAAGTGTCAGTGAGCCATAAATGCAATCACACCCTGTTATAGTAAAAAGTTAACAAATAGGCTAACAGTTATATCACTACCAGAGTGTATACGTCATATACTGGTTGTAAGCTTCCAGGGACAGTGACAGCTTGACAGTGCCATCTAAGCAATTCCATTAAGCCAGGGAAGATCAATATAATTAGTCTGTCCCAAGGGAGTGTCCCTTTTCAACTTAGATTTAGGAATCCTGCAGGTACCATACAGGACGATCGGCCGTGGCTGTGCTTAGATGGTACTATCCCCCTGAAGCTTACAAGCAGTATATGAAGTATACGCTCTGAGAGTGATATAATTATCAGCCTATTAATTTGTTAACTTCTTGAAATAACAGGGTGTGATTATAGGGTTGTTCCCCCCTCATTTATGGCACACCGACACCTCAGTGGACCTCTTGGCGGGCCCCGGGGACTGGAACCTCGAATATTTTAAGGGTGATATTGTAAAAAAAAAATTCTCTTAACCTTTTAATAATAAAAATTTTAATTTTGTAATTTCATTTTTTTTGCACCTCCAAACTCCCATTGTTTCTTGAGAGATATAATATATTAATATATAAATATATTGATATATTATATCTATCAACATTTATTTAAGGGAGGTGGTACCTGTAGTAAATTCTCCAGTCTCTAAGACTAAACTTATTTTTCTAAACGATAATGTGACCAACATTTTTTAACGTTAAGATGTTAAAAAATGTTAGTCACATTAACATTTAAAAAAAATGTTCTATGAACTTTGGGGGAGCGCCCCTTCACCCCTTATGGACCGGTAGCTACTGCTTACAACCCCCAAAACATATTTAGCAGAGACCCTATAGAATAAAATGATGGGTGTTGCAATTTTTTATTTCACACAGTATTTACACAGTGTTTTTTTTTTTTTAAATTTGGGGGAAAAAAATACACTAATGAATTTTATTGCACATAACAGGTAATAACCAATTTTTTGGGTAAAAAATATATTTTGCCAAGTAAATCGATAGCCAACATGTCTTGCTTTACCTATAGGCCCATTTCTGAGATTTGTGGTTTACAAATAAAATCAGTATTTTTTTTTACTAGAAAATTACTTAGAACTCCACACATTATATATTTTTAGCAAAGACTCTGAAGAATAAAATGGCACCCACTGCAGTGCCCCCATAGCAAGTCAGCTGCTATGGGGGCACACTCCTGAGCCACACTGTATGCCTCCATAGAGACACACACACACACACAGCGTGGCTCGGCCCCACTTAACTTTCTCCTCAGGATTTGATTGCCAGCAGCAGCAGCTACTGGCCCTCGCTGCCAGTGCCGGGACAAGGCCATCCAGTGCCCAGGGCAAAGATGGCAAACTGCGCCCCTCTTTCCCTTAGGGTTAGGGTCAGGGTGCCCATCCCTGCAATAAACCATTGCACCAGGGGCAGCCGCCCATCCTGCCCACCTCTTGTCCCGGCCCTGCTCGCTGCTGCCTGTGTGTGCTGTGAGGACAGGAAGCGAGCCACTGCAAATGGGCACAGCGTTGAATTGAGAAAGGACTCCTATAAGTAAGTGTTAAGGGAGGGGGGGCGATACAATTATTGGAACTTTTTTTGACCTTAATTCAGGGAATGCTTTAGGCCCCTTTCACATTGAGGAGTTTTTCAGGCGGTAAAGCGCTGAAAATAGCGCTGCTATCCCGCCTGAAAAACTCCTGCACTGCAGACTCAGTGTGAAAGCCTGAGGGCTTTCACACTGAGGCGATGCGCTGGCGGGAGACAAAAAAATCTCCTGTCAGCAGCATCTTTGGAGCGGTGAGAGGAGCGGCATGTATACCGCTCCTTCACCGCTCCTTCCCATTGAAAACAATGGGAACCGCGGCAATACCGCCCGCAATGCGCCTCTATAGAGGCGCATTGCGGGCGGTATTAACTCTTTATCGGCCGCTAGCGGGGGTTAATACCGCACCGCTAGCGGCCGAATCCCGTGGTAATCACGGCGGTATAGCGCCGCTATATTTAGCGGCGTTATACCGCAACCGCAGCTCCTGCCTCAGTCTGAAAGGGGCCTTAAGGTAAATGTCTGGTCTTTAAAATTCCCTTCTCCCTGCGTAAACATTGTAAAAGACAGGTATGCTGTTCTAGTCACTAAAAAGTGGGCACTTTATCACTTCTGAATTATATTCTAGTCTATCAGAAGAAAAACAGAAGAAAAAGTACCAGGATATGTGGAGAATGAGGCATCCCCAGAGTCCAAACAAACTGAAATTATCTGCATTTCATAGTAGAAAAATTAGCAAGTAGCACATATTACAAAGCACAGCAATGCACAATTCACATCTCACGAGCAGTTTGCAATGTCATCCATCCTTTTCATGTTAGAAGCATCTCTTTTAAGCTCAGGTAGAAAGAACTGGTATGCCCACTACAACATTCATGTAGGTTCCTACACATCATTCAGGTATAGCGGCCACTGCCTGTCTAGTCCATAATCACGCTGCACCATTTTAAACATAAACAAATGTGAAAAGTCATACCACAAAACATTGTATTTTCTACATAGGAACAGCATTGAGGGTAAGTAAGTTAATTATTCCTCATCATCAGTAATTATGATTAGATGAACACAGTTTCCGATAATAAATGGCTGTAATGATGGAGGGCTCCATCCCAAGAAATGCAGTGTTACATTAGCATAACTGTGCATGCAACTAACACAATACTGCTGCTTCTGCAAGCTTGTCATTGAAGGATTAGTTAGGAATGCATAATTACCAAAAAGCACACTGTAATTTGTTAGTTACTGTGACAGTTCTAGTTCATTAGGAGTCGATTACCACATAGTGCCCTCTAGTGTTCGAAATGCCTGCATGACATCTTGCCTGGTGTAGCAAAAAACTGCATGACGTGGTAGCAGTTCACTGGAAAAATACTTTGCATCATGGTTACATTTCAAGCTCCCTGCAGCTACACAACAAAAAATGATCAGCGTGTGAAACAAAACAAGATTTCCTTGTAGCAATAAAAAATAAATCCTAAAGTACACTGCTATTATAGTATTCCATGAATACCAAATAATACACTGCTGTCTGTTTGATCTACATTTAGAAAATGCAACTTGCAGAAAAAAAGGACCAAAAAACAAATTAAAATTAAAAAACACACATTTTTAAAATTTGTTATGCAAGCAAAGTGTGAACATTTGAGGATCTGAAGCATCCATGCAGGCAATGATTTCACGAAGAGGGTTTATGGGGGACTGTGCCAAGACCCATTAGTGTTGGAAACGCTGCAGCCTTCCCCTGTTGCTGAGCCACTGTTGATATCTCATGGCAATTCCGCAAATACCCTGCACTTAATGCAAAAAGAAAATTTGCAAAACAGCAAGCAACCCATAGCAATTAGAAATCATCATTGTAATTACCCAACGTACACAATATCCAGGTTATTCAAGCAAGTTTGCAAATGTAACCTTTCACTTTTTCCCCACTACCCCTGCTGTTCAGAGAAATCTACGCATTTCCCCAGTTTTAAAAGGTCCTTACTTCTGCTGAAGATGTATGACAATATTACAAAAGAAGGAAAAATAAAATAAAAAAATCCCTTCAATTCCTTAAGATGCGCATGCTCAAGATCCCCCTTTTCAGGGATGCTCTCACAAGACAGAATAGCAGTTTGCTTGTCTTGTGCGTCTCTAAAATTATTTTGTTTAACTGTTCATCTGCCAGCTGCTGACATCTCCAGGAAGGCTTGGGAATTAGAAGTTCACGGTATTGAGCATGCGTCAACCAGCATGTTTTTCTTTAATCCCAGGAGGCACACATTCTTTATATAAGCAGTCTGCCATGGCTTGCTGCATTTTGCACACCAGAACTTTCTATGATATGCCCTAGAAAAAGGCTTTCAAGCCTAATAATTGGAATACAATAGAATAATGCATTTGGGGGAAAAACACTTTGATATACTGGTTTGAAAAATATAAAATCCTACATCCCTTTCCTTGTTATTTCTTAACTAGCAACATATATTACTTGTCATCACATGGAAGATTTATTTGCGACTAGCATTTAAAGGAAACATGCGTCCATTAAATGATTGTGCCGTGTCATTTCTTTCTCCTCCTGCACTACCAAAAACAAGAAGCAGCAAAGTGTTCTCGGTGATGATTTAATAGTGGCTGCTTAATGAGTTGGTCTTCCTGTAGCAAATGAATCACTATTTAATGCTATTATCAACAGTTCATGACCCGCCAGCATGAAATGTCAACCTGATGAATCTAAACGCTGCTGACCTTAGAACAGAAAGTTACCCCACTGGAGAGAAAGTCTTATTAGGCTGCACAGCTTAGCAATGGGACACATCAGGGACATGGACCTTACAGGGAACTGGCAGCCACTTCAGTTCTGAATGTATGAAAGTACAGGTTAAAACATGATATATATATATATATATATATATATATATATATATATATATATATATATACATACACACACACACACACATTACAATGTAGTTGGGGGGCAGCAAAAATATGATACAGAGGGAACAGGAATAAATAAGTGTGTGTGTTCTGAATGTATGAAAGTGCAGGTTGATATATATATATATATATATATATTTCAACCTGCACTTTCATACATTCAGAACACACACACTTATTTATTCCTGTTCCCTCTGTATCATATTTTTGCTGCCCCCCAACTACATTGTAATGTGTATGTATGTATGTATATATATATATATATATATATATATATATATATATATATATATATATATATATATATATATATATATATATATAAAATTACACAATTTATATAGTGGCAACAGTTTACAGCAGCACTTTACAATGTAGTGGGGGGGGGGACAGCACAAATACGATACAGAAGGAACAGGAATAAATAAGTGTGTGTGTGTGTGTAATATATATATTATACACACACACAAACATTATATACACACACACACTCACTCTAATATATATATATATATATATACACATATATATACACATATATACACACACACACACACACACACACACACATATATACATACATATATATATACACACACACACACACACACACATATATACACAGCGATATTATTTAGTGCAACTAAAAGCATTAAAAAAAAATCCCCGATGCAAAAAGTGTTTGTTTGCAGGCTACATCTATAATCCAAGCAAAATGCGATTTCTTCCTCTGGCTTTGCCTTTTGGGAGATATACATATTGCCTATTCGTTTTTTTTTTACCCACATATCTGCGTTTTAAATATTTGGTGAATTGAGCATTTCTTCACTTCCATTCCAGCGTTATAAAGAAACTGTATTCTCAGAACAGCTTCAAATGTTGGAAGAAGAACCAAATACCTGTAATGCTCTCACTAGCGCTGGGCATATAGCAACACAATTTGTGACTTTTACTTTGGTTTTATTCAAATTTTAAATAAATGTGAGAGCTAGTGCACCATAAAAAGTTTCTGTTTCACGGTATGCGAGGTTAAGAGAGAAGATTTTTTGTTTACGAACATGCTGAATAAAACTTGGAGTAAAACAAAGTGTAAACCAGTTTTGAAATGTTTATTAAAAAACTATAATGACCCAATTATCGTGGTCACCGTTATCTAGTCAGTGATCTCAGTAAGTTGAAAATGGAGGGATGAGTGTGAGTGGATGTCAATGAGCATTACATTTATATTATGGAGAAAAAACAGAAGTCGCGCTAAAAAAATTATAGTGAATAGGACATTGTGACGTGCCTAAAGTGATAAAACCACAACAAACAAACAGTGTGTGTCACTAGGAGGGAAGGGTTCGGCTGTGGAAGGATGATAGAGTAACCATTGGTGGAGATTGGCTCGTGACTGGTGACCAAGCCTAAGGATCCTACTGTTTACATGCCGTTTTTGATCTCTCAGAGATCATTATTTCTGGTAAGGGTAAGTGGTAAGGGTCAGTGTTGGACTGTGGTGGAGGGTCTCCTGTCTTCACTTTGGCTGGATAGCTGTGCAGATTTTCATCTCACTGGAATCAATGCTGAATATCACTACTATTTAAGATTGGACTTTTTTCACATTTAGGCTGATTGTGGAAACCATTACTGTTTACTTGTATTTTCAAATCTCTATATAATTGTTTGTTTGTTTTGGTTTTATCACTTTAGGCACGTGACAATGTCCTATTCACTATAATTTTTTTAGCGCAACTTCTTTTTCTCTTTGCTATGTTGTATAACATTTTTTTAGTCGCAGCTCACTGTCATTGTTACTGTATGGTATGCGCAGTATTTTTTCTATGCTATAATTTATTTTATGGCCATTTGTAATGCACTCGGGTACTTTAATTATTGCGTAATAAATTTAAAATTATTAGCACTACGATACTGATTTTTTTTTTTTTTTTAAATAAACCTAGCATGTACAATAGCTATAGCTTTTTTTTTTTTTTTTAACCATAATGCATTCTTTGCATGCACCTTTTGCATGCAGCCCCCCCATACTTACATATGCCCAATCACAAAGTCACAATCCAGCACTGTGCACAGGAGCAGCAGTTCTCCCCCCTCTCCTTAATGGACAGAAAGGCAGCAGCTGGAGCCACTGGCTGTCATTTAGAGCCAGTGAGCAGAGAGCAGGGCCGAGCTTCATTCTGTGTTTCAGAGTCCACAAGAGTGCCCTAAAGCAAGCGGCTTGCTATGGAAGCGCTGTGCGGGCTCTAGACGAGGATTGGGGCTGCTCTGTGCAAAATCACTGCACAGAGCATTAAAGTAGGACAACAGGTTTGTTACATAAAAAAAAAAAAAAAAAAAAAGTTTACAATAGCTTTGAAATGATCTTCTACACAGTTTATACAGATAAGATGTTCAGGTTGGTGGCAGTAATATTCTTTATTTGTCCAACATCATCTTATATTAAATTTTAAAATGTATTCTCGTTTAGGACCTCCTGATAAAAACACACTGTACCAAAGAAAGGGTAAGATTAAAATTGAGAGAAGGCCTTTAAAACATTAAAAGGAGTTTCTATATTTGTATTTAAATTACTAAAAAGTAACACCTAATATAGTTAAAGTCTTCAAGCAAATTGTAGTCAGGGGTAAGCTTTACACATGAATAGGTACATAATACGGTCAAAAGATGGTATTTAAAACTGAGCAGCAAGGTTAAATAGCAAATCTCAAAATCAGGGCATAGTATGTCAGCACTTAGTAGCAAATGGACTCTGGCATTTCAAGACCTGCTAGTAGTTAAATTCAACTTACATAATTATTCAGTAGAGGTAGTGAAGGTTTTGACTTTTCTTTTGATTCATTAGACCTCATGCACTCTAGGCTCTTCTGAACACCTTTCTCCTTACAGAAATCCATGTATTTCAAACGTATTTAGGCGCATTAAGTGTTTGGTCGTTAATTATTTAATTGGCCAGAATTTTTTTTTTTTTTTTATGCCAATTGAAATTAAAAAAAGCTTAAGTTGTAAACACGCCTAGCAGTTAGGTGTGCGTTTTTCTGCCAAAACATTCCTCTTCCAAATGTGATTTTGGTGCTTCGCCACAACTTTATCCCTGACCTGGTGTGTTCATTGGCCTTCATGATGCCGTTTGTTCACTAAGGTTCCCCAACAAACCTCCGAGGGCTTCATGGAACAGCTGTATTTAAAATTACACACAGGTGGACTCCATTTACTAATTAAGTGACTTCTGAAGGCAATTGGTTCCACTAGATTTTAATTAGGACTATCAAAGTAAAGGGGGCTGAATACAAAGGCACGCCACACTTTTCACATATTTATTCATAAAAAGGGGAAAAAACAAATGGTTTTCATTTATTTTTTTACAAATATGTAAAAAGTGAGGCGTGCATTTGTATTCAGACCCTTTTACTCTGATACTCCCAAATAAAATGTGTTGGTCCATCACATAAAATCCCAATAAAATACATTTACAATTTTGGTTGTAATATGATAAAATGTGGAAAATGGGGGTGTGAATACTTTTTCAAGGCACTGTATCTCATACACCCTATATAATTAAATAAATTATATTATACATACATACACATATATTATATTTATATATATATATATATATATATATATACACATATATATATATACACATATACATACATACATATATATATATATATATATACATATATATATATATACATATATATATATATATATATATATATATACACACACACACACACACACACACACACACACACACACATATATATATATATATATACACACACACACACACACACACACATACACATATACACACATATACATACACACACACTAAATGGCTTAAATGTTTAATTACAATATCCCTAAACTATATTACAAATTGCAACTAGTGTACAAAGCATTTTATATCCATTAATATCAAAAGCAACTGACAAATGTCATTGCCCTTTTAAAATCGGTTTCATTGCATAGGATTTTTTAATAGTGTTGCTTGTTTTCGCTGAAAACATTGATCAAAAATATTTGATACTGGTAAGGCAACACAAAAAAAAAAAAAAAAAAAAAAGCAAAGAAAGCTAAAACATAGATCAGGAATTTTGGAGGCAGACTGTTTTTTTTTAACCAGCCACAAAAACAGTTTTGCCAACCTTTATTAGCAAACAATGTAGTCATATTTCAGTGTAACCCAGGGGTATTGCAGTAATGATTCACTTTAGTACGGGGACAGTTATAGTTTTGATTATGTTAAGGCCCATACACACGGTAGGACTTATTGTCAACAAACTTCAAAATGAGCAAGTTTGCTCCATCGAATAAACTTTTTTCGGTTTTCATCGGACAAAAGTTCGCTCTGCAAACAGACAAACTTTTCGGTAACAAAAGTCTAATGGTGCAAAGTCCTATCATGTGTACAGAAATCCATCAGACTTTTGTCTGAAGTGCAAATACGCATGCCCAGAACCAATGTTAAAATCAACCAACGGGGGGCGTGTCCAAGATGGCGCTGGGAGCAGACGTGTAGCTGCTGAGCTCCCGCTCTGAGATCCTCTCCTGCTTTGATCCGAGTGTGGAAATCGGACCATTACCTCACCACTTCTTACCCTAGTCCCCGGGGAATGCGCCGGAACAACAGGGGCTGCCGGACCCGCCGTAACGCCGCCGCCGCGGTCACCCCACCCAAGTCTGGGCCTAGAGCGCCGGCCTCTACACACCACATGGCGTCCCACGTGGATCCCCAGCGGGATGATTCGATCCAGGCTGGGTCGGCGGCCTTTGAGGCCCTCATGGCGGCGATCTCCACCTGCCAATCCGCCCTCACCATCAAGATCGATCACGTCCAGGCGGAAACTGCGCTCATACGCCGCGACCTAGACACGTTCCGAGACCGCGTGTCGGAGGCGGAGAGACGGGTCTCGGATCTGGAGGATATCCAGAGGGATCATCACGCCGACATTCAGTCGCTGAAGGCCAGAGTGAAGGTCCTGGAGCACAGAGCGGAAGACGCCGAGAACAGGAACCGCCGCAACAATTTAAGAGTCCTTGGGCTCCCGGAGGGGGCGGAGGGCGCGGACCCGGTGGCCTTCATGGAACAGATCCTCCCGGTCATTCTCCCGGGCGCCCGATTCTCCCCCTACTTCTCTATAGAGCGGGCCCACCGAATACCGGCCACTAGGGGCCCGGTAGGAGCACCGCCGCGCACCTTCATTTTCAAGCTCCTACACTACCGGGACAGAGATACCGTCCTCCGGGCTGCACGTCTGCAGGGGGAACTCAAGTTCCAGAACGCCAGGCTCCTGATCTTCCCGGATTACTCGGTGGAAACGCAGCGTCAGCGCAAGTCATTCGACCACGTCCGTGCCATGCTGAGAGACCGCGGTGTCAAGTACAGCATGCTCTTCCCTGCTAGGCTCCGGGTCCAAGATGGAGAGAGGGTACAGTTTTTCACCTCACCAAGAGATGCTGCGGCCTGGGCCGAGTCCCTACCGCGTTGAGCGGGCTGCAACGCTAATTCTCCTGCACCCTTCATCGGCTGACTGTGAGTAACTCCCCGAGGGGGACTTCCCGTGGGGGGATGGGGACATATTGTGCCCGTTGAAGGGGGTTTGCCCAGTTCCCGGACCCGGGGGTCGCCCTGTCGCCTTCCATGGCTGTTGGGCCTGCTGGCCATCCCCCCCTAGATGGTGGACATGGACCTCCTGCATACCCGCAGCTCCGCAGGAAACCCCCCCTTTTCCTTGTCCCTTACACTGACTACCTGTTGATGCCTCCCCTGCTCCCCCCTTAGCGTTCCGGCTGCAGCGGATGGACTCCTTCTTGTTCCCCCCCCCCCCCATTTTTTACCTCCTGCTGATATTCTAGGTGGGGGTGTTCCCCCCCCCCTCCGTATAAGAACTGGACTACTATTGTTTGCCTTGTCTCCCTGTTGGGAGTATTTGCTCTCTACTACCTAAGAACTGCGCCCCCGGGGCTCCGGGTGTTCCACACACTTTATCCTTCTGTGGATACTCAGGTTCACTGACTGTTTAGTTTAACAGAAGCGGATAGCCGCTTGTTCATTGCCCTCATATCCAGCCTGAGGGCTGGGGTCTGTTTTGGGATGCAAGCTCTCCTCCATGTTGGGGGGGTGGCGGGGTGGGGGGGGGGGTTGGGTGGCCCGGTTGGCGCCCTGTTATGTTTGATTGTTATGTGTTCTATGACAGTACGACAACCTTTTTATATAGTGATTGCTGGGATGGTGGACCTGGACCCTTCCTCGGGCCGGACTCTGGCTGGGGTGAACGATCCGGGCCGCTCGTGTCTGCTCGCTCCTTTGGTGATCTTCTTGGGGGATTGTTATGGCTACTCTTGATGTCCTCTCCTGGAACGCACGGGGCCTTAACTCCCCGATCAAGCGGTCTCTCGTTTTTCAATTCATTAAGAAGCACAGCCCTCACGTGTGTGTGTTGCAGGAGACGCATCTGGTGGGTAGCAAGACCCTTAGTCTTAAAAAGCCTTGGGTAGGCCACCATTATCATTCAACGTATTCTACCTATGCCAGGGGGGTTAGTGTCCTGGTACTCAAGTCACTCCCTTTTAAACTCCTCGATCTGGTTCTAGACCCGGATGGCAGGTTTGTGCTGGTCCACGCTCTGATTTACAATATCCCGTGGGTTCTAGTGGGTTTGTATTTGCCCCCTCCTGCCTCCCTGGGTGTCCTGGGAACACTTGCGGCCAAGTTGGCGCAGTTTCCCTGCGACAATGTGGTCCTGATGGGTGATTTCAACCTGGTCCCGGACTCTGGTATGGACAGGTTCACCCCATCGGGTACTACTCGCCAGGGCTTGGCAGAATGGGCGGACACGTATGGGCTTACAGACGTCTGGCGATGGAGGAACCCGGATTCTCGGGCCTTCACCTGCCACTCGGCCACCCATAGATCCTTCTCTCGAATTGACTTAGCATATGTTGGGGCGCCGGTATTGCCCAGGGTACGTGACATAGCCATCCTCCCTCGCGGGATTTCGGACCACGCCCCCCTGCTTCTCTCACTGACCCTGACCACTGACCCGACTGACACCCTCTGGAGACTTTCCAGGTTCTGGGTCTCCGACCCGGAGGTGGAGCCCAGGTTCCACGACACTCTCCGGGCCTACTGGGTAGATAACCCAGGTACGGCCGCGGAGACCACGGTGTGGGATGCCTTTAAGGCCTCCTCCCGGGGCCACTACCAAACAATCATTGCGGGGGTCCGGAGGGAACGCAGGGCTGAGCTCACTGATGTAGAGGGGGAGGCGGTTAGACAGGAGGCCCTATACGTCCGCACCCGGGAACCCCATCACTACTCCCGCCTTCAGTCCCTGACGCAACAGGCAGTTCTTTTACGGACGGCCCTGACACAGAAGAAGTTACTTCATCAGTCCCAACGCATTTTTGAACAGGGGGAGCGAACGGGGAGGCTTTTGGCCTGGCTCTCTAGAGAGCAGTCGGGTGGGTCCGCCATAGCTCAGGTCAGGGACGGGGAGGGGACCCTCCACTCCACTCCACAGGAGATCAACAGATGCTTTGCTGACTATTACCATCGCTTGTATAGCTCCAGGGTGGCGTACGATTTGCCCGACCTGTTGAGCTACCTGGAGGAGGTGGATGTCCCTGTTCTCACTCCCTCTTCTGTGCGCAAACTAGATGCCCCGTTTAAGCTCGAGGAGATACAGGCGGCTCTAAAGATGATGCAGGGAGGCAAGACGCCGGGACCGGATGGGTTCCCGGTCGAATTTTATAGGGCCTACGAGGAAGATCTGGCCCCTAAACTAAAATCCCTTTTTTCGTCGGCCTCAGAGGCGGGAGCACTCCCGGACTCGATGTGCGAGGCAGTAATCGTGGTAATACCTAAGGCTGGCAAGGACCCTACCCAGTGCTCCTCGTACCGCCCTATCTCTCTCCTTAACGTCGACGCAAAGCTCTTCGCGAAGGTCCTTGCGAATAGACTCAACACTGTTATTACGGCCTTGGTCCACCCGGACCAGACGGGCTTCATGCCTGGCCGTGGCACTGATATCAATCTTCGTCGCTTACATACCCACCTGGCGCTGGCGGGCCCGGGTGATCCCGGGGTGGTGGCCTCACTCGACGCCGAGAAGGCTTTCGACTCGGTCGAGTGGGGCTACCTCTGGGCGGTTTTGTCGCGGTTCGGTTTTGGCCCCCGTTTCCTGTCCTGGATACAAATGTTGTATGCTCACCCCACAGCGCGTATTCGCACCAACGGGACCCTGTCCCCCTCCTTCTCCTTGGAGCGGGGAACCAGGCAGGGCTGCCCACTGTCACCGGCATTATTTGCCCTGGCTTTGGAGCCGCTGGCCGCGCACATCCGGCTGGACCCGGAGGTCCGAGGGGTCAGGGTGGGCCCCCTAGAGGAGAAATTGTCACTCTACGCCGATGACGCTCTGCTGTACTTGGCGGATGCTTCTACCTCCCTGCGTAACGCACTGGCGCATTTTGAGACGTTCGGGCGTTTTTCGGGAGTGCGAATCAATTGGGACAAGTCGGTGTTGCTTCCGCTCCACCCCTCGTTGATTCGCACTGACTCACATACTTCCCTACGATGGGTGGATGAATTCACCTATCTGGGGGTAAGGGTGGGCCTCGAGTCGGGGTCGTACATGGAGAAGAATATCCTCCCGATGTTAGAACATGTGACCAAGCGCTGTGCGACGTGGCGTAATCTCCCCCTCTCACCGGTGGGACGGGGGAACCTCGTGAAGATGGTGATACTTCCCAAATTACTATATTTCTTCCGCCAGACCCCTGTCACTATCCCGAAATCCTTCTTCCGACGTCTTGACAGTATAGTGATGACGTTTGTGTGGGCGGGTAGTCCACCCCGGGTTGCGAAACGTACCCTCTACCTTCCCTTGTCCGGGGGTGGGTTGGCCCTCCCCAACTTTATTGCATACTACTGGGCGGCGGTCCTGGTGACAGTCCGTTGGTGGTTTTCCCAGCCACGCCAGAACCCGGCGGTCACCTTGGAAGCGGCTGTCCTGGGCTCCTACGCAGCCCTATCTAACCTGGTGTTTCGGGGATGTAGGGCTCACCCCTCCGTTACGGGGCCAATGGCGACCGTTATTCGAGTGTGGGCGACCTCTAGGGCTCGAATGTTGAAGCCCAACACCGTCTCCCCACATACCCCGCTTTGGGGTAACCCCCTCCTCCCCCACCTGAACACGGTCCCTGACCCGGTGGTCTGGGCTCGGCGGGGCGTCCTTACCCTCCGGCATATTATGCCGGGAGGTGTGGTGATGCCCTTTCAGGAGCTGAGCCGGATCTACAAGGTTCCATCCTCCCTTACTTTTAGGTATGCACAACTCAAGCACGCTCTTGCAGCCCAGTTCCCGGAACCGGTTGCGCTCGAGTCGGACTCGATTGAGCGCCTCCTGATTTCGGGTGTCATGGGGAAGCCCCTTTCATCCCTATACCTACGTTTCACGGTAGCATACGACACTACCACGGCAGGGGCCCTGGCCAAATGGAATGCGGACATCCCGGATCTGGACGAGGAGATTTGGGAGGACTGTGTCTCTTCCTTTCTTCCGTCTATGATCGCCTCCAGAGACCGATTTATACAATTAAAATTTTTGCACCGGGCCTACTACACTCCGCAGAGATTGGCTAAGATTTATCCCTCCAGGAGCCCCAGGTGCACCAGGTGTTTGGGGGAAACGGGCTCGTTCCTTCACATGGTATGGTCCTGCCCCAAGCTAGCTTCGTATTGGGGGGAGGTGGCGGAGGTCCTCTCGGACCGTTGTGGGGTGGAGCTCGTAAGGGATCCGAAAGTGTTCCTCCTTAGTTACCTGGGTGAGGTTGAGGGTGACAGGTACACCAAACTGGGTATCACCTTTGCTTTGTTCTACGCCAGGAGGGAGATCCTGCTGCGCTGGCGGGGCACTGAGCTCCCCACAGTGTCCTCCTGGCTGGCTACGATTAATAGAGTTCTCCCACTCTATAGGTTGACGTATGAGAGCAGGAACTGTCCAGCCAAATTTGAAAAAATCTGGTCGAAGTGGATTGACTCACCTAACTGATTTGTTGATAACCCCCCTGTGATGGCCCCTGACTGAGGTGTCCCGCGGGTCGCTGCCCCCCCCCTCTCCTTCCCCCCCCTCCCTCTCCTTCCCCCCCTCCTTCTCCTTCACCTCCCTCTCCTTCCCCCCCCCCCCTGCCCTTGTCCTTGTTGTCTCCCCTGCCTTTCTACCTCCCTCCTGCGGTTGGTGCCCCGAGACTGGCACTTGTTTTATTCCTGAAGTCTGTCCTGTGAGTTGTGTGGCCGGCCTACTATCCCACCATAGCTATGTTATATATATGCTGATTTACTATGATTGTGTAATCACTCTGCTGCCCTTGTGGCTTGTACTGTCGTTGATTTGTGTGTGTCTTTGTTGTCTGTCTTCAAAATAAAAAATTTTACTGTTAAAATCAACCAACAATAGCAGAAGTTGACCAAAGGGTAGCGGTAAAAAGCAGAAAAACCACGTGATGTTGGGAATGTTTGCAGAAAAGTCCTGCTATGTGTATGCTATGGGTGTGCCCGGCCAACTCCCGTCGGACAAAAATCCACGGAAAAGTTTGTTTGAAGTCCTACTGTGTGTATGAGGCTTTAGATTGTTTTGCCATGGACAATGATCTGCCATGGAATATTGTGGATTGCAACCCAACTTACAGCACAGGGCCTTTTAGGACCACTGGAAAGGAGATCCTAAAATAGGTTAGGCCTTGCTTTGGATAGGGATGCGCCATTACTAGGGTTATGAGAGATTTGGGGACCAAAAAAAGATTCTTGCCAAACCTGTTCCCTATCCTATAATAAAAAAAATGTTTACACTTTTATTTCACTAAAGCAAAGTGACATTTTGAGGCCCTTCAACTGGGGTTTTAACCCATTCCATCCATCAGGGAAGGAAGTGCACAAACACTTTAAACACCTTCTCCCATTGTATTTGACTCAGAGATGCCTTGTAAACAAACCCAAAACAAATCAAAAGTTATTTTAGCAAGGCCATTTGCTACCAAATGTTACAAAAGCACAAGCTTTGGAACCTCATAAGTCAGATTCCTGTTGATCTTACCCTCCAAATAAGTTTGCCGATGACACAAACACAGAAGCAAAAAGATTTTAGTGCCGAACTGTTACCGTTACAGAAAAAAAAAGTTTCACTTTCCCAAGTTTTACTTTCAAGTGTTTAGCTTCGAATTCTGACAAGAAGATTCTTAAAAGCACTTTTTATGTGTTAACGGAAAGCCTTTTTCTTCTTTTAAAGGTCAGTACTGTTCAGGGGTAAAAAAACGTGCAACATTTTATTCTTCATGAGAAACAGCAACTTTAGGGCATCGAAAGAAACAAGGGAAAAAAAAAGAGCAGAGAACGTAAAACTAGGACTTAAGAGTTTACAAGAGAAAAAGTCTGAAACAATTGGGGAGGCTACTTGCTGAGCGAGCCTGAGAAAGCAGACATTTTATGGGAATCTAGCGCATAATTAACAGACCAGAAACATAGAATGCGTGAGAGTAGAGAAAGTTATGCCAAGGCAATACAAGGGGGGCAGAGAGGTAAAAAAATAAAGTCTTCAAACTACTGTGTGGAGATGGAGCTAGGCAGTGAATGATCCCAGACAAACACAACAGACACACTTAAATTTAAAGTCTAGGAAGATATAAAAAACAAATTAAAAAAATAAAGTTCACCTTTCTGAAAAATAAATAAAATAATAAATGCACATCTTTTTGCAGATAATTTTTTAATTATTAGGAGCCTGTAAAGTGTTGCACCCACGATCAGCAGATCACGGGTGCAATATCTGGCTTCTACAGACTGTCATTGTAGCCGTCTGCCTGTACCTCTTGAATGGGCTGGCAGTTACTGAAAGACAAGAAGCATCAATGAACCACCATCAGATGTAATAGCTGACCGTAGTTGTAGTTCCCCCATTCATTCTGCGAATGAATGAATGAATGATGCGGCTGGGTGGAGTCCCACAGGGCTGCGTTTTTTTTAAATTGTGACATCGGTTGTAGGGGAAAAATCTCTGCCCCGCTGTTATAATTAGGGGAGATCGAGCAGAGGCTGCAGGAATGGGAATCTAAAAGGTGAACTTATTTGTATTTATTTTACATTATCACATGTATAACTCAATGAAACCAGTTTACCTACATTTGACTTGTTTTTTTTTCTCTTGCATACAGTGGCTTAGCGGTTAGATCTCTTACCTTCAGCCAGGACATATCTACATTGAATTTGCATGTTCTCCGTGTGTTTGTGTGAGTTTTCTCTTGTTACCCAGTTTCCTCCCACACACAGACATGCTGGTAGATGAAATGGCTCCTGACTAAACAGACCCCAACGTGTGTGTATAAATAAGACAGACAGACAGACACAGACAGACAGAGACAGACACCTCAAAATATCGAATATCATCAAAAAGTGAATTTATTTCAGTAATTCTATTAAAAAAGTGAAACGTATATATATTTTATATAGATGCATTACACACAAGTGATATATTTCAAGCATTTCTTTTAAATTTGACGATTGAATGAATGAATGAATGAATGAAAAACTTATATAGCGCAGCACATGCGAACCAAATCGCCTCTGGGCGCTTGTTGTTCCTGTCTCCTTTGATATCAAAAGAGATGAGTTTTGATCTTTCTCCTGAACGCTAAGTGATTTTCCTCCAACCGAATGCTGGTTGGTAAAGCGTTCCATAGTCTGGGACCCTGGACCGCAAATCTTCTTTCTCCTTTGGACTTGTATTTGGCTTTTGGTATTTGGAGCAAATTTTGGTTGGTGGATCGCAGCACGCGATTGGAGTTGTGAGCTTTTATTTTTTTGCATAGATAATGGGGAGCATTCCCATGGATACATCTATGCGTTAGACAGAGTGCTTTGAAAACGATTCTGTCTTTAACGGGCAACCAATGAAGGGCTCTCAGTGAAGGGGAGATTGATTCCCATGGTTTTTTCCCAGTCACTAGTTTGGCGGCCGTATTTTGAACGACTTGCAGACGAGCGATTTGGTACTTTGGGAGTCCGAGGTAAAGGGCGTTTGCATAATCCAATCTGGAGTTTACAATTGCTCCCACCACGGCCGCTATGTCTTCTTTCGGAATGAAAGGAGTGAGTTTACGTAGTAGGCGCAGCAGATGGTGAGATCCGCTGACTACTGATCCTATTTGTGCATCCATTGTCATGTAGGAGTCAAAGATGACCCCGAGACTTTTGACTTTGGCGCTAGGGGTGATGTTTTTGCCCAGAATGGGCGGGGGTATCCAAGTTGTTGCAGGTTGATTCATACGTTTGGCGTGAAACAGGAGAAGTTCTTGTCATCCAGTTCTCTATCGAAGAGAGGCATGTCTCTAGATTGAGATGGTGATCCTTTTTGTTGCAAATGCGAAAATACAGTTGCGTGTCATCTGGATATGAGTGATAAAGCAGTTTATGGCTGCTGATGATTTCAAAAAGAGGACGAAGATAGATGTTGAACAGCACTGGCGATAGAGGCGATCCTTGAGGGACTCCGTACGATACCGTGCGTTTCTCAGAGGTGAAAGGTCCCAGTTTCACTGTTTGAGATCGGTTTTCCAAGAAAGAGGAGAACCAAGGTAAATCACCTTCTGCGACTTTGGCTACGTCAGCTAACCGAGTCAGTAACAGTTTGTGGTCTACAGTGTCGAAGGCAGCGCTCAGGTCCAGTAGAACCAGGAGACAAGATTCTCCTTCGTCTGCGGCCTCTAGAGCGTCGTCCCATATTTTGAGCAATGCTGTTTCCGTACCGTGTCCGGGGCGGAAACCCGATTGGAATGGGTCAAGTAGGTTATGGGTATCTAAATGCTGTTGCAGCTGTTGTACCACTACTTTCTCCATTACCTTGGAGAGGACATTTAGGCCTGTTATGGGATGGCGATGAAGGGGGTACTTGGGGTCTAGGGTGGGTTTCTTCAGGATGGGCTGAATTATGCCCTCCTTCAACTGGGAGGGCACTATACCTTCCTTGAAGGACTGATTTATAAGCTGCGTGATAGGAGGTGCCAAGATGTCGGCGCATTCCTTCAGCAGTTTGGTGGGAATGATATAATTTGGTGCTGTGCTGTTTCGCAGAGCACCGATGATATTTTTAGTGGCATCGATGGAGATCGGTTCTAGAGTGGACTTTCCTAATTGTGGTGAATTTCTGTGGGTATTATGTGAATGATTGCAGGGGGGGTTGAGGGGGGTATTGTTTTGTTGAATGCTTTCCCGGATTCCCTCAATTTTATTAATGAAGTAATCCGACAATTTATTGCAGAACTCTTGGGTGTCTGAATTGGGGGCTTCAAGACAGACGGGATTCATGGTCTGAGTGACCATCTTGAAGAGTTCACGGGGGCGGTTGAGGGCGCTGTTAATAGCCTTGGAAAAGTAATTTTTCTTGGCTATGAAAATTTCTTTACGGTATTTTCTTGTTATGGCCTTGTAGATGATGAGGTTTTCTTCTGAAGCGTTTTTCTTTTCCGCTCTTGCTTCAGTAACGATAGCTGGTTGTTGAACCAGCTAGAGGTGTTTTTCCGGATGCAGGTTTTTCGTTTCGGCGCGATTAAGTCTGCTGACTGTGATAGGGCTGCATTTATGGCATTCAGAGTTTCTGAGACCGTTTTGTGTGGTTTGATTGTCTTTATTTTTTCCCTTAATGTGGTTTTGAAGAGTTCCGAGTGGAGCTTCTTCTGACATCTAGTCCAGTGTGTTGTCACTGGTTTTGATGTTTTTGTTAAGGGGGGGATTTTGGAAATTATGAATTTAATTGCATGGTGGTCTGTCCATGGCAACGGTTCATTTTCCAAGACGTTTATTTCCAGGTCTTGTCTGAAAATAAGACCGAGCGTGTGACCTGAGGTATGTGTGGGCCCACATACTAATTGCTGTAGCCCCAATCCTTCCAGGTGGTCAATACAGGCGTCGGCAACGGGGTCTTGTGAGGAGTTGGCCCAAAGGTTGAAATCCCCGAGCAGCAAAAGGTGTTTGCTGATAAGGGTGTAAGTGGAGATGAACTCCGTCAATGATGGCAGAAGCTGCGATTTTGAGCCAGGTGGTCTATAGCAGAGTAGAATATGGACGGTCTCCTGGGGATTTGTTTGTAGTTGTAGAGTAAGGGTTTCCATGAATGGAAGAGGGTTCTGAAGGGCTGGTTTAGTGATTGCCAGGTGATTCTTGTGAATCACTGCCAGGCCTCCTCCTCTTTGCCCTATTCTGTTTTCAGTTATGATACGATAGTTTGTTGGCACCAATTCTCCGAGAATGGTGTTACAGTCGGCTGTGAGCCAGCTCTCTGCAATAAATAGACAGTCTAAATCGTGTTGTAGAATGAAATTGTGGATTTCTAGTCGGTGTTTTACCGCCGATCTTGTGTTGATCAAAGCACATGATATGTGCTTAGGCTTGGCTAAATGGCTGAGATTCTTGACAGTCGATCGATCTTCAATAATCGCTCGATTCTTAGGGCGCTTTTGGTGATGGCTGGTAGTATTGCGGCAAAACGCCTCAGACCCCAAATGGTTTTTGCGGAATACCGCAGCTTAAGCATGGTCGTCAACACCATGCGGGGGGGGGGGGGGGATTTATTAGGGGTGATGGAGGGGAGATTAACTTAATCCTCCCTCCTGGCTTGGTCCAGAGGAAGGCAAAAAACCCCGGCCGAGCTGTGCCAATCTGCGGCAGGGGAAAAAATTCCTTCCTGACCCCTCGAGAGGCGATCGGGCAAAGCCCTGGATCAAGTTCTACTTGTATTAAGAGGGGGGTGGCGGTGATGAGGGGCACCCTTGTTGCTGGGTGTAGCAGATGGTGGCAGATCAGGCAGCTGGAACCAGGTTGGGAGCTGCCTGTTGGGTGGATTGGTTCTGCTGAGGAGGCCAATTTTTCAGTGAGGGTGGATGAAACCTGATGGAGAACAGATAGACCATCAGGTCCACCTGGTTATTTGACAGCACTCCACAGCAGATTGACAGCTGTGGAGGCCCTGATCGCTGGCTGGGAAGAGCGTCGGAAAGCGTAGGCATCTTTTCTGGGGGCGGGGGGGGTTTCAGGGTGGTCTTGGCTGCGATTGCCGGGTGTGGGAGGCGGCGCGCCGCTAGGCCGCGGTCTTTCCTAGATTGCGGCTGCCGCGGCTCTCCACAGGCCGGCGCGGATGTCCGGATGGGTGCGGAAAACGGCAGAAGGTTGCGGCGGGGAGATCCCTTGTTTATGGACGGTGATGTGGTGGTCTAGTAGAGGGGTAAGGAGAAGGGGAGAGCCGTACTGATCGGGTTTCTTCGGCGGCTTGTCCTGAAAAGGACGGCCGTCAATGATTCCAACAGATGGCCCTGAGAGCAGGCTTACCTGTGGTCCTCCCTGGAGAGGGGGCGAAAGGGAGAGCCAGGGGGCTTCAGGGTAAGCCGGGGGGAAGCCAGGTAGTAGTCTGCGAAGGAGAGCTGGAGCAGACAGCAGTCAGGGGGTCAGCAGTCAGGGGGAGAACAGGGGCAGGAGCTGGGTGAAACCCTGCCTGTCTGGCTCCAGGAGCCGTGCGTCCTACTGCTAGGTCCGCACGCCGATTACTACTGGAGCTCAGTTCTAGCCCTGGGGAGGAGTCACTCTTTCAGACGATTATGGCTTACAGCTAGTGAAAACCCCAATATTCAGCATCTTGGAAAATTACATGAGACCAATAAAAAATAAAAAATGTTGCATTTCATTTGGAAATCAAGGTCCCAGAATCTGGAGGAAGAGTGGAGAGGCACAGAATTCAAGTTGCATGAGGTCCATCCAGTGTGAAGTTTCCAAAATCGGTGAAGATTAGGGGAACCATGTTATCTGCTTGTGTTGGTCCACTGTGTTTTATCAAGTCCAAAGTCAGGGCAGTGCAGCTCTCTACTAGGAAATTCTAGAGCACTCCCCCCTTAAAGACTTACCTTATAACAAAGCCCTCCAGTGGCGTGCCATTACTGTTGTCAGGGCTTCCATCTTCACCCAGTCTTCAGCTGTTTGAATGGTCGAACTGCGGTGACACATCACTCCAGAACATGCGGGCAGAGGCCACCATGATCGTGGCAATGTATTCTGAATGGACAGCACTGACCCAATCAGATTGCAGTGGGCATGCGGCGGTGATGTCAATGGGTGCTACAGATGGGAATCGCTCCCAAACAATGCATATTTAGGAGATATTCCTTGTACCTCCAGTAGAGCTGCACGATTTGGGCTAAAATGAGAATCAATTTTTTTGCTTAGAATAAAGATCACCATTCTCAAGGCGTAACAGCTTTCACATACAACAAAAAAATGGGCTAACTTTAACGTTTATTTTTTTAAATCGTAAAGGGTAATTTAAATAAAAAAAGTGTTTAACCACTTCCCACCCACGTATGCAGACTGACGGCCGGGAAGTGGTTCCGTTATCCTTACTGGTCGTAATATGACGTCCAGCAGGATAACGTGGGGGATCGCGGCGTGTCAGTCCGACACCCGCATCTCCGATCGTGATAAAAAGGCCTCTGTCAGAGGCTTCTTAGCACATGATCAGCGGTGACCAAATCACAGCGTGAACCATGAAGTGCCGGTAAACGTCATTCCTCGGTTTGTGCTGACAGGGAGAGTTGATCGGCACAGCCCCCTCAGATGTGCAAATAAGCAACCAATCAGTACCCAGCATTCCCCCAATAAAAAAGCCTTCAAGTGCCAACCCCAGTGCCCAGCAGTAACGCCTGTCAGTAACACATCAGTGCCCATCAGCGCCACATATCAGTGCCACCTATCAGTGCCTATCAATTCTACATATCAGTGCCGCCCCATCAATGCGCATCAAAGGAGAAAACAAAATATTATGACAAAAACTAAGATTTTTTTTATTTTTTTTTTAAATGTTGGTCTTTTTTAGTTTGTTTAGCAAAAAATAAAAACCCCAGGAGGTGATCAAATACCACCAAAAGAAAGCTCTATTTGTGGGAATAGAATGATAACAAATATGTTGTTTGGGTGCAGTGTTGCATGACTGCGCAATTGTCATTCAAAATGTGACAGTGCTGAAAGCTGAAAATTGTCCTGGACAGGAAGGGGCGAAAGTGCCTGGTATTGAAGTGGTTAAAGGACCGCTGCGCAAATACAGTGTGACATAAAATATTGCAATAACCACCATTTTATTCTCTAGGGTCTCCGGTATATATATATATATATTATATAAAATGTAATGTTTGGGGGTTCTGAGTAATTTTATAGCGATAAATATTGATTTTTAACTTGTAAGCCGCAAGTGCCAGAAAAAGGTTTAGTCTTCAAGTGGTTAAACTTCCCTCATCTACAGGCAGAAGTTAAAGGAACACTAAAGGCATAATTTTTTATTTATTTTTTTAAAATAACAAACATGTTATGTTCGAGTGTCCCCGAATCCGGTCTTCTGGGGTCCCTCTGCAAAAGCTTTCCACCTTCATGCGAGCGAGCATGGTGGAAAGCTTTTGCGAGCACGCTCCCATGATACAGCGGCGGCCTAAGCCGCCGACTATCACTCGAGCCCGCCCCCCGGCATCATCCGCTGTGATTGACAGCAGAGCCAGCCAATGGCTGCGCTGCTATCAGTCCGTTAAGCCTAGCCAATCAACGGCCAGGCTGGAAACCGAAGAAGATCACAAGGACACGTGCAGGGACTTTCGAGGGGTGAGGTAAGTAAAACGGGGGTTCGGGGGGGGCGGTACAGTCGGATGTTTTTTCACCTTAATGCATAGGACGCATTAAGGTGAAAAAACATTTACATTTACAACCCCTTTAATTCCTTTGATCCAAGAAGAAATGTTACTTTGTTTATACTTATCTGCATGTTGTGATAAAACTTAGAAAGAATCTTGAAATGCCGTTTTGAAAATCGGGAAGGGAAAATAAAATCGCAATTTCAAATAACGATCAATCGTGCAGCTCTAACCTACAGGTAAGCTTTATTATATGCTTACCTGAAGGTACTGGTGATCATGCAGTGTTCATTACCGCTTTAACGTGCCTTTTATATCTTCCTTTTTTTTTTTTTTCAAATTTTCCTTTTTATTTCGTCTCTTTTCCAAGAAAACAGAAAGCAAGAAAGTGATACAGGAAACATAAGAAGAGGACTAAACACAGTCCTATACATCAACATATATATGGATATTATATTTATTCTCTCTCTGCAACTCTATTTACTGTTCATAATATCTGTATCACTACTAGTTTCAATCCATTCCTCTATGAGAGACCAAATACTTTCTACTTTTAAACTAAATTTCAGACTACCCGAGTATTCCATCTCCCCCTAAATATCCATTTATTCTTTATCTAAAGTACTAATTCCCTCCTTATCCCCGCAGCACTTCCTTCCTCATTTTATCCCCCCTTTCCCTCCCCCCTTATCCCTACCTCTAGACCCCCTTCTTCCCCCATTCCCCTCCTCCAGCCGTCTATATCCTCAGGCCGGAGAGAAGAATTAGGAGAAGAGAAGAAAAAAAAAAAAAAAGGGTAAAAATTAAAATGAATAAATAAAAATAAATAAATAAATAAATAAAAAACAAAAGAAAATTAATAAGACAATACAACCCTCCCCTCCTCCGCTGTCCTCCCACCGTGCGCGAAATGTTCTCTCTCCTATTTTCCTTCTTTCTTCCATCTACTACCCTTTATCCTATTCTCCTAATAGCTTTTTACCTTCCTCCGACTGTAAAAATAATTCCCAAGGTGCCCATATCATTTTAATTTGCTCTTTCTTATCTATTGTTTTTGGGAGGAGTTTCTCCATTATCCCCATTTTCCTTACTTTTTTCAGCCACATAGATATTGGAGGTGCCTCGGGGTCTTTCCATTTTGTTGCAATGCAACTTTTCGCCGCATTTATCAAATGACACATCATTGATCCTATACGGCAAGTTAAACGTAATTTATAATAAGTAGTAATACAACACTGTACTATTAGCATTTATGTCAAACAGCTAAGACTGGGTCAAAGTAGCCGTATATGGCTACCATGACCTCACCTATGTCACAGAAGATCTCAGAACCTGTCAGTGGTTATGACATTGACTTAGTCTTTTCTAAGAAAATACCTAACTATACTACAAACCTAGGCTTTACTTAATTGTGTCCTTCGGTAATCTGTCAGCTTAGATTAATGGATGTGCCTATACACCTGAAAATTCGGGTTTCCACCAAGAGAGTTAAGCTTCTAAGAAGAAAGAAATATATGGATACAAATATTCCTATTTAAAATAAAAAAAAAGATCAAAGTCTATGTAAAAAAGAAATATGTGGCACAGCACATCTCAGAACACATATTTTATCTTAACCGATGCACATATATTAAAGCTATATTGTGATGCACCTTTCAAATCTTCAGGTATTATGTCTACCTCTCATGCATTTCGACCAATGAAAGTACAAATGTGGAAGTTGAACTTGCAAGATATGTTGGATATGCATAACAAATATGAGCAGCCAACCATACAACACAATGTATGCAATATAATTGTTAGCTGTAAATCTTCAGCATATCTTATGCTTTTCTTGGAACTGAGAAATTAGACATATATTCTTACCCTTGCACTGCCTCAGATGCCCATGGCTTACCGTATATAATGTTTATAGCTTTTGTAGTAGAAATGTTTATTTACATACACAGCATACCTACTAACAAAACGTGTGGCCAATTTTAAAGATAATAATAAAAAAAATCTGTTAAAGGGTGTATATGGCAAAAAATTACTTTAAATTTATAACATCACCATTGTAATACAGAGAATATTTATTTTTGACAATACAATATAAACTTGATTAATCGCCTTTCATGTTGTCAGTGCCGTCTGTGCTGGCCATCTCTTTCTACAACTTCCTGGACTGCTTTGCAGCATTTCCTGTTTATTTTTCAACTCTAAGGACTATGTATCCAATGGTACCTTCCTGCCCACAAATGCGTCTCTACTGGACTTGGCTTTTTTCTGTGGGGCTGTACGCTCCCAGCAAAGAGACCTGTCTCACCAAAAATTCAATTCCCATACTAACAACCGGGATCTGGAACATCAAGGTCAGTTATGATCAGTTATGGTGAAGCTCATCCCTGTGTTTCTCTCTCTGTGTGTGAATAGAGAGGAAATATATATTGCTTCTTTCTCTCTCTTTGCAGAAAGTAAAAAATATAAAAATAACCTTCCTTTGGGATGCAGAGCAAAAATAGATTTATCATCAACACACTTCTTTAAATTGTCAAACAAAATATATATTTGAAAACAAATCCTATTTTTTGGAAATAACATGGTGTGCATGGATTTCTTCCAGTCACGGGCTGCATCACGCCCCTCCAGCCTGTGCCTTAGATTAAAAGAGGTAAAATATCTATCAATCTAAATGTAATATCCTGCCACCATTGTGTTTAGCTGGTTAGTGGGCATGGAGGAGGCGGGCAGGAAGGAGGGAGGGAGTGGGCTGTCATTTAGCAGCACTGTGTATACACCAACATGTGTGACCCTATAGTCACATGGGCTACTCAGATGTGATGGGGGGAAAATGCTCAGCATAGAAACGCACTGAAAACTGAGCATGTGCAGAGATGCCAACTGAATTGGGGACTTAGACAGAAGTTGTAGATTGATCCTGCTGATCTCTACCAGGTTTCTTGCAGAATACAGAAAACAAATCTCAGTGACTGGGTATAAACAGTATGGAATACAGCATGTATTAATGTTTTTTTTAGGGGGTTGTAAAGGTTTGTTTATTTTCTAAATAGATTCCTTTAAGCTAGCGCATTGCTGGTTCACTTACCTTTTTCTTCGATTTCCCTTCTAAATGTTTTTTTTTCTTTGTCTCAATTTCTCACTTTCGGTTTCTCCTCAATAGGCTTTCCACCATCATACGAGCAGTGGAAAGTCAGTCAGAACAGCTTACTGAGGAGGGACAGGAAGTGAGAAATTCAAAGAAAAAAAAAAAACATTTAGAAGGGAATAATCGAAGGAAAAGGTAAGTGAACCAACAATGCACTAGCTTAAAGGAACCTATTTAGAAAATAATAAACAAACCTTTACAACCCCTTTAATGCATAAGATGAATGAAGGTGAAAAAACACAAAGGTTTACAACCCCTTTAAACACGGACCAAACCTTTTCACCAACTGGGGCATAATTTAATTTGTCTCTGAGATGAGCAGTGTACAGAGTGTGTTAGATAGAGAAACTGCATGCAGGCTCTGCCGAAACAGCCTGCAGGTCTAAAAAAAGGCCCATATTGTCTCACAGGGGGCTGAATATTTAATTGTGTATTGGATGATGCAGACACAAACCCCCTTTGTTTTGTGTAACAAACAAACAAACTTCTCTATTGGGTGTTAAGACCCCAATACACTTACCTCCTACGATGCTTGCATCCATACGAACTTGGCAAAAATTTATAAGCTCCACTGGTCTAGCAGGGCCCGGAGTCGAAGTTAGAATTCCCATCCAAACATTATACTTTGTTACTAACAGGATGCCGATTTCCTTTTGGAACCAGAAAGGTATTAGGTATCTGGACGACTTTTATTCGAATGGATACATCAAGACCTTTTCTTCTATCCAATCGGAATATGACCTCCCTCACACCAACGAGTTTCAATATACTCAATTAATGCATTGTCTATATAAACTTGGCAATATTTACAAACAAGTTAATGCTTCAGCTTGGACCTATTTTTCTTCGCCAATACGACAAAATAAGGGCATTTCTTTATTTTATCAATTAATGCAACAAAAACGAGTTTTTAATAAATCTGCCTCCCATCTTCTTTGGGAAAAAGATCTTAAATGCTCTTTCACGAATGACCAATGGCGCTTGGCCTGTAAGGCCAATCAATCTGCCACTCGTTGCACCTCCTTGTGGGAGTTATCTATCAAAATCACTTTGCGTTGGTACCTTACTCCGGTAATAGTGTCTAAATTTGACCCCCAAACCCCTGCAGCTTGTTGGAGACGTTGCCCAACTTCAGTCAGAGGAGACATATTCCATATATTATGGAGTTGTCCAAAGCTCACAGTCTATTGGGCAGGAATCTTCAATATAATATCTGACCTGACTCAAACACGAGTGGCTCCTGATCCAGCATTGGCTATTTTATCATTAGGAATAGACAGGTTTTCATTTAATCTTCGTAGAACGATAACCCATCTACTCTTGGCAGCTAGATTGTCGATTACAAGAAAGTGGAAAGATCCCGATCCGCCTTCCCCTGATGACGCTATTGACCTCTTGGATTTACATAATTCCTATGAAAGGATTTTAGCGTCATCCTTGGGCTCGCTTCATAAATACTCAATCCAATGGGACCTCTGGAACGTCTGGTTCAAAAACAGGACATAATTCTGTTTACCTTATTTCCTCCGACACGTTGTTTACTATTCAGATAGGAAATATGAGAGGAGATAGCTCTCGAACACTATGATTCCCATATGGGGTGTTCGGGAAAGCTAGTTCCTTTATTTTATTTGTTTGCTAATGTATTTCTTTCTTTTTCCTTTGATATTGTGATTTGATCTCTTATTGACTTGATACTATTGAGAAAATATTCTACAGAAAATACTCTACATTTTTTCTTATGATGATTGGTAGTATTATATTGCTTAGCCAACACATATCTGTATGTTAGATAATGAGTATTACTTTGTCTCCTACTGTTACGATGCATTGTGTACTATATGCTATTGTAATGCATTATTTTGTTTGATTGAAAAATATCAATAAAAAACTATTGAAATAAAAAAAAAAAAAAAAAAAAAACAAACTTGGGTAGGAGGCCTTCAATGCACTTTTGCAGCCTGGACTATCTCTCTGCAAGCTATACAATATACACACACACACACACACACACACACACACACACACCCTTGTCTCGACCAGGTATAAGGGGAAATATCAGTGAGCCAAATGCCTGTTAAAGCATCTGGTCTTGCTTTGATAAACCATTGTGTTCAGACAACCTCAACATACCGGATTATAAAAATATTTTCAAGCAGTCAGATAGCCTGCAATAGTTCCAATGTCTAAAATTAGCGAAAGAAATTAAGCTACATGCAAAAAATAAATAGAGGATAAAAAAAAAAAAAAAAAACTCACACCCTTTGAAAAGACTCTGCTTTTTTATTAATCCCTTGTGATTACCACAGTCTTGTCCAAGTCCCACCATGCATTCCTAAGCTTTTGAAATGTGACTACCATAACTAATGCACAATTTTCTCCTAAATTTACCATAACAAAATTACAACCCTGTCAGCGCCCACTGAATAAATACCTCCCCAGCAGCCCTTCAATCCCCATCAAAACCATCATCACTGAAATCATTTCAAGATCAGAATTACCTAAACTTACAATTGAATTGCTCAAAAGCCAATTCAGATTTCATGGCTTGCTAATTTAAGTCACACAGTGCAAAACTAAAGCAAGAATGTTTGAGTCAATCATGGCAGCCATATGGGCAGCTGGGCTAACATATATTTACATACAATTGCCTTACATTATGCAAACTGTGTGATGTATAGATACATACTAGAAGCGGAGCTGTACTAACAAGGGCCAGACAACTGACAAATACTGCCAGAGTGCAAGGCTATATTTAGACTAATCAGCCTGATACATGAATTCCATTATCAATCCCAACTGTATGAACTTCAGCAGGCATTATGACTTTCTCCATACTTTGCTGGCATACACAATACATCTGTCTGCACTCATGAGAGTATCTGTTACCAAACCAATTATCTAAAAAACCTTAAAAAGTGTGAAGTCCTCAACCCCCAAGCAAAATAGGGACCTGTCAGCAAGGTATAATGGATACATGTCCCAGGCCTCGTCACAAAAAAAAAAAACACAATTTACAGTAGGATTTTTGTTTTATAGAATTTTTAGGAAATGTATACTAGTACAAGTTTAGGTTACATTTTTTAAGTTTACAAAACAAAATATTTCATCTCCTTTTACAAATAACCAATAAAATAGACAGCACAGCCTGCAAGTTTATGGTCACTCTGTGCAAGGCTGACCCTTTTCAGGAGGTCCGGTTTCTGCTAGCAGATAGATAGGGATTGGTTCCCTTTTCACAGTCTTTCAGCAATGAGAGCAATCTGAGCGCTCCTATTTTGACCATTTACAACATAGAGGGAAATGAAGAAACTTAGAAAAGGTTTACCACCTGCTGGCTACAAAGTGGAAAAAAGGAAAAATTCATATAAAATATTCCATCTTTAGCAGATTAAAAATAAAATCGTTGACAAAAATAAAGATTGTTTCTGACAATAATTAACACTCCCTTCTTTTTTATAGCCCTCAATTTTTTTTTTTTTTTTTTTTAGGGCTGGGAGAATATTTTGGATATTGGAAAAATTGAAGTAAAGTGTGCAATAGAACACAGATGGGGGTTAAGCTCAGAAATAATGAGGAATTCTAGTGCCTGCCTTTTTCTCCTTTTTTTTTTTTTTTTTTTTTTTTTTTCCTTCCTCTGTGTGTATTGGGGATATCCTGAGAATATTTCTCTCCCTTCGCCTTTTTGTATTTTTTTTTTTTTTTTTTTTGGAGGTCCTTTTTAGGCCATTTCCAAACACTGGCTGGTTATTGGTGTTTTAATGCTGGTGTAGTTGGATTTGGGGTAAATGTATTTGGGATATGTTGTGGGTATGCTCATGATTATAGAAGATTAGAGGCCAGAATTGCAAACCAGAAACCAATATAGGATATGATTGGACTCCCCGTCCACCCGTCCACCAAAGGGGGGGGGTGGGAATTTTGGGGTTGAATGGGAAGGGTAGGGGGTGGGGGGGGGAATAGGGATAAGGGTTGGTGTTGGGCTAGAGGGGAATTTTGTTTTTTGTGGGTTGGATATTGGATTGTATGATATTGTATATATTAGGTCAGCAGGGGTTTAATGGTTAAGAGGCAAATATCATTTCACTAAATGAAGTAGGATAAATGTTACAAGGGGTTTAAGTATCAAGTGGGAACAAGGATGGGTAAGAGTGAGACACGAACAAGTAAGGGAATGGGAATGAGTAAGAGAGGCAGTGTAATAAGGAAGGAATTGATCACACAGGTGAAATAAAATAAGAGGACTTGAGAGCACTTGATTTAGGGAAGATTTTTGACACTAATGTCTAGTATATCTAGACACACTAGAGGATGGGGACAACACAGTCAATAGAGGACTAATTTAAAGGAATGACACGGGGAGGGGGGGGAGGAATGGGAAGGATTCGGGGGAGGGGGTGGGGAGGGGAAAGGTTAGTGGGAGATGGGGTGAGGGGAGGAAGGGGGGGGGTGGAGGGGAAGAACAAATAAGCAACCCAAAATAGGGATTCTGTGGAGCTAAGGAATAATGTAAAAGTATTAAGATTGCAAGATCGGTGGGCCATGGCAGGGAAAAGGAGATAAGAGAGAAAGAAGTGAGAGGAGGGAAGAGGAGGGATGACAGGAACGACAGGTATATATAGAATGACATGTATGTGATATGTATGTATAATATTGTAAATATGTGGATACCGAGGCTATTGAAGAGGGATTAAAAGGCCCAGATATAAAAAGGCTGTTAGCTGTATAGGAGACGGGGGGAGGGAGACGGAGGGTGGGGAGAGGGGGGTGGACGGGGGGGGGGGGAGAGGAATTTTTTTTTTTTTTTTTTTTCTCCCTCTCTCTCCTCCCTTCTTGCTCCTCTCCTCCCTTGGTCTGTGTTTCTCTCCTTTTCTAGAGGGGAGAGGTGGGAGACCAAATAGACGAGGGGTACCCGGACCTACGGGAAGGCGCGGTTCTCCTTGTTGCTCATACATCGACCCCCATTAAAGCGTCTCTCCTCCGTGTGGAGGGAAGTCGGAGACGCTAGGTGGAGGGTATTTTTGGGTTTTTTTTTTTTTTTTTTTTTTTTTTTTTTTCTCCTCTCTCCCTTTCTCTTCCCGGGCTTGCCTCTTTTCCCCCCCTTCCTCGTTCACTTCCTCTCACGCATTCTTTCTGGCCGGGGGGTGGAGACCCCCATCATCTTATTGTATCGACCCCCGATCCCTTTCCCCTCCCAAGAAGAGCTGTGGGGGATAATCTAGTCAAAATTCCAAAATGTCAAAAATTACGGTAATGACCTATAATGTGAAAGGGCTAAATAAACCGGAGAAACGATCAAAATTAATGGCAGAACTATGGAGAGCAAAGGCACAAATAGTATTTCTTCAAGAGACTCATTTTAAAAAAAATAAAATTCCAAAGCTAGAAAATCACAGATTCCCAAAGGTGTATCACAGTTCCTCATCGTCAACAAAGACAAAGGGAGTGTCAATTATGCTCTCAAAAACGATATTATGGAAAGAGTTAAGCATAATAAAGGAAGAGGAAGGACGCCTCCTTATTGTGAAAGGATACATAAATGAGCAGAAGGTGACCCTGGTAAATGTGTACTTGCCCAATGACGGTCAGATAGCAGCATTGGAGAAGTACACAAACAGGGTACAACAGATTATGGAAGGTATTGTAATAATGGCAGGAGACTTAAATATTGCTCTAGATCCTATTTTAGACACATCAAGGGGAACCTCACATCTAGCATATAGCAAACTAAGCAAAGCAAATAGGCTCCTACAAGAAACACAGGTAGTAGACTGTTGGAGGTCCACCCACCCACATGAGAGAGACTACACTTTTTTTTCAGCGAAATATAGAACCTATTCCAGAATAGATTATATATTTGTATCACAAAATTATTTACAGGGAATAGATGAAGTTACTATTGGGTCTTTTTCAATATCTGACCACGCACCTATAAAGTGTACATTGAAATGGGGGGAAGAGGTAGCACGTGAATGGCACTGGAAAATCAATGAGTCCCTTATAAGGGACCCAGAGTATGAGGAAAAGATAAAACAGGAAATGGAGACCTTCTTTGACAATAACGAGGATGGAGAAGTGACCCCAATGTGCATTTGGGAAACACATAAGTGTTATATCAGAGGATTATTGATATCTCTGGGAACACATAGGAAACGAAAGATAGGAGCACAGATGGATGCTCTGATGGGAGAAATCCGTAGACTAGAAAAAGTACACAAAAGATCTTTGGCAATAAAGGTAGAAGAAGAGCTGAGGAAGACACGAGAGGAATTGAACCTAATATTAACGGATAAAGCGAAAGCATCATTAAGAAGGTGTAAACAAGCGTTTTATGAATTTGGCAACAAACCAAGTAAGATGCTAGCGAGAGCTTTAGGTGAAGTAAGAGCCCAAAACCATATAGAGGGTATTAAAACAACGGGGGACAAAATAACGAAATCCCCACAAGAAATTGCTAAAATATTTAGAAACTATTATGTGAGTTTGTACCAAATAGAAGGGGAGCAGAGGATGGCGAAAATGGGGGAGAGGGAGGAAAAAATAAAAGAATACATAGAGAAGTCAGGAATGCCGAAGCTATCAGAAGATATAGGGAGAAGTCTAGAAGGCCCGATAACAGCAGAAGAGGTTAGAAATACGCTTAAGCAGTTAAAACCGGGTAAAGCACCCGGCCCAGACGGATTTACCCTTCTTTATTATAAGACTTTCGCAGAAAAGTTGCTGCCGAGATTCTTAGATGCTTTCAACTCGATAAGAGAAGGACAGAAGATGCCAGAAGAAACTCTTATGGCACACATAGCGGTTATACAGAAAGAGGGGAAAGACCCAGCGCAATGTGCAAATTATCGCCCAATATCTTTACTGAACGTTGATCTGAAGATCTTTGCAAAAATTTTAGCAAATAGAATATTACCATACACGCCTAGCCTGATACATCAGGACCAAGTAGGCTTCACGCCAGGAAGAGAAGGTAGGGAAAATACGCAACGTGTGATAAATGCGATCCACCTCTCGCAGTCACATAAAAAGCCCTTAGTATTAGTATCTACGGATGCTGAAAAAGCATTAGATAGGGTTGATTGGAAATTTTTAAAATCTATTATCCAACATATAGGACTGCGGGAGGGAATGCAAAGATGGATTATGAGCCTATACTCCAGACCAAAAGCGAAAATAAAGATAAATGGCATTATGTCAGAACCCTTCGATATAGGTAATGGGACACGACAAGGGTGTCCTTTATCGCCTTTGATCTTTGTTTTAACATTAGAACCTTTTTTAAGAACAATAAGGCTAAGCACAGATATTAGAGGAATAAAAGTAAAGGGGGGAGAGCAGAAGCTTGCGGCATTTGCCGATGATTTAATGTTTTTTGTGACAGAACCAGTACTATCTCTGCCCCCACTGCTTGCGGAGATAGATAAGTATGGAAAAATCTCAAACTTTAGAGTAAACTATGACAAATCAGAGGCAATGGGGGTAGAGATAAATAATACACAACAACAACATTTAGCGAACTGCTTCCCATTTAGGTGGACGAACTCACATGTAGGATACCTGGGGACTAAAATACCGAAGAAACTAAGCAGAATATTAGAGTTAAATTTAGCCCCGTTGGTAAGACAATTGAAAAAAGACTTACAGAAATGGGACAAGGAGGTGTTTACTTGGTTCGGGAGGATTAACATTCTAAAGATGAATGCAATGCCGAGGTTATTGTACGTACTACAGACACTCCCAACAAGGATACCGCAGGGATTCCTTAAAGGAATCAAAGCGAAGTTTGCAGGATTTATATGGGCGGGGAAACCGGCAAGAGTGAGAAGAGATATCTTAACACTGCCAAAGGAAAAGGGGGGAGTAGGATTCCCGGATCCGCTAGCCTATTACGAGGCAGTTCATCTGTCGAGAGTACTTGACTGGTGCGTTGCGCCAAAGATCAAACCTTGGATCCTCTTAGAACAAGAAATGACGGATATCCCACTGGAGGGGCTATTATGGCTCTCCAAATCGGTCATACCACAGACAGTCAAGAGACACCCAACGATAGGGACGACAATAAGTACTGTTAAAAAAATACTCAAAAACCTAGAGGATGAAACGGAAGTCAACCCGATGACACCAATTCTAGGGAACCCACTGTTTACTCCTGGCCTGAACGATCCAGGATTTGGGAATTTAAAAAATAGAGGTCAAACCAGATTGATACACTTTCAGAGAGAGAATCGGGTAATGTCTAATGAAGAAATAGAAAGGGAACTGGCCGAATACCTAGACCCGTATAGGAGAAGACAGTTAGGGGGATTTCTCAGAACTATTCGAGGACAAATCAGGGTGAGAGAAATATTGACAGAATTTGAGAAAATGTGTCTTAAGAGAGAACCAGTAAGACATTCACTATCCCTGTTCTATTCAATGGTAAACGAAATAAAAGCACCACGAGTAATAGGCTTTATTCAGAGTTGGGAAAGAGACCTAGAGGTAACATTCACGGAAACTCAGAAGAAAAAAATCTTTCAATTTAATCATAAAGCATCAATAGCATCTAAATTCCAAGAAGGAGGATATAAAATTCTGAGCAGGTGGTACAGAACACCGGAGGTCTTAAATCGGATCTTTCCCCAAGTATCAAATATTTGCTGGCGATGTCAGAAAGAAGAGGGAACTCTGCTACACATTTTTTGGAACTGTGAAGGAGTCAAAGACTTTTGGAAAATGGTATCTGAAGTGATAGAAGAAATAACTGAGATAGTGTTGGGGGATGAACCGGCGACATATCTGCTATTAGATTTACCCATGTCAATAGAAAAATTTAAGAGATCCCTAGTGAGACATTTAGTGGTCACAGCCAGATCATGTATCCCGGTTCTTTGGAAGAGCGCATGTTCCCCAAGCAAATCACAATGGATAGCCAAAATTACTGAAATGCAAAGCATGGAAACCCTCACAGCTTCTTTGAGGGAGGGGGAGGAGAGGGTGGAAGAGATATGGGCACCATATGTCAGATATAGGACACGGGAGGAGGGGGAGGGGTAGGGGCGAGGAGGAGAGTACATTGGGAGAGGGAGGGAGAGATTTAAGGTTTTTTTTTTTTTTTTTTTTTTTTGTTTTTTTTTTTTGTTTTTTTTTTTTTTTTTTGGGCCGAGTAATAGACTTGGGGGAAGGGGGGGGAGGGGGAGAAGATGGGGTATTAGTGCCTTAAACGGGGGAAGAACACGTCAAAGATGGTAGAAAAGGGAGGAAAAGAGGAAAAGGAGAAAAAGTACTTGGGTAGAAGAGACGTAGAGGAAGAGCGGCAGATAAAAATAGAGGAAATCTAAATAGGAGATAAGATAAACATAAGAATGTAGAGTATGAAGCTGTTTATATTGTTTGATGTGATATGAACCTGTGTTTTAAGGCAATGTGATATGTTGAAAAATGGAAAATAAAGAATTTGAAAAAAAAAAAAATAAATAAAGATTGTTACATCAACATTTCATATTACTGATAGGGGTCTGTTGTACCATGTACCCGTGTTAAAAAGAATCCTGTTTTCTTTTTATTGCTTCATTTGTGTGAAATACCCAGTGTTCCTGTCAGTCACCCTGCTTTCCTGTTCCAAACTGACCAAGCTAGGCATAAAGTTGCATCCATCCGAGCGTAGTCAGTTTTTTGTGCATTTTCTATGCAGATCAGTGCACTGCTGTCTCTCTACCTCCACTTATTCAAGCTCCTCACGCAGCGGAAGAGATGAGATAAAAAAAAAAGGAGGCGTGTGTATGAAAAATTATATATATATATATATATATATATATATATATATATATATATATATATCACACATACATATATATATACACACACACACACACACACACACACACATATATATATATATACACACACACACACACACACACATATATACACACACACACACACACACACACACACACACACACACACACACACATATATATATATATATATATACACACATACATACATACACACACACACACACACACACACACACACACACACACAATGCCTTGAGGAAGTATTCATACCCCTTTAAAAAATGTCCACATTTAGCATGTTACGACCAAAAACGTAAATGTATTTTATTGCGATTTTATGTGATAGACCAACACAAAGTGCCACATAATTTTGAAGTTAGAAAAAAAAAAAAAAATGATAAATGGTTATCCATTTTTTTTTTTTAAATAGATATGTAAAAAAAGAGTGGAATACATTTGTATTCAGTCCCCCTGAGTCAATGCTTTGTAGAACCACCTTTCTCTGCAATTACAGCTCCAAGTATTTTTGGGGAGGTCTCTACCAGTTTTGCACAGCTAGAGAGTGAAAGTTTTGCCCATTCTTCTTTGAAAAATGGCTCAATCTCTGTCAGATTGGATGGGGAGCGTCTGTGAGCAGTAATTTTCAAAGTCTGGCCACCATAAGTCAAAATAAAGTACAACATGTAACAAAGTAATAGCTGCATGGCCTATGACCTTACTAATCCCTGAAGCATGATATAGAATGATACAAATATAAATGCAAAGAAGCTGTTGAAAGTGTCAAATGTTGGTACACAATGTTTGCTAGCTCAACGCGTTTCGCGGCTAAATGCCGCTCATCCGGAGCAAGCAAGTGGTGCATCTGCAATTGGAAAATGAACTAGATAAATAAAATGTCTTGGTGGATGGACTAATGGTGGATTCTGTATTTTTATTATGTTAACTGGTAATAACATGGTTAAAATTGGGTATCACTGTTTTAGGAACCAATGTCACACGTAACGTATACATATGTTAAATCTGGTGTATAATTTTGTTATTTACGGATTAATAAATATTTCAAGCCCCACTACTGTATTTAAATCAACCACATGCTTCGCTCAAAGTCCCACTTTGTGTTCTCATTTTTAAACCAAAATATTGTTGGGGATGGAGACACGTGACCTCATCAGGCCACGGCCTCATTTAAAGTCCCAATGTTTCTTCCCCTGTCCCCTTCTCCCCAAATTTACATAGCACCAGTGTTCACAGCCAAATACAATGAGTTTGGTAAGGAAGGCATTAGAATATAAGTAGACAACAGGTACTGCTCACAGATCTCAATATCTTCCTACCACAGCTATGAGGCTGTTGGCAGTGGTCTACCATTCTTGGTAAAGGAAAAAAAAAACCATTGCCCTAATTTTTTATTAGTGTTCATGCTGCTTTCTCCCCCTAACTACAAACATAATTTCTTAAGTAAGCATTTGGCCCCATCTCTCCCAACAGTGAGAGATAGAAGGCAATATGGTCAAACTTCAAAAAAGTATTTAATAAAATATTTTAAATATGTTGCGTTTACAGAACTTGTTTGGCATGCTATCTCTATATAGAGTATGCACATCTCAGCAGAGGTCTGAATAGTTCTGTTCCTTGTCACCGGCCATCTGAACCCATTTATAATGCCATGCATTAATGTAAGTGAAAGTAACTTTAATGGTGAATCAAAGCCAGACTCTGCTCAGTGTACGTCTCCACTTACTACATGTTCTTTGATCAGTATGTTCATTAATAGCCGTGCAATTTTTAATATATCCCCCCGTGAGCATTACATTTTAGCTTTTTCTGCAGACAAGGTTTCTCAAGAAAAACCCTTACTGTACAAGGCAAAGTGACCAAATATTCCAGACAACCCCTACAGCTGGTAATAAAAATAAATAAAAAATCTAGTCCTTGAAAATATCAAAGTTTAATTTAAAATGCAATGACAAAACACTGGAAAGAAAGACCTTTCAAGGTCCACTAACATCTGCTAGTCTCATGAGGAATAAGACTGCACCGGTCCAGGGGTTCACAATTTAAGGATGGTTCATTGTCTCTCATTAAAGTTAGAAGACATCAACCCATTCACATTTAGAAATTATATACAAAATAAGCTGAAAAAGCAACTCTGCACACAGAATACTTTTCAAAAGGGTTAGTTAACTTTCTGTATAAAACTGCTAACACACTCAATGTGCCCCCATTAGTTGTAAACGCAATGCATAATTTAAGCTGCATACCTGTAGGACATGTTGGCCGCCCAGAAGCCAGTAAAAAAAAAAAAAAAAAAAAAAAAATGGCACTGTATCAGAGTTTTTTCAAGTAGTCCAGTTTACTGTAAATACTTGAGTATAAGCCGAGTTTTTCAGCACCATTTTTGGTGTTGAAAGTGCCCCGCTTGGCTTATACTCGAGTCACCTTTTTGCACCTGATCTCCCGGACTTTGGGGACCCGGTACCGGCCGGCCATAGGCCCACTCTTCCTCTACAAGTGTGCAAAGTTTGTTGTCCAGGGGACCTACGGCCGGGGAGCACCGATTTTTAAAACGCTGGGCACCCCTTCCATAGACTCATGTTAAACGTCAGTCTAGTCATGGACACAGTGAGGCATGCACACGGACACAGTGAGGCATGCACACGGACACAGTGAGGCATGCACACGGACACAGTGAGGCATGCACACGGACACAGTGAGGCATGCACACGGACACAGTGAGGCATGCACACGGACACAGTGAGGCATGCACACGGACACAGTGAGGCATGCACACGGACACAGTGAGGCATGCACACGGACACAGTGAGGCCCATGGTAACTCTGGAGGAGCTGCAGAGATCAACTCAGGTGGGAGAATCTGTCCACAGCACAACTATTAGTCGTACACTCCAAAAATCTGCCCTTCATGGAAGAGTGGCAAGAAGAATGCCATTGTTAAAAGAAAGCCATAAGAAGTCCTGTTTGGGAAAAGCCATGTGGGGGACACAGCAAACATCAAATATTAACTTTTTAGCCAAAAAGAAAAACGTTATGTGTGGTGGAAAACTAACACTGCATATCGCCCAGAATACACCATCCCCACCGTAAAACATTGTAGTTGCAGTATCATGTTGTGGGGATGCTTTCCTTAAGCAAGGACAGGGAAGCTGGTCAGAGTTGATGGGAAGATGAATGGAGCCAAATACAGGCGGTTCCCTAGTTACAAATATCCGACTTACAAACGGAGGGAGACAACAAGAAGTGAGAGGAAATCTATTCTAGGAAGGGAAATTCACTCCTGTAAGATTTATTATGGGAAAACCTCCACTGATGCTTTATCACCAATCCTTGTTTCCACAACAACCCCAAATGTTCAAAATCCAATTGTCATTGGGACAGAAAGTGAGGTGAAATCTTCTGAACAGGGACACAGACAGCAAAACAAACATTACAGGGGTGATAACCCTTGCCTATGCCATCCAAAAAAGCTTAAAAATATTTTTTAGGGCTGGAGCTCCACTTAAAAATGTACCTGTTCCGACTTAAACAGATTCAACTTAAGAGCAAACCTACAGAACCTCCCTCATTTGTAACCCGGGGACTGCCTGTACAGGGCAGTCTTAGAAAAAAAAGCCTATTGAGAGTCTGCGAAAGACTTGACTGGGGTGGAGGTTCACCTTCCAGCAGGCCAACGACCCTAAACATACAGCCAGAGCAACAATAGAATGGTTTAGATCAAAGCATATTCATGTGTTATAATGGCCCAGTTATAGTCCAGACCTAAATCCAATTGAGAATCTGTGGCAAGACTTGAAAATTGCTGTTCACAGACACTCTCCATCCAATCTGACAGAGCTTGAGCTAATTCGCAAAGAAGGGGCAAAAATGTCACTCTCTAGATGTGCAAAGCAAATTTATTAAATGCTTTCTTCAGCTCTGTGTATACAATGGAGCATGGGGGAGCTCATGTCCAAAATGGGGGTGGGAGTGACACAGCCCCAAATCCACAATGGCTCAAAAGTGATATGGTCCAGAAATATTTAGACAGAATAAAGGTGGATAAAGCACCTGGACCAGATGGCATCCACCCACGGATCCTAGGTGAGTTGAGCTCTGTCATTTCAAAGCCACTGTATCTAATATTTAGGGACTCATTAATGACAGGAATAGTACCACTGGATTGGCGTAGAGCCAATGTGGTGCCTATATTTAAAAAGGGAACAAAGTCTTTACCAAGTAACTATAGACCTGTTAGTCTAACTTCTATAGTTGGGAAGATACTGGAACGTTTAATAAAAGACCACATGGATGAGTTCTTGCAGGAAAAAAACTATTTAAGCAGCAGACAACATGGATTCATGAAAGACAGAAGTTGTCAGACAAACCTGATTTCCTTTTATGAAGAGGTAAGTAAAACCCTGGACAGAGGCGTGGCTGTGGACGTGATATATTTGGATTTTGCAAAAGCGTTCGATACAGTTCCGCACACACGGCTCATGTGTAAGGTAAGGTCTACAGGATTGGATATATCAGTTTGTAAATGGATAGAAAATTGGCTGAAAGCCAGAATTCAGAGAGTCGTGGTTAATGATTCTTACTCTGAATGGTCCAATGTTATCAGTGGTGTACCCCAAGGTTCAGTGCTGGGACCCTTACTTTTCAATATATTTATAAATGATATTGGGTCTGGGATCAAAAGTAACATTTCTGTCTTTGCAGATGACACCAAGCTATGCAGTGGAATAACGTCCTTGCAGGATGTCTCCAATTTACAAGCTGACCTCAATGCTCTGTCCAATTGGGCGACTGAGTGGCAGATGAGGTTTAATGTTGATAAATGTAAAGTTATGCACTTGGGGGCTAAGAACATGCATGCATCATACATACTAGGGGGAGTACAACTGGGGGGATCTGTAGTGGAGAAGGATCTGGGGGTTTAGTTGATCATAAGCTCAATAATGGCATGCAATGCCAAGCTGCGGTTTCCAAAGCGAGCAAAGTCCTTTCTTGTATTAAGAGAGGTATGGACTCCAGAGACAGAGATATAATTTTGCCCCTGTACAAATCATTAGTAAGACCTCATCTGGAATATGCAGTTCAGTTTTGGGCACCAGTTCTCAAAAAGGATATCGGAGAACTGGAGAAAGTGCAGAGAAGAGCAACCAAACTGATAAGAGGCATGGAGGAGCTCAGCTATGAGGAAAGATTAGAAGAACTAAATCTATTCACTCTTGAGAAGAGGAGAATTAGAGGGGATATGATCAACATGTACAAATATATAAGAGGTCCATACAGTGTACTTGGTGTTGAGTTATTCACTTTACGGTCAACACCGAGGACAAGGGGGCACTCTTTACGTCTAGAGGAAAAGAGATTTCACCTCCAAATACGGAAAGGTTTTTTCACAGTAAGAGCTGTGAAAATGTGGAACAGACTCCCTCCAGAGGTGGTTCTGGCCAGCTCAGTAGATTGCTTTAAGAAAGGCCTGGATTCTTTCCTAAATGTACATAAAATAACTGAGTACTAAGATTTGTAGGTAAAGTTGATCCAGGGTAAATCCGATTGCCTCTCGGGGGATCAGGAAGGAATTTTTTCCCCTGCTGTAGCAAATTGGATCATGCTCTGCTGGGGTTTTTTGCCTTCCTCTGGATCAACTGTGGGTATGGAGTTGGGTGTATGGGATTGTATTGTGTTTTTTATTTTGTTTGTTTATTTTTTTGAGGTTGAACTGGATGGACTTGTGTCTTTTTTCGACCTGACTAACTATGTATGTAACTATGTAACTATGTAACTATGTAAAGCTGGTAGAGACATCCCCAAAAAAAACTTGCAGCTGTAATTGCAACAAAAGGTGATTCTACAAATCACATAAAAATACATGTTTTTGGTTGTAACATGAGAAAATGTCAAGGGGTTTGAAAACTTTTTCAAGATTATGCATGCGATTATTGCTAGCAGCTCTTATAACCACTAGTAATAATCACTGTGCTCTCACAGGGAGGATAAAAGGAAAGAGAAAGGCGCCTCTAAGTGCAGTGGTTAAAAAATGTATTACAGGCACAATGGGATTAAAAACACTTACAGAATAGTAAGAGGTCAAAGGCATATAATGATTTGTCCTCATGCAGATTGCTGTAATCCTCGTCCAGATTTCTGTAATCCTTGTCCGTCTGGGGGAGATAGAGAGCCGTCCTGCGGCTGTCAAAGTCCCTGATGACGAGGATTGCAGAGGAGGTGAAGATGCGATGAGGTGGCCGAGTTCTGGAGCTGGAACGCACCGGACGATGTGACATCAGGTGAAGGTGGTCGGCGGTAATGCGTTTCGGAGCATGCATAGCTCCTTCGTCAGACCTCTTACTATCTTGTAAGTGTTTTTAATCCCATTGTGCCTGTAATAAATCTTTTAAGCACTGCACTTAGAGGCGCCTTTCTCTTTTTATGACCCTCCAGACCCACTTCTTTACAAAAAGTGCTGCCTTCAGCGCCATCTCTCCACTGCTACCAAGGACTGGATACCCAGCCTCACCAGAGCACCCTAATCTCCCTCTCCTTTCTCCCGGGGGGGGGGGGGGGGGTCCCACTGGGAGAAAACGGCTCAGTGGGAGGTACTCCCATGTCAACATGAAATGACTGCTCACTATACCAGCCCACACTGCCAGTATCATGTGATCCATGTGATCAATCACAGCAGATCACATGACAATTGTAAAGAATGGATATCCTCCTTTCATGCCATCCATTGTATTTGTTTTACTAGCCGTTATGGGCCCTGTCCTTACCATGTGACCAATCGCAGCCCATTTGTACCATGTGATTAGCTTTGGCATATCACTTCCCCAGAGTAGTACAGTGTTAATATGGTAACACTGTATTGCTCTGGTAACAAGGTGTTAAAAAATAAATAAATGTAAAAGACAAATATGTAATAAAATATATATTTAACATACTGTCACTAATGTCCCTGATCACTGCCACACCAGTTATATGATAACACTGTACTGCTCTGTTGTCAGTATGTAAAAAAAAAAAATAAAAAAAAAAAAATTCCCCAATGTCTTCATTGTAAAACTGATCGAGAAATTACAACTTCAAAAAACTCGCCGTGCCTCTTACTAAATACTTTGGACTGTTTATTTTCCAAACATGGGTCATCTGGGGGGTATTTGTACTGTTCTGACATTTCAGCAAAGAATAAAAAACAACAGTAGTGATTAAACACCACCAAAACAAATGTATATATTGGTGTGAAAAAAAAGCGATAAAGATTTCCTATGAGTACAGTGTTGCATGACTGTGCAATTGTCAAAGTGTGACAGTGATGAAAGCTTAAAATTGGCTTGGGCAGGAAAGGGGTTAAAGCAGTTAAAAGTACCATCTCTACATGTTGACTGGGAATGAATGTGAAATTTTGAAATGCAATATTTCAATATTTCATACGTACCTGCATACATTTTTTAGCCTTAAACACAAAGACAAACGAACACAAAAAACACTACATGCTCCTTGTAATGGCTTATGCACCCAAAAGGTGAAAAAGCAACATTTGTATCTGTTCAGTGCTTAATTTTTTGGATCTGAATGCAGCTTTGACATTTTGTATGGGCTCATGCACACAGCTATGTAAATATTAGTAAACCTATGCTGCGTTCAGATCAGTAAAAATAAATAAATCTGTGACGGAGGTCCTCTGTAAGGACCATATTTTACGCTGCATGCATGTAAATGTTCGCGATAACATTTATATTAGTACAGCATACAGCACATAGGTACGCTATTGAAGACTCCTGCGCCCCAGCAACAGGACGATAGGCTTTCAGTAGTCTGTGTCCTAGCAACAAAAGGCAATTTACACTGTATGCATGTAAACGGCTAACGTTACACAAAAAGAATACTATTACTATAAAAGTTTTTTTTTTTTTTTTTAACGCACAATCACGCTGTCAGTTTCTAACATCAAGATCCTAGATACTAGTTTCTGCATTTTCCCAAGGATGTGTGCTTGTACCCTTAGACCCCTTTCACACTGGGTCGTTTTGCAGGTGCTATTGCACTAAAAATAGCGCCTGCAAACCGACCTGAAACAGCCGCTGCTCTCTCCAGTGTGAAAGCCCCAAGGGCTTTCACACTGAAGCGGTGCATTAGCAGGACGGTAAAAAAAAAGTCCTGCTAGCCGCATCTTTGGAGCGGTGAAGGAGCGGTGTATATCCCGCTCCTCCACAGCTCCTGCTCATTAAAATCAATGGGGCACCGCGGCTATACCGCTGGCAAAGCACCTCTGCAGAGGTGCTTTGTGGTGGTTTTTAACCCTTTCTCGGCCGCTAGTGGAGAGTAAAACCGCCCTGCTAGCGACCGAATAGCGCAGCGAAATTAGCGGTAAAGCTTCGCCAAAATTAGCGGTGCTTTACCGCCGCCCCCACCCCAGTGTGAAAGGGGCCTTATGCTCAGATCTAGTTGCACAAAAGGTGTAATGTGCCCTTTAGCATTTATTATGAAAAAAATTACCGTAATAATAATTATAATAGAAAGTAGGAGACACCTGCAGGAGCAGTCCAAGGCAGAATAGCTCTCACTTTGTTTTAAAAAAATACAGTGCTGGCATGGAAGTGGACTGCAGAGGAGTGTCAGAGGAAAAAAGTAATTATGATGCAATGATGGTCTTTTTCCTGACTTTTTGGGGAATCTGTTTTTATTCCAGCCCCACATGTACAGTTCATAAACACCTACAATGCACAAAGGACTACAGTCATGATCTGTCCAGTTTCTCTCTCCTGCTAGCAAAATTCTATAGCACATCACAGTGCCAAGTATTTGGTCTACTTCTTTATTTTCTTAGTGTAATAGCAAAAAGAAAAAGTATATAAGTATATAAGTATATATATATATATATATATATATATATATATATATATATATATATATATATATATATATATATATATATATATATATATATATATATATATATATATATATATATATATATATATATAAATAATTAAAAAAAAAATTTGATAATGCAGCACAGAGATGTGAATGAACCCCAAAGCTGCATTATCAAATGTGCTTTACGATAAGTGCAGATGCATTGTGTTAGGATGTCAAAATGTATGTCTAGCATGTACACGTTTTACCCCAATGCATTGGTGTGAAAGTCCTTAATGTTATGTCATAATAGCGAGTCTTGTATGTTTCCTTATTACACACATTTAGGATGATACGGAGCAAGCAAAGGAATTGGAGCCCTTTTCCAAAGGATTCCACCTCTGCCTATGCCCTTGTAGAAGATCACGAATTACCAGTCCCAGTAGCCATCAAGCAAGGCCTTCACTAAAGCAGATTTCTCAACATTACTAAACAGCCCTCACTGGTAACTTTCTCCATCCCACCACTGGTCCCAGCAGATAGAACATCCTGACAGCCAGCATGAAAAGATACTCTGATGGGGACACTGGCTGTCAGAAGCCACCAGCTGGCCTGCCAGGGCTCTGCAGTCACAAGGGCCAGCTGACAGCCTGGGCGTTGCTGACCATGCTGAGCCTTGTGCCGCCCAGCTGCTGTGTGGTCATGTCCATCTGGAGATCTCCAGCAAGACAAATATCTCTGCCTGTCAGATCTCTTCAGCGCCCTTGTTATGCAAATTCAATTACTCAAGTGTGCCTTATTAATGCTGGCTAACTGTTCCGAGAGCCATCTCATACTGACAGTCAGTTCACATTTTAACTCGCCAGAAGAACCTCATTTATTCTTGCTTAACAATTCACGTGTAAAACTAAAGGGGAGCAGACAGAGTACATTGTGCTGTAACCTCTAAGCACACAGATACGGCTACTAACAAGAAAGAATAATAAGGAAATAAAGCCGATAATTAGCTGGTGTATGCCTCTGGGTTCTGCTCTCACATAATAAGTCGACACACATACTCTAATATGCACACACTGTATGTATATATTTAATGCATCTGGTTAAGCAATGAAAACAAATATTTAAGGCTGCTATTTTTTTTTATACCTAAAAGATAAAACAAGAGGTGCCATACAGCCAATGGTACATTATCTCTATAGAGAGCACATATTGATTACACCACCCATGGCTTTACATTGATCCCTGAAAATGGTAATGTGACATTGTAAAGCCCTACTCAGACCTCCAGACTGGGGAGGAACCCAGCTGAATAAAATTTGGAAGCACTAAAAAAAAAAGGCATTTACTCCGATGTTTGGCTGGCAGAACGATCTTGGATTTGTTACCGTATAGATATATAAAAGGAAAAACACCATAAGATGTCAGAGTGTGCACAACAACTAATAGATTCCCAGAAAAATGCATGAACAGGAGGCACAAGACATGAGGGAATATGCAACATTGCTGCCAAAATCCAGAAATACCGGAAGGTCTTTTTGCCAGTCAATAGATGCCCAACACGAGACACCGAAATCATTTCTCAATGAAGGGACCACCAGGACAGAAGACAACAGCAACAAGACCTTCAACTACAGTAAATTACATCTAAAATAAACATCCTGTAGTAAATATGTTTGTTATTATCATTCTGCTTTTCAAGCTATTACCAATGGAATAGAGCTGTATATGATATGCCTTACGAATTGAAAAATATTTAGCAAAAAGCAGAGCATGTTGGGTTTTTTTTTTTTTTAACGTGGGGTTACCCCAAGTGGTGTCTGATGTACTAAACATTTTAATGTGGTTGTACAACTGTTTGGCTACTGAATTAAAACGTAGCATACTCATACTCTTAAAAATGTAATTAAACTATTTTTTAGTACAATGCTTGTCAACCAAAACGTGAAAATGCTTACTAATGGGAGAATTAAAGGATGAATTTATCTATGTGGTTCTGCATCTTCATTGTTCAATTACAACCTCATTGTTACTTTTAGAACTTGATCCGTTCTAAATGCACAGTGTCGCATGTCATATGAAAGAACATTGTTTTCAAAAGAAGTGCGTTCACATCAATGCGGTGCGATTCTGATGCGGCAAAAAAAGAAAGAAAAGGGAGTCACGTGCGAGTTTGAGCCGGAGCTGTGCAAATTCAGCTCCAAAGATTTCAACAGCCACTGGATTGAAAAGTGCAGTCCTGTGTTCACATCAAAGCAAATCCAGCTCGTACTCCTTCCCTCCTCTCAATAGCGGGTTATTAAAGGAGTGGGGCCACCACATCCTTAAAGTGGATGTAAACCAGATTCATGAAATTTGAGCTGGGCACATATATCTGCAGTATTTTGTTATCTCTTTTCAATGGGCCAAGTTTTATAGCTCTCTTCCGAACGGTTCCTCTGTTATCAGCCTGAGAACTGAAATATTTTTTCACTTTTTAGACAAAGGCAGCCTGAATCTTTTGTCAAAGGAGGTTGCTAAAATAGATTAGCAGAGAGCAGCTCCTATTACAAAACAGCTCTGTGAGTGTCTGCCTATGAGGAGAGGGGGTGTGTACCTTTCCTCCAATCAGCAATGTTAGCTATCTTGGCTGTATGCCCAGACATCACACTCTGTTAACCAGGAAGAGAATATCTCCTAATAGAAACTCAACTTTCTAAACGGTATATAAATGTGAAGAAAGCAGATATACATACAAAACCTATGTAGGGAGATTTGGTTAATCTCTGTGTCATCTGAGGCTGTTCACTTCACTGGGTGTATGGGGGGGGGGGGGGGTTACATCCACTTTAACAAATGAGGACTCATCAGCTGTCGATGAGTTTCCCGCCGACAGCTGAAATGTAAACAAAAGAATGGCAGCAATAAAAAAATATATATATAATATCTCTCTCTCTCTATATATATATATAATATCTCTCTCTCTCTATATATATATATATATATATATATATATATATATATATATATATATATATATATATATATATATATATATCCATCTATTATATAATATATATATATATATCTCATAAAAGCATGCAGCCTGGTAGGTCAGGAAATGGGGGGTGTGCCCTCCCCCCCCGAACCACACCAGGCCATGTGCCTTCAACATGGTGGGATCACCCATGTGAAAAGGTGCCCAAACCAAAATTCTGTGGCCCACCTTCACTCTACCCAGATGCATACTTGCCTGTATCCCATGGGTGACCAACTGCATTACATTCTTCCCCAAATCTGTGCCTTGTGTGTGCTTGCACAGTACCTCCCAACACCCTTATGTAGGGCTTTGTCCCATGGCCAGAGACATTCCTACAAAGTCAATGCAGAACTACTGCACAGGCAGCACACAGACATTTTTTGAAAATGCAAGTATAAATCTGGGAGTGAGGTGCGGCAAATGCATACATTTTCTCGATTTACTGCCAAACTAAATTTGCTGCATTAACTATGCTTGTCAGGAGAAAACTCTGCTGACCTACTACTAAAAAATTCCAGTAACCTGTAATGTTGACCCACAGGCTCCAATTCTTTCTGAATAACTGATCTGGACCAAGTACGCAAATCAAAAATGTCAGAAGGTACCCATGGGCTCTTTCAAGTTGATGACTCAAAGCTCTGAGGCAAGAGGGCCAGAATGGAAGCCAGGAAACTAGCATTTTTTTTAAGACGTCAGAACAGCAGCCTACTGTTTCTCTAAATATAAGGAGCAAGAGCCCCCCTATGAATCAAGAACGAACAATACACCTGTACAGCTTATCTTCAGATAAGAGAAAAATCCATGTATATTTCATACGCCGACACATTCCGGAGGCTTGAGAAGTCACATCCCTGGCATTTCATAGGTTAAAACATTTCTAGCAATTTGTGAGAAGAGATATCCACATCTGTACTGGTGTGGGAGGATCCCCTTCTCAGTGTGAGCACGGCAGGGTTAGGCCACTGATTTCCAACATCAAATCTAATTGACACTCCTGGGAGCTTGTCATCCATGAACATCACACTTCTCAGATAAATGGAGGACGCGATGTAAGATTATACACAACTGCTATGTTTGGCTATGGATGAACTGCTGGGATGACCTGATTCAAAGGCAATCATTATAAATTCACGGACACAGTAGGATTGTTATCATCGAGGAATCATATATAATGTAATCTTTAATACCTCCAGGTAATACTCCACCTAATGATGTGCACAAGAGTTTCATTAACTTCACAAGCAAACTGGCAAATAAAGTAGATGTAAAATACAACTGAATTTTAGTTTGCTAAATCATTGTACACCATAAACAATTGTCATATTTTAATCAATAGCTGATCTCCTGAAGAGTCTTTACGTTTACAGGCACTTTAACAATGGCTGCATGACAGTGCAGGTATCCAGATAGTGACAATAATGGACCATTCTTGTACAATGTGAATGAAACCGCTGCTTGTAGACTTCATAGGAAGCCTGTGTGACAGGGTGACCATGCATGCGAGACCGGAACAGAGGATTGTTACTCGTGGCAGGAAGTGTTTGAATAAGGACCTTCAAGGTGGGATTAGCAGATATTATTTCAACAAATGCCAATGACGTCTGAAATTACTTTTAAATGTTAATGCTACATAAGATGTTAGTGATTGGAACAACAGACTTTAATGCAATGGTTCCCAACATGTCCCTGTCAAAATCATAGCCGAGAGTCCGTACACCTGCTCTGTCAAAAAAACACTAAAACACCCATTCCAATAGAAGTCTATGTAAAAGCACAGATTACTCCAACAAAAATCATGGGTACACATTGCAGCCAAACCGCAGTGTGAAGGCATCCTTAAAGCGGGGGTTCACCCTAAAAAAGATTTTCTAACATTACATCCAGCTCACACTCTACATTGACAATATGCCGTTTGCTTTTGCTGTACATACCTCGTACAGCTATTTTCTTCCCCGGCTTCCAGGTAGGGCCTCCCCCGGGAGTGGGCGTTCCTTTCCAGCAGGTGATTGACGCGATGACAAAAACGACCTCCACCCGTCGCAAAAGGAGCGTCACGAGTTGCCGAAAGAAGCCGAACGACGAGTCGGCGCTATACGGCGCCTGCGCACAGATGTGTAAACACACCTTCCCCGTTCTTCTGTGTGGCAATGTCAGTGATAGTCGTTCCGTATAACGGGGAACAGACAATCACTGACGTCACAAGTCCAGCCCCGCCCCACTACAGTTAGAAACACACATGTCACACTTAACCCCTACAGCGCCCCCTAGTGGTTAACCCCTTCACTACCATTGTAATTTTCACAGAAATCAGTTCATTTTTATAGCACTTTCCGCTGTGAAAATGACAATGGTCCCAAAAATGTGTCAAAAGTGTCTGATGTGTCCACCATAATGTCGCAGTCACGAAGGAAAAAAAAAATAATAATAAAAAATGCCATAAAACTATCGCCTTTTTTGTAAACGCTATAAAATTTGCTCAAACCAATCGATAAACGCTTATTGCAATTTTTTTTACCAAAAATAGGTAGAAGAAGAAGAATACGTATCGGCCTAAACTGAGGAAAAAAATAAATGTTGTTATATATATTTTTTGGGGATATTTATTATAGCAAAAAGTAAAAAAATATTGAATTTTTTTCAAAATTGTCGCTCTATTTTTGTTTATAGCGCAAAAAAAAAAAAAAAAACGCAGGAGGTGCTCAAATACCACCAAAAGAAAGCTATATTTGTGAAAAAAAAAAAAAAAAAAAAAAAAAACGCCAATGTTGTTTGGGAGCCACGTCACAAGACTGCGCAATTGTCAGTTAAAGCAACGCAGTGCCAAAAAGGGGCAAGGTCCTTAACCTGCATATTGGTCCCGGTCTTAAGTGGTTGATGTGACCTATAAAACTAAAACTAAAATCTTTTAGGTGGAGGGAAGTAAAAATAAAAATAAATATTATGATTGCATAACTGTGCACACCCTTATGCCACGTACAGACGGTCGTTTTATGCGATGTAAAAAAACGACGTTTTTAAAACAGAGTGTGTACTGACCACTCCCCAGAAACATTTCCGGCTTGCGGGATTGGCTCACCAATTTTCCCAGAAGTCTGCCTAAGATACAACTCAGATTTCAGGCATCCCCTGGTGCTGGTGACACTATAGAAGTTTAGCGGCTATAAACAGATTTATTACACTTTATACATTTAACACTGAGTAGCACACAAGTACCCCCCCCCCCCCCTTTTTACCTTTTAATAATGAGATCCCTCTGATGCTTTGGAAGCCCTCTGCACACGATGGCTTTTACTGTAAGATGCGACAAAGAAAATGTCAGGAAAGACCTACTAGAACAGCTGAACTTTATTTGGGCACTTTAACCACTTCCAGACCTGCGCACGACGATGTACGTCCTATTTTTAAAGATGGATATCTCGGTAACGGCAGCAGCTGCTGTCACAACCGAGGTATCCATTTTTAGTGTGCGCGGTCTGGAATCCGATAATGGCGGTCTCCGCGGCGGATTCACCGCGAGATCGCCGTCATCGGTGGCGGGAGAGGGCCCCCCCCCTCCCGCCGCTCTCCTGCGCCCTCCGCCGCTTACCGGAGCCGTCGGTAGCGGCGCAGGCGATCGGATGCTGTCGGCTGGTGAGCGGGGACGAGACTGAAGGAAAAATCTCCTTCGCCCGTCCCCATAGCTCGGCTGGGCGGAAGTGACGTCAAAACGTCAGTCCCGCCCAGCCTCTTAAAGAGACAATTTTTTTTTTTTGGTCATTTGAAAAAATTACATTTTTTTTTTATTTATTTTTTTTGCATTTAAGCCCAAATATGAGATCTGAGGTCTTTTTGACCCCAGATCTCATATTTAAGAGGACCTGTCATGCTTTTTTCTATTACAAGGGATGTTTACATTCCTTGTAATAGGAATAAAAGTGATCAATTATTTTTTTTTTCAGTGTAAAAAATAATAAAATAAAAATAAATAAGAAAACAAAAACAAAATTTTTGCGCCCGCATATGAAAACGGTGTTCAAATCACACAAGTGAGGTATCGCCGCGATCGTTAGAGCGAGAGCAATAATTATAGCCCTAGAGCTACTCTGTAGCTCAAAAAATGCAATCTCTAGAATTTTTTAAACATCGCCTATCGAGATTTTTACGGGTAAAAGTTTGACGCCATGCCACGAGCGGGCGCAATTTTTAAGCGTGACATGTTGGGCATCATTTTACTCTGCGTAACATTATCTTTCAAAATATATAAAAAAATTGGGCCAAATTTATTGTTGTCTTATTTTTTAATTCAAAAAAGTGATTTTTTTCCAAAAAAAGTGCGCTTGTAAGACCGCTGCGCAAATACGGTGTGACAAAAAGTATTGGAATGACCACTATTTTATTCTCTAGGGTGTTAGAAAAAAAATATATAATGTTTGGGGGTTTTAAGTAATTTTCTAGCAGAAAAAACTGTTTTAGTCTTGCAAACACCGAATCTGAAAAACACCTAAGGTCTGGAAGTGGTTAAAATGATGGCAGGTGTGTACTGACTCCCATTTAACAAGAGTTTGAAAGTGATTTAATTCTGAACACAGCTACATCCCCAGTTATAAGAGGGTGTGCACACCAAGACCCCTTTCACACTGGGGCAGTTTGCAGGCGCTATTGCACTAAAAATAGCACCTGCAAACCGACCTGAAACAGCGGCTGCTAGCAGGACCGCTCCAAAAGTCCTGCTAGCCGCATCTTTGGAGCGGTGAAAGAGTGATGCGTTTACCGCTCCTCCACCGCTTCTTCCTATTAAAAGCAATATGAAACCACGGCTATTCTGCTGGCAATGCACCTCTGCAGAGGTGCATTGCGGGCGTTATTTACCCTTTTTTGGCTGCTAGCGGGGGTAAAACCGCACAGCTAGCGGCCCAATACCGCCGCAATTCCAATGGTAAAGCGTGCTAAAAGTAGCTGCGCTTTACCGCCACCGCAGCTCCTGCCCCAGTGTGAAAGGGGCCTAAAGCTGCATACACACTATACAATTGTCCGGACACCTAAATATCTCATGCAAATTCATTCTGTGAATAGAGCCCATTGCATCTTATCACACAAATAACCAATTGTGTCAAAACCAATGTACTAGAATGGTTGCCTCTATATAAGTGTTCAGGGAACATAGCTTAGTGTAGAAATCACTTATAGCAGCCCCAGTTCCTATAAACTAAGCAAGTCTAGCCTACTAGTATGTGGCTGCCCCCAGGAATGCCATGTTTACTGGTCATAGAGGCTAGTACATGAGGCTGAAGGAAAATAAAAGCAAGAGAGAGTTCCCATAGTTTCAGGAGTGTAGCTGTGCACAGGGAATGTCAAATGCTCTCTAAAAGGGCGAGCCAAAAGACAGAAGGCTCTTCGTCGTCGCACATGTGAACAAGTCCTTATGGTTGACACTGGGACTAGGGTGTCAGTGATCAGGGTCACAGACTAGCAGCATTGGTCTGGTTGACATTGTACTGCAGTGGTAGTGATCAGAAATAAAGGTTGGTGTCACTGACATACAGGGATATCAGACCAGGCAACGATTGTACATAATCACCACCACAGCAGTACAAGGTCACTATAGAGACCCTACGCTTGCTCTGGTGAAAGTATGTACACAGAAAAAAAAATTTACTTTGTATTTTTGTTTTTTAAATATTTTGATTTACACCAGTTGCTTATACTGCCATGATGGCCATTGAGTACTACTGTGGCATCTGTGATTGGCCACAGTAATCACATGGTAAAGGGCCGCTGTGACTGGCCATGTACCATGTGATCACTGACCATTTAAAGATCACAGTGTCATTAATGAAAGCCATTGTTTACTACCATTTACTATGATTCCTGTGGTTGGTCAACAGTGATCACATGGTACAGGGCCAATCACTGTGGCCCTGTACCCCAAACTGTGATCATAAATCAAGTGGCTGCACAGCTCTGAGTCCATGTATGTGCACCCAAACTGGGAGGAAGTACCACTATACCCTCCCAGAATGCGCTTGCCCTACTCTGCCATATATGTGCAGTGGCCGGGTAAAAAGCTGTTAAAGGTTAACTAAAACTTTTCTGTGGAGGCAGGTGCAGAAGACACATCCGACAGCGGAAGCCCCATAGAAAGTCTATGGGTGACGTCACTTACCATTCATTTCACAGCCTTTGTTGGCTGTGTCCTCTGAAGATCTTCTGCCACTGGAGACCGGATCGGCTTCAAAAAAAGTTATGTATACGGATTTTCTCTATACAGGGCTAGATAGGTTAGTGTTAGATTGCCGATATCTGTAGATGCAGGGATTTTAGTGTTAGGGTGGACTTGCACTTTAATTGAAAACTCTTCACGAAGGGAGATCTGCGTGCCACCTCGTCATAACTTCCTGGATGCCCTCTGCGGTTTATTTTCAAATTTCTTAGGACTACATATCCCACGGTACCATGCTGCCTACAAGCAGTAATGCCTGCAATGACTCCCGAAACTCCCCCTCAGCACCTCCCCAGTTTAGAAGGCAGGCTCTGTGAAATGTGTGACAGCAGTGCCTACCCACAGGACATAATGAATACATGTCACAGAATTCATAGTAAATGCGTGGGGATCTTCAGTAGGCTAGAAATAACCAAAATATAATCTGGAAATGAACACATGATTTTAATTTCAACCTTATATAGACAAGTTCTCTTCATATTAAAAAGGTGTACAAAACTGATATATACCCCCTTTAAAAAGAAACCGGCCATGAAAGTAGAATGCCATTGCTAATCTCTTCTTCTGAAAATGCCAGCAGTCTGGTTGCTTTGTTGCTGCATTGGCTTTGGTATTTGGGAGTCACTGACCCAGAACAAGTACAGAGAGATAGACCTGAAGCATGCAGCAAATGAAAGTCTGAAAAGGTCTGAAGTCTGTTACACCAGACACGGCCAATCAACTAACAATGCAGAAGTTGGTAAAAATGTCTTTCATAACGAATGCACTTTAAAAAGGAACGCCCCAATGTCACCCTCATTTCCCAGCCAGCTAACTGGACAATGAACGGACAGGACATGGATTACATTATTCCAGAGGTCTGTCCTCTGTTAAGTACTAGTAAAGGGCTAGCACTGTAGAAAAAAAAATTAATAGAGGGCGCACCAACCTTGCGCATTACCCAAGTGATGTTCATTGATATATGGAAGGAAAGGACAAACAAGTAGATGATAAAAACACATATCAAAGTCCACAATGGACATAAAGCAACCAGGTCACCGAGACTGTGTCCAGCACACCGGAGAACCTTCCAGATGGCCAACGCATTTCAAGGGGGATCACCTCTTTCTCAGGGCCCATCTGTAATACTGCATTGGCAGCATAGATATAGCAAATTGGTCTCACATAATCTAAAGACCACTAGACAACCTCTTTTAGATGTTTCTACAATGATTCCATTGGGTGTCCCCTGACCCTTGGAGGGCATCAAGGTCTGTGCATCTACCGATAGCCATAGAAGTTCTAGGCGATATCCATTGCCATTACATCGCTTGAGAGCAGGATGTTTTTGCTTGTTTGTTATAAAAAGGCTAGCACTGTGTGCCCTGTCTCCCCAAGTAACAGCACTTCTGTACAGGGGAATAGAAATATAATGTAAAAAAACTAATTTTTAGGTTTTTATACTTGCTGTATTTAAAACACTTTTTTTTTTAATGATTACAAAAGTATTTTTATATTTGCCTGGAGTTTAGTTTTAAATTGTAGTATTAAATGCAATACTGACCAACCAGCCAGGTGCGTCTGGTACATTCTTCTGATCATATAAATCCTTACTGCTATACAAGTTAGGCAATCTGCATTTATTCCAATGAACTTTGGCACGTTTAATAACATTTTCAGCATATGTTATCATACAATATATAAATATGTTCAAAATATTTCTGTGATATTAATAGCATAGTTTTTAGTAGATGAGCACAGAGCAATATATTGCCATTCAACCACCAGTAATAAGGCTGCTGCATGTATATGCATGTACTTTCATCAATTCCTGGCTCTATAGATGTTGGAATGTATTGCCATCTTGTGGTGCAACTCAAAGCCTGTAATGTGCGACATTCCCTGCATACACATAGTTAAAGCACAGTTCAGTGGCAAAGCTCCATTTAAATTCTACAGGATATTATAATCCATAGCACGCTATGTATGCGGTCATGCTTCTCTGATAATGATGTTGCCTGAACTTCCATGGACGCTTATGTAAGCATTCCTGCAAAATAAAAAACAAAAAACAAAGGCAAAAGATCTCCCAGCCCTAAATTACAAGTACCACAATGAAAAAGTATGGCCATTCTGTGAAAGCATAAAGAAGAAGAAGAATGTGAAGCTGCATTTATGTAAACAAGAATACAATGCCTGTGATTAGGGTGGATTTGATTTAAATCAATTCGATATAAATCACCCGCTGTTGACTCACCGACAGTCCCATTTACTTTAATGGGATAGCTGGTGATGTGGCAGTGACACAACAAGGTGAGGAACGTGGTGGCAGCGGGTAAGTGGATGCCCGGTAACAGGCGCTGCCATGATGGATCTGAAATGACAGGTGCTCTTTAAATGTAAGGACTTTCTCACTGGTAGTTCTTTAACCACTTGCCGACCAGCCGCAGCAGTATTACTGCAGCAGCATGACTCGTCTGGGTCGAAACAAAGTTATGTTGCGACGCTTTGCCCTGTGGCCACTAGGGGTGCGCGCCTGCTGCTCGCCCCCAGAGCTGATGCAAGTGCCCGGCAGGCGTGATGACTGCCGGGCACCCGCGATTGCTCGTGACATAGCGAGATCTTGGATCTGTGTGTGTGTAAACGCACAGAACACGGTTCTCTGAGGCGAGAGCAAGTCCCATCCCCCTAAAAGTTAGAAAACAGAGGGAACACAGTTGACCCCTTGATCGCCCCCCTAGTGTTAACCCCTTCCCTGGCAATAACATTGTTACAGTAATCAGTGCATTTTTATAGCACTGATCGCTGTAAAATTGTCAATGGTCCCAAAAATGTGTCAAAAGTGTCCGATCTGTCTGCCATAATGCCGCAGACACCGGAGGATTATCACCATATCAGTCTCCTGTTGCAAAGGCATGCAGGGAACAGGGGATATATCATACAATATAGTGTTCACTGTCAGCTGGAAAGCTGTAGAGGTGTCACTACGTTTACATGCCCGTAGATTTTTGTTCCTACATTACATTCAGTAGAGAGATTTTCCCCAACTACCTATTTAAATGACAATGATTTTGCCAAACAGGAAGAGATAAAAAAAACAAACGCAACAGGGACACCGACTTCAAATTAAACCCGAGTGGTGCACAGAAATTAAAATTCTGCATCGAAACCAAAAATTTAGGATGCATTGGGCGGAAAAAAAAAAAAATGGATAGTTTTTAGAAATAATTTTTTATATATATATATATATATATACATACATACATACAGTGCCTTGCAAAAGTATTTGGCCCCCTTGAACTTTGCGACTGTGACGGTATCGGTATGATATCCCCGTCAAGCATTCCCTCCTCTCCATACAAGAACATCACAGGATTCCCCCACACATGAGTCAAGACTGGATGCTGGAACCAAGACTGATTTATTGACACAAAAACTCAGCTTATATGTGGTTACAGCCTGTTAGGAACGCCCCTCTCACACAGTGGGGTTTCCCATACAGATTATAGGAGACAAGTCTGAGCCGACCATGCAGACACATTTCTTTAGATAAAGACATCTGGGGAGTTAATTAATACACTGAAGCAATCAGAATAATTAACATACTACTTCTCTAATCATTTAGCCTGATGATACAATACAAATCTTTTAAGGGTAAACACAGATCTTCTTTACACAACACAATAGATCAATTAACCTTTAGAATAGTGAGGGGACATTAGCACGTCAATAACCGGTCAGAGGAATGAATCACACATGAAATTCCTTTCTACCTCTACCCATGGCCAGCAGGGAGCAGTACACTGAGACATATAGGCAAATGTATCACAATGGCCCCCCTTTTGCTCCCTGCTCCGGCAAACCCGGTTGGACCTTCCCTGGTCCAGTAGGGTTGACGGGTTCAGAGCTTTTAGTCCAAGGTTAACTCCGTTTGGCATGACTGACCTCCCTTGGCAACTGCTTCAGACTCAGGTATGTCACCGGGTCGTCAGATCACACGTCGGTCAGTCCCCAAGTCTTTGTGCGATCTGCAAAGTCACCAGAAGTCAGTGTGAAGACAGCGAATGGGTCTGTGCGCCGCCGTCTAGCTGTCCCGCTATGGGAGGGGGCAGGTTATGGCTCTGAAGTGACAATCACAGGAGATTCATAAAAAGAAAAAGTTATATTTGTTGAAATGCTGTAGCACTGGTGCTCAGCGTCCGGGGGGGGAGGGGACTCAGAGCCCCATAAGGTCAGCCACCCCCTGCTCCCTCCGCAGCCGCCAGTTCTCCTCTTTGAGCTTCTCCAGCTCCATCTCCAGTTCATGGAGCCTGGGGGGGTCAGCCCGCTGTGACCTCAGGTGGTTGTTCTCCTCCTCCATGCGGCTTATGCACTCCTCCAGCTCTATGTACTCACGGATCAGCTCCTGCTTGCTCATGTCCTGCAGGCTCTCCACGTGGTCCTTCATCATCAGGAACTGGGTGGTGGTGTAAGGGGCCACCGGTGGGCCCTTGGCGAACATCTCGGCCCGCATCTGGGACGCCCGCTGCGACTCCCTCTCCTCCAGTCGCTTCTTCTCCTCCCAGGTCAGCTTGTTATACAGCTTCCAGGACCTCTTCTTCTTGAAGGGTGGCCGGCGGTGCCTCTTTCTGCCCAGCTCCCTCCAGGGCCCCTCCGGCTCAGGGCTGGAGCCCATGACCAGCTGACAATGGTGTTCCCTGTTGTCCGTAATAGCAGATTGTACCATGAGGGCTTCGTAAGGGTTGCCCAATGGTTCTTCCCGACCCAGCTCCTGGAGATCCCAAGCCGAGTCTACACAATGGGCTGCTGCTGGTGGGCGGTACCCAGGTTGAGACCAATTTGACCTGGTGTTGTCATTCATGGGGCAATTCTGCTTGAAGTGACCCAACTGTTTGCACCGGAAGCAGCGTTGTTCGTTGTCCTCCTGGCGTGGATAGCGAGGGCTAGATGTCACCGGTCTGTTAGGAGGTTGGTATCTGGTGGGTGGGAGGGCACCGTTTGTGGTGGAGGTTGTTCCTGTGGTGTGATCTGGTTCGTCTTGCGAGTATCCGCATATTCATCCGCCAACTTAGCGGCCTCTGGTAGAGTCATGGGCCTGCGATCTCTCACCCAATCTTTGACATCCGTCTGGATGTGATTGTAAAATTGCTCCAGGAGCATTAGTTGCAAAATGTCCTCTGCGGTGGTGGCCTGGCTGCTGTTAGCCCAGTTAGAGGCCGACCGGGACAACTGGCATGCCCATTCCGCATAAGAGTCTTTCGTGGTTTTGCGTGAGTCCCTGAACTTCTGTCGGTGGGACTCTGGGGTTACTGCATAACGAGCCAGGAGCACTTCTTTAACCCTGGCGTAGCTATGGATATCCTGATCTGGCACGGTCCGGAAAGCATCAGAAGCTTTGCCTGACAGTTTGCCTGACAATATTGCAACCCAGTCTCCTCTAGCTATTCGGTGCAGGTTACATTGTCGCTCAAAATCCGCCAGGAAGTTATCAATCTCACAGTCCTTTTCATCAAAAGCTTTAAAAGCGCTAAACGGAATCTTCCTTGCGTCTGCTGTGCTGTACTCACTGTTTGGAGAAGGTGCGGCTGCTGGTTGGACTGCTGCCAGTTTTAACTGTAGCTCTGCATCTCTTATTTGTTTATCCTTCTGTAGCTCTGCGTCTCTTATTTGTTTAGCCTTCTGTAGTTCTGCGTTTACTAACAGGTCCATCACTTTCAGCACCACATCCGGCGTTGGGTTCGGGCCGAACCACGATAGATTCTCTCTCATTAGCTTGTTGGCTGGCGATTCCTCCTCCTGAATCCCTGGTGTCTCCATCTCTTGTACTGCTGGCGTTGCTGCAATCCCGTCCTCCTGGTCTAGCTCCATTGATTCTGCTATGATGACCCGCTTGGTTTTGTTGCTAGCAATCCTTCCACGAACTTCCAGTAGTTCTTCCAGTGTCTGCTTGGAATCCGGGTGTAAAGGAGAGTAGAAGGGAAAATCCCACTGCTACCAACCAATTGTGACGGTATCGGTATGATATCCCCGTCAAGCATTCCCTCCTCTCCATACAAGAACATCACAGGATTCCCCCACACATGAGTCAAGACTGGATGCTGGAACCAAGACTGATTTATTGACACAAAAACTCAGCTTATATGTGGTTACAGCCTGTTAGGAACGCCCCTCTCACACAGTGGGGTTTCCCATACAGATTATAGGAGACAAGTCGGAGCCGACCATGCAGACACATTTCTTTAGATAAAGACATCTGGGGAGTTAATTAATACACTGAAGCAATCAGAATAATTAACATACTACTTCTCTAATCATTTAGCCTGATGATACAATACAAATCTTTTAAGGGTAAACACAGATCTTCTTTACACAACACAATAGATCAATTAACCTTTAGAATAGTGAGGGGACATTAGCACGTCAATAACCGGTCAGAGGAATGAATCACACATGAAATTCCTTTCTACCTCTACCCATGGCCAGCAGGGAGCAGTACACTGAGACATATAGGCAAATGTATCACAGCGACCTTTTGCCACATTTCAGGCTTCAAACAAACATATAAAACTGTAATTTTTTTTGAAGAATCAACAACAAGTGGGACACAATCATGAAGTGGAACGAAATTTATTGAATATTTCAAACTTTTTTAACAAATAAAAAAACTCAAAAATTTGCCGTGCAAAATTATTCAGCCCCTTTACTTTCAGTGCAGCAAACTCTCTCCAGAAGTTCAGTGAGGATCTCTGAATGATCCAATGTTGACCTAAATGACTAACGATGATAAAGAGAATCCACCTGTGTGTAATCAAGTCTCCGTATAAATGCACCGGCACTGTGAGAGGTCCGTTTAAAGCGCAGAGAGCATCATGAAGAATAAGGAACACACCAGGCAGGTCCGAGATACTGTTGTGGAGAAGTTTAAAGCCGGATTTGGATACAAAAAGATTTCGCAAGCTTTAAACATCCCAAGGAGCACTGTGCAAGCGATAATATTGAAATGGGAGTATCAGACCACTGCAAATCTACGAAGACCTGGCCGGCCCTCTAAACTTTCAGCTCATACAATACTTTCGCAAGGCACTATATACAATTTTTTATTATATTCGACTTTTAAACCCGTTCCTGGCTGGCTCACGTACTTATACTGCGGCACAATGGCACCACTGGGCGAAACCTTGTACGGGTATGGGGTCCCCTTTAAGATCTAAAACCCTGTTTGGGGGCCCTACCTCCTGCATATAAATACTTACCGAGTACGGGATGTCTTAATCTATGTTGCTATTTTGTCCCCGCAATGTTAAGGGGACCTTGTATACTTTGTAACTCTGCAAACTAAATAAAACTTTGTTGGATTATAAAACCCTGTTTGGTCAGGTGAGAAGAGACATATCGTCTGTTCCTACTAAGTAGGAACAATGATATGTCTCCTCCCCCAGTCAGTCCTACCCCCATACAGTTAGAGAACACATTTAACCCCTTCATCGCCCCCTAGTGTTAACCCCTTCCCTACCAGTGACATGTACACACAATAATCAGTACATATTCATAGCACTAAAGTGCTGTATGTCAATGGTCCTAAAAATGTGTCAAAAGTGTCCGATCTGCCCGTCGCAATGCTGCAGTACTGCCAAAAATCGCAGATCACTGTCATTAATAATAAAATAATAATGCCATAAATCTTTCGCATAGTTTGTAGATGTTATAACTTTTGTGCAAACCGATGAATATACGTTTATTGCAATTTTTTTTACCAAGAATATATATATTGGCTTAAACTGATGAAAAATATAGTTTTTGTAAAAACATTTTTGGGTATATTAGAGCAAAAAAAGTAATCGTTTTTAAACATTTTTGAATTTTTTTGTGTATAGCCCAAAAAATAAAAACCGCAGGTGATCAAATACCACCAAAAGTAAGCTCTATTTGTGAGGGAAAAAAAGGACGCAAATTTTGTTTGGGTACAGCATTGCATGATCGCGCAATTATTAAAGTGACAGTGCCAAATTGTAAAAAAAAGTGCTCTGGTCAGGAAGGGGGTAAAATCTTCCAGGGTTAATTACCATATTTATCTGCATAAACTTTAACTTTAAGTGAAAACTAAGTGAAGTTTCACAGAAAAAAAAAAAAATTTAAATAAAAGATTTTTGAAGCAATTGGTGCCCATCTGCAGCCTAATCTGTGCCCATCTGCAGCCTTGTCCATAATTGCAGGCTTATCCGTACCCATTTGCAGCCTTGATATTGCTGGAATAGACAGAGCTGGATCTCCTGTGAACTTGGCTCACAGTCACGCCCATTCCCGCCCCTTGGCTTCTTGGATGGACATAACACCGGTCTCCAATGCCAGGACGCTAGGAGCCGTCCAGTGGGTGGGACTGGGCATGAATGTGAGCCGAGTACACAAGAGATCCGGCTCTGTATTTTGGCGGCGCTCGTCCCCTCCTTTCCCTTTGAGGCAGCTACATATTTGCGTCCAACACGCGCACACGATTTTCCCCCTATTTTAAGGGGGGAAAAGTGTATTATATGCCATAAATAAGGTACATCGTTTTTTAAAGTGTTTTTGTGTAAAAAAAAAAAAAAAAAAAAACGAATAAAAAGGGAGCACAAGAAAAGAACAATGCATACCTTTAAATTCTATATAGGTCTTCACACTGGTCCTGTTGCGGTGTAACTCACTTCCCCATTCAAATGCACTGAAAATTTGGCAACATGGGTGCATTTTTGATGCAGTTTGTGTCACATGACCTATGAAAATGCGTCAAAATCACGCACATTTTTCAGTGCCCATTATCAGCACCTTTCTTTCCGTCGGCAAAACGCTGATAGTTTTCAGTTGCCGATAGATCGGTGCATCCCTACTGAGTATATTTGTATTCCTAGAGAGAAAAGAGTGCAGCGCTAAAAATCAAATGTCGAGAATTAACTTAACATACTGTGGTATACAACATACAAAAACTAACACCATCATTTGATCAATAGCATCTCTAAATAAAGTACACTGCGCAAATGGTGAAACATTAGTTGTACAGTACATATATGATGATGGGAGGGAATCCAGGAGTGTAGGACTAAAGCAGTCACCACCTTGTGTGCATCCGCCACCCAGGAAAGAAGATTAAATACGCTTAGCAGAAGGTAGCATCAAGGCATGCAATATCAAAGCTTTGAATAGCGAGTGGTGCAAATCCTCCTCCACAACTGAGCCACTTCAGACAACCTCAAACTGGCAAGTGGGAATATGGATCAGGATGGTAATGTCCAAGATGGTAAAAACCTCCTTCCATCACAAAACCATATATGCATCCTTGGCTTTTGGGGGTTATCCCGGATGATGCCTGCAGCTGCAGGCACCGCTACTGTTTTTTTGTTTAGAGCGGGCGATTGGCTTTCCAGGCATAACAACCGATTTGGCTAAAAGCCGATTGGTTGTTATCCCGGAGGAGATCCCCCCTCCTGCCACTCTTACTGGGCCTCCGGTCCTACCGGGAGACCCGATTTGCGATCCGGCGCCTACTGACAGACTGGAACAAAGCCATTTACGGCTTTGGTCCAGTCTCCTGAATGTAAACACAGAAGCAACGTCACAACGTCACTTCCGGTTTACTCGGCTGCCAATGGTGCAGGATTTAATATACAGTATTCAGAATCGCCGTTGAAGTGTAAAGGAGTGATTTGGGGTCTTTTAGACCGCCGATCCCTCCATAAAGAGTACCTGTCACCACCCATTACTGTCACAAGGGATGTTTACATTCCTTGTGACAGCAATAAAAGTGATCAAATTTATACTAAACGATATCTTTGTTTAGATTGTTCTGTTGCAATAACTGTGCAACTATCATTCATGATGTACCATAAGATTTGTTCCCAATTTCCATTTGAGATTACTTGATGTATTCTGCAATTTTGTTTAATAAAAAACTTTGAACAGAAAAGTGATCAATTTTTTTTTTTTTTTTACAAACACAATTTAATAATGTAAAAATAAATGAAATTAGAAAAAAAAAAAAAACGGAAGTCGCGCCCGCATATGTATACGGTGTTCAAATCACATATGTGAGGTATCGCCGCGATCGTCAGAGCGAGAGCAACAATTCTAGAACTAGACCTCCTCTGTTAAGCCCCATACACACTATCAGTTTTCCCTGCAGGTTTTTGTCTTCAGGTTTACCAAAACCATCCAATATGAGGTCAAACCTTAAGAGTTTAAATTCATATGCAATCAGGCAGGTCCTTGGCAGTACATGGTTTTGGTAAACCTGAAGACAAAAACCTGCAGGAAAAGTGAAAGCGTGTATGGGGCTCAACTCTTACCTAGTAACCATAAAAAATAAATAAATATTTCAAGCGTCACCTATGGAGATTTTTAGGTACTGTAGTTCCACGAGTGCGTGCAATTATAAAGTGTAACATGTTTGGTATTGGGCCAACTATATATATATATATATATATATATATATATATATATATATATATATATATATATATATATATATATATATATATATATATATATATATATATATATATATATTTGGGGGTTACAAGTAATTTTCAAGCAAAAAATATGAATTTTAACTTAACACCAAATGTCAGAAATAGGCTTAGTCGTGAAAGGGTTAAATAAACCCGTAACCATACGGTTTCTCACTAAAGGGCTTTACAAGGTTGCAAGATGTATTGCATCTAATAAAAAAAAATCTGATCACAAAAGCATAAAATTTAAAAAAGGTGCAATGGCATGAAAAGGACTCAACCCCACGTGTTTCATCTACAAAGACTTCAACTGGGGCAAGAGTCCACATCCATGCACCGAGCGATAATATACACTCAATCAATGGTAATTTTACAAAACTGTATACAGCATATTGTTATGTGGCCATATTCAACATGGTGTCCGGCATGTTTTCCAAGTCTTTATTTGGTCACCAATGATGATGGATCTATCTGGGCCTCTCTGTGGGTTAGCACCTATGTCTCAATGTGAAAACAATGAGGCTTGGATAGAGCAGAGTGCCAAGCATCACGTAACTGCACAGCCGGCTTTTTTTCAGGGGGAACTGAGTTCCACCACCTCTGGCTCAGACCCTTTGGTACCTGCTCACCACAATCACTTGTAAACACAGAAGTCTGGTTTCTGTGTGTACAAGTCACAGCTCTGCACTCTGTGTGTAACCCCCTGAACTCTACACACTGTATGTAATGCAATCCTGGTATTTAATGCCCCTTAAGACCCTTCTACTGTTTGTGAAATCTGAACGGGGTCGTGGTTGAGTTCCTGCACCTATTTTCTGAGAAAAAAAGCTCAGAGTATACGGCATGTGCTCCAAGCCTCAATGTGGCCACCAGTGATGGTAGGTGCTAGACCACGCCAAACGGCATTAAAATCACTTAGTGTGGACTAAACCTCAATCCAATCAAACTTAGATCCACTGTGATTTTAATGCTGTTTAGCCTCAAAAGGATGTTGGGAATGCCACCTGGAAGTAATACGGAAGTAGCCGTCTGGAGCTTGGTGCCATCTGAGCCTCGCTGTGGTCTAGCACCTACCATCACTGGTGGCCACATTGAGGCTAGGCGCACATACCGTACACTATGTTAAACACAGCTGTGCAATTAAGTGACGCTTAGGCCGCGTACACACGGTCGGACAAAACCAATGAGAATGGACCGAGGTTCAGTTTCATCGGTCCAAACCGACCGTGTGTATAGCCCATCGGTCTGTTTTCCCTCGGTCCAAAATTTTAAAACATGCTTCAAAACCGAACCGATGCCCGATCGGTCCAAACCGATGGTTAGTACAGAAAGCATCGGTTCAAAACCCGCGCATGCTCAGAATCAAGTCGACGCATGCTTGGAAGCATTGAACTTCGTTTTATTCAGCATGTCGTGTGGTTGACGTCACCGCGTTCTGACCCGATCGGTTTTTGGAACGATGGTGTGTACGCACATCAGACCATCAGGCCACTTCAGCGGTGAACCGATGGAAATGGCCCGTCGGACCATTCTCATCGGTTTGGAACGACCGTGTGTACGCGGCCTTAGAGCTCGGCTCTATCCAAGCCTCGTTGTGGTTCAGTGACTCCTTTAGTCCTTCACTGCTGGAATTCCTCCCATCATATATGAATGGATTAACATTTTAATCACCAAGGAGACTGTACAACCAATGTTGTTTTACCATTTGCACAGTGCACTTTATTTAGAGATACCATCAATTTAAATAATGGTGTTAGAGTTTTTGTATAGGTCAATCAGATTTTAAATTTTGTATACCATGGTATGTTGATATGTTACTGTCAACATACTGTTTTCACTTCATTCATGTAATTTTTGTTAAGATTGTAGTGCTGGCTGCTATTGTTTGTTTATGTGTATAGCGCAGTATTTTATATCAATTCCTTATATTTGCATTCTTGCCTGTGCTGCTGAAGGAGATTTTCCCCAGCTTACCATCTGATTAAATTTGTTACCATGACAGCAAGTGAAAAGAAGTCTCTCCAACAGTCCCAGATAGAACTTGTATCAGATTTGTACTCATCTCCACTCCTTCCAAAAATGTACACTTTAACATTCCTCCCCCTAAGGCTCCATTCACACCTGAACACGGCGTATTGTACTGCGATTTGCCGCGACAAATTGCAGCGTTTTGTCCCGCGATGTGCCACGACAAAACGCAGCGTTTAACGCGGTTTTCGCTGGAGGGGTGATTTACACATTGTCGGCTATGGCCGAACGCCGAAGCCGCCTGAAAAAAAGGGTCAGGGACTTGTTTTGAGCTTCAGGCGTACGGCGTTTCGGCGTGGAGATGTGAACCATCTCCATAGCCGACAATGTTAAATCACCCCTCCAGCGTATTTCAGGCTGCAATAGCGTCGGGCGTAAAAACGCCTAGGTGTGAATGGAGCCTAACACTTTAACAGCTGAAGCAAAGCAGTCCATACACAAAACAGATTTTGGGCAGTTCCTAATAAACCAGTCGAAATTCTAGCAGTTGATACCCCATTGGTATCCTTTTTCCCATTGTCCTTTGACCAGAAAATCAAAGAAACCGGGGGGGGGGGGGGATTGGTGGCCAAACAGTGGTAGTATCAAATCAGATACAAGCACTGTCGGTCCAAAAGAGAGATTTGTCCATCCACATGGTTTAACAGGATTGGGGGAAATCAAGCGATTTCTCTTGTTTAGCCACTCTAAAGCCGCATACACACAAATCGCACTTCCAACTGATTTTGCTCTGAAGGGCGTTGTCCGTGAACTTGGTATGCATACACATGGCAGGACTTTATCAGTCAACAAACACGAATGTATCGCAATAGACGTACTACGTGGTTTTTCTGCTCTTTACCGCCACCCTTTGGGCAACTTCTGCTAATGTTGGCTGATCTTTAGCAGTGGTTCTGAGCATGTGTGTTTGTACTTTGGACTTTAGTCCGATGGACTTGTGTACACACGATCTGAATAAGCGACATAAGACATTTGTTGCCGGAAAGTTTGTCTGTTCTCACAGCGAACATTCGTCCGATGAAAACGTTTGTCCGATGGAGCGTACACACGGTCGGATTGTCTGCAAAAACAGGTCCGTCTGAGGTTTGTTGTCAAAAAGTATGATTGTGTGTATGGGCCCTTATAGTGCATGGCCAGCTCAAGTCTTCAAGCCCCCTTGAGACACCTAATTCCTACAGTGAGCTTTTAACATCTACCCTCGTCCACCAACCCTTTACCTAACCCCCAACGTGAGACTAATAACAACCTAACACCTAAATTAAGTCCCAACGCTAACCTCTCATCACCTTTGCGAGCCTTGTCCAAGCCAGGAGCCACTACATTCCTAAAAAGCCAAACACCAAAATGATGCAGTGTCAAAACCCTGGAGACAGAATACCCCAGTGGAGCACTGTAACCACAATACTTTGTCTACATGTACAATCATAATTCAAGTTGCTTGACACAAATACCAGCCCTTCCTCAACATTCCACTCAAGAGTGCGATAGGCATTAGATGTCATAAGTCAAGCCAGTACATATTAGACAAACAAGTAAGGAGCACGCCATATGTTTACTAGCTTTTCATCAAAAATGACAAGCAAGAGAAAAATGTCATCTACAATGCTTAGTGTATGAATGAAACATGCTTCTTAGCAGTTGAACGGTGTATAATTAATGCCATGGTAAGAATGTTTTTATGGTGTGTTTTGGTGAGTTTTTATTGCCATCAAGTTCACGATGTAGGTGGGCCGCCTTTTAATCCCTCCGCAGACAAAAGCCCTAAATAAACACAGATCCCTTCCTGGGAAAAAAGTCCACTTCGGTTAAATGGCAAGGAAATGAGTAAATCATTAGTAATCTTTAAAGCCAAAGCTATAAACTCAAGTTACCTTAAAGTTAAAATGAAAGTGCCTTGCGAAATTCTCCAAAGTTCTGAAGCAGATAGAAATCTCAAGCTCTCAGCTCCAGACTAGGCGCCAGCTGATAAACAAACAGCTTCGAGTCAAGACCGAGAGAAATCCCAGCTTTTCAAATTTAATGGTTCTGGTGAAGACTATTTATTGCCTTTCCTATGTTCCCTCACTTAGTGGCAGAAGAAGAAATGTAAACTCATCATTATCTCTTTGGGTCCCATAAGGGGCAAAGATTACATCCAAAAAAAAATAATACAAATATAAAATGTATCGCTGTAATTAGCTTAATTAGAAGAGATAATAATGCTCCTGAAACAAACACACTAGCATTCATTTAATACAGTAAAAAGTGCAGCAATGCAAACCAATCAAAAACCATTTGCCAAAAAACAGCAGCAGACTAAAGAGCTCATCTGTCACTCTGCTCTCCCCTCCTATCAGCACATTCCTGGTTAGTACATGAGCTCTTCAGCTCTCCAGAATGATACCTGCTGCACCTCCCTCTCCAACTCTGAGCTCTGCTGTATGAAAAAAAAAAACATATCTATCAAAAACACCTTTTTTGCGTACAGAGGACTTCTGTCTAGACCTCTTGGTCTATGGAAACCATATTTGTGAGATAGAACTAAATTGAACAACATGTATGATATTTGTTCCATGCTGCAGATTCACTTTTTTAAATAAAAATTGTTTTGTATGGTTAGAACTTATCCATATCACGTGACGTAGCGCGAGTGAGGTGGGAGGTGTAGGACGGCTCGATGGCGGCAGGAGACACACGCCGCTCTGAGACTCCGTCGGCACCGCTCGTGACCTCGCAGACCACAGCGTGTGTTTTGTGAGAAGCAAGCGGGTGCCGCAACCCCGCCGCATCCCCGCTTGGGACCGGGAATACCACCCTGGAAACCGCCAGTGAACGAGCCCCCGCTGGACACGCAGCGCCGGAGAAACTGAAGCTGCTGCGCTCTCAGCACTGATGTCAGCAGCCTGTGTGGGGATATGCGCTTCAGGGGCTGTCAGAAACCCATCGGAGACATGTAGCCGGGCAGTGGAGCAGGAGGAAAAGTAAAGGGTCTGGTGAGGCGCTCAGTTGAGCCGATTCCGAGCGGGTCCCCCCCCCCGTGACCCCCCCTCCCGTCGGTTATAATATTGTCCCCCGGAATTACCATACACCAGTACACCAGCACATCATAAGGAGTCTTATTGTGTAATAATGGAAATAATTAGATGTTAACTGTCTATTGGGTTAGATACTTGCGAGAACTGTAAATGATGGGAACACAAAATGCAAAGTGAAATATAAGTGAACATACAATTGAATGAATAACCTACACTGGGATAGAGTTTGATAGCTGGTTCATTTGAACTCACCACCTGGTGCAGGATCTTTTCATTGCCTGTTCTCTGTGGGGCATATTTGAGTGTACGGCCCCAGCCCTTGCTGAATGGTTCTGGATGGCCTGCGGAGTCAGACAGGAGAGAAATCTGGGACAATATAAATTCTGATCTCCCCTCTTATGAACTACCTAATTGCCCCTGTGTTTAGGTGTATCAATGACAACCCCGATGACAGGGGAATTGAGGCATGAGCGTTCTGAGGAGAAATTTAAATTGGTGAAGGATGACCAAAAACACATTACTCTTTCTCTGGACTGTACCGGTAATGCATACGCGACCGTGAGAACTGTGAGAAGCTGGGAAGATTTTAGTTTTTGAAACTGAGGGACAGGGGAAAGGCCTGGGCATTGAAGCATTAGTGTTCTGAGGGAAAACTTAGGCCGGCGAAGGAGGGCCAAAAATTCATTACTCTTCCCTGGACTGTACCGGTAACGCACACGTGACCGTGAGAAGCTGGTAAAAATTCCAGTGTGTGAAGATTGGGGGACAGGGAAAGATCATTTAGGCCCCCCCCCCCCCCCCCCGGATTTAAGGCGTCTCTCCCTGTCTCTGGAACGGTGAGGACGCTCTGGACTGATGTAGCATAGGAGACGACTCTTAAAAAAAAAAAAAAAAAAAAAAAAAAAAAAAAAACACCGAAGGTATTTTCCTTCTAGAAGTGAGTCCGGGAGCCCAGGTGATTCTGATTAATAGCAGTAATCGGCCTCTCCTCTGCTGATCAGCCCCTTCCCTCCGTGTTTTAGTGCAGGGCTCTTGCTTTCCTGTGGCCCTCTCTTTATTGAAATAATTATTTTTTTCAGGACAGGAGTAGTATATAGGGGAAGATAGAGGCTCACATTAGGAGGAAAGTCGTGGGCTTCTCTCGTTCCCTTTCAACAAAAAAAAAAAAAAAAAAAAAAAAAAAAAAAAAAAACCATCTCCAAACTGGGGAAGAGAATCAGACCCTCCAACAAAATGAATAGGTCTACGAGGGGCGGCACTACAAAACCAACTAAGAATAACTTGGGGAACAGCTCCATACAACAATATATGACGCAGGAAGGGAGTCTAAAAAGTCCAGGACTCGCAAAAAAAACTGATAAGAAGAAGTTCGATAAAAAAAAAGGAGTAGGAATAAGTAGTGGGGAGAGTTCTAGAGGTGAAACGACACTAGAAAGCGAGCAAGAGCAAAATAATGCAGAGGAGCTATCCCAAGATACACAGCCCCCTACAAAGGCAGAGATGAACGCAATGCTGGTGAGGATGGAAAATGTCATGGAAAATATCATAAGGACAGAAATCAACAAGATAAGAATAGACCTAGGAGGGCTCTGTGAAAGAGTGGTAGAGACGGAAAAGAGAATTGAGGAGCAGGACCAGGAAATAAAATCCTTGAAAAAGCAAGTCAAGGCCCTGACCGAAACCCAGAGATTGGTGGCATATAGGATTGAGGACCAGGAGAATCGCAACAGGCGACAGAACCTTAGAATCAGAGGGCTATTAGAAGACAAGGAGGAAGACCTAAAAGACATCATGAACACAATTTTTAACCCCCTGCTAGAGAGATCAGTAGAATCCAAGCCCCTTAAGATTGAAAGAGTACACCGAGTGGGGAATCCCCAACAAATAGAAAGATACGGCCCAAGAGATGTGGTCGTAAGGTTCAGGAATTATGTTGACAAAGCAGAAATATGGAGCAGGCTTAGGGGGAAACCCCCCCTGAGATATAGAGACACCGAGATACAAATATTCTCCGATCTTGCTAAAGAAACACTGGCTAGGAGGAGAGGCTTGAAACCCCTCTTGGAACTCATGCGGGCTCAAAATATTAGGTACCAATGGGGATTTCCGGCTTGCCTCATGGGTATAAAGGGGGGTAAAACAGCACGACTTAGGTACCCGGAGGAACTGAATGATTTTTGCTCTAAAATGGACTTAGTAATCCCTGAACTTCCTGATTGGGTGGATTAGCGGGGGGACGCTTAGTATGGAATTTTGAGATGCTGGACGGGGAGGGGGGGAGGGGGGGAGGGGAGGTGGGGGGAGTCAAGGGGGAGCCCTTAACACCACCACAAAAGAGGAGCCAAGGATGAAGGCGAGGAGTCTTCTACCAGTGGCTCCCAGGCCAAGAGTGGGCCGGGGTGAGGGAGGGAGGGAGGGGGGAATGGGGAGCGAGGGGGGGGGAGGGGGGAAAGTGGGAGGGAGGGAGGGTAGTGGGCCAGGGAGGGGGGGGGGAAATGGGAGGAGGACCATCTGAACGACTCCACAGGAATTCTTTTCAAACTCAAAAAAGGAAAAGGGAAAAAAAAAAAAGAGATAAATGATAGATATTAAGTTCCTATCATATAATGTAAAAGGTTTAAACTCCCATATTAAGAGACATAAAATTCTTGCTGAACTTACGCAGTATAAAGTAGACATTGCCTACCTACAAGAGACCCACATTACCTTAGAGTCTAATATAAAGCTGTTTTCATCTGAATATCCCGTCTGGTATTATGGAGATACAGTCTCATCGAGATCTCGGGGGGTTGCCATAGGATTTGCAAGAGGAGTTAGATACACATTGGTGGACAGACTGAATGATCCGGAGGGGAGATTCTTGTTCTTGAAAATAAAACTAGGACAGGAGGACTACACTCTGGCAAATGTGTATGCACCCAATGTGAATTCGGCTAAATATATTAGTAAAATTCTCAGAAAATTAAAAAATTTTGAAGAGGGACATGTGGTGTTGATGGGGGACTTTAACTTCTGCATGTGCCCGAGCCTCGATAGTACGACCCATGCTCAGGGGAATAACGGAGAACATCTTAAGTTACTGAAAAAACAAATGACACAAAATCAAATGGTGGATGTCTGGCGAATCCTTAACCCCAAGACACGAGACTATACGTTTTTTTCCCCTGTGCATGGGACGTACTCGAGGATCGACTACGTCCTCATAGACCATAGACTTTTGGAGAGGGTGGTTGAAGCAAGATGTGAGATCATAACGCTATCAGACCACGCCCCCATTTCCATGAAAATAAGCACATCCATACAAAAATGCATTCTACCTGAATGGAGATTGGATGAAAGCCTGTTGAGGGACGAGGTGGTGGTCGAGAGAGTACAGAAAGAATTGGAATGGTATTTTCAGGAGAATGACAAGGAGGGAATCACAGGAGCAACCCTGTGGGACGCCCACAAAGCGTATATAAGAGGGATTTTTATAGCAGAAGGGGCAAAGAAAAATAAAATGAGAAGGAGTAAATTAAAAACACTAAAAGAGGAGATATATAGGCTGGAACAGGAACATAAATTACAGGGCCAAAAGAGGGAAACACTCCGTAAGTTAACTTTAACAAGGGACGAATATAAAGCCCTTGCCGGGCAAGAAACCAAGAATTTCATAAACAGGGTAGAGAGTGAAAGATATGTCTGGGGAAATAAACCTAGTAAAAACTTGGCCAGAATGGTAAGAAAAAAGAAAACCAGAAATTTTATCGAAAAAATCAGAAATGGGGATGGGGACTTAGTATATGCGACAAATAAAATAGCAGAATCTTTTAGAAGCTATTATGAAAAACTATACAATGTCCAACAGAAGATTAGGGACCCTGCCGAAAAAAAGGATAAGATCAGGAAAGTATTACGGCAAACTAATTTACCGAAGATAGAAGAGTATGAGATAGAAAGAATGGAGGAAAGTATAACTGAACAGGAGATAAGTGAGGTCCTAAAAAATACTCCCAATGGGAAAAGCCCGGGACCAGATGGCTTCACGTCGGCCTATATACAAAGGTTTAGTACTATTTTAGTCCCTAGATTATGTCAATATTTCAATGGGTTGGGGCGAGACTATGAGATGAGCAGAGAGGCATTAACAGCTACGATCACTGTCATTAAAAAAGAGGGAAAGGACAATACGAATTGTTCAGGGTTCCGACCTATCTCACTCCTGAATGCAGATACCAAACTGTATGCAAAAATTTTGGCCGAACGAATGAAGGGGGCGATGACTGCCATTGTCCACCCAGACCAGGTTGGTTTCATACCTGGGAGGGAGGGAAAGGACAATGGGGTCAGGGCACTTCTTCTTATGGAGCAGATCAAAGAAAGAGGGACCCCCGGTCTATTCCTGTCAGTAGACGCTGAGAAAGCGTTTGACAGGGTAGACTGGGGGTTCCTGATACAAACACTCGAATGTATAGGAATTGGCCCAAGGATGATTAAATGGATCAAAACGCTCTATTTCCACCCTTGCGCTAGGATCAAGATCAACGGATCTTTATCCGCACCCTTCGAGATGAGAAATGGAACCAGGCAGGGCTGTCCCCTGTCCCCTCTTCTTTTTGTTTTATCATTGGAACCCCTGCTGGCAATGGTCCGACAAAATCCAGAAATATATGGAATAGAGGTTGGAGAAGATGAGCACAAATTATCCGCCTTCGCAGACGACATTTTATTTTATATAAGTAGCCCAAGAGTCACTCTCCCGAAGTTAATAACTACTTTAAAACAATATGGTGAGGTGTCAAACTTCAAAGTAAATACAGAAAAGACGGAGATCTTAAATATCAATATTCTTAAAGATGAAGAACAATATCTACGGAAGAAATATAATTTTAAATGGCAAAAAGAAATAAAATACTTGGGAATAAAACTGGCAAATTCCATTAAGAAAATATATAGAATAAATTTTATCCCCCTGCTCAACGAAATAAAAAGGGAAATTAAAAATATATTCAATAGACCTATTTCGTGGTTCGGGAGGATAAATGTAGTAAAAATGGTTCTCATCCCAAAAATCCTATATAAGTTTCAAATGGTCCCAATATACCTACCACCGTCATTCATTAAAATAATTAACTCCCTCATAATGAACTATATTTGGAATAATAAAAAACATAGGGTGTCTGCTCAAATTCTAAAACGGGCCAAGAAAAAGGGAGGCTTAGCTGTACCCGACATCAGATTGTATTATAATGCTTCGGTTCTCTCACGGGTTATAGAATGGGCTAAAGAATCCCAGGACAAAAGATGGATAAATATTGAATGCACATTAGCAAGGGCACAGTTAGGGAGATTAATTTGGAATCCACCACAACACAGATCCTTACACACTTCAACACACACAATTACTCATAATGCATGGAGGATCTGGGATAGACTTCACAAACAATTAAAAACAGAATTTAACTCACCCTTTATTGATTTAAAAGAAAACGAATATTTTATTCCAGGGACAAAAGAAGTAGGGGGAAATTGGATCACAAATAGAACACAGTTAAAAGATATAACACTAGATGGTAAAATTAGGACACTTCACGATATTAAACATAGGATTGGAATTAGGGCGCTCGACGAGTGGAGATACTTGCAGTTAGTGTCATTCGTCAAGCGCCTACCACACCCTTTGAGGTCACACGAGGATTACACCTTATTGGAACAATTGTGTAGCACCGAAAGCTCAAAAGGAAATATATCTAAAATCTATAATTACTTGCAGAAAATGGAAGAGTCGGACACGCTAAAATACATCCAAAATTGGGAAACGGACTTAGGGGTCCCAAGGGGGAAAACGACCATAGGAAGAATCCTGAAAATGACGCACACCTCGGCAGTAGATGTAAGAACTGCCGAGATGAACTTCAAATGTTTGACGAGGTGGTACGCCACCCCAGATAAAATGGCAAAATTCAGAGGGGGAGAGTCAGAGAAATGCTGGAGAGGTTGTGAGTCAAGGGGAACAATGGCACACCTATGGTGGGACTGTCTGAAAATTAAAGCTTATTGGAAAAAAATCTTGGCCCTGATAAAGGTAATAACAAAAAAAGAATTGGAAGATAACCCATGGGTAGTGCTCTTTCATGGGGGGGAGACTCCAGAGAAGGAATACAAGGATTCACTGATCCCTCATTTATTGAACGCAGCGAAAAGATTGATTCCCCTTAAATGGAGAGACGCGAAAAGTCCGCAAATGTGGGAGTGGATTGACTCCGTAGAGGACACTTATAGGAGAGAGAAATTAAAATACGGAAGCTATAAACACAAAGTAGGGGAAAAGGATATATGGGTACCCTGGATGGAATTCAAAAAATCCTGGAGGTTTGCAGAAAACCTGAGAGAGGAATAGGAACGCATTTTTTCAATTAAGGGAAGGAATTCTTACAGTGGAGTCGTGGGATGGTCAAGGGAGGGGGTGGGTAGGGGGGGGGAGGGGGCATTTAGTTGGGGAGGGGGGAGATGGGGTGCTGGGTTTTTCTTTGTCACGCAGATAAAACCTTTTAAATAGTTCCGTACTTACTATAAAAGAGTGAGTTCTAAACGGTGAAAAAAAAAAAAAAAAAAAAAAAAAGAGATGAAAATATAAAAATAAACAAATAAATAAAATATAAATAACAAGTATAAAAAATTGCAAGAGAAATGCACCACAAATGATGCTAAACCTGATGTAGAGACGGAATTATGAATAAAATCATGAGCAAGTCTCTCGCTGCGGTGAAGTCTGAAGTGGCAAAAAAAAAAAAAAAAAAAAAAAAAAAAAAAAAAAAAAAAAAAAGAACTTATCCATATGCAGCTATGATGCTTTTTCCAGCTGCATACATACAAGCTAACGTATTTTTTGCTCCATAAGACGCACCTGACCATAAGATGCACCTAGGTTTTAGAGGAGGAATGCAAGAAAAAATAAATATATTCTGAACCAAATGGTGTGCTAAAATATTTTCCAGTGCCCATGAAATGCAGCCTGACCTTTGCCATAAATGAAGAGTAACCATTGCCATACATGAAGAGTGACCATTGCCATACATGAAGAGTGACCATTGCCATACATGAAGAGTGACCATTGCCATACATGAAGAGTGACCATTGCCATACATGAAGAGTGACCATTGCCATACATGAAGAGTGACCATTGCCATACATGAAGAGTGACCTCATGTTATCTCATTTGCCTGACAGAAGACCGAGCAGCCAGAGTGGACAAAAACTGTCTTCTGTCTCAGGCACAGTGTCATGCCCAGTCAGGAGATCGCCTAGCGCCCACAGGGGGGGGGGGGTGGGGTATGGATGTCTGTCACCGCGCTCTCCCGCCTGTCTTGGTGGCCATGGGAGGAGCCTTGGTGGCCGTGGGCGGAGCCTGTCATATTCGCACCATAAGACGCAGAGACATTTTCCTATATATTTCTGGGGGGAAAAGTGTGTCTTATGGTGTGGAAAATATGGTAATAATTTTTTATATCCTTGGCAAAAATGGCTCAGGTCTCAAAGCAGAGGCGATAATCCAAAATATTCTTCACCTGGCATAAAACATGCCTAAGGCAACATCAATACTGAAGTGCAAGCATCTTGTGGCTTTTAGAAGCACCTGTCCTTGTGCCTTCAAAACTCAAAATGCATACAAAGCTTACGATTCTTTCTTCACACCAAGCCCCTCCCCGCTGTCATTCAACCTTCAAATGCCAGGAGTAGTGGATAGTGGCACAGGTATTGGCATTTGACAGCTGACTGACAGAAAGCAGGGCGTAGCAGCAGCAGCAAAACCCAAACCTCAAAAGAAAAGAAAGTGTGTACACAGTCTGGGTCTTTGATTCAAAATGTTCCACAGGGATTTTTTTGGCCAGATCGGTTAACCAGAGTTTTCTCAAGTCCTATACCGAGTGAATATATACATTTACTAACCTGACAATAGAAATTTCATCAAAATGGCCATTATTTGGTCAATAGAGGATTGAGAGAGAGGGATTGGGTCTCTCCAATCATAAAAATGTAATCATGCAACAATTCATTTTAGAACGCACATTGTAGTGCACCCTCGTCTAAGAAAAAAAAAAGAAAAGAAAGAGGAGAATATATATATATATATATATATATATATATATATATATATATATATATATATATATATATATATATATATATATATATATATATATATATATATATATATATAGCGCCATCTCCATCCCACAATCATTGTTGGTCCGTGGCGTTTGAAGGGGAGTGGGGGGCGGCGCATGATTCAATCAGCTAAAACTCCTTCCTGCCATTTTAAAAACATTCAGCAGATTCACAATAAAAAGAGAAACAAGCGATAGCGGTAATTGGTTTACAATGATCACGAGGTACAGAACCACTCTGATTGACTCATAGTACATAGTGACTGTCCAATGACAGCTCAGATCACAGTCATTCATGGGAGCATTGGCAGTCCGAGTAAGTTGTCTGAAGTACAATTTATAAAACAGCGCTTCAGAAATACACATCATGTCCTCCATCATTTTTACAACATGGCGTTACAGAGGTAGTTAAAAAATTTCTATAGCGGTTGCCCAGGGTGTCAGAATGGAATTCTGATGCATTCCTCCATTTATCGAGCAATAGCTGCAGTATTTCTTTCCATGCCTATTAATGGTTCTGTAAAATTTGTCAGCACTAAATTATGATCGATATACCATACATAACCATGACTCTTCAAGCCTTCACTGGAACCAGAAGATACAAACACATACAGTAGACTGTATTATGATGCCATCAGGGCTGGGCTCAGTCCTTCTCTGAGCTGGCCGCTCAGCTGTCGGACAATTGCCAGCTCCTATCTCTCCACAGTGACTCACCTGTTGATGATCTCCTGCTTGTCAGTCCTGCCTACTTAAGTCTAGCTCAGTTGATCTCTGCCTTCGCCAACATCACAGAGACTATCTCCTGCGTTCCTGTTGAAGACTTGCTTGGCTGACATTCCTTCTGGCTCCAGATCCTGCTTGCTGTTCTACTACGTTTATCTCTGGCTCTGACATTTGGCTTGGCTGACTATCCAATCCGATTCCTGAACTCTGGTGAGGTTTTCACTACGCTTACGGTTTATCTTTTTTTTAATTATTATTATACAAGTGTGATTTAACTGTACTTCTGTCTCTGTCTGATTCATGGTTTTTGACAGGTGCAGACTTACCTCCAGAGACGGGTGCATCCATGAAAACAGCTCCCATTTTTTCCACTGCCTTTGCCAGTTCTTTAGACACTGCTGGGTCAATGGTACTTGAGTCAATCAACAAAGAGCCTTTCTTCACTTTTCTGTGTAAAAAAAATAAATAAAATTAATCATCTTTAACAGTGTAACGTACCAGAAGCACAACCTATATTTATCAAGCACATTTGCATTGCTGTGCTCTGTACTTATCAGTGTTTTCATAAAGACCGATTGGAAACTGCAATGAGCATTGCCATTATTCAGGTGTTCAGAAAATTTAAAAGGCAAAATGTTCACATACATTTATGTAATGCCATCCAAAGGCCACATTGGCCTTATAAGCCACTCGATGACCGCTGCTATATAGTAACAATTACATTATTTAAAAAAAAAATAAAAATCTATGCTTCTTCTACAGCGTGTTCTAAAGTTTGTTAGATAAAACATGACAGAGGCTCAACCTTTTTTAATGTGGAGTCCTAGGGCCAGATTCACAAAAGAGATACGACGGCGTATCTCCTGATACAACGTATTTCACGCAAAGCACGGCGGGAAAATTAAAAACGAAGCATGCGCAGTACGTTCGGCGCGGGAACGCGCCTAATTTAAATGGTCCCCGCCCCATTTGAATTAGGCGGGCTTGCGCCGGACGTCTTTACATTACTCTGCCACAAGTTTACACTCAAGTGCTTTGGGAATCAAGCACTTACGAGGAAAACTTGCGGCGGTGTAACGTAAAGACGATACGTTACGCCGCCGCAGATCTTTATGAATCTGGCCCCTAATTCTCAACGTGACATTTTCTGAGACTTAAGTTAGGATATATCGAAACTCAACAACAACGTAAAAAAGGAGAAGTATGGCCAAAGCTTTTTTGGTCCTAGTTTTCTTATGGATTACAGGAGTGCGGTCCTTTCTGCACTGCTGTGACCTCTTTTCAGCCAATAGTCGGCTTAAGTCCCCTGTCAGCTGGCATCAGCCAGTCCAGGCTCTGGATAAATCCTGACTTGAGTCGGGACCCACCCAGATGTCTGGAACAGCAGCTTGCATTTTAGCGCTGGAGGAGCAGAGCAGAAAACCAGTGACTGGCAATCACCGCTCTCTGCTCAGAGCAGAGGGGAAAACTGAGCAATCACCGGTGTTTGATTGCTCAGCTCTCAGCTCAGTGGCAGCGGGGGACAGAAGCAGCATCTGATTGATGCTTCATCCACCAGAGTATAAAAGTTATTGTTTTTTTATAACCCATTCTTCTCTTTTAAAATCCCAAATAGTTAAAAATCTTTAGATGTGGTGGATATTTCTTTATTTACACTCTATGATCACCTGCTCATCTGGCCAGTAACACACTTCCTGTCCAAAAGTGACAACACTCAGCCTAGGACACGAAAGCATGTTGTTAGCACTACAGAACACCTCCCCTCCGCCCTCATTGCCATACCTGCTTAACATAAGGTGCATATTTGTGTATATTTGATGTGTTTAGATGCACGTAAGGTGCATAGGGCAGCACTGAATTTCTTCTTCCACCCACTTCCTGTAAGCTCAGGGCATCAAGGTCATGCCCTGCAGAAGAACACTGCAAAAAGAAGGATTCTCCCTAAAACCAATAGAATGAAAGACTCATCATAATTTCTGTCATTGCCAAAAAAAAAAAAAATATTCTGTTTTCCCATTTCTAGCCCTGACCCGTGTTTCCTATGACATATGAAACAAACACTCAGATCTAAGCGAGCAGCTGACATTTGCATAATTAGACTTATTTGAATAGCTCAGCTAACATTGGAGCAGTGTCAATATTTAGCACATACAAATGAGTTAGTCAAAACAGCCGCGTAAACACCTACTTCAAAATTCCATTTGGACCCGTGTATGCTTCAATGGCATTCAAACTTGATGGCAACATAGTGATTATTCGGTCAGCCTTGTCAGCAACATCAGATGGCGATTCTACAATCTATAAGGGGGGGGGGAATAAAAGAGTCTTTAAATTAACAAAATTTGGAGTAAAATTATGCATGGTCATATGGATAAATAAATATACCTTTTAATGCTCACACTATAAACATACACACATTGATGATCACGTATGGGATAGAAAAATGCATGGCCTTGTGAATAAATGTACAATTCCACAATCATTCAGGTAAAAGGAAAAAAACAGCTTTGAGTAGGGGTGCAACGGATCGTCATTGATCCGTGATCCGAACCGAAAAAGATTGATCTGAACCGCACACACGTGATCCGAGGATTGTTTTCTAAAAAAAATAATAATTTGCACATGTTCAGTCCACACACAGCGTGGTCATGGCGAACGGAGGAGCTTGAATGCCCCGCGTCATTTAAATCCCCTGTATGGGAGCATTTTGGCTTCCCTGTCAAATATAATGATGAAGGAAAGAGGTTAGTGGATAAAACCGTGACGGTGTGTAGGCACTGTGGCACAAGAATGCCATATGACAGTGGGAACACATCAAGTATTGTCACTAGGGGTGCAACTGATCCGTACAGATCAGCACCTTCAGGTCGGGACACACGGCGATCCACGGGCCTCCCGGTCCATAGGAAAGGCCGCGGCTTCGGCCTAGCTATCGAAGCGGCGGCCATCGAGGTCCACCCGGCGCGGGGGATGCAGGCTGCTCCTCGGAAGTTTGTGGGCACTTGAGCTCAATATGTCATTGACTCCTAACAGCCCAGCGATGAGCTCCATGCTGCACCTTGAGGAATCCACACGAGGAGCCGCTGCCGCCGCCGCACCGGGCGTCCTGCTGCTTGCCAGAGAGGAGGCGATCGGGGGGAACTGTATGGACTGAGCACGTAGGGGGGATTTTCACTAGACACTCAGCCCACCGATCAATGACACTAAAGGGATCTGATGATTGGGATAGTTCAGGTCACAGTAGGGAACTGGTGACACCACTTTCGTACATGGGGCTGCGACTTCCACTTGGCTGCACATATAAGTATTGCGAGATGCAGTTATTTCAACACAAAACAGAGCTTATACGCTTAAATACAGTATTTGTAAAAAGAAAGGAAGAAAGAAAGAAAGAAAGAAAGAAAGAAAGAAAGAAAGAAAGAAAGAAAGAAAGAAAGAAAGAAAGAAAGAAAGAAAGAAAGAAAGAAAGAAAGAAAGAAAGAAAGAAAGAAAGAAAGAAAGAAAGAAAGAAAGAAAGAAAGAAAGAAAGAAAGATCAAAATTGAGCTTGATGTCAGGGATGGGTGGTACCCAGCAGCCATCAAACACCAGACAATAATTGGGCAGCTTAAGAAAGGGGTTGGACCACATACACGTAGCGGCCTGCCCAGATCCCATCGGCTGGTGTTTGATAGCTGCTGGGTCCCACCCACCCCGGCCATGTCGCGCCCACCCCCGACATCAAGCTCAATTTTGACAGCTCCTCTCTCTGCATTCAGTTATGTGTCAGTTTCACATACTCAGCGGCTCTGGCAAGCATCAAGCACCACGCTGAGTGTGGAGAAGGGAGGAGGAACACTTGTGGGTGCGGTCAGTGTTAAATATCGGCCGATGCCGATTAAAAATGGCCAAATATCGGCCGATATATTGGTCAACCTCTAAAACACACCAGAGGGCATCTAGACGCATCAATATTTACTAGAGTGCATCTTAACGCATCAAATATACAACAGAGAGCATCTAAACTAGGGCTGCAACTAACGATTATTTTCATAAATCGATTCGTTAGCCAATTGTTTTTAATAAATCGGATAAAATCGTGAAAAAAAAAAAAATGTAATATGCCATTTTTTTTTTGTTTATTTCAAATAACGGGGGTTGTGAATATCCCACTGACATCAGCAAGGAGGAGAGGCGCGGACGTGCCTGGTCACATGAGCGCCGCTGTATTCTCGTGAGAATACAGAGGCGCCAACGGCTTGCACAGGGGAATGTAATACTGGGACAGAGGCTGGACTAGCAGGGAGGAAGGTGCGTGCCGTTAGACCAACTAACCAATGAAAATTGTAGGCAACGATTTTCATTATCGATTAATCGTTTCAGCTCTAATCTAAACACATCAAATCTGTAACAAAGTACATCGAAACTAGGAGTGCAACGGATCAAAAAAACTGACGCTTCTGACAGTGGCGGAACTACCACCATAGCGACCCACGCGGGCGCTATGGGGCCCGCAGCCGAGTGAGGATCAGGGGGGCCCGGCAGGAACGTTGTTCCCGTTAGCAGCTGTGGCTGCTTACACACACACACTGCTCCAGGCACGCTCTGCCAATGAGAGCACACTTCCGAGGGATCTCATAGAGACTTCAAAGCTCTGACACAGCCGAAGGGAGACCGGGGATGCAGAAGATTTCATTTCCTGCCTCTGTGCCGTGCCGATTTCTGAAGATGAGGTCAGGTAGGTGGAGAAGCATGGCTTTCTATGTGGAGGAAGGAGGGGGTGAGAATTCCTGCCTGGAGCAGTTTATTTTAGTGGGGAGGTTAAGGAAAGGGGGTGGGTTTGCTTTTGGAGAAGGACCCCCCTCCCCCCTGTAAGTTTCTTGTAGAGAAGTTTACAGGGGGTGGTTATTGGCAGGGATTTGGTTCTGGGTGGGAAGTTTGTTAAATGAAGGGAGATATTATTTAGCATTAGATATGAGGGAGATATTTTTGCCTTGAGGTGTGATCAGAGACAGGGGGGTTAATATTGTGGGGATATATGAGGGAGGGTGGTGTTTTTCAGTGGGGAGTTTTGCTTGTGGGGGTTCTTAAGCAGTAGAGGGGGGGATTTTTTCCTTTAGTTCACACTGATGTGGCTCTGCAAGGTGTATTTTGTGTGGGCATGGCAGCCCATTTATACTGTGTGGGCTGCTGTGCCTCCTTAAATACAAAGAAAAGGTCAAAAGGACCCTCCACCATTTCTGGAGTCGCAGCCCGCACAGGAATCGCAAATGCAGAGCAGTTCCCACATCGCATGTCTCCTGTCGGCAGTTTACACTGCCCCATATGAACTGCTGGGAGTGCCAATTAAAACTTAATGGCACCCCCAAATCAGTTCGCATATCGCAGTGCGATCTGCAAATTCGGACAGGAATTGAATCACATGGGTGTGAACACCCAGGGCTCAAGTCCTGCGGGAACGCATGGGAACAACGTTCCTTTACTTTTTCCACAGCAGGAATGCCGTTCTCATTGTCAAGGTGCACCGACCTCCCCTACCTTGGTCCTCCTATTCCTCCTCCTCCAGCGGCCGCTGTTACAAAGTCCCAGCTCTAGTGATGGGTGAACACTGATTCATTGGCAAATTGAATCAATGTGATGTAAATTATAGGAGCCGGGACTTTGTTACAGCGGCCACTGGAGGAGGAGGAGGTGGACTGAGGGAGGGGAGGACGGGATGGCGCTGGGATATTCAAATCCCAGATTCAGACACATGCCAGGCTTCATTGCTAGACACAGATCAGGCTGCATTGCTGCACACTGATTAGGCTGCATTTGATGGACACTGGCAAGGCTGCATTTCATGGGCGCTGATCAGGTTGCATTTCATGGGCACTGATCGGGCTGCATTTGATGGACACTGGTAAGGTTGCATTTGATGGGCACTGGCAAGGCTGTATTGATGGGCACTGATCAAGCTGCATTTGATGAGCACTGGCAAGGCTGCATTGATGGGCACTGATCAAGCTGCATTTGATGGGCACTGGTAAGGCGGTAAGGCTGCATTACTGGGCACTGATCAGGCTGCATTTGATGGGCACTGATCACGCTGAATTGTATGGGCACTGGTAAGGCTGCAATAATGAGCACTGATCATGCTGCATTTGATGGGCACTGGCAAGGCTGCATTGATGGGCACTAATCAGGCTGCATTTGATGGGCACTGAGGAGTGAGTGGCCCAGGGCAGGCAGCCTGAGGAGAGGGGCCACAAGCCGGCATACTCAGCAATCCCAAACTTACTCTTCTGCACAGATTAACACATGTGTGCATACGCATTGGGGCAGCAGGGGTCCCACACATTGGAGCCTGAATAGAAATATAGTGCAGAAGGAGTCCCAGTTGTTGCAACTTGTTTTAGAAATTCCCTGCGAGGGAACCATTATCACACAGTGTGGTGTGTTTTATTGTTAGTATAGCATACAGATTAAATTATTTTGTTGTTACATCTGTGCTATATTTATTTGTTTAATGCATGTGAATGTTAGATGTGTCCTCAACTCATAAACTGGCGCTTCACAATAAATATTGCAGTTTATTCATTAAAAAAGTAGTACATAAAACATACATATGCTGTGTGTATGTATATATATATATATATATATATATATATATATATAGAGTAATCTCATGTTGTGAAGGGACATTTCTAAACACGTGCCACTACTATAGACACCCAGCAGGTACCATATTTAAAGGATTTTTTTTTTTTCACTTTAAGCATCATTTAAATCGCTGCTCAAGAAAAAACTACAGTTTTTAAAACGTTTTTTTCCATTGATACATGTTCCCTGGGGCAAGACCCGGGTTCTCAAAGACGTTTTCCAACAATAACTTGAATATTGGGCTTTAAAATGAGCACTTTTTTGAATTCGAACGTTCGAGCACGTTCGCTGCATGGGGCACAGGTCACGCTGCATGGGGCACAGGTCACGCTGCATGGGGCACAGGTCACGCTGCATTGACACTAGGGCGGCTCTGGGGGGCCCCATACAACATTTTGCTATGGGGCCCTGTGATTTCTAGTTACGCCCCTGGCTTCTGATTGTTCCTCGGATCATTTTTCGAATCTGCAAAAAAAAAAAAAAAAAACATTTGCAGCCTCACTGTGCCCCAAATTGCAGCCTCACTGTGCCCCAAATTGCAGCCTCACTGTGCCCCAAAATTGCAGTCTCCCCAGGGCAGAGGAAGTGAGAGGGTGGCCAGCAGGGCCGGATTTCCTTTCCCAGCTGCCCCAAGGCCAGGTTCCGCAATGCACCCCCTCCCCACCAACCGAACCAGACCCCCAAATCAACGGAGAATGGCAATTGGAACGGTTAGTTCAAATGTTTTTTTTGTTTTTTTTTACTTCAATCACTTTTTTATTTTTGTACAATTTTCTTATTTTTTATATTCTTTACTTTTTAATTACTTTTTTTATTTCATGAATTATTATTTCTTATTATTTTATCAAATTCTTTTCACTTAACTTTATTGCTATCACACACAGGAGAAAACAATTTCCTGTGTGATAGCAATTGGAGGTGACAGCTTCTCTTTACTGACCCCGTCACCTCCAAAAACAGGAGTCCTAGCACTATGCTAGAACTCCTGTCACAGCTGAGATGGGAAGAGCACAGCTCACCCCTCTCACTGTGTACATAGGCAGCAGGGACAGGAGACCGACTCGCCACTGGAGGGGGGAGGACGGGGTGGAAAGGAGGAAGTCCTGAAGAGCCAGCCGAGAGAGGTATGTGGGGGGAGGACGGACGGCAGCACACATTTTCTGCTAGAAAGCAACTCACCACCTGTATGTTGAAACTGTCTCCTCTCTGCTCGCACACAGCCCCGCCTCCTCCTAACCCCGCGCTGTGATAGACAGAACACATCCCAGCATTGGACCCGCATTCTGTCTATCACAGCGCAGGGTTAGGAGGAGGCGGGGCTGTTTGCGTGCAGAGCGGAGACCGTTTCAATGTATGTTTTACCGCTCTGCGAACCCGCGGCACACCGCGGATCACGTGGGTGCCGATCCGAAGTCATTGATCTGTGCCGTTTACGAATCAACGACGACCTGCTGCACTACTTATCAAAACACATTAAAAACACACCAGAATGCATCTAAAACGCATAAAAAATACACCAGAGTGCATCGAAACGCATATAATAAGCACCAGAGTGCATCGAAATGCATCAAAATCACACCAGAAAGCATATAAAAGGCATCAAAAACACCAGAATGCATCTAAACGCATAAAATATGCACCAGAGTGCATCTAAATGCATACAAAAAATACACCAGAGTGCATCTACAAACACATCAAAAATATTGATGTGCAGAGAGGATTTACAAGGCTCTATTCACAGTGTTATTTTAGAAATACACATTATTTCAGCCATGGGACTGTAAGGGTTAAATTTCATTCACAACATGTTCTTACAGGAGCCGTATCCCTATTAGATCTGTATACGGAGCCTACAGGCTGAATTCACAAAGCTCACAAACAAGATTGCTGAGAGGCATGTTGAGCCCATTGAATATTACATTTTGGAAAGTAGACACCCCAAGCTATTTTCTGGGAGGCATGGTGAGTATCTTACAGCTCTCATTTTCTCAAAACTTTGTGACAAAAAGCGAGATCTGCAAAATACCATACCTTTCAGCAAATAGGTTGGGGCGTATACTTCCCAAAATTGGGTCATGGGGGGGGGGGGGGGGTTGTGTAAGTGTGTCCTATTCTGCGATATGCTGTACCCTACACCAATACTGCACTAGTGTGTAGTAGTGTTCAAAACATTCACCAATGCAAAGACCAGGATTGTCAGGACAGCTGGGACAATAATAACGGGTGTCACGCCTAAATCCGCACTTGGACACATTTTCTTTGGGGGGGCTCGTTGGGTAGGGGTACTCTCAAGGACATACGGAAAATGCCTCTAATCTAGTAGGCTTTCTGAATTTGGTTGGGGATGGTGAGGTGCAGCACCGCCTGGATACAGGAGGGCTCAGACCATATCTCCCTGGAATTTATGAAAAGATCTAGTCCGTCCTGAAGCTTTGTATAGCACAAAAGCATTCAGCAAAGCCAATTGAAATAAGTAAACAGACACTTTTTTTGTACCAGCGTCTGGCCTTCTGGGCAACTAGATACAGCGCCAACAACTGGTCGTGGAGGTCCACCCCTCCCTCAACTTCACAGCAAGCAATTTATTACACTTCAAGCAGGCTCTCTCACCCAGCCTAAAAACGGGAATCTACAAGCTGCTGGGGAAAAGCCCTGGTGATTAGAACGCACAGTGCCATATGCGCCAATCTGATGATCAAACAAGTGACTAAAAAGTGTCACGCTTGTGTAATAATTGTCCACATACAAGTGGTACCCCTTTCCGAATAAGGGTGACACCAAGTTCCACACAATCTTGCCAGCGCTCCCCATGTAATCTGGGCAGTTCTCCGGCTCTACGTGACCATCTTTTCCCTCATAAACCATAAAACTATATGTATAGCCTGTGGCCCTATCACAGAGCTTATACATCTTGACCCTGTATCTGGCACGCTTGCTGGGAAGGTACTGTTTGAAAGACAAGCGGCCAGAAAATTTAATCAGGGACTCGTCAACGCAGACAACTTGATGGGGAGTATACAAGGCTGCAAAATGTTTGTTGAAGTGGTTTATGAGGGGGCCGAATTTTGTAGAGCCGATCAAATTCAGGGTCTCCACGAGGACAACAAAGTTAATTGTTGTTGAAAAGCATTAACCACAAGATCTGCTCGTATCGTGCCCTGGAAAAGGAGGCAGAGAACACGGGCACATGGTAAACTGGGTCAAAGGGCCAATATAACCGCATTTCACTCAATTTAACTATGCCCATGTCGAGTGAAATGCCCAGAAAGGTCTTAAAAAAGGAAACTAATTGCTTTCCATTCTTTGGCAAGGGAGGACTGGGGATTAGCGGTGATGTATTGACCAACATACAAATTAGTTTGGTCCACAATAGATCAAGTGCCGTAAAATCAACTGTTTCCACCTGAATTCTGGGTTGGCCAGTGAATGGGGGGGGGGGGGGGCAGGGGGAGCACAGGTTCTGCAGAAGTAGTGGGGACCCAATCAGGATTGCCAAATTCTGCAGGAAGGAAACTATGGGCACGACGGGCCTGTCTTTGTCCTCTTGGTGGCAGCAGGACACTACCCTGCCGGGCGATCAGGGGGTTAAACCTTTATTAGGTAATAAATGGTGGGTGCCCTGACGCTATAAAAAGCAAAACTAACCAACCAGCGTCACCCGTAACACTTATACGGTGATCCCTGGTGAAAGGGTTAACTCTAGGAGCAAATCAAGGGGTTAAACCTTTGAGGGGGGGGTAGGGGTACCCTGGACCCACAAATCGATGGCCACCCCCTCACTACGGATCACTCTTTGAGCCCCCCACCCGCGGCAAGGCAGGGATGTACCTGTACGCCATTCTGCCGACGTACATCGGCGTGCAGTGGTCGGGAAGTGGTTAAGTAGTCGATTATGTTGTGAAGTTTGGAGTCCAGTAGATTTTTTAGAGGCGTGTGTTGGACCGGCTGTGAGGGGAGGTTGGAGGCCAGTATGTTTTTTAGGCATGTGATGTGGAGTTGTGCGTTCTTTGGTGGTGACCATAGCTGCCTTCGAAGCAGCCGACCCGTGTTCAATTCCAGGTCAACTCCATCTCCAAGTACTTGGAGTCCTCAAAGAGAAAAAGCACTATACAAAAAGGTGAGTGCATCTAAACGCATTGAAAATACATCAAAGAGCATTTATATACCGTATTTATCTTCATATAACGCGCCCCGGCGTATAGCGCGCACCCCCAACCTAGAAGGAAAATTCCTGGAAAAAAAAATACTTACAGTTCGGATGCCCCTCGTCGGTGTCTTGCCCAGCGTCCATCGGCGGCCTTGTCCGGTGTCCTTCTGCGGCCATCATGGTGTCCTCCCCGCTGTGTTTTTCAGCCAATCCCTGCTTCCCGCGCTGTGTTTGAACCACTCCGCTGACATATGCCGAGCGCAGTACACTCGGGCAGGCTCGGCTCCTCTCGCGTAAAGGATGTACAGGGCGTGACCGCGAGCGGAGCCGAGCCTGCCCGACTATACCCGAGTGTACTGCGCTCGGTATATGTCGGCGGAGTGGTTCAAACAGCGCAGGAAGCGGGTATCGGCGTATATCGCGCACCCATGATTTTGCCCTGATTTAAGGGAAAAAAAGTGCGCGGTATACGCTGATAAATACGGTATATTATATATATATATATTTAACACTGACCGCACCCACAAGTGTTCCTCCTCCCTTCTGCACACTCAGCGCGGTGCTTGCCAAAGCTGCTGAGTGTATGAAACTGACACGTGATGTGTGTGTAATTATATATATATATATATATATATATATATATATATATATATATATATATATATATATATATATATATATATATATATATATAGTTTTACACCTCTCTTACCTTAGCTAACTGCTCCAGGTCTGTCAGATTGAAAGGGTTATTTTCCCCAATTGCCGTTTTGAGATCTCTCCACTGGTGCTATATAGGATTTAGATCTGGGCTCATTGCTGGCCAGTGCAGTACTATCCAAAGCTTTATCTTAAACCATTACTAGGCGTTTGATGTGTGCTGTGCAGTGCAAGTTCAACTTACAGATTTTTCTGTAAAGGTGAACTTACCCTTTAAGATCTCTGGAGATGGACTTGAAACCTTGAGATTATCCATGCTTTTCCACAATTTTTATTCTCAAACCCTTTAGAAAATTCATCGCTGCTCTTGCTCTTCTCCATGCGGCACACAGAGACACACAACAGAAAGGTTAAGTAAATCTTTTACCATTGTAACTGGTTTCCGGTGTGATTTTTTTAATTTCAGCACCTGTTAATTGATACAGGCAAGTTTATTACAAACAGGAACATTACGAACTTGGAAGGCAATTATTTCTTAAAATTTTGAGAAAGTGACAATAATTTTGTCCAATCCATTTTTGGAGTTGTGTGGAGCGTGTCAGATTTTTTTTTTTGTATTGGTAGGACTCAAAAAGCCAAAACAAAGAAAAACATGAGAATGCCTAAACATTTGTAAATGCAACACTTTTCTGGACAAAGTGGTGCATTATCTTAGAGAAATGCCAGGGTGCCAATATGTTTGGCCATGACTGTATATTAGGTATCCTCATGCACACCAGACATACAGATTTCATAAAATATTTGCCTAAGGTTTCCATTTGTCCGATTTAAAAAGCAGAGCTCCACCCTAAAGTGGAACTTTCGCTCATCGGAACCCTCCCCCCATACGGTGTCACATTTGACACCTTTCAGGGGGGGAGCAGATGCCTGTCTAAAGACAGGTATTTGCACCCACTTCCGGCCACACAGTCTGCGGGCAGGACGTCAGATCTCCCCCCCCCCTCCCCCGTTGTGTTCTGGGAAAATCTCGGCTCCCAGAACACAGCGCACACGACTCGTGCATGCGCCGTAGGGAACCGGGCAGTGAAGCCGGAGCGCTTCACTTCCTGGTTCCCTCACCGAGGATGGCGGTGGGGGCAGCAGAGTGACGATCGGTCGCTCATCCTCTGCTGCCGACAGCACAGGACAGGTAAGTGTGCTAATATTAAAAGTCAGCAGCTGCAGTATTTGTAGCTGATGGCTTTTATTTTTATTTATTTTTTCCAGCGGACATCCACTTTAAAACACAGCTATTTTCTTCACCCTTCAAGTTTTTAATTTCATTTCTAGGGAAAACTTTATTTTTTCATAACTGGACAACATAAATCCACACAAGTAGCTTATTTTACTTTCAAAGCTAATGTAAAACAAGCTGAAGCTAGAAGTTGATTGGTCGCTATGTACAGCAGCTCTACATTCAGTCTGCTCAGATTTTAGTTCATTTTTTCTCAGGTTCATGAACATAAAACCTGCTCAGCAGTGCAGGGTGTTAAAAAAAATGCTTCTCAATGTCACAAAAATGTTTTTGTTATTAAATAATTAAAAAAAAAAACAAACACACACACACACACACACACACACACACACACTTTTTTGCAAGCTACATGTAATGGATGTGGTGTGAATCCAGCCTCAAACATGAGTAATAAAACCTTGTTTACACCGAATGTGTTAAAGTGGAACTTCGCCCAGTTCTTCTAATTTTTGGCACTTTCATTTTTTTTTATTAAATTTTTTGAGGGGTGGGGGGTATATTCTTTGGTTTTGGCAGGTACCCATTTCAAGCCAGATCACCATGGCCATCCGAGTGGAAGTTCGTCTCCCCCAGTCTTCTGGGACATGTCACAGAAAGCTGCGGGACTAGTCACATAGCAGCGAAACGCACGTACGCTCAGTGAGAAGCTGCAGTCACAGCCAGCTTCCCAAAGCAAACATGCCAGCGCCAACAGGCGAAGTGCTGACTCTGGTAAGGACTGTGCTGGATCTTTGGACAGGTAAGTGTCCTATTAAAAGTCAGCAGCTACAGTATTTTTGTTTCAGACTGAAGAAACGCTTTAACCACTTGTTATAGAAAAAAGTGGGGTTGGGACTTTAAATGAGGCATGTGGTTTGCACCACCACAGGCCTCCATCCCTGAAAGGGTTTAAAAAATGGAAGGTTGGGACTTTAAATGAGATGCGATTAGCATAATGCGGTTGAATATACATATGGAAAATACAAAAATTCTTACCATAATAGTCAGGCTCAAAAATACCAAACCAAAGAAGCACAAAACCAAATTCATCTGTCTAACTGTATGTAATTAAAACAGAGGTTTAGTTGCAGTCATTTGCAAATGTCTGGGAAGCTGCAGGCCACGTCACGGCACTCTATGTAACTGCAGTCCTAACTATGAATTTAAAGGCCTCCAAAAGGAGGAACCCAGGTGTGCTAATTAATAGACAGGGAGCAGAAGGCAACCTAGAAACGCCCCTATCTATGGTTGGTCTGGCAAATGAGAGCACTGAAAAGACAAAAAACAGGGGTGAAACCAAAACATGCCTACCAAACTAAAATACCACCAAACTGGATGCGGACCACATCAAACTGGGTCAGCTAGTCAAAAAATGACAATGCATGAATTAACTTTGTTGGTGGCAGATCTGTGGAGGCAATTATGTAACACTCCTGAATCGCATCTCCATCCCTTGGTTATGGTTATAGAAAAAAGTGGGGTTGGGACTTTAAATGAGGCATGTGGTTTGCACCACCACAGGCCTCCATCCCTGAAAGGGTTTAAAAAATGGAAGGTTGGGACTTTAAATGAGATGCGATTAGCATAATGCGGTTGAATATACATATGGAAAATACAAAAATTCTTACCATAATAGTCAGGCTCAAAAATACCAAACCAAAGAGGCACAAAACCAAATTCATCTGTCTAACTGTATGTAATTAAAACAGAGGTTTAGTTGCAGTCATTTGCAAATGTCGCATCTCATTTAAAGTCCCAACCTTCCATTTTTTAAACCCTTTCAGGGATGGAGGCCTGTGGTGGTGCAAACCACATGCCTCATTTAAAGTCCCAACCCCACTTTTTTCTATAACAATAACCAAGGGATGGAGATGCGATTCAGGAGTGTTACATAATTGCCTCCACAGATCTGCCACCAACAAAGTTAATTCATGCATTGTCATTTTTTGACTAGCTGACCCAGTTTGATGTGGTCCGCATCCAGTTTGGTGGTATTTTAGTTTGGTAGGCATGTTTTGGTTTCACCCCTGTTTTTTGTCTTTTCAGTGCTCTCATTTGCCAGACCAACCATAGATAGGGGCGTTTCTAGGTTGCCTTCTGCTCCCTGTCTATTAATTAGCACACCTGGGTTCCTCCTTTTGGAGGCCTTTAAATTCATAGTTAGGACTGCAGTTACATAGAGTGCCGTGACGTGGCCTGCAGCTTCCCAGACATTTGCAAATGACTGCAACCAAACCTCTGTTTTAATTACATACAGTTAGACAGATGAATTTGGTTTTGTGCTTCTTTGGTTTGGTATTTTTGAGCCTGACTATTATGGTAAGAATTTTTGTATTTTCCATATGTATATTCAACCGCATTATGCTAATCGCATCTCATTTAAAGTCCCAACCTTCCATTTTTTAAACGCTTTAACCACTTAAGACCCGAACCATTATGCAGGAAAAAGGACCTGGCCAGTTTTTGCGATTCGGCACTGTCGCTTTAACTGACAATTGCACGGTCGTGTGATGTGGCTACCAAACAAAATTGGCGTCCTTTTTTTCCCACAAATAGAGCTTTCTTTTGGTGGTATTTGATCATCTCTGCAGTTTTTATTTTTTGCGCTATAAACAAAAATAGAGCGACAATTTTGAAACAAAAATTTTTTTTTTTACTTTTTGCTAAAACAAATGCCCCCCCCCCCAAAAAAAAAGATTTCAGTTTAGGCCGATACATATTCTTCTACATATTTTTGGTAAAGAAAAAAAAAAAAAAAAAAAGACGCAATAAGCGTTTTTGGTTTGCGCAAAAATTTATAGCATTTATCAAATAGGGGATAGTTTTATGGCATTTTTATTAATATTTTTTTTTTTTTTTACTACGAATTGCGACGATCAGCTGTTTTTTTCGTGACTGCGACATTATGGCAGACACATCGGACAATTTTGACACATTTTTAGGACCATTGTCATTTTCACAGCAAAAAATTCTATAAAAATGCATTGTTTATTGTGAAAATGACAATTGCAGTTTAGGAGTTAACTACTCGGGAGCGCTGTAGGGGTTGTGTGACCTCATATGTGTTTCTAACTGTAGGGGGCGAGGCTGGACGTGCGACGTCACTGATCGCCTTTCCCTATATCAGGGAAGAGACGATCAGTGACATTGCCACTGTGAAGAACGGGGAAGGCATGTTTACACACACACACACACACACACACACACACACACACACACACACACACACACCCACCTCTCCCCGTTCTTCAGGTCCTGTGACGGATCGCGGGACACTGGCGGTGATCGGGGCCGCGGAGCTTCGAACCGGGTCGCCGGCTGGGCACTTAAAGGGGACGTACAGGTATGTGCCTGTGCCCAGCCGTGCCATTCTGCCGATGTAAATGTGCAGGAGGCGGTCCTTAAGTGGTTAAGCAGTGTTAAATAAAAGCACAAGAACACAATATTGCTGTCTGTGGCCAGTTCACACCAAAGAACTGCCTTGGTATACGCTGGGAAAACATGAACACAATAATTCTGAATCTAAAAATTACATTCTGAAATGACAAATTCCTTTAACAGATTAGGAAACTAAAATCTACCTAAATTTCCAGTAAACCTAATATAGCAACACATAACAAGCAAATGTAACGAGTAGCGCGAACACTAGTCACAGCAAGAGAGCTATGGGAAACCGATAAGGGCAGTAAACGAAAACATGCATGTACCATGCGATTTTACAAGGCCGCACAGACAATCAAATATCTCACATTCTTGTGATTTATGCAACCTATACACATTTAAGTTCGTGGAGGAAAACACACTTTCATATTGTAAGAATTCATGTTCTAATAAAAAAAAAAAAGAAGGGAGGGCACAGCAAATGGAACACACACACACACACACACACACACAGGAGGGGGATTATATATATATATATATATATATATATATATATATATATATATATATATATATATATATATATATATATATATATATATATATATATATATATAGTATTCGCAACACTTCACTTTTTTCACCTTTTGTTATCTTACAGCCTTATCTATATATATATAAAACTCAACGTGTGTGTGTGTGTGTGTGTGTGTATGTATGTATGTATGTATGTATGTTCCAGCATCACTTGGAATATAACCTCTGAAGGTAAGAAATACATAGATACTTAAAGGGGGCGTACCATCATCCAGGATATAGATATATAAATTTTGGTTCTGAGGTCCCCGAACCAAAGAACCAAATAGGAGAAGATTGGGGCCAAGATTGGACTATCGCGGTACTGGTAGCGTTAATATGGAATGTAAGAAAAGAACAGGTAAGTAAATAAAAACCATTTTATTAAATACAGTATCAAAAAAAAGGATACAGTAGGGGAATACAGAATTAAAAAACAAAACGACCAACATAACACCAATGTAGTAGTCCCCAGGAGGGGGAGAGGAACAGAGGGTTGAAAGTCATATCGAACATCTTAACTAGTTTCGCGGCTTCTGCCGCTTCATCAGAAGAAGGTCTACAATTAAAATGACAAGACGTCAAACAATTAAATATTAAACAATTGCAAAAAATAATAATAAATAAATTGGGGAACAAGAGACTCGGCTGCTCACCTAAAATCCCCCCACACACAGGAGGCGGGGAGGGTGGCTGCCACCACATGGGGTACCAGATGGCGACAGGGGGGCGCTTAAGTAGACGGTTGGACCTACTAGTTGGGTATATACTTATATACCCAACTAGTAGGTCCAACCGTCTACTTAAGCGCCCCCCTGTCGCCATCTGGTACCCCATGTGGTGGCAGCCACATGGGGTACCAGATGGCGACAGGGGGGCGCTTAAGTAGACGATGGGGTATGGTTTGTAGAATTTTAAGAATTTTTTTTTTTGCTTAATGCATTTTGGAATAAGGCTTTAACATGCCAAAAATGTGGAAAAAGTGAAGCCCTGTGAATAATTTCCAGATGCACTGTGTGTATGTATGTGCAGATTAAGGATTTAAGCAGCACAGATGGAGAAAACTCCTGCAGTGATAAAGTTAGACCTCTGCCCAGCCGCAACGTACCAATGGTTGGAAGTAGGGGTGAGCTCCCGCGTGTTCGCACCGCCCACGTGCAGAGCCCGCCAGGAAGTCTGCACTGCGCTAATCACAGGCAGGGAGACATTGTCCCAATGCATGACATGATTTGGAAAAAGCACACACCAGTTTAAACTGCTCGAGCAGCCACATGCGAGTGGCCCAGGGAGCTACTGCACAGCCGAGAGCCCTCACCAGCTGCAAGCCTCAGTGTGCCGTATGTGCTGAAACAGTTCAGCCCGGGGAGAAAGTCAAAAGCAGACCCGGTAAAAGAGATGGGGGTGAACCCAAGCACCCCCTGTGCACGCCTATGGTTGTAATTATTTTTGGCTCTATATGAAGAAATCTAGCTCAAAATTGACTTTCTTGGAAAAAAAAAAAATCATAATAATTCTATATTAGTTGTCTGCAAAAGAAGACTCTTGGTAACTACCTCTCTGGTGGGTAACGAGTCCTTGCTTGGCTCTTCTGAAGAGCTATGGTTGCCATTAGATTCTTTAGCAACCAATGCTTCTTGGTGTATCAGGTGCCTGGTCCCCTAGCTACGTGCAGTGGTTCCTCCTGCTGTCCCATACCTTACTACTGCCTCCTGTAGCAATATGGTGGCAGTGGACAGCAGACACATCTAAAATACCTAGAAGTGTTGAATGCAAAAAAATTTGTGGGAGGTCTTTCCCCCCCCCCCCCAAGTTTCAGTGTCACTTCAAAAGGGAAGTTAACTTCAAAACAAATATCGTATTAATGGATGGACATTACTAGGTCATTCTTGAATCTTCCTAGATCAGGACATAATTTGGTATTTATGCAAAACTAATAGGATACATAACTGGATCAAATGTTTTTTCTTTCATATTTTTGTAGAATTCCTTGCACACGCTGAATGAAAAATGCTGACGATAGGGTTTTTGTGGCGACTGGTAGTAGTGCTTTAGTAGCTTTTTTTAGAAGCATTTAGGTACATTAGCGTTTTTACAGTACATGAAAAGAAAAAAAAAAAAAAAAAAAAGTTAGTAACGTTTAGCATTTTTTTTGCTGAAAAAAAAAAAACGTTCTGCTTCTGGACGCTGAAGCTCACAAAACAAAACACTAGTGTGCATGGAGCCTTTAAGATATTGTAAAACATGAGTCTTTTTTTTTTTATAGCAATACTGAAAAATTATTATTTTGGAGAAAAAGGAAATATAGTTATAGCACATCATGAGTTTCAAGTAGACAGTTTATAAATACTGATGATCTAACATGAAATTACAGGAAATTATACTGCTTAAAAAAACCTTGCAGCGTACAAAGAATAAAAACACTGCATTTTGCTTTTGTTTAAAGCATGGGCACGCCATCATAAAATAGGTATGCACTTGTAAAAAGAGAGTCCTGGAAAGCACTTTATTGTGGGGAAAGGATGGCAATGCCTTCACACTTTTATGCCAAGTAAGTAACTGTGTAGAAGTCACGGTCCACAGTAACAAGAATGCCTAGTACCCTTCAAAAGCTCAGCAGGGAGTTCCTTTCTGCCTGGACTGAAAAGGAACATTGCTGTCTACCACCACAACGCCCAGTGAAAGAGAGAGATCTTTACTTGCTAATTAGGTCTGTTGGAATACATCCACCGTGTTCCAGACTTATGGGGCAGATGGCCCCAATAAGCAGGTGGAGACCTGCAATAAAATTTACAGGACCTATTTTTGAGATGGGTTACATCATAAGCAAAGAAAACATTCAAAAGAAAAAGGAAAAAAAAAAAGACAGGTGTCAGTTTAGCACAATAGTGTTGTCAGATGTGCGTTATACAGTAAATACGGTATATTAAATATTTTGGAATTAAGCCATATGATTGCTTTTAACACTGGAATTTGAAAAAAGCCCCCCCCCCCCCCACCATTTTCTGCCTCAGCTCAGCATAGCTTTAAATAAGGCATTTCCTGGAACACTATCCATGCTAAACCTTGGGGCAAAAGAAATCGAATGTCATTGATTTTATTGAAAAGCTCCGTGGTCCTATCACAAGGAAAAGGAAAATTACTGCACACTTCAACATGGCAAAAGCTCTTTTTAGGGACATGCTTCTGGAAAACCAACACGCAGAAAAAAAAACTATTACTGTATAGAAATATATTTATAAAAAATAAAAAATTATATGTATATTTAATTACTTCCGACTTGGTACCAAGAGAAACATGAGCAGAGTAATGGGCGCATTAGGGTGCAGCTGGTTCTTCACTGTCCAACTACAGGCTGGAGGCAAGGATGATGACCTAGCGGTATTGCTCAAATGTAAATGGGGGAAAATTTGGTCATTGACCTGGCTGTTTTGTCTGGAAAATTCTGTGGCAGACAAGACAGCTCTCATTTAAACCAAGTATTTAGGCCTGATTCACACATATGCAGGTTACAGTTTGCATATTGCATGTTCATTTTGCATTTTTTCAATACATTGAAGTCTATAGAACCAAAAACTAGAAAAAAGTCCCTGGCCCTTACCATAAAATGCACAGATGTGAACTACATCCATAGGAAACCATGTTAAATGGACTGTAGTGTGTTTCTGCAAATCTTAAACGCACTAAAAAATGCATAAGTGTGAATCAAGCCTTTGTCGTTTTCCTGAAGTTAAGCATTAAAAAGCCTTTTTTTGCAATACTGTAAAAAAACATGGTATAGAAAATACCAATAATTAAGGTTACTGTCCGACTTCACTTCTTTAATGCTCCATTCTTTAGAATTCCTTCAGCCACAGGGCAGTTTATAAGGAACATGGTCAAATGTGAAAATCAAAGTGTCTTGTTGACCTGGTTGGTCCTCCAAAATGAAGATTACGATTTGCAGTAGATACTGGTGGTCTTGGATCACCCATCATCCTCCTAAATTTTTCAAATATTCCCAGCAACTAGAACATTGCACTTAAATTCCTGTAATTCTCCTTCCATGACCATTGCTACCCCATGGAAGAATTTTTGTTTATTATGAGTAAAAATTTGATATTATAATCTACTGATCACAGGTACAATATTTTGCAAGCCCCTAATGAAAACATAATAAATGTCATGTTTTTTTTTTGCAAAAACCATGTACATTTATTATCTCTTCCCAAAAGGAGAGCATCATAGTCTTATTCATACCATTTAATATGTGGCCGTAAAGCAAGACACTGTTCCAGCACAGTAGTGCTCCAATAACATTACATTACATACCCTCCAGATCATTAAAGCGGTAGTTCACCCTCACTGACATGATTTTTCCATCGAGACAGGCATTGTAGCGCGAGCTACAGTATGCCTGTCCCGATTTTTTTACCCCCGTACTCACTGTGTACTCGTACATTAAAGATTTCGGCTCCCGCGGGGAATGGGCGTGCCTATGGAGAGGGAGGATGATTGACGGCCGGCCCTGGCACGTCACTCTCCCCGAAGACAGCCGGAGTAGGTCTCGGCTCTTCACGGCGCCTGCGCACAGGCTATGCGCAGGCGCCGTGAAGAGCCAAGCCTATTTCGGCTATTTCCGGAGAAGCATGACGCGCCAGACCCGGCCGTCAATCATCCTCCGTCTCCATAGGCACGCCCATTCCCTGAGGGGAGTCGGTATCTTCGATGTACGAGTACAAGGTGAGTACGGGGATAAAAAAAAAAAAATCGGGACAGGCATACTGTAGCTCGCGCTACAATGCCTGATTTTATGGTAGAAGAAAAAAAACATTTTTTTTTTTTGCGTTTATAGGGTGAACCCCCGCTTTAAAGGTTTACCAAGTTCTCCTGGACAGGTTTTACTTTATCTAAAGGTAGTCCCATACGTCAGTCAGCATTTAATATATATTAAAAAAATAATAATAATAATAATAAATCAGTAAAACCTTGGTTTGCGAGCATAATTCGTTCCAGAAACGTGCTTGTAATCCAAAGCACTTGGTATATCAAATCATTTTTTTTTTTTTCACAAGAAAAGCATTTTTTTTTTTTACAGGGTATAAAAGAGAAGAGAGGCACCTCTAAGTGTAGCAATAAGTTGCTAAAATGTTGTACCTTCATTACATGCAACCATATTGCTACACTTAGAGGCTCCTCTCTTTTTTATACTCAGTTGTGACATGACGCTACTTGTATATCAAGACATCGCTTGTATATCAAGGCAAAATTTATTAAAACATTTTACTTGTCTTGCAAAACGCTCTCAAACCAAGGTTTTAATATATATATATATATATATATATATATATATATATATATATATATATATATATATATATATATATATATATATATATATATATATATACACATATACATACACATATACATATATACACACACACACACACACATTTACACACATTTTTTTTGTGTTTTTTTTTTTTTATTGTCCATTTCGGTGCATCCTGAATTTTCAGTTTCAGCCCAAAATTTTCATTTTGGTGCACCACTAGTGTGTGTGTGTGTGTGTGTGTGTATGTATGTGTATGTATGTATGTATATGTGTATGTGTATGTGTATGTGTATGTGTATGTGTATGTGTATGTATGTATGTATATATATATATATATATATATATATATATATATATATATATATATATATATATATATATATATATATATATATATATAAAACATTACATCTTTTCCTAATTAGTATTTTATGTTTAAAGAAAATAATAGCATGTAAGACGCATACCTGGGCACCAGTATCTTGAAATTCTTTACAGGCCTCTGGAAAAACGTCATACGCAACAACAGGATACCCATGTTTCACAAGATTTTTTGCCATTGGATTTCCCATATTTCCAAGTCCTATGAACCCAATAGGTGTTTTGGAGGCCATTGACCTGCAAACTAAAAGAAAAATAAATAAATGAACTGCACACAAATGAAAATACTATACCTCACAAATGAGTTGATATCTTGATCATGAAAGACATGCTTTAGGCTGGGTTCACATCTGTGCAAATTGGATGCAGTTTTCTCCACATACAATTCGCAGAGCAGGAGATTGTGACCGATTCACACATCTCCGCAGTGGCTCCAGTGCAATTTGCACAGTAGCCCTGTGCATCTTTTGGTTAATTTCAGGTACGAAATAAGGCAAAAATCCAGGCTGTACAAGACCTGAAACGGTGAATGGAGACGCACCGGACCCCTGCAGTGAGCCACTGCGTGTCATAGTATGAACCCAGCCTTAGTGAAAAAGAGTGTTTGTGGAATAGAGGAGGACAGGAAATATGGATATTTGTTATATGGCTGGTTAAAATTGCTTTAGTCATGTTCAGTCCATCACCCCATTTCACATAATAGCACCGCACCGCACCGCACCAGGGTATCACCCCCCCCCCCCCCCCCCACACTAATCAAAACTGCCAATTCTTCAAGAGGAGCAAAGGATGAGTCCTCAAAGCAGAACTTCCCATTTTAACCCCCAAAAAATGTGCTTGATTTCCTTTAAAAGCGTAACTTCAGGTTTACACCCCCTGGATTATTATTTAAAAAAAAAAAATTATTATACATACCTTTTTCTTGAAGTCGTTTTCCCAGTCCAGTGACATAAGTGGAGCCTTCTCTTCTTTTGGTGGCAGAGGGGCAGGCATTGGGCTACGCCAACATGAATTATTGGGAGCCCAGCCTTATTATTCTAAATAGGAAACCTTAATTTTGTTTTCAAATATTAAAGATTCTAACTACCTGCAAGAATGAGTCCTTACATTTAAAAGAGTACCTGTCATTTCAGATCCATCATGGCAGCACCTGTTAGCAGGCATCCACTTACCTGCTGCCACCACGTTTTGTCACTGCTGCATCGCCAGCCGTTCCATTAAAGTGAATGGGACTGTCTGTGAGTCAGCAGAGAGTCAGAGGAGGAGCCAGTGCGGGACAGAAATTACAGTTGCCCTTTAAAAATTATGATTTTTTAAAATCAAGTTGATTTAAATCAAGCCTTTTTACTAGCGATTTAAAATCGACTTGATTCAAATCAAAGCCACCCTGGCCTCAGGCAACACAAAGGTGAAAAAAAATCCTCCTAGTTGTACCCATTACCAGCCATTTGCACATCCCTGCAAAAAAAAAAACGTAGAAATGAAAGCGATTTCTCCACAGACTCGCAAAGCAGGGGTTGGGGAGCTACCATACAAGAGCTCTGAGAGCCGATTTGAGAGAAGGGATGACACACCCTCCCCCCCCCCTTTCACACAGGAACAGAGCCAAGGCTGTCAATCACAGGTTATGTGCTGGAGCTCCCTCCCCGTCACCTTTTTAGCTCTTGGTGTCAGAAGTGACTCATGCTGATAACAGAGGAACAAGAAAAATGACACTTAGTGCTTTGGAGAGGGACAAGTAAACACTATGGAAATATGCACTTTTTTTAGATCTTGTCTGAGGTTTAAGCAAAAGGCTTCAGTAAAAAGGACCTCAAGTCCATGTTTTTCTACATGCCTAAAGTTAAGTAATTCAAATACCATAAACACAAATATGACCTGTCAATTTAATTCACATGTCTCACATCAAAACAGAGCTAAAGAGGAGAAAAGAATGTGCGACTGTAAAAGGCAAACGTCTTCAGGGCTACGTGTCTTGTACAGAGTTTGTGTACAAAGGTGAGAGATGAACATGCAAAAACCTAAAACGTTTCCATAAAGCATAAACATTAACAGAAACATATGGACATGCTTCTAAAGTGCATGTAAATAATAATAAATGCTTCTATTTAGTCTGTTAAATAGACTAATAACGACATGGTGTTTTGTCTGTCCGATTAGCACACAAAGTTGTTGATCCTGCCAGAAATCTTGTAAGGATAAGCTGAGTTTTGTGCCAAAACCAAGGGAAAAGAATAGGACAGGAGGCTGGTGGCCCAATCAGCTGCAGCGGTGGAATTTTCCTCTCCGCCCCACATGACAAAAGGGGCAGGGATGCTGGAGATGAAACCAACCAAATATGGCCACATGGCGTTAGAAAGGCACTGGACACGGATTTTCACAGGTTATCAAAAAGTGGACAAAGTGATTACTTGAGCCCAAATGGCCTGCCCCCCCCCCCCCCAAGACTGGGCATCCCCCTTGAGAAGATATCCATCAAAGTTGAAAAATCCAACTGTAATAGGTCAAAATAAAGAGATTTTTAATACAGCTTACCTGTAAAATCTTTTTCTTGGAGTACATCACGGGACACAGAGCGGCATTCATTACTATATGGGTTATATGGAGTACCTTCAGGTGTAGACACTGGCAATCTCAAACAGGAAATGCCCCTCCCTATATAACCCCCTCCCATAGGAGGAGTACCTCAGTTTTGTAGCAAGCAGTATGCCTCCCAAAATGGTCCTCAAAAAAGAGGGGTGGGAGCTCTGTGTCCCGTGATGTACTCCAAGAAAAAGATTTTACAGGTAAGCTGTATTAAAAATCTCTTTTTCTTTATCGTACATCACGGGACACAGAGCGGCATTCATTACTATATGGGATGTCCCAAAGCAATGCTTACAATGAGGGGAGGGAGAACATCTCCAAGACAAAAGGATTTAATTTAGAGATATACTCAAATCATAATAAATCCAACTTAGTTGAGAAAAATAAAATTTTTAAATTTAACTCGAACAAGAGGAGCCCCCGGAATCCGAGGGTCTCAAACTGCAGCCTGCAGCACTGCCTGCCCGAAGGCAGTATCAGTATTCCTTCTTACGTCCAACTTGTAGAATTTTGTAAACGTGTGGACAGAAGACCAGGTTGCCGCCTTGCAAACTTGAGCCATAGAGATCTGGTGGTGTGCTGCCCAGGAGGCGCCCATGGCTCTAGTAGAATGAGCCTTTAATGATACTGGAGGAGGCAACCCTTTCAAGCCGTAGGCCTGAGTGATTAATTGCTTAATCCACCTAGAAATGGTGGACTTTGCAGCTGCCTGCCCCTTCTTGGGCCCATCCGGTAGAATGAACAGCACATCTGTCTTCCGGATCTTCTTTGTAGCTTTAAGATAGGCCTTCATGGCCCTGACAATATCCAAGGTATGCAGCAACCCTTCCTTTCTGGAAGTAGGTTTAGGGAAGAAGGATGGTAATACCAAATCCTGGTTCAAATGAAAACTGGATATGACCTTCGGAAGGAAGGAAGGATGAGGGCGGAGAACGACCCTGTCCTTATGAAAAACAAGATATGGTTCCTTACAGGATAAGGCTGCCAGCTCCGAAACTCTTCTTGCGGAAACTATGGCAACCAAAAATACTAACTTCCTTGTCAGTAGAACCAAAGGAATATCAGCCAACGGCTCAAACGGTTGTTTCTGTAAACTTGACAGAACAAGATTTAAATCCCACGGACAAAGCGGGGATTTAACTGGAGGTCTAATACGTAAGACCCCTTGAAGGAAGGTCTTAACCAGCGAGTGGGTGGCCAGCGGCCGCTGAAACCACACTGACAGAGCAGAAATCTGTCCTTTGATTGTGCTTAATGCCAATCCTTTATCCACTCCTAGCTGGAGAAAACTTAATACTCTATCGATGGTAAATTTGCGAGAAAGCCATCGCTTGGACTCACACCAGCCTACATAGGCCTTCCAGACCCTGTAATAAATCACCCTAGAGACCGGTTTCCTGGCTCTGATTAGGGTAGAGATTACTTTCTGAGACAGACCTCTACCCCTGAGAATCAGGGATTCAGCTTCCAGGCCGTCAAATTTAGATGCCGTAAGGCAGGGTGGAGGATCGGACCTTGCGATAGCAGGTCTGGCCGTAGAGGAAGAGTCCAAGGGTCTCCCACTACCATCCTTAAGATTAGTGAGTACCATGCCCTTCTGGGCCATGCTGGAGCTACCAGGATGACTGGTATGTGCTCCAACCGGATCCTGCGCAGCAGGCGGGGTAGTAACTGGAGCGGGGGAAACGCATAAAGAAGTTTGAACTGATGCCAAGGGCAAACCAACGCATCGGTTCCGCAGGCCATCGGATCCCTTGAGCGGGACATGAACCTGTCTAGTTTCTTGTTGAGTCTCGATGCCATGATATCCACGTCCGGCACTCCCCATCTTTGGCAGAGTGCTTGAAAGACTAGTGGATGCAGAGACCATTCCCCCGGCCATAGAGTCTGGCGGCTTAAGAAGTCCGCCTGAAAGTTGTCCACTCCTGGAATGAATATTGCCGATATGCAGGGCACATGAGCCTCTGCCCATAGAAGAATCAAGCTCACCTCTCTCTGAGCGGCTTGACTCCTGGTTCCCCCTTGGTGATTTATGTGTGCCACGGCCGTGGCATTGTCTGATTGAATTCTCACCGGGAACCCCTGCAATTTTGACGTCCAAGCCCTGAGGGCTAGTCGAGCAGCTCTGAGCTCCAAGATGTTGATGGGCAACTGCTTCTCTGGCTTTGCCCAAGTACCTTGGCGAGTGCAACCATCCAAAATTGCTCCCCAGCCCGTCAGGCTGGCGTCTGTGGTCACTATCTTCCAAGCCACTGGGCTGAAAGACCTCCCCTTCAGTAGATTCTGAGGGTCTAACCACCAACACAGACTTTGTCGGACTCTTGATGAGAGCGGCAACGGGATATCCAAGGCCTGTGGCCTTCTGCTCCATGCTGACAGGATGGCTGCCTGTAGGATGCGAGTGTGGCTCTGGGCGTATGGTACCGCCTCGAATGTGGCCACCATCTTGCCTAGTAACCTCATACATAGGCGAATAGTCGGTTCTTTCTTGCTTAGAACCAGTAGGATTAATTCCTTGATGGCTTTTACCTTCCTCAGAGGTAGGAACACTCCTTGTTGTTCTGTGTCTAATCTCATGCCGAGATATTCCAACTGCTTTGTGGGCTGGAAAGCTGACTTTTCTCGATTTAGGACCCAGCCGAACCTCTCGAGGTATTGGACCGTGAGGGCCACTGCTCGCTCCAAGCCGGGAGACGAGTGATCTATGACTAGGAGGTCGTCCAGGTATGCTAGGATCGTGACCCCTTGGATCCTTAGTTTGGCTAGGATTGGAGCTAGGACCTTCGTGAACACCCGGGGGGCCGTAGCCAACCCGAAGGGAAGCGCCACGAATTGGAAGTGACGCGAAGCCACCATGAAGCGTAGATATCTTTGATGTGGCTGATAAATTGGAACATGAAGGTAGGCATCCTTTATGTCTATGGACGCCATGAAGTCGTCCTTCTGGAGTGTGGCAGCTGCTGACCGCACGGATTCCATCCGAAATGAGCGGATCTTTAGATATGCATTTACCATCTTTAGGTCCAAAATTGGCCTGACATCTCCATTGGATTTTGGGATGATGAATAGGTTGGAGTAGAAACCCAGCCCCTGTTCCAGGACTGGTACCTCTACTATTACTTCCTGGGAAAGTAGATGATCTAATGCCGATCTTAATGCGGCTCCCTTTTCCGGATCGTTTGGAATCCTCGACTTCTGGAAATGAGGAGGAGGAAACCTTAGGAAATCTAATTTGTAGCCTGTGGCCACGGAAGACCGTACCCACTCGTCGGGAATGCTGGCTTCCCAAATCTCTGAAAAGAGTCGCAGCCTTCCCCCCACCTTCGTGGGTGGGGGCGCCCCTTCATAAGGTTGGCTTGGGGGCTGGTTTTGCTGGTTTGCGAAACCACTGCCTTTTGCCTCTAACAGCCTGTCCTTGTGATCTGCTGTTGAAGCCGAAGTTTGCTTTTGCAGGAGGCCGTCGATACTGCTTGGCATTAGAGGGCCCCTGCCCAGGGGAATACTGTCGTTTAAACGCAGGTCCCTGAACCTTCTTCTTAGTTGGCAAGAGAGTACTCTTGCCGTTTGAAATGGTCTGAATGTATTTATCTAGGTCTTCTCCGAAGAGTCGTCCTCCATGGAAGGGGAACCCTACCAGGAGCTTCTTGCATGGGGGCTCAGCCTCCCAGCTTTTTAACCATAAGAGTCTTCTCATATGGATAAGGGATAACGATAAACGTGACGCTTGCTGGATAGAATCCTTGATTGCGTCTACCGTAAAACATATGGCCTTAGGGACATCCGAAAATTTTTCTGCCTGCTGGGCCGGAATAAGTTTAAGCATCTGCTTAAATTGATCCGATAATGCTTGAGCGACCCCAATCGCAGCCACAGCTGGCTGTACTACTGCCCCTGCAGTAGTGAAGGAGTTCTTAAGTAGTGCTTCCAAGCGCTTATCAACTGGATCCTTGAACACCTGTATGTTTTCTACAGGGCATGTTAACGATCTGTTAACACATGAGATGGCTGCGTCCACTGCAGGAGTAGCCCATCTTTTGGAAAAATTTTCTTCCATAGGATATAGGACAGAGAACCTTTTAGGTGGTAAGAAGATCTTATCTGGCTTGTTCCAATCTTGGAACAAAATTCCCTCTAATAGAGGATGGATCGGAAACACAGCATTGCTTTGAGGCGCCCTCAGTGAGCCCAAAGCTGAAACCGTCGATACCTGGAGATCTGGTACTGGCAAGTTGAATGTCCTATGGACCAAGTCCGACAATCCTTGAATCCACCAGCTCTCCCTCAGGGAGACTGCCCCAGACTCCTCTGTATCCGGGTCTTCGATCCCTGAACCTACTTGGTCCGTGTCCAAGAGGTCGTCCAATTCCCCTGAGGAAAGGACCTCCTCTTCTGAGGGTCCGCGCTCGGGCGACGGAGATCTATTCCGCTTACTGCCCCGCATAGCTGCGGATATCATTTTTCCCATGCTTTTCTGCATCTCTTTTAAAGAGGTGAGTAATACCTCCTCCGTGACCATCTTAGGGTTGGACTGACCCGCGTCAGCTCCAGCCCCAGATCCCGATGGCCCCAAGGCTCCCTGTAGGGAAAACAGCGGCATACCATGGTACAATACCGAGGTACACCTGCTACCTATTGGTATTTGGAACTATAAAAGTTAATTGTCCAAACACCTGTTTGGGGGATAAAAAAAAAAAATGCTTCCTCTCCCCTAGATGACTTTTTTTTTTTTTTTTTTTTTTTTTCGTTTTTGTTTCAAATCCAGGAAAGAAAAAACATTCTGTCCCCCTGAGTAGTATTGCAAAGAAAAACTATGAGATGGAAAAGAAACAGCCTATTTCTAGGCTTGACAAAACAGTCCTCTGAAGACTGCAATATCCTTTCTGGCCACTGTGTGTCCTCGGCGCCCCGTGCTGCCGCTCTGGTCTTTCTCCTCAGTTCCAAAGTATTGATGGAACAAACAAGGAAGGGCCGCCCCTTCCTTTAAGCCACTGACCCGCCCTTCCCCCCCAGCAACCTCAAACAGGAAATGCCCCTCCCGACAGGGGGAGGGGAGGGGGGGGGGGATTTTGGGAGGAAGGGACCTCTCTGTTCCAGCAAACTGCAGCCTGCAGCCTGGAACCATGAGGAGGTCAGCGTTTTGCCTGCTTGCAGGCTCTGAGGAGGAAGACTGAATGGAGCATCGCCTGGAGGCCTGCAGGTAAGCAAAGCTCTCTGACACACACATATATTTTTATATAACACAGGCCCCACTCAATGCTTTTCCAACACTACAAGGGAGGTCACATCTTATGGGGAATAATACATAGAGAGCCATCCTATCTTTATGATATGTGACTAGTTTGCCAGATGCAGTGCATAACTTTAGGCATGTCCCCTGTGACCCCCCAGAAAAAAACCTGCTAAGAACCAAGTTCCGCAAGTTTTCCCCTCACTTACCTGCTCCATGCCGCAGGACTTTGCCAAGCAAGAGGCCCAATCTTCCCCCATCTCCGTGGGGATGTCTAGACCTTCAGGCCCTGGGTTCCTATGAAGGATCCACTGTCCTGGGCCCATATAGCACCCTGGCAACAGAAAACTTTAGGTACCCAAAGGTTTCTAAGTTCTGGGCCCAGGGTCCAGCTCTCTAAAAAGAAAAGCATTATGGGCTATACCCCAAGGGTTTGGGGTCCGGTTACTGACCACTTTAGCGCTGAGGCTTTTTTGGACAGAACCGGTAGCTCACCTAATCCCAAGGATGCGGAGGCAAGCTAAACCATGACTAACACCTAAGACACTGGCGTAAAAACTGAGGTACTCCTCCTATGGGAGGGGGTTATATAGGGAGGGGCATTTCCTGTTTGAGATTGCCAGTGTCTACACCTGAAGGTACTCCATATAACCCATATAGTAATGAATGCCGCTCTGTGTCCCGTGATGTACGATAAAGAAATATATTGTTCAGTTGGTTACAACATACAAGGCAAAAAGACAGCCAACATTTCTCGGGGGCCACAATCCCCTTCACCGGGGCTGGGTGAAATGGTAGAATGTTAAATGGACTCCAAAGTACTTCTAAGCAGACTGATCAGGCAGAGGATGTTCCAAGCAGTCATTGTTCATGTGCACAGTAGAAATAGCCATTTCACCCACCAACATGAATGTCAGTGGCTGCAATAATAACCCCACAGTGCTGTCAGTGGCATCACTCTTTCCCTCCCCCCCACATTGGTGGTTAGTGGAAGTGCTATACATATATACACACTAGTGGCAGTGCTATTTAAAGCGAAGCTCCAGGCTCCTTCAGAATAAAATAAAAAATTTAGTCAGCAGCTACACTTACCTGTCCATGAATCCAGAGGCGTCTTCACCCGAGCCAATTTTTAAATTGTCTCAGGTGCTGCTGCCACCATCTCATCGAATGGAAACCAGCAGTGAAGCCTTGTGGCTTCACAGCTGGTTCCCTACTGCACAAACGCTATGCGCAGCTGGAATTGGGAGCGGGTACTTGTCAAAACCAGGAACCCCGCTTCCCCCCAAAAGGTGCCAAAATTTGGCAGTGGGGGGGGGGGAGCGAGAGGGGAGGCAAATAAGTGGAGCTCCACTAACTTCTCCAACATCACCACCCCCCTCCACCCATTGGTTGCCTGTATCAGTATTTCTTAATCCCACCCTTTCCCTGCATCGCTAATCAGTAGTAGTACATTCAGAGAGTGTTCCAGAACCTGGCATTCTGCTGCCCAACAAATAGTGGGTGGACTGCGTGTTGGGCACCCCTGCTTCAGAGTATTCCCCTTCTGCTGCCCGACACAAAGTGGGTGGTTTCCAGCAGTTTAGTACGAATTCAAGTAAGAATTTGTACCTGAACCGGTGAACAAAACGGAACCAGCTTTGGGATTGCAAACCGGACATGTGTAAACCTAGCCTTATAGAAAAAGAAATAAAAAAAATGCATGTGTGATTCGATCTATATTTTTTTTAGGTTTGTGACACAATGGGGTCGATTTACTAAAACTGAAAGTTCAAAATCTGGTGCAGCTGTGCATGGTAGCCAATCAGCTTCTAACTTCAGCTTGTTCAATTAAGCCGACAAAATAAAAAAAAATAAAAACCTGGAAAACGATTGGCTTCTACACAGAGCTCTAACAGATTTTGCACTCTCTGGTTTTAATAAAACAAGCTAATCTCTTTAATAAAACTAAAATGAATGACCAACCATACAAAATTAAAAAAAAAAAAAAAAAAAAAAAAGTTTTCACTGAAATACTATCTTCAATCCAGAGCTGTAATTCTTCTCTGCAACTACATGGTGCTCCTCAAGCCGCTACCTCTAGGCCCAGCAGCCAGCCGACCCATGCAGCCCGAGCACTCAGTGTAGCACTGACCACCATCATTGCTGGAGGAGAAGAGGAAGACCTTTGGAAAAAGATATACGGTACATTTTTATTTCTAAAGTTTGTTGTGTTTTTTTTTTATTGCGGAACTGATGTGTCCTGAAAATGAAAAGCCTGATGGATATAATCCTTAAAATTAAACACTTCTTCTTTTGCAGAGAACTGTTTTTAGGATATTTTTGGCCAATGATGGGGTTATTTTATTACATTTTTTCATACTTCTCTATTAAATAAAGACGGTCTATTATAGTCTAGTCTCTAGATCAGTGGTTCTCAACCTGGGTGTCGGGACACCCTTGGGGGTCAAATGATGATTTGCCAGGGGTCACCAAATCCTAGGCTGTCCCTGAAATCTGCACCACTCTCCCAGCCTTTTTGCGGCCACCCAGCAGGGCTGTCCCTGGAGCTTGTGGCCACCCAGCTGGGCTGTTTCTGGAGCCCTCAGCCGCCCACTCAGTCTCTTTGTAGGCGCCCATTCAATTCATGGCATGGCTGGGGGGAGAAGACTAGAGGCCAGCTGACTGGTGAGGAATGTGAAGTGGGAGGGGCTGGAGGAGACCCTTTCTCCTGATTTCGGCATAGGTGTCACTGCTACGAGACACCACAAAGTCGGAGACACAGTAACACTACCTGCGATTATTGTTGCCATTAAAAAGGACTCAGGGAGCGCTAAATGTCCGTGGGTTAGAGGCGCAAATTACTTGTCTTGCCTTGGGTGCTGACAACCCACGCTACGAAAATAATTTCACTGTTAGGGGTCCCCACAACTTGGGAAACTTTATCAAGGGGTCACGGCACTAGAAAGGTTGAGAACCACTTCTCTAGATGAAGATTAGACCACATTTAAAAAAGCCATATATATTGATATCTCTGTGTCCCCGATAATATGTTGTTGTGTTTGTAGCGCATTGGAAATTGTATGTGTGTTTTTTGTGTTTGTTTTTAAAAAAAAAAAAAAGCCATATATATCGAAAAGTTAGGTCATTCCAAATCATTAACATTTTCATGCCACTGTACAGCGAGCTGGCAGAATGCATGTTTAGTGATGTCACTAATGCATTTTAGAATGCATCAGTAATAAGAACATGCATCATCTGAAAGCTTATGCAATTGGCTTTAACTATTTTTTTCAGCTAGGAAAAACATGGTACTGCATTAAATATAATCTGTCATTGGATAAATAGGTAGCCTGCCAATACCGACCTCCATCTGAAAATGCTAGCTGCCCAGAATTTTAAGAGAGGTCATAAATGACGGCTCGCAAATTTCTTTCCAGATAAATTCCCTCAAAATCAATTATTTCTTACCTGCAACCTCATGATGGAAGTGCTATATATCAGTTTGTCTTTTACCGTGAACAGCTGTCATATGCACTCTATTGTTTCTAAATTTCCTGCATGCTTCTCTCTGCTTGGGTCACCTCCCTACTCACTTGACAGTGGTCACATTATGGATTAGTTGCATAGTAAGCAGGAGACTTAGGAAGCTGAGAAGTTTAAAGTAGAAGTAAAAAAAGCCTTAATAAAAGTGAATTTCCCTTCAGATACACTCTTAGGTCCCATCCCACCAGGTGCAGTGGCAGAGGGCTGGGCAATCCCACCCAACACAGTCCAACCTCAAGTAGCAAAATGCCTTGTAATCCATAAGGTCAGTTCACCTCTCCTTGTGATAGTGTGCTGAAAAAAGTCCACCATGCAGAATGTCTTTTCATTGAGACATGATCATCGCATGGCTATGCTGAGGCTTTAGGTCAACCCTGAATAGCAGTGTAGCCACACTATAGAAGGAAGTCTCCCTTATTAAATCTTGAATTTGAACTTCTGGTGGATAACTCACACTCAAGAAATATGCAGCAATTCTTACAGTATTTAAAGTGATACTAGGAGGTACAATAATTTTTTTACATAACAAACATGTCATACTGACCTGCTCTGTGAAATGGTTTTGCACAGAGCACCCCCGAACCTCCTATTCTCAGGTCCCCTGCTGGCGCTCTGGGCTCCTCCTCCCTGCTGAGTGCCCCAATAGTAAGCCGCTTGCTATGGGAGCACTCGTGCATGCTAGCTCCCAAGCCCACAGAACGGGGCTCTGCCCCGTCCCCACTCCCTCCTCACTGGCTGTAATTGAAAATGCTGTGCCTCAGCCCATGAGAGGGAGCTGTTCTCATGTACATCACTGGATTGAGATTTGGCATAGGTAAGTATTAGGGAGGGTCTGCATACAGAAGGTTTTTACCTTCATGCATAGAATACATGAAGGAGAAAAAAAAAAAAAAAAAAAAAAAAAAAAACTTTCAGCCGTTAGAACCACTTTAAGTGTGGCCTACAGATTACCATTTGCCTAAATTGGTTCAGTAGCACTTTAAAGAGACACTTTAATCAGAAATGCTAGTTGCTGCTCCGTTTCCGTCTTCAGTATTTCTGAGTTACTGCCCCAGCGCAGGCATGTGTTCAAGTGTGGTTATCACACCTGACTTGCATATGTTTTCTAGAAACAGAAGAGAGATCCCCTAGTGGACTTTAAAGGCACCACTTGGTGCGGCGACGTGGCAAGTGACATGCCGCAGCTGGTGGCAGGCGACGTGGCAAGTGACATGCCGCAGCTGGTGGCAGGCGACGTGGCAAGTGACATGCCGCAGCTGGTGGCAGGCGACATGACAGGCGACGTGGCAATTGACATTCCATATTTGGTGACAGGCAACGTGGCAGGTGACACGCTCAGGACTCCCACGGATTCTGCATTATGGTGAGTAGAACTATGTCATTTATTACTACAATGTAATAATAGAACGAATGCAGACAAATTTCCCGTGAAAAATCTCTTACCCCCCTGCGTGCTAACCCAAACCCCCGCCCCAGGCCTTGACACAATTTTCATCCACATTAGTTCCATTATTACATTGTAGTAATAACCACGTCACCTGCCACCAGATGCGGAATGTCACTTGCCACGTCACCTGCCACCAGATGCAGAATGACACAATTTTCATCCATGCAGCCAGCCCCCGGTGCCAAAAAGGTTGGGGACCACTGATCTAAAAAGCATTTAGGACACTGGATCAGAATAACCAACACTAGCAATTTTGGAATGAAAGCCCAGCAATGGCAGCCTACATATTTTTTCTTCAAGGGTTTACGTCAATGATCTGAAACACAAAAAAACTCACTCAATAGACAACTCTCCGTCATTAATTTAACCTCCTATCAAGGCGGTCCTGTGAAATACGGGAGGTTTAATACAAAGATCATTTTAGTCTACCTCACTCAGTAAGCACCAAGTTCCATTCATTATACTGTGAAGGGGCAATGGAGGAAAACAAACCTTATGACAGGCAACAAAAACAAAAACCTTGAGTACAAGTGGCGAGTCTGAATTCATAGTCTTATAAGAAAAGGTTAGCCAGCAAATTAGCCAAATTAAAACTTTTCATTTGTTTAGTGGTCCATTTCCCCTCTGATTTGTTGATGTTGTTAATCTGGATTATACTGCGCTACATTAAATTTAACAGATAAATAAAGGTTTAGAGAACAAATGTTCAGCCAAGTGTCTGAATGCAACTAAAAGCATTAAAAGGCTTAAGAAACTGTAAAACTAATTCCACATAATAAGAGATCAATTTGACTACAGATATATATTACAGTTGTCCAGATTGCTTGGCTGCTATTTTTATGCCATTTGAATTTTGCAATTAAAGTCCATTTTCGGGACATGCTTTCAGAGGTCCGCCACCTTCTTGGATTAATTTAAAAAGTAGACCCCAAGAAGAAAGAGAAAAAGAAGAAAGAGAAAAAGAAGAAAGAGAAAAAAGAGAAGAAAGAGAAGAAAGAAGGGGGTAGACCTCTGAAAGCTGTACAGCTCAGGCCAAGAAGGGGGTAGACCTCTGAAAGCTGTACAGCTCAGACCGGGAAGAAGAAGGGGGTAGACCTTTGAAAGCTGTACAGCTCAGACCGGGAAGAAGAAGGGGGTAGACCTCTGAAAGCTGTACAGCTCAGGCCGGGAAGAAGAAGGGGGTAGACCTCTGAAAGCTGTACAGCTCAGGCCGGGAAGAAGAAGGGGGTAGACCTCTGAAAGCTGTACAGCTCAGGCCAAGAAGGGGGTAGACCTCTGAAAGCTGTACAGCTCAGGCCAAGAAGGGGGTAGACCTCTGAAAGCTGTACAGCTCAGGCCAAGAAGGGGGTAGACCTCTGAAAGCTGTATAGCTCAGGCCAAGAAGAGAAGGGGGTAGACCTCTGAAAGCTGTATAGCTCAAACCGGGAAGAGAAGGGGGTAGACCTCTGAAAGCTGTATAGCTCAGACCGAGAAGAGAAGGGGGTAGACCTCTGAAAGCTGTATAGCTCAGACCGAGAAGAGAAGGGGGTAGACCTCTGAAAGCTGTATAGCTCAGGCCAAGAAGGGGGTAGACCTCTGAAAGCTGTATAGCCTTTTTTCTTGGGAGAAAAAAATAAAAATCTAGTAGTCACGTGCAGTACTCATTTGTGTTGTTACAAGTGCACTAATCTGGCCACACTCACCGTTCCAATGCCCTTGAAATACTTTCTAGAAAGGCAAGCAGGGAGCAGTGATCATGTACTGTACTAGATAAAATGGAAAGAATCTACAGAATCTACCATGTAAAGACTTCATCAAGTTATATGATCCCATCATTACTAGAGAAACCAAATAGCATTTAAAGAACATGTCAGACATTTTAAATGCCTCATGTTACAGCAGGCACCACAAGCCTTAGGTGCCAGTTAATCTGTATGCCCTTGTTATCCTGAAACCACTGGGGTCGATTTACTAAAACTGGAGAGGAAAAAAAAAAACTGGTGCAATTGCATATGGTAGCCAATCAGCTTCTAACTTTGGCTTGTTCAAATGAGCTTTGACAAACAAAATTGAATGCAGATTGGTTTCTATGCAGAGCTGCACCAGATTTTGCACTCTGCAGTTTTAGTAAATCAACTCCCATGTGTTACTAAGGAAGTCCATACAGCGGGTGCCGAGATGTTTTAGCCTACCCAATCATTTGTTCCTTCCCAAAGTAGTTAATCAGCCGATTATTAGCAGCACGTAGACTGACTCAATCTGGCAAAAATGGCTGGATCAGGCAATTGTTATCTCACATTTAGGCACAGCTTTAGGCAATAACTTTCCTGGTTTGGGACTAGGCGCTGTCCTCGGAGATAAGCCCCACACACAGTTCCCCTGTCCAAAGAGGACTCTTGGTGGCCAGTAGGGTCTGTTTCAATGGATAGGGGGTTGACAGGTGGGTGGGGCATAGCACCAAAGTCAGAAACAAAACAAAAACCGAAGTTAGGCTTACCGGTAACTCTGTTTTCAAGAGTCTTCCAGGACAGCCCTGTAGATGTAGCTCCTCCCTCCGGGACAGGAAACACAATCACCCCCAATTATAAAAGGCGGTCCTCCAGGTCCTCTCCTCAGTTCATCCAAGAATTCCTGACGGACTCTGAAAAACATAATCTTACCAACATATCGTTAGTACAAACTTCCATTTCCAGTTTAGAATAATATACACCGGGTGGGAAGCCAGGCTGTCCTGGAAGACTCTTGAAAACAGAGTTACCGGTAAGCCTAACTTCGGTTTTACCCTTTCGTCTTCCAGGACAGCCCTGTAGATGATAGACAAGAAACTTACTTATCAGGGTGGGGTTACGGCTTGGAGGACCCTCCTACCAAATGCCTGATCCTTCTCAGACATCAAGTCCAGGCGATAGTGCTTGGCGAAGGTAGTATAACTTGACCACGTTGCCGCCTTGCAAATCTCTTCTGGTGAGGCTCCGCCCCTCTCGGCCCATGAACTCGAAACTGCTCTAGTCGAGTGTGCTTTAACAAATGGGGCTTGTAGGCCCTCTAACTCATAAGCCTTCTCTATTGCCATTCTGATCCATCTGGCAATAGAGGATTTTGATGCCTTATGACCCTTCTTACTACCTGAAAAATTAACAAAAAGGGAATCACTCTTCCTAAACTCTTTGGAAGCTTCTAAGTAAACTAAAAGGCACCTCCTAACATCTAGTAAGTTTTGGGGTGCTCCCTCTGAGTCTGAGGTGGAACAAAAAGAAGGAAGGACAATGTCCTGTGTCCTATGGAACTTGGACACAACTTTAGGAAGAAAACTGGGGTCTGTTTTCAAAATAATCCTATCATCAAAAATCAACAAAAAAGGCTCCAAGATTGAAAGAGCCTGTAGCTCACTCACCCGTCTGGCTGAGGTCACTGCCACCAAGAGGACCGTTTTAAGTGTGACCCATTTCAGGATGGATTCCTCCAGAGGTTCAAAAGGTTTGCCTGAGAGTGCTCTGAGCACCAATGAAAGATCCCAAGAAGGACAGGTCGAGACCCTCACTGGCCTAGATCTTGATAAGGCCTTGAAAAAACTTCTAACGTATGAATTCTGCTGAAGGATTTTGATGCCTTATGACCCTTCTTACTACCTGAAAAATGCAAGAAGACACTCAGGGCTGCTACCTGTACCTTTAGAGTGCTAGGGGAGAGACCCAGATCTACCCCAGCCTGCAAAAAATCCAGAATAGCTGGAATCCCTGGATGATCTAACTCTTGTTCTCTCATCCAGGAACAAAATCTCTTCCAGAATTTGGCATAGATTGCTCTTGTAACTGGCTTTCTGCACTGTAATAGGGTGTTTATTACTTTCTCTGAGAAACCCTCTGCTCTCAATAACTCTTCCTCAGATACCACGCAGTTAGACTCAATCTGTCTATCTGCGGGTGTAGGATTGGACCCTGCGAGATCAGATCCTTCCGGATTGGAAGGGGAAATGGAGGAAAAATGCATAGTTCCTTCAGGATTGCGAACCAAGGCCTCTTTGGCCACCAGGGCGCGATCAAAATCAAGTCTGTCGCCTCCAACCGAAATTTCTGGAGCACTGCTGCTATCATCCTTACTGGGGGGAAGGCGTAGCAAATGTTGAACCTCCAGGGATTGGAAAATGCGTCTATTTTTAAGGCCTGATCTCTGGGATCTATTGAGAAGAACTGGGTTACTTTTCTGTTCCTTTCTGAGGCAAAAAGATCTATTTCCGGAAGACCCCACCTTTGTGTTATCTGAGCAAATACTTCTTCGTTCAGGGACCATTCGTCCTGTTTCACTGGCTGGCGACTTAAGTAATCTGCCAGAGAGTTTTGAGTACCCTTTAGGTGGACTGCTGTCAGTGAAAACAAGTTGGTCTCCGCCCAGGAGAGGATTTTGTTGGATATTTCTTGCAAAGCCGGACTTCTTGTCCCTCCCTGCTTGTTCAGGTACGCAACAGCCGCTGCGTTGTCCGAACGAACTTGCAGGTGATGTCCTACCAACTTTCCCTGAAATGACTCTATGGTTCTTAGAATTGCCAACAGCTCTCTTTGGTTGGAAGAACGACTTGCCTCCGCTGGAGACCATGCTCCCTGGGCTACTGCTTCCCCTAGGTGGGCTCCCCAGCCCCAGGCACTTGCGTCCGTAGTCACTATTACTTCCACCGGGAAGGACCAGTCTAGACCCTTGCTCAGGTTGTGATGTCTTCGCCACCACCACAACTTCCTTTTTACTTTGGCTGAGATTGGAATCAGCGACTCTAAATCTTGATTTTGGCCGCTCCAGAGACGGAGCATAAGTTCCTGTAATGGGCGTTGATGATGTCTTGCCCAAGGAACTGCAGGGAAACAGGATGTCATGAACCCCAGGACTCTCATTACCTCTCTGATTGAAATCCACTGATTGGACTGTAGTTGGGCAACGGCCTGACTTACTTTGGTAACCTTTTCCTCGGGGAGATACATTTTTCTCTTTACCGAAGATATCTTGTACCCCAGGTAAACCACTTCCTGGGATGGCACCAACTGGGATTTGTCCCGGTTGATTATCCACCCGAGTGAGGAGAGATATTCCTGTGCCACCAGTAAATCCTTTCCCAACTGTTGAGCCGATCTGGCTACAAACAGTAGATCGTCCAGATATGGGATCACCGTGATAGCTTGATCTCTGAGAGGGGCAAGAGCTTCTGCCAGAACCTTGGTAAAAATTCTCGGAGACGAGGACAGACCAAAGGGCAGAGCTTGGAACTGGAAGTGTTGAATCCCTAAAGTTGCCCTCACTGCTACCCTGAGAAATTTCTGGTAATCTGGATGTATAGGGATGTGCAGATAAGCATCCCTGAGATCCAGGGTCGCCATGTAACACCCCGGGAACAGACATCTTGCAACTGTAAAGATCGACTCCATCCTGAATCTTTTGTACTTTACAAATCTGTTCAGGGGCCGAAGGTTCAGGATCATCCTGAACTTCCCTGATGGTTTCTTTACTATGAAGACGTGGGAATATACTCCCTGTCCCTGCTCCTCCAGGGGTACCAGAATTAGAACTCTCTGATCCACTAATTCTCCTAGCGACAGCATGAGAGCTTCTGCCTTTGCCTTTTCCCTGGGTGGATGAGTCACCCTGAAGTTCCAGTGAGGCAGTGACGCAAACTCCAGTTTGTATCCGTTCTCTATTAAATTTAGAATGAACGGGCTTGAAGTTGCCTTGGTCCATTGTGGGAGGAACTGCCCCAACCTTCCTCCCACGGGGACACAGGAGTCATTGCGGTTTTGGGGGGGGTTGAGGAGGATTAAACAGGATTCCTCCTCTACCACGCCCTTTGTGGCCTGCCCAATGCTTCTTGGGTTGGCCTTCCTTCTTCTGGGTTTGCCAAAAGTTTGAACCCCTGAAGCCACGAAAAAAACTCTTTCCTTCGGCTTCTTTCTTTTTCTCAGGAAAGGCCTTCTTCCTGTCCTGAGTACGTTCCAAAGCCTCTTGGAGGCCGGGTCCAAAAAGGTGATCTCCTGAAAACGGAAGACCACACAATTTTAACTTTGAGGCGGCATCTCCCGTCCAAGTTTTTAGCCATACTGATCTTCTGGCTGCATTGACCAAGGCTGCTGACCTGGCAGCCAACTTTACTGACTCCTCTGAGGCGTCAGCTAGAAAACCCACTGCCTTGAACAAGAGTGGAAAAGATTTTAAAAGCTCTTGTCTAGAGGTACCGGCCAAGATGTGTGCCTGTAACTGGGTGAGCCAACACTCTAAGTTTCTTGCTACACAAGTAGCCGATAGAGCTGGTTTTAAACTGATCGCAGAGGCGTCCCAAGCTCTTTTCAAAAGTAGGTCCCCCCTTTTGTCCATTGGGTCCCTAAGGGAACCTAGGTCATCAAATGCCAAATCTGTCCTCCTGGAGACCTTGGCTAAAGGGGCATCCAGTCTAGGAACCTTGTTCCAAGGATGAGACACATCTGATTCGAATGGAAACCTACGTTTGAGGCTGCCTGAAAAAAAGGGTCTTCTTTCAGGTTGTTCCCACTCTCGCAGAATCATATCAATCAAAGACTTATGAACCGGAAAAACCTTGGTTCTGGTCGCATTCCCCTGATACATGAGGTCATGCCGTGAGAGCTGAACCTGTTCCTCCTGGATATCCAAAGTGTCATAGATGGCATTCAGGAGATCCCCCACATCATCTAATGATAATTTGTATCTGGCCGCCCTGGAGGAATCCTCCTCTCCCTCTGATTCAGATGCTGAACCTGCCTGAGAGGAAACAACTGATCTGGGAGTTCTGTCTCTAATTTCCTCCTCTTCCTCCTGAATTTGCAAGGAAGGAGTACTAGAGGCCCTAGTTAGGGACGGGGCTGGAGCCTGCATCCTATCAATCAGTCCCTTAAACGACTGAAATGTGGATGCCATCTCATCTTTAAAAGATGATAACATTTGGTTACAAGTGGTTAACGAACTTTCTTTAACCAAGCTATTAAACACAGTCAGGACATAAAGGCTTATCCCAATTAGAACTTAGCTTTGTCCCACACACTGCACATTTCTTCCTAGGAGGCTGGTTCTTATCATGGGCCTTGACCTGTTAAAATAAACAACACAGTTTGACCACATTACAACCAGCTAAACCTTCATTCACCACTGTGACAAGGTTTCCTAGAAGGTGCAAAAGAAAAAACCTCCACCAAACAGGTTCACCACCTAGGGGGGGGGGGGTATCTGGGGTAAAAATCCCCTACCTATCAGAGTAAGCCATGTGCCGTCACCAGGCCTTACCTGAGAGGTACCGGTGCCTGCTGGACCAGGATCGGAAATAGCCGCTGCTGCCTCCATGGTCCTGTGTAATCGTTTTCAGTCTCCCTGAACAAACACCAGCGCCGGGTCCTTCGAGTCTCCTCCGCGCCCTTTTTTGAAGTAGGAACGATACTTCCGGGCGCCCCCTGATGACGCGCTTCCGCCGAGAAAACTCCTTCCTCTCTTTGGAACGCATGGAACCCGCCCCCTCATCGAATACCGGAAGTGGCGCGCCGAATCGATGGCGTCTCTCACCCTCGCAGCCACGCCACCCGGATCACTACAGGGGACGGATCCCACCGTCAACGGGGTCCGACTCTCGCCGAGCTCACGGCGGAGGAGACTCCAGCTACGCTCTCTACCCCTAGGGCCAGAGGAGTGCTGAAGGCTGAGGTAGGTTCTCTCACATCAAAAAACAAACAAATACGTTCCCTGATTGTATCTCCTCCCGTCCGGCAGGAAACACAAAAACTGAGGAGAGGACCTGGAGGACCGCCTTTTATAATTGGGGGTGATTGTGTTTCCTGTCCCGGAGGGAGGAGCTACATCTACAGGGCTGTCCTGGAAGACGAAAGGGTAAACCATGATTACAGGGTAGGCCAAATGGACAGGCTAATAAAGTAATAGCAGGCATTTATTACAGCGATTAAGGAAGATTTTAAACTTTTAGAAGCTTAAAGTTATTAAGAAATTACTTAAGAATAGTAAATCTGTCAAGACAAATATTAGGGCTCTGCCAATCATCTGTTTTTCTAGGTGAAAACAAAAAGGGCTTTCATCCTTATGCATATTTAACAAACTTGTTAAAGAGTAACTCCACTACACACACTTGTCTGTGTCCATGTGCAAAATTAATGTGAATGGAAGTCATTTTATTATCAGTCAGCTGCTACAATTACAGGGTTCTAATGAGGAAAGTGGCTTTAGACACAATTTCCCTTTCAATGTATCTTACCAAAAATTATGGGCCAGATCCACATAGCGAGTATGCCGGCGTATCTACTGATACGCCGGCTTACTTTCAAATACGCCGCGTCGTAACTTTAGTTTGAATCCTCAAACCAAGATACGACGGCTTCTGGGTTCGATCCGACAGGTGTACGCCTTCGGATCGTAGGTGCAATACTTCAGCGCCCGCTGGGTGGAGTTCACGTCGTTTTCCGTGTCGGGTATGCAAATTAGCTTTTTCCGAAGATCCACGAACGTACGCGCGGCCGTCGCATTCTCTTACGTCGTCTCTAGTCGGCTTTTTCCGGCGTATAGTTAAAGCTGCTATTTTGCGGCGTATAGATAGACCTGCCATGTTAAAGTTTGGCCGTCGTTCCCGTGTTGAAATGCAATTATTATTTTTTTGCACAAGTCGTCCATGAATAGGGATGGACGCAAGTCACGTGAAAGTTAAAAAAAATGACGTCGTTGCGACGTCATTTCGTGCAAAGCACGGCGGGAAAATTTGAAACGGAGGATGCGCAGTTCAATCGGCGCGGGGACGCGCTTCATTTAAATGAATCACGCCCCTACCCGCCGATTTGAATTCCGCCGCCAGAAATACACTACGCCGACGTAACTTACGGTGCAAAATCTTCCTGGATTTGACTTAAAGCCAGGTAAGATACAGCGGTGTGGCGCATCTCTGATACGCTGCGCCTATCCAATTATATGTGGATCTGGCCCTATGTTTTTATTGCAGGGGGAAAGGATCCATTAATGGTAATGGGAAGCACCTTTCAGTCGCTTTTTTTGCATGAAAGCGCCTGAAAAGCACCTTGGTGTGAAAGGGGTCCAAGATAACAGATGATATCACAGACCTTTGTGGGTGAACAACAGTCACCAACAGTAGGGCAACTATTTCTATTTTGAATGGTTTCAAGCAAAATGGCTGTAGATCAGTAGACATCTCTCCAAGAATTATGGGGGAAAAGGTAACTTGACATCCTTGAAGGACTCGTACAGAGATGATTTGCAATATAAAGCCTCATACACACGATTGAACTTCCATCGGACAAATCCGTGGATTTTTGTCTGAAGCGCTAGCCATGAACTTGTTCTGCATACGGCCAACATACACAATATTATGTGTTTTTTCAGCTATTTAGCGCCACCCTTTGGGCAACTTCTACGAATGTTGTCTTATGGTTAGCATTGATTCGGAGCATGCGTGTTTGTACTTTGGTTTTTAGTCCGACGGACTTGTATACACACGATCGCATAATCCGACAGAACACATTTGTTGTCGTACAATTTGAGAGCATGATCATCCAACATTTGTTGTCGGACATTCTGACAATTGTCCGATGGAGCGTACAGACGGTCGGATTATCCGACAATACACGTCCATCACACAATTGTTGTCAGAATATTCGATCATGTGTACGGGCCTTTAGAAAAAGCTTAGATTGTGAATGCCATATGGTCACCAGCAGGCCTCAAAATTTCCCCTCGCCTACTCGCATTTTGCGGGTGCAAAATCGTTTCTGGCGAGGAGCTGGGAGTGGGGGGGGGGGGGCGCGGGTCCTGCCAGCATGCGGGGATTGATCGGGAGCCGTTCTCCCATCAATCACCCTGGGGAAGAGAAAAGCCGCGGGATTACATAGCTGATAACCCGCTGTTACAGTTTACTTTACATTGCAGCTCCCTCCGCTCCACTCGCGGTTACACGCAGCCCCGCCTCCTGACCCCGTGCCTGTATCATATAGACAGAACACGTCCCAGCATTGGACTGGCATTCTGTCAATCTCATACAGGCACGGGGTCAGGAGGTGGGGCTGTGTAACCACGCGCAGAGGGAGCTGCAATGTAAAGTAAGCGGAATATCAGCTATGTAATCCCGCTGCTTTTCTCTTCCCTCTTGATCGATGGGAGAACGGCTCCCAATCAATCCCTGCATGCCGGCGGTACCCGCACTCCCCCCCCCCCCACTCCCAGCTCCTCTTCCCCTGGGGCTATCCTCTGCACAGGTGAGCAGAGGCTACAATCGTGGGCACAGTGAGTAAAAGCTGAAATGGTGGGCACAGTGCGTAAAGGCTGCAATGGTGGGCACAGTTTGTAAAGGCTGCAATGGTGGGCAGATGCTGCAATGGTGGGCACAGTGGGCAGAGGCTGCTATGGTGGGAAGAGGTTGCAATTGTGGGCAGAGGCTGCAATGGTGGGCACAGTGGGCAGAGGCTGCAATGGTGGGCACAGTGGACAGAGGCTGCAATGGTGGGCACAGTGGGCAGAGGCTGCAATGGTGGGCACAGTGGGCAGAGGCTGCTATGGTGGGCAGAGGCTGCAATGGTGGGCACAGGTGTGGCTGCACTGATAAAGTTCGCCATAAAACATGCAAGTGTAATTTCATGAGATAATTTGAGGGCGTGTTTAGGGGCAGAATTAGGGGTGGTGCAGGGTAGGGATTGGTTGGGTCAACTGGTGGCGAGTAACCCTTAAGGCCAGGCTAGTAGCACAATTTTGAGCCCTGGTCACCAGCATTGAAAGAGAAAATGATCTCTCTGCCAAGGTGACAGACAGAAATAAAACCATAAAAAGTGTTTTTAAACAAAGTCCACTTATAGAAGAAAAAATGTGACCTTGACCCATGTAAATGGAAACATTATGCGCCAAAGTGCAGCTTGGGACCGCCATTATTCTCAGTACAGTTCTTATTATCACCAATTGCATGCATCTTATTGCACTAATTGAAAATTTTGCAGGAACATTGGCTGCTACAAGTCTAAAGTCGAAACACAGAAGTACAGGACCCTGGAAGAAATTTGACCTTAAGGAGGAGCTTCAGTTAGGGCAAAAAAAAAAATAGAAAATCAGTAGCTTCAAATACTGTAGCTGCTGACTTTTAATAGGACACCTACCTGTCCAGGGATCCAGCGAGCCGACACCCCGAACCGATTCGTCAATCAGCTTCGGGTGCAGGCACCAGCATCTTCACTAAAGCCTTCAGGTTCACAGCCGGTTTCCTACATGCATTCTAAATGGTCCCCTCCTCTTATGGGACCTGTGTGTCCCAGAAGGCAGCGGGAGAGGCACTGCAAATACTCAGATTGCTGCGGCAATCCTACTTGGAAGTGTGAGCGGGCATCTGTCAAAACCAGGTACCCGCAGCCCTCCTCCCCACAAAGCGCTAAATGTGGCGGGGGGAGGTGAAAAAAAGTGGGCTTACCTGTAGGTACTGTGAATATCTACTAAACTTGCACCGTTTAGAAGATATTCAGAGTGCATGCAGCCGGTGACATCACAAAATCACATAGAAACGCTGGAGCTTCAGAGAGCATGCGTGTAAATGGCGGTTCCACTCATGTAGCCAGAGAGGCCGTGTACTCGAAAGGAGGCTGCGGCACAGAACATTTTTCACCCTAATGCATAGAATGCAGGTAAGTATAATGGGCCAGATTCACATATAATTGCGGCGGCGTAACGTATGTCATTTACGTTACACCGCCGCAAGTTTTCAGCGCGAGTGCTTGATTCACAAAGCACTTGCCTGTAAACTTGCGGCGGCGTAGCGTAAATGCGTCCGGCGCAAGCCCGCCTAATTCAAATGGGGCGTATATCATTTAAATTAGGCGCGTTCCCGCGCCGAACGTACTGCGCATGCTCCGTTTTGTAATTTCCCGCCGTGCTTTGCGCAAAATGACGTCGCACCGACGTCATTTTTTGAACGGCGACGTGCGTTACGTCCTTTCCTATTCCCGTACGACTTACGCAAAAAAATTAATTCGACGCGGGAACGACAGCCATACTTTAACATGGCTGGTCTAAATATAAGCCATGAAATAGCAGCCGTAACTTTACGATGGGAAAAGCCAACTAGCGACGACGTAAGAGAATGCGACGAGCGCGCGTAGCTTCGTGGATCGCCGTAAACAGCTAATTAGCATACCCGACACGGAAAACTACGCAAACTCCACCCAACAAAAAAAAAAAAAACATATCTTAGGCTTTTTTTTTTTTTTTGTCTATATGCAATGCATTATATAATACTGCCATTTTCCTGTGGGGTATGGGGGGGTCCTCTTCAAAGTGGACTGAGGGCTATGTCCTTTATGGGGAAATGGGCGCAAGTATATGATGAAAAAGGCCCTTGCTATATAATATAAAAAAAATAAAAATAAACCCCCCCCTGCCCCCCCACATACACGTTTAGTAGCTAGACAGATGTTTAATAGCTACTGGCTACTTGACGGCATATGCTATTTTCTATAAATGATGAACTTCAGCTTTAAAGCCTATCCCTGGGGAACGGAAAATGCCTCCATTACAGTGGAGCTGCCCTGCAACAGTTACAGTAGACAAAACATTTTATTTTTAATTATGGATACATTAAAACACCTGTCAGTTTTTATTGTGGTCTCTGCCCCTATTCACCCTCTCTATTTGTCCTGTTTACCATGATCACAAAAGAAACAAAAAAATACCACGTTTTGGGTTGTCCCAGGAACATTTGCCAATGAGATAGTCATTCTAGGGATTGCTGCACTTTAGAGACATTTTCTCACTTCCTGGTTTGGCTATGGGACAGGAAGTGAATAAAAATCTCCCCAGTGGGACACAAATGATAAAAATAAACCTTACAGGGCGCTTATAACCCCCGCTCCTTACTCCATCCAAAAAAAGGAAAAAAAAAATTGCCTTAAAAGGGGTTGTAAAAGGTAAAAAAAAAAAATCCTAAATAGCTTCCTTTACCTTAGTGCAGTCCTCCTTCACTTACCTCATGCTTTCATTTTGCTTTTAAATGTCCTTTTTTTCTTCTGAGAAATCCTCACTTCCTGTTCTTCTGTCTGTAACTCCACACAGTAATGTAAGGCTTTCTCCCTGGTGTGGAGTGGCGTGCTCGCCCCCTCCCTTGGACTACATGAGAGTCAGGAAGCCCACTAACACACAGCTCGTTTCTCTATCTGCAATGTAGAGCGCGTCCTGACTCTCCTGTAGTCCAAGGGAGGGGGCGAGCACAACACTCCACACCAGGGAGAAAGCCTTGCATTACTGTGTGTAGTTACAGACAGAAGAACAGGAAGTGAGGATTTCTCAGAAGAAATAAAGGACATTTAAAAGCAAACTCGAAGGATGAGGTAAGTGAAGGAAGACTGCACCAAGGTAAAGGAAGCTATTTAGAAGAAAAAAAACAATTGTACCTTAACAACCCCTTTAAGCCCTGGTTCACATTGGTACAATTTGACACGTCAAATCGGCAGCAATTGCACCGTCCTAATCGGTGCGACACTGCATTTGCAGCGCCGCACTGATTTCAAAAATAAGTTTCTGTGCTACTTTTTGCGATTTCGGACTGCGATTTACATGGACTTCTGTGCATCGATTTTACTCCCGTATGTCGGTCCGGATTTCGGCCGTGATTTACATGGACATCTGTGCAGAAACCTGCACAGATGTCTCTGAAATCACGGCCGAAATCCGGACCGACATACGGGAGTGAAATTGTGCAAGTTTAGCTTCATCCCCGCAGCTCAGTGTGAACCTGGGCTTAGTTCTACTTTAAAGGCTCATTTTGGTCTAGTGGGGGGGGGGGGTCAGTTTTACCTACCCCGTCCTCCTCTCCTCCATGCCAGCAGTGGACGGTCCGTCCGTGTCCAATGTAGGGATATTGGACTTGTATGGACATATTGGATGATGACGTCTGCCAGATCATGGGGGTGAAGAAGTTGTGGGGACCAGTCATACAGCCTGAGTTGAGGATCAGGTAAGTAAAAGTGCTTTTTGAGGCCCCCCCAGACCTAAATGAACATTGAACCCTTGCAGGGCGGGGGCAGCCCTCGTGTGATGGAGGTTCCCTTTCCCCGGAATTCAGCTTTAATGAATGGTGATGATAACATGGTTTTCTATGTCACTGCACATAATACACTCACTAAATGATGTCACAGTGCCCTCCATTGTGTCATTTCCAGTATAAAAATAAAAAACTTTATGTATAATAACAAAGCTGACAATGATAAACATGTAATGATAATAAACCTCACCCTGCCAGCTGGGTATAGCAGGCAGTACAAGAATGGCAGGTGTAGGTCATTGCTCATAAATCTCATTGTTATCTCTCCAATAAACCTTCACTGCCACCATTCATTTATATGTACATTGGGGGGGCGCCAGGTGACCCCCGTAACAATACATTGATCCCTGCACAGGCTGAGGCTTACCCACTGCAAAGCGTGCATGCCTGCTGACAGAGCTGTGCAAAGCACTGCAAGACTTCCTTAACAGGGCTGCCATGCTTCCTCCCTGCTGACCTCCACTTCTAGGATTCTTGTTTAGACGCCCTCTGTGACGTACAGGTGCTAAGCGACTGACAGCTCATGTAGCCAATAGCTGAAAAGGTTTTCGGTAGCACGGCCAATCAACGATGAGAAAACCATCACGCCCCCCCACACGCCTCTGGCTGCAGAATGACTGAGGAGCTTCCCAGCTGCTTGCTGTGCTCTATTGGCTGAGACGGGAAGAAGAGATGCTGTGATTGGCCGATGAAGCGGTTCTGCCAGTTTATAGTTATATAAATATATTCTACATTGATTATAGTAAAAGAGACAGTGAATGAGAAATCCCGGCATTCCTGTGCAGCAGGCTGGCATCCTGCCATTCATGATTGCATGTTCTTATAAGGATTGCTGGCTTTGTTGCTGCAGCTGGAGAAAAAAATCCTTTAGATGTGTGACATCTGTCACATACAGATCCTGCTTCATCACAGAAAGTCACCACATACATGACAATCTCTCTGTACAATCGACCTACAATTATGTAGTGCAAGAGCCTGAATCATTGGATACAAATTCATTGGATAGATTATTAGGTGCTGTAGGTCTTCATATTGCATAGTGGGGTTTTATTTACTAAAACAGTAAAGTGCAAGCTCTGGTGCAGCTCTGCGTAGAAACTAGGGTTGTCCCGATACCACTTTTTTAAGACCGAGTACAAGTACCGAGTACTCACTGATACCGATTACCGATACTTTTTTTCAAGTACTAACTGATACCGATTACCGATACTTTTTGTGACAGTTTCTCAAAGCACAATACAGATTAGGTGGCACTGATCTGCAGCACTAATAGGATTAGGTGGCACCAGGGCCGGCCCTATGATGGGACCTGGTGGTACCATGGGTACCAGGCAGAACTTTTAGGGGGGCAGCATACTGATGCCCGCCAGCCCGTTCCGCCAGCTCCGCTACCCAAGTAAAATTGATGTCCTTTTTTTCCCCACAAATAGAGCTTTCTTTTGGGGATATTTGATCACCTCTGCGGTTTTTATTTTTTGTGCTATAAATATATATCTTTTTTAACTTTTTACTACAATAAATATCACCAAAATTTAGAAAAATAAACTATTTTCTTCAGTTTAGGCCAATATGTATTCTTCTACATATTTTTGGTACCAAAAAAAAACACAATTAGCGTACATTGATTAGTTTGCGCAAAAGACATTTCACAGGTCCCTTTATACTCCTGGATACATGTATAGAGCCATGGCAGGTCCTTTTATACACCTATATGCATGTATAGAGCCATGACAGGCCTTCGTTATACTCCTTTATACATGTATAGAGCCATGACAGGTCCTCTTTATACTGTATATGTGGGGGCCTTTTGGTTGGCGTGATTTTTTTTCTGGGGGGGGGGCAGCATTTCATTCTTGGTCCCAGTCAGCACAATGTCTTGGGCCGGCACTGGGTGGCACGTATATGCAGCACTGATAGATGGCTGACTGGCACTGACGGCTGGCGGGCACTGATGGGCAGGCACTAAAATGCCATTAGGGAAGGCTGCATGCAACGCCCATCCTGGTACTCCTTGCACTCGGCCGCATAAAAGCAGCAGCGGCCATCTTGTTACACCCAGCCCAAACTATATAGGCTGGGTGTAACAAGATGTCCGCTGCTGGCATACTGTGGCGGAGTGCAGGGTGTACCAAGATGGGCGTCTCTGACGGCAGCACAGAGCGTCGCTTCCATGACCGAAAGTGACAGCTTCCTGCCAGCTTACTTCCTTCAGGACTTGCTCGACGCTCTGCCCTCTGCTCGCTGACCCATCGCAGGTATCGGCTAAGCCATTGAGAGCATTTGTGCGAGTACAAGTACTTGCGCGAATGCTCGGTATCGGTCATCGGGACAACCCTAGTAGAAACCAATCAGCTTCCATTTTTTTTTTGTTAAAGGGTAAGTTCACCTTTACAGAAAAATCTTACTGCTATAGCCACGGCTTCCTGATTATCAGTGCAGCCCCAACAGTGCCCAGCAGTCATGCCAGTCAGTTCCATCAGTGATGCCAGTCAGTGCTGCCTTTCAGTGCCTATCAGTACCTGCTTATCAGTGCCACCCATCATTGCCGCCTATCAGTGCTGCATATCTGTGCCACCTATCAGTGCTGCATATTAGTGCCACCTCGTCATCAGTGCCCTTCAGTGCTGTCTCATCAGTGCAGCTTTATCAGCACACATCAATGAAAGAGAGAGATTACTTATTTACAAACTGTATAACAGAAACTAAGAAAAATAAATTTTTAACTTTCTGTGTTTTTAAAAAAAAATTAAACACAAACAAAATAAACCCAGTGGTGATTAAAGCGGAGTTCCACCCAAAAAGGGAACTTTTGCTTTAAGGGAAGGTGACCCCCCCCCCTGACATGCCACATTACATGGCATGTAATTTTTTTCTTGGGGTTCTTTTTAGAGGGTTCCAGATCAAGCTTCCGCAGCACCAGCACCTCTCTCCCCTCCCTCTCAGCAATCATCCGGGACAAGTCACAGGTCCCAGATGATTGCTTGGCCAATCACGTGCGTGCCCTTCTGAGAAGCCACGGCCAGGCTCCCACAGTCACTATGCCGGCGCTGCAGAGAGGAGGGGGAGACAAGCGGAGCGTCGTACGTGTGGGGCTGGCGAGGGGGGATGGCAATTGAGCAAGCAAGTTGGTTGGTTGGGGGGGGGGGGGGGGGCGGCTAGCTGGGCCTCCCTCTACCAAGAAAATTGAGCACCAGCTGCCACTGATAGAGATGAATGTTTTAGCAAAGTCCAGGTGCAGGGACCCCTGAAAATAATGTGGCGTCTATTTTTGTATCGGCGACCTGAAGACAAGATCAGTGGTGATGAGGAGACCCAACTTACCTGGAACGCAGTCCTAGTTATCTGGCAATAATTGTCTATTCTACTCTGGTATTAGTAGCATGGACGGGGCATGTGGCTGAGACCTCTCTTTCTCTCCTTCCTCCTTCCAGGAACTTCTTTCAACAACCCCAGAGTCAGAAAGTGACATACATAATTATACATTACAGTGTGATACTAGCAGCTTACAATGGAGGACAACAGATCCCTACAATAGTTTTGGTATGGTAGATCTATGGTTTATTGTACAGAGATTGTATGGTCAGATTGTAACATGTATGATGAGCCTTAAAGCAGACCTTGAACTTAAACTAAACTTACTCTCATTTTGCCCTGCCTCTCTCAAATTTGGATATTCATTTTAAAAAAAAGTTTTTCATTTATTACATTTTCTTTATGAGAATGACATTAATAAAACCCTGCTTTGCTGTACATGAGCAAAAGACAGTTTGTATGAAAGTTACAAAACTGTGGTATGTTTGCACAGGAAATCTCCTTCACAGATGGAAAGAAGGACTTTGCCAGGACTCGAAGGCACATCTGCATCCATGCTATAACAATGAAAATGCAGATGCTGGAGGTTGGGAGAGTCAAATACAAGAAGAATGAAGTTGCTCTTTAAAGTAAACTCCCAAATTAAACAAACCACTGACTGACAGGCAGGGTTTTTTTTTTAAGAGACCTTAGTGATCTCTTATAAATGCATATAAATACTAACAATTACCTACAAAGCCACCCACAACTCTGCCCCCAGCTACATCACTGACCTAGTTTCTAAATACCAACCTGTACGTTCTCTTCATTCTTCTCAAGACCTCCTACTCTCTAGCTCTCTCATCACCTGCTCCCATGCTCGTCTCCAGGACTTTTCTAGAGCCTCTCCATGCCTATGGAACTCAATCTACCATCTATCTCCTTCTCTATCAGCTTTTAGAGGATCCCTGAAAACCCTTCTCTTCAGAGAAGCCTATCGTTCCCACACCTAACTGTATTTTCATTTGAGTCCATCTGATCATCCCCCACAGCTAACTACCCTTTGTTCCACTTGACCCTCCCTTCTAGATTGTAAGCTCTAACGAGCAGGGCCCTCTGATCCCTCCTATATTGATTGTATTGTGACTGTACTGTCTTCCCTGATGTAAAGCGCTGCGCAAACTGTTGGCGCTATTTAAATCCTGTATAATAATAAATAATAATAATAATAATAATAATCTCCCAGCAGTAATGTTATCTGAGCCATGCATGCGCAGCTCAGACCACATTTACGGCACCAACTGTGTGCTATAGTGAATTGACTCCACTGCCGGTGTGCTGTGACATGTAGTGCTGTTTTTCTATTTGGATTTACAATAAAGGCAATTTTTATTCGGAGTGCGGCTGTCCAGAAGAATCTGTTCTTTTGTTTTGCAATCTCATATGCATTGCCTGCACTCGTGGTTCTGGGAGAAGCAATTATTTTGAAGATTTCCACACCTGAGCGGCATCTTTCTCTCATGCCATTCAAGCTGCTGGAGAGTACGAACCCAAAAAGAAGACCAGACAAAGATAAAAGTGTCTGGGACCTGCAGCACAGTGCTAGAGGGCTGCGTTTGACAGACAAGTCTGCCATATTGTTCTAAGATGTGGTGCATACTAGCACATTATGGCATAAACCTGCAGGCAGGGGCAGACTGACCAATCGGGCACTGCCCAAAGGCCCCATCAGGGTTGCCAGCCTCAGTAAAACCAGGGACAGCTTTTTACATCTGTCCCTAAATTGTCCCTTACCGACATCCTTATGGTCTAAAAATCCCAAGAATCCCTCTCTAGTACCTTCTCAGTGTGTGTATGTATACTGTGTACTGCGTGTCTGTATGTGTATACTGTGTGTCTGTGTGTGTATACTGTGTATGTATACTGTATGTGTGTGTATACAGTACTGTGTGGCCCCATAATCTCCTATTGCCTGGGGGCCCCATAATCTCCTATTGCCCGAGGGCCCCATGAGTTGTCAGTCCACCACTGCCTGCGGGGGCCATTTTTAAAGCGTTTTTTTAAATCGTGTTTACTAATGCTTTAAAGGGAAAGTCCACCCTGACACTAAAATCTCTAAATCTACAGGCCCTGTAAAGAAGAAATCCCTATACATACCTTTTTTGATGGCAATCAGGTCCAGTCTTTTCAGCGGCGGAAGTTCTGCAGAGGACACAGCCAACAAAGGCTGAGAAATGAAAGAGAAGTGATGTCACCCATAGAAGTTACTATGGGGCTTGCATTGTCAGCTGCCTCCTCTGCATCCGCCCCCACAGCGAAGCTGCTGCTTGTGGTCCAGTGTGGAACCGGAGTGGCTTTAGAAAAGGTTAGTATAGCGATTTCTTCTTTACAGCACTAGATAGGTTAGTCTTAGATTGTGGATGCCTGTAGATTTACAGATTTTAGTGTTAGGGCGGACTTCCCCAGTAAAGTAAAACTGATGGCAAAACTTTTTTTTGGATGTAGTATGGAAGGGTTCTAACCCTTTTCAGATTCTCACTGACATCTAAAGTATTCACAGCACTTCACTTTTTCCACATTTTGTTATGTTACAGTCTTATTCCAAAATTGATTAAATTCATTATGCTATGGGAAAGGGACACATAGGGGAGGGATATATGCGATGCGAACCCCCGAAATAATATGGAAAGGTTCCCCAATGGGGCTTTGGACAGCAGTGTAATAAGGTTGAAAAAGTAACAAATGGATAGCAAAAAGGGGTACATTTATTGAGAATATACAGATGTCATGATAAAATAGATTACAACATTAAAAAAGGCTGGCCAATAGATACAATACATAATCCACAGTGTCGTTTATATTCAATTTACACAATACTGTGCACATTGTTACGTATCAGATTGCTGAACATGGTACAATTCCGACGCATTTAGACCTCTGTAGCGGTCATCATCAGGGGGAAATTGACTCTATAAAACACATTACATAATTTCAGAAATAGGAAAACATCATCATAAGTCCCATTTGGGGTCTAAAATGGTAAAATATTTAGCGCTGAAGTGGAATAGATGGTCCCGTGGCCAGATGGGTTGGGAATCGCCGGGTGATGAGGAGGACCCCACAGGGGCACCCACCCCCCCAAGGTGGAAGAGCCCAGCCCGAGGGGCTTACAAAGAGCCACACAAAGTAGACACCCTCCAGGGGATGGGAGAATCGGCACCTGCAATGAATACCCAATCAATGACCATGTATTAGGTGTAAAAGTTATGGCTAAATTGGCTCTTAGCACATTATCATAAAGTATTAAACGTGTATGGACTAACTGCTATCATAGTAACTCATCAGGTACCATAAGGTCCCAGAGAGGTATGGTTAACCTTTAAGGGTACAGTACAGTACATTAGTATACAATATAGTGCTGGGTATGATTAAAATGCATAAGGGTGAAAACTTAAATTAAAAAAGTGTTGAGATTCATGAGAATTGTTATGGGTAAGATTAAATTCATTATTTCCTCAAAATTCTTCAAACAATACTCCATAATGGCAACGTGAAAGAAGTTTGTTTGAAATCTTTGTAAATGTATTAAAAAAAAAAAAAACATAAGTATTCACAGCCTTTGCCATGGCACTCAAAATTGAGCTCAGGTGCATCCTCTGTTTCTTTCCACTAATCATTCTTGAGATGTTTCTACTACTTGATTGGAGTCCACCTGTGGTAAATTCAGTTGATTGGACATGATTTGGAAAGGCACACACCTGTCTATATAAGGTCCCACAGATAACAGTGCATGTCAGAGCACAAACTAAGCCATGAAGTCCAAGGAATTGTCTGTAGACCTCCGAGACAGAATTGTATGGAGGCACAGATCTGGGGAAGGGTACAGAAACATTTCTGCAGCATTGAAGGTCCCCATGAGCACAGTGGTCTCCATCATTCATAAATGGAAGAAGTTTGGAACCACCAGGACTCTTGTTAGAGCATGCCGAACGGCCAAACTGAGCGATAGGGAGAAAACGGCCTTAGTCAGGGAGGTGACCAAGAACCTGATGGTCACTCTGACAGAGCTCCAGCGTTTCTCTATGGAGAGAAGAAAACCTTTCAGAGTATCAACCATTTCTGCAGCACTCCACCAATCAGGCCTGTATGGTAGAGTGGCCAGATGGAAGCCACTCCTCAGAAAAAGAACATGACTGCCCACCTGGAGTTCGCCAAAAGTCACCTGAAGGACTCTCAGACCATGAGAAACAAAATTATCTGCTCTGATGAAACAAAGATTGAACTCTTTGGTGTGAATGGCAAGCATCATGTCTGGAGGAAACCAGGCACCATTTATCCCCTGGCAAATACCATCCCTACAAAGAAGCATGGTGGTGGCAGCATCATGCTGTGGGGATGTTTTTCAGTGGCAGGAACTGGGAGACTAGTCAGGATTGAGGGAAAGATGAATGCAGCAATGTACAGAGACATCCTTGATGAAAACCTGTTCCAGAACGCTCTGGACCTCAGACTAGAGCAAAGGTTCATCTGTCAACAGGACAACCCTAAGCACACAGCGGAGATAACAAAGGAGTGACTAGGTGACAACTCTGTGAATGTCCTTGAGAGGCCCAGCCAGAGCCCAGACTTGAACCCAATTGAACATCTCTGGAGAGACCTGAAAATGGCTGTGCACTGACGGACCCCATCCAACCTGATGAAGCTTGAGAGGTCCTACAAAGAAGAATGTGAGAAACTGCCCAAAAAATAGGTGTGCCAAGCTTGTAGCATCATCCTCAAAAAGACTTGAGGCTGTAATTGGTGCCAAAGGTGCTTCAACAAAGTATTGAGCAAAGGATGTGAATACTTCTGTACATGGGATTTTTTTCCCTTTTTCTTTTTAATTTGCAAAGATTTCAAACAAACTTCTTTCACGTTGTCATTAAAGGGTATTGTTTGTAGAATTTTGTTGAAAATAATTAATTTAATCCATTTTGGAATAAGGCTGTAACATAACAAAATGTGGAAAAAGTGAAGTGCTTTGAATACTTTCTGGATGCACTGTATGTCCCATTGGGGAGATTTTCCTTTAATTCTTGTCTCATAGCCAAAACAGGAACTGAAAGAAATTCCTCTAAAATTAGGTAATCTCTGGTTGTCACTAAAATTACTGTCCAAACTCCCGCTATCTGTTATAGGTAGGATAAATTTAATCAAGATGGTGTGGGGCCCCCAACTCTTATATATTATGCATAACTCTCCTCAGTGGATACCCCGTAGATGGTTTACTCAGATAGATACCTTATTTAGATCATTAATTTGGAAGAAAAAAATTGCCCGTATCCGACTTTCTACCCTACAATATAGCAAGGATCAAGGGGGTGCAGCGGTTCCTAACCCCAAATTTTATTTTTTAGCTTCTCAATTACAGCACCTGTGTGGGATGGGGCGTACTGAGGAACAAGACTCCATTGATACTTTGTTGCGCACGGGGTCTCAGGATGCCTCGGTTTTGGCGTGTCTGGAGGCGGGGCTTCCGCACCTGCCACAGGCGGCGCCCACCGTGATTCTCCTTAGGAAGCTTTGGTCCTTGGTGAGGTCAAGTTTGAACATTGTAGGTTTTATGGCTGAAACCCCCCTTTGGGATAATCCTGGCCTAGCGGAAGTGTACAAGCTGGACGGTTTCCTACCCTGGAGACTGGCTGGTATTCACAATATTGCCCAGATTTATAACCAAAATGTACTTAAATCATTTCAAAACTTGCAGGATGAATTTGATCTCCCTAGGCATCAGTTTTATAGATACTTGCAGCTCCGGCACGCCTTACGGGCCCAAGGTCAGGTCTCCATTCTTCGCCTGTCTAGCCATCGTTTGATAGGGGATATATTTTTCAGCAAAGACAGAAAAGGCTTAATTTCACATGTATATTCTACCCTTCTATCGACTATACAAGACTCAGCGACTCTACCTTGTAGGAGGGGATGGGTGGAGGACCTGGGTGATATTGATGGGGAAACATGGGACATATGTTTACAAGCAGGACCTCATACATCAGTCTCACAGTCTCACAGGCTTTCTCACCTATTCCTGCTCCATAGGGCATATCGCACGCCGATTCAATTATTCCGATGGGGAAGAAGGGATTCTTCTTTGTGTCCTAGAAACTGTGGGGGGGAGGGTTCACTTATCCATCTGATGTGGCGTTGTCCCAAGCTGCACCGGTTTTGGGGTAATGTCACGGAGATTATCTCTTCCACATTTCAAGTTGGGGTTCCGCTGGACCCCCTAATATGTGTATTAGGTGCAGTGGATGAAGAGGTTTACCCTCACCCAGTCAATATTGCAGTTATCAGGCTTCTGTACATAGCGAGAAAACTCATAGCTAGATTTTGGTTGTCCCCACATGCCCCGACCAAGAAACAATGGATTGAGCAAGTTAATTTTATACTTATAAGAGAGCACTATACCTATCAGCATAGAAAAGCAGTTCGGAAATTTAATTCCATTTGGCAGCCCTGGATGGAGACCCCGGGATTAGCACCCCCGAGACTAATTATGTCTCGACTTTTGCAGATGTGAGAAACATCTCCAATCTAGAGGTTAATGTGAGCTTTGTTGTATTTGTGTACTACGTAATAACTGGATTTTAAGCCCTGTACTTCGATCAATGGAGGGACTGGGTGTTGAATTTGTGGGCAGACTGTGGGATGCAAGGTTTTAGTTGAGGCCCGTTGGCCTCATGAGTGATGGTGTTGGAGGGTGGGGTTGTCTCTGCCTGCTCAGCACGGTTTAAACTTTGTTCATGTCATTATATATGTCTTGTGTACAATTTTGGTGCCTCCAAGGCATTATATGGATTGTGTATGTGTAATCCTATTATTTTCAGACTTGCAATACGTGGATCTGTTTGTTGTATTTTATTGTATTGGCACAATAAACCATTTTTCTGATTTAAAATTACTGTCCCCATTGCAAGATTTCCTCTCTATTCCTGCTCAACCTAAAATTTTGGATTATTTTTTACATTCCATCTTGGTGATAATGTTGATTAGGACAAATAGAGAGCATACTAGCACGTTATATTACCTTACCGGGTAAAAAAATATTTTTTCTAAGAAGCTTTACTACTGCTTTAAGGCTACACTTTGTGTTCCTCCTAAAGTGGTCCTTCACTCCGTTTGCTAAGATCCTATCTCCTGACACACCCACCCCCCAAACTTACACAATTGGTGAAAAAAAATGTCTTAGGATCCTGCCAGTAACATGACGACGACCCTGTGGCATATCCGCATGTAGGCAGGTGCAGTCTGTACTCCCCACTGCAGGTGGCACTCAACCAAAGCAACACTGCATAAGGGGAAGGAAGTTGTGAGGAACTTTTGTCCTCTATGACTTCCTGCGGTCACAGGGAGACAGCTGTTCAATTAGATACTGGCACCCCATGTGACCCCAGCGCCCATCTTGGCAGAGTCTATTTAAGATTTTGGCTCCCGGGTTTGGCACGCTTTATACAAGTGGCTAGTTGGGGACAGGGTCTTTATCTGGCAGGGACAGTACTTGGAGGTAAGGAAAGGTTCCAGGGGAGTAGGGATAGTGCAGGGACAACGTCTACCAATTTAGGAAGCCTCCGTTTGGGTGTGGACCTGCCAGGCCACATTTTGTTACTCATTTCAGACGCTGTTGGTAGCTTTCAAGTCTTCAGACCGCTGTTACAAGTGGCTCTGGTGTGCCTACACTCTAGGCCTGAATAAGTTGTGTTGAACCTGTAGCGGGCCTTCCCCTGTTAGATTTTAAAGACAGGTCATCCCCGCTGGACTTGTATTCAAGATTGTACATAAGTTGAACAATTGTCAGGAAGTTATGCATTGTGGGGCTACTAGTAGCAGGAGATATGGACTCCATAGACTCTTCGGAGAAATGGACTACATTTCCCGCAATGCTTTGCCATCTAGAAGGATGTGATGTCTTCGCTCAGCACATTGGAGGAGGTTACTTAAGGGCGGGGAGTGGCGCTTTTCTCTCTCTCTGGACCAGTTTCTCTCCTGCGCGGAACGGTGGACAGCGTGAACTCCACTGTTAAGCCGGAAGTCTGGGCCTAGCTTGACCGGTAGACCCGCCATCCAGACGGAAGCAAGACCTCAGCGTACCAGCCTGTGTTCCAGAGATCGGAGAGGCAGCCCAGCTGACAAGCGTAGCGGTGGAGCACCCTCGTCCGGGATCCGGTGTGTCGTGGAGCGACATCTGGCCAACGCGCCTTTCTTCTGAGGAAAGAATCAGGCGGGCCGGCCTGTTGGGTGAGAGAGCACCTGCTCAGTTTGACTTTTCTTGGTTGTCATAGGCATTCAGCCCAGTTCCTAGGCCACGGACATGTGTTGGCCCGTAGCTGAAAATTTAGAGGCCTAGGTAAACGCTTCCGGCGTTTCGCAGAAGTAATCTATACAGACAAGCGAACAACCTCGCAATATTCTACTACCATAGACATTTTCTTGTGAAAAATCCTTTTCCTCTAACTACTACCAGTGGATTACAAACTCTGACGTGCACCAACCGGCCGCTATTGAAAATTGACTATGCTGCAGGACTGCCCGCTAGGGGCGCTCACGGGCCTAGACTGACCTGGAGTTTAGAAGGGTGGTACCACCTTAAGGTTTAGATTATTATTTTATACCCACGTTCATCACTGACTCCAGCAAGGGCCCTTGCTAATCAGACTGAGTTACTGTTATCAATAGTGGTTATGTCAAAAAGAAACCCTATGTCTGAAGTTATTTAGTTCCTTATGTCTTTCTATACTGTATATATATATATATATATATACACAGTAAACCACTATATATACATTTAACTAGATCCATTGTGTGGAGTGTATTTTCTCGTCTGGAGGGATTGTCCATAACCTCAGGTAACTTATTGCCATATTGTAGTTGCATTGTGTGCCTACTATTGTGACCCCAGCCCAGCAGAGGTCACAATATCTCATTCACTAAACTTCTGATGTGTCAAGGGGGGGTTCGAGCTGATTAAATAGGGGTGAGCTAAGCCAAAAGAGAGTAGATCCTGAATCAAACTGCGGCTCCTCCGGGGGTAGCGCTACAAACCTTTCTACAATATAACTTTGCTGCCTATGCAGGCATAGGACACACCCCCTGTCACGCCCCTCTAAAAGGAGAATTGTACACAAAAATTATTGATTAAACTCACAAGTGCTTTTTTTTACCACTACTATTCTGTTGTACTGGCTTTTGGAATTTACAAATGCAGCAATTTAGAAATTGGATTAAAGGTTTAGCACTGGAAAACTATTTTTGATATATAAATAGTGCATTTTATATACAACTATATAGATCAGACCAAAATGAGGGACAAATTAGGAGGAATGAGGGACAGAAGGACTTTAATCCAAATGAGTAGATATGTGCATTCCCGTTCGTACGAATGTTATTTTCGTATGAAAATTTTCATTTTTGTACCCGCAGAATAATGTGTACATACGAAAAAATTTTAGCACCAAAATACGAAAACGACGGGATTACGAATGAGTCGCATAACGAACAACCGCAAATACGAACGAACGATCCGACGAAAATTCGACAAAACGAAAACGGCAAAAGAACGAATATGACATCTATAACAAAAGACTTGCATTCTTTATTTTGTTTGAATCCTTGTTCTGTTCGTATTTTGATTTTCAGTCGTATGTTCATATGACATCTAACAAAAGATTTTCATTCTGTATTTTGTTTGATTCCTTTTTCTGTTTGTATGTTCATATGACATCTATAACAAAAGATTTGTATTCTGTATTCTGAATTCCTTTTTTCTGTTTGTAATTTGGTTTCAAAATACAGAATGCAAATCTTTTGTTATAAGATGTCATTTTAGTTTTTTTGAATGGACAGTGAGTGTAGTTAGTTAGTGAAGCAGCTTCTCTTTTGTGCTGAGTAGTACAGTAAAGCCAAATAAACTTTTCTGTGGATTTTCGTCTGAAGGGAGAGATCAGTTGGCTAGACTTTTGAACCTGGAACCCAAAAATGGTTTTCTGATGGAGTTTAAAAACGAACGAACGTTCGGTAAAACGATCGTTTTTATGTTTGTTGTTAAAAAAGTCTGACCAAGTGTATGGGGCTTAACAATAGTTAATATGGATGAGTCGCGTGTTGAAAGTGCCGGGAATCCCGCAATATATTTACGAAAGTACAAAATGACGAAAATTCACGAAAATTATTGTCTAACAAGTAACGAACATGAATTAAACAGAATAACGAACCATCCCGCATGTACGAAAATAAAACGGTAACCAAAATACGAAACGATCGGAATACGAAAAAATCGCGTTGTACGAAAAACGAACGGGAACGAACAGGAAAACGGGCGTCTTACAAAAAACGAACGGGAACGAACCTACGGAACGATACGAAACAGAACAAAAAAAAACGAAAAAATATTCTGTGCACATGTCTACAAATGAGGGACAAATGAGGAGTAATGAGGGACAGAAGAACTTTGATACAAATGAGGGACAGTCCCTTGAAATCAGGAACAGTTGGGAGGTATGCGTACATGTGTAAGATCTAGTGAACTACCTCCTTGGATGTGTGACATGGGCACCCCCAGAGGCAGTTTGTGGAATCACATGTATGCACAGATATACCCCAGGGTCCCCAGCATGTTACTGACAAGGACCCAAGCCGCCCCCTAGACCTACCAGAGACCTATGGTGTGTTTGCCAATGAAAGGATTTAAGATATTAGCGATGCAGGAGAGGAGCGGAGTAGGGAGAATGTTGCCTGCAAGCAAGATATCGCTGAATTCCATGGCCCAGTGAGCAGGTGTTTTTTATTTTGTATACAGGGACATTTTCGATAGACAGCGCCTCCACAGCAATAAAGCCCCTTTCACACGGGCCGGACTTAACTCTGATTTGCTCAGAAAGAGATCTGTCTGCTGATTCCCTGCTGAGCAGAGCTGGTGGGTGACAGTTTATGCAGAGCGGACATAGACACAGCCCACTCTGCTCTATGGGCAGTCGGGTGTAAACAGACCGGCTGTCCATTTACACCCGACTGCCCTAAAATCAGATCTGGTCAGATGGAGGGTAACGGATCCCCTTTCGTTTGTTTTTGCCCGATCAGATTAGAGGTAGGTGGGTGTAAATGGACACAAGTCTGTTTAAATTTGGCTTTCCATAGAGGAGAAGGCAGCGTCAGCCTGAAAAAAAGACAGGCAGACCCAATCTTGTGTGAAAGGCAGGGGCGGACTGACCATTGAGTCACTCTGGCACTGCCCGAGGGCCCCATGCCACTAGGGGGCCCCATCCGGGTTGCCAGGCTCAGTAAAACCAGGGACAGTATGTAAAAATCTGTGTTTTTTTTAGATCTGTCCCTGATATGTCCGAAAATGACATGCTTTTAATGTGAATATCCCAAGATTTTAGCTGCCCGCCTCTGCACTACCTCCTGGCGTGGTGGCCATCTGTAAGCCAGAGGGGCCCCATACTCTTCTATTGCCTGGGATCCCCATGAGTTGTCAGTCCGCCCCTGGTGAAAGGGTCCTTAGGTTTAAAAAAAAAAAATCCCTAGTACTTTTTATTTTTCCCCAAACATTTACCTGATGTCCTTGTCACTGCTGCCAGGTGCAGGATCGATCAGCACCGCTCCCTGGACTTCCTGCATACTCAGCAGACACAGAGAGTAGTGGGCTTGCTGCTAGTGCAGGAGAGCAGAACGATCTTCAATGAAAAACTGACAGCTAGTGAGAGATCAGCAGGATGCTGTGCAACTCATTATACAAAGTGCTTATATGCATTAATGTCATGTGAGTGTGGTTTTATTTACCTGCAAATAAAGTTTTTAAATGATGTATGCTATATGCGATCTTCTATTTCTCGAATCCATGGAGATAATGTAAAATGGTGATCAATTGATTGGACCTCTTGAGGGGGACTGAACAGTATTGAAGGTGAATTGAATTGAAGGAAATTGTCTGTGGTTAAGGAGCGCTTTTGCCAGTCTTAAGGTCCATACATACAATACGAAAATCAGATGGAAAAATTCGTACGACGAGCTATCTGCTAATTTTCGGATCATTACTACTGTGCTTTCAACAGACAAAAGCTGAATGTGCAGGCTATAAATTTTTTGTCGGATGTGAACTCAACGTCCGATTTTAGTTTCATCAGTATGGTTTTCGTACGAAAAAAGTCAAGTCTGATACACACGATCGGACTTTCTGCGGACAAAGTGTAGGACTTTTGTCCGAAGGGTGTTGGCCATGAACTTGTGCTAATGTTGTGTAAGGCCTCGTACACACGACCGGACAGTCCGCTGAAAACGGTCCGCCGGTCGGAGATTTCTGTCTGATGGTTGTACACACCATCAGACAGAAATGAGAGACAATCCGCGTGGACAGACAGCGCGGTGACGTGTCTGTGCCGTCGCCGCGGCGATGTGCGCGACGCTGAAAGGTCAATGCTTCCACGCATGCGTCAAAGTCATTCGACGCATGCGAGGGATGGCGGCCGGTCGGACATGTACGGTGAGTCTGTACAGACGACCGAACATGTCCGACGGACAGGATTCCAGCGGGCATGTTTCTTAGCATGCTAAGAAATATTTGTCCGCTCGAAAACAGTCGGGTGGACAAATGTCCGCTGGAAACCTGTCCGCTCGGCTGTACAGATGACCGAACATGTCTGCTGAAACTGGTCCGCGGACCAGTTTCAGCAGACATGTTCGGTCGTGTGTACGGGGCCTTATGGTTAGTTTTGCATTGAAATTAAAATCAGGCAATTTTGCTCGGGTCCGATGTATTTGGGAAGCCAGGGGCTCACGCTGGAGCTGTCACCGTCACTAGCACTGCCCAATTAAGGTGACAGAGGGTGCACATTTGATTCAGCAAGTTCAGTAGAGCATGTGGTTCTTAACGTTGGCTTGTGTGTGGGGAATGAGCTCCAAATTTTGGTACAGGGATAAATGTAATTAGCTTTTAAAACACCCATTTCCATAGTTCTGCCACTACATGGCTATTCTTGGTCATATGAACATCAGACTTCTATACTAAAATTAAGATTGATATCAATTATCCAATATCTGAATATAGCCCCTGCTCCTTTTTATCCAAGACTTTACCTGAATGCAGAGAATCATTCCAAACTTCTCATATCCCTATTGTGCCAATATACTTAATAGGAATGTGCCTATATAGGCTTGCATAACTATCAACTCCACTTTTTATCCCATCTGCAGCAGAAATACAGTCATGCCTTATAAACCTATTAACACATTGTGAAAATATAGTAACCAGGATAGGATTGTTAAAACGAAAAAAAATTCTATGGAAAACAGGCCGTCCTATCAGAGAAGCGTTGCTTTGGCCCTGTAAGTTGTGCGGCTACAGACCCCAGTGAAAGAAATTCAGCCCTGAAATTTTCCCTTGCTAAACATTTGAACATCTACTGCTCATTTATGAGATTTATAGCCCTTGAGTTTCTAACACCTAAACTGCACAAGTGCACTGGAGCAAGTGGAATCAAACACACCATTGTGCTGTGTGTCCTATTTATTAAGCATAACATGATTATCAAAACAATACAAGGGATATATTAAAAATATATGTTCAAGATAATAAAGTATATATAAACCCAAGAACCACAATGTAATAGATTGCATTATTCCAGTCCTTAGATTTTTCCAGCCCAGATCATTTTTTCAAATTTTTATGTGAGAGAAAGAATATCATAGAGCTGTAGATTTACAGCTCAAAAGAGAAAGAAGAAGTACCTAGGACTTAAGGAAAAGGAATATGGAGGAAAAAGAAAAAGAAAAGTGGAAAAAGGAAGAGGAAGAAGAAGGGAGAGAAAGACTGGGGAAGAGAGGGGTACTGGGGGGGGGGGGTAGAGAAGAGCTGGAGATATGTGACTCGCAAACCACACAGGCAACACCCGGATTATGTGGTTGGCATCTCCGGAGTACACATTTAATTTACAGGCGTAACAAAGCAGAATCAGACTACAGAGTTGCATTCAGAGGGTTCGACCCTCATCAGAGAAGACGAACACGTACCATAACGTCCAAGTTTTGGAGTAGAGTTCTTGTTGGTGACGTGCCGAGAGGACAAGATCCTCCAACTGATTTTTTCCTCTACTTTATTGAGCCATAGACCAATGGTCGGAGACTGCAGAGATTTCCATTTGAGGGGAATACATGCCTTGGTGACGTCAAGGAGGTGGCAAGTGATCGATTTTTTATAGACTTTCCCAGGAGCAGTGGAGGCATAGAGTAGGAAAAAAGCTGGGTCATTTAGATTCTGACGTTCCGTACATTTTTGGGCAATGCGACTGACCTCTTTCCAAAATTGTTCTAGCTTGGGGCAGGTCCAGAAAATATGTAAAAGTGTTCCTTGTTCCTCCTGACACCTCCAACAACTATCAGAGTTTGAGGGAAAACATTTTTGGAACCTCACTGGTGTCCTGTACCATCTGGTTAGGATTTTAAAGTACGTTTTTCGCACTCTCGTGTAGATGGAGGATTTATATGTAAATCGAAGGATATGCTGTCTTTGCTGTAAGCTGAATGTGCAATTGAGGTCTGGTTCCCAGTCACTTAGGCAGCGTGGTGAATAAGTCTCTGAGGGTGTGATTAATAGATTATAAATGGCTGAAAGTCAATGCGCCATCACGCCCTTCTCCGAACAGTATACCTCTTAAGTCGTGAGAGGTTGGCAAAAATTGCCTGGGAGTGGAAGGGATCCAAAAAAATGATTACATCGGAGAGCGCTCCAAAAATCTATTCAGAAGGGACCTGAGGGACTTGTAAGGTCAGAGATCGATGGCTAACACCTATTGATTAAGAAGTGAGAGGCCTGTAAACAACCAGAGTTTATCAAATATTGAAAGGGTGCATCTTAATATCCCGGGGTAAAAAGTGGATTCCCTAGTATCGGGAAAAGTGGCGAAAGAGATGCTTGAGTGAACAGAAGTGAGCAGAGCTGTATGGTCTGACCGATAAGGGGATGGCTTTTCAAATTTTTGGGCAATGAGTTGTAACACCAGGGTGCTCTACAAAGAGATATGTCACTTTGAGCATGTTCTAATTAAGATATATAACAAGGTACAGCACTAAGTGGATAAACCGTGATAAACCAGATGTATAAACACAAGTGTAAATAAATGGCTGAACATGAGTTAAACCGATAATAAAATGATACAAAATATATATAAAAAGTGAAAAGTGAAAACAAGTTCCAAATTTGTGAGTAAGAATGATAGGCCAAGGACGCAAAAAAAGTCTATATACTGTGATTCACATCAGTGCACGTAAATTGAATGTGTGAAAAGAGGAATCTTCTTCCACCAGTATAACACCCAAATAGTGGTAATGTAGTCTCCTTACCAAAGGTGGATGACCGTTATCACAGCGGTCTCTCTGAGCACAGGGGTTTAAAGTCTCCCAAAAGACTCACTCCAAATGATCGATAGGCACAGGGTGGTATCTCAATGTCTCATAGGATAAGAAACAGAAAGAGGCCCCATAGCATAATACCGTTAAAAAATAGTTTATTCTGCTAAAATGTTGCACTTACACTTAAGCTGTCAAGATCTCGCGGTGAAAACAACATGGAGGGACGTGGCGGCTCCTCAAGATTTCTCCTGTCCGTGGAGCTCCGTAGCTGTGTAACTCTGTATACAAAGTGTAATGACGTCAAATCAGCTAAGCCACACCTATGCATTTTGTCATGGAAAGGACGTCATCTGGGATAGGCTGCTGGAATCACAGTATATGGACTTTTTTTTTGCCTCCTTGGCCTATCATTCTTACTCACAAATTTGGAACTTGTTTTCACTTTTCACTTTTTATATATATTTTGTATAATTTTATTATTGGTTTAACTCATAATCAGCCATTTATTTACACTTGTGTTCATACATCAGGTTTATCACGGTTTATCCACTTAGCGCTGTACCTTGTTATATATATATTGCTTTAAAATTTGGTATCCTGTTTTTTTGTACTGGCAGCTTCATATCCCATTATCATTGTGGACATTTTTCACGTTTATATTTATTTTTAGCGCAGTGTTTTTCCTTGTTTGTAAATTTTTTCTATGTTCTAATTAAGCCCATAACTTGATGTCTCGATGTCTATTCCAATCAATGAGTGTGAGTTAGCATTTTACACTGGATCTATTATTTTATATTGAATAAATACAGTATGTTGCGCAATGATGGCATTTTCTGATTACATGATTGAATGAGAGGGGAGATCATATCATTGGCTGCAGGATCCCTGGTGGATTGGATTATTACACTTTAGATTTATGGCTATCTGGTGAGTGAGAATTTTGGATGGTGGATAGCATGCTGAGCATGGAACTGAAGAATACCGTAATATATAGATGAGTGCGGATACACACAAGGAATCAGTATCCTGAACGGATGGACATTTTATATTAATTAACAATATTATTTTGAAATATTATTTAAATATTTGGCACCATGCACATTGGTATTGTTACAATTTTTTGGAAGTGTATACTGATGTGTAATTTAAGTTACTGCGGCTATTCTTACATATAATAGGCTGCATTCACATATCAGTGTATCGTTTTCAGGCAGAAAGTCATATGATTTTTACTGCAATTTTTACCTTGTTTTTTTGCCACGATTTTGTACAGGTCACAAGGTCACCAATGTAAAAAGCAGAAAAACACCCAAAATCTGCTCAAATAGAGCTAACAGGCGTTTGGCTTCAGGCGATTTGGAGTGGAGATGTGAACCCATCTCCATAAAGAATAATAGATTTTTTTCTCCTCCAGCCTTTTGGAGCTTCAGGCTTCAAGCTACAAAACGCTGAGGTGTGGATGGGGCCTTAGTATATCGCCCTAATTAGTGGAGTAATTTTAGCTGCAGCTAACAACACAGGAGGGAACCCATTTAATTTTGCGCCAATGACACATTTATCATAAAGGCCTAGGTCTTGTTGCGAAAGGATCTCTGCTCTATAATGTTTTATAAAGATATGCTGGCTGGACCAAATAGCTTCTTGCCAGATTTGTTCCACTGGAGCTCTCACTTTTTTTCTGCCCATGATCTGAGATTTGGAAGAGTGTTCTTTTAGTGAAGGTGGCACTTTTAATCCTTCTTTATATGCAAAGGATACAGTTTGCTTATCCACCTGACAACTGTGCCTGTAGATGCCTTTAAGCCCTTCTTAAAGTGGTTTTGGTGAGGTTGTGGAAGACTGTTTTGTGTCACAGGTGATACACCATGAAAAGACTGATCGGAGCAACAAGACACAAGGCAAGTATTCTGCATCAACAGGGTCTCTCCCAGGCAAAGATTTCAAAGTAGCCTGGGGTTTCAAGATGTGCTGTTCAAGCTCTTTTGTTGAAGCAGGAAGATGGATTTGTGTGTTTCCCCAGTCATACAGTCCCCCATACAAATAGAAAACACCTGCAGGGAACACATTTTACCCCTTGATCGCCCATGATGCTAACCCCTTCCCTGCCAGTGTCATTAGTACAATAACAGTGCCTATGTTTAGCACTGATTACTGTAATGTCACTGGTTCCCAAAAAAGTGACAAAAATGTCAGTTAGGTGTCTGATCTGTCTGCTGCAATGTCACAGTCCTGCTAAAACTCGCTGATCGCCGCCATTACTATTAAAAAAAATGAAAAAAATAAAAATAAACCATAAATCTATCCCCTATTTTGTAGAAGCAATAACTTTTGCACAAACCAACCAATATACTTATTGGAATTTTGTTTACCAAAAATATATAACAAAATACATATCGGCCTGAACTGATGAATAAATTCGTTTTTTTACATTTTTTTTTTTTATTGAAATGTTTTATAGCAGAAAAATAGAAAATTTATTATCAAATAATGTATTTATCGGCGTATAACACGCACAGGCGTATAACACGCACCCTAACTTTAAGAGGGAAGTTTCAGGGAAAAAACCTTCCAAAGCCCCCTGCGTATAACACGCAGGCACAGTTTACCCTCTATTTTCAGGGTAAAAAAGTGAGCGTTATACGCCAATAAATACAGTACTTACCGTAATTTTTCTTTCCTGATGGACTCCATGGCAGCCTACATGTGGGTTAACCCCGCCTCCTCTCTAATGCTATAGGACCCCATACCCATAAAAGTCAGCTCACCTCTCAGTACTGTGTTCTGTAACTAGCCGACTCTTGGACACTTACTTTCCCTTTTACATTTTCATTTAGGGTGGGAACTCTGTCTGCCATGGAGTCCATCAGGAAAGGAAAATTACGGTAAGTATTTGATAATATATTTTCCATTTTCCTGACAGACTCCATGGCAGCCTACGTGTGGGAAATAACTAGCCAAACCACACGGGTGGGTATGCTGAACAGAAATACATTTAATTTGACCCGTCAACCAACAGGATTTATGACCAAAGGTCACCGAAGATAGCGAAGCAGGCTTAATTAACGGAGGCCCATGAGGCCGCTTTACAGATAACGTCTGGAGCCATATGCCGGACTGCCGCCCATGAAGCCGCTATACTCCAGGTGGAATGTGTCTTCACCGGCTCCGGAGGAGCCAAGCCTTCAGCTGTATAAGCCTGTTGGATGTACTGGATGATCCAGGCCGCAATCGTTTTGATCGAGGCTCAATTCCCTTTGTTACTGCCAGCGCGCAGGACGAACAGGTAGACAGAGTGACTGAAATGGAGAAAGTAGCTTGCATGTATACCCCCAGAATTTCGTCTACGTCCGGAGGATAAATCTTAGTGGACTCCTGGGTCCTGAATGGAGGTAGGATGATTTCCTGGCTCTTATGTAACCTTGAGGTAATTTTTGGATTTGAGCTGAGCATAGAAATAAGGCCCACCCGGTCCGGGAAGAAGGACAAAAAAGGTTCTTCATAACCTAGGGACCCGATCTCCGAGATCCTCTTAGCCGTGGTAACGGCTATATAGGAAGTGTTTTAGCTGAAAGGTTTCTGGTAGAAAGCGAGGAGGACCCCGTGTTACTGAGTTCAGACAGTGAGTTGAGAACAATGAAACGATAGATCTAGGCTGGAAAAAAAAATGGAAGCTGAAGATATTCTGAACTTTTGGATTTCTACAGGAACTGCCCATAGAGGATGAGAACTTGGCAGGCATGGCCCGTATTCCCCTATAGACTTAATCCATGCTCATCTCCGTAGAGCTCATGGGAGTGGAAATCGCCCTAGAAGTGCACCTGAGCTGCACAGGCAGAACTGCCCATTAAGGCAAAAGGCCTGGCCCGAGAGGACGAGGCAACGGATCCCAAAGGCTAAGCTGGCTCAGGACGTGAAGTCAAGGTTTGTACGTCCAATAAGGAGTTACTACCACCATTTTGACTGCTTCCTTTGAGGTCTTCGTAAGAACATGAGGATGATTGTGAGCGGTGGAAAGGCGTATGCCCTCTTGAAACTCAATCAATCCGTCAGGGCATCCATCTTGGAAGCCTAGCTGCACAGCTCCGAGTGTAATACCTCTTCAGCTTCAAGTTGCCGGGGAAGAGAATAGATTCACTTTGGGATTGACTCCCACAGACAGAATCCGCTTGAATGTCTGTACATGAAGAGACTACTCGTTGATGTCTTAACCGAGTACGTGTCAGGAAGTCCGCTCAGCCATTCTGGACTCCGGGGATGTAAGCCGCTGAAAAGCTGGTCAGGTTCTTCTGGGTCCAATACATGATGGGCTTACCTCCCAAAAAAGAGTGGAGCTCCAGGTGCCCCCATGACTCTTCACATCGGAGATCTCCGTGGTGACGACTATTCTTAAAAATACTGACTCTCCCTCCCGGAGACGGGAGAAGGACTGAAGGACACTCCAGACTGCTCGAAGTTCCTGGGTTGAGAAGACGTGTACCCAACCTGCCTTGAGCAAGATCTGATCTGCAGGGGCTCTTCAACCAGAATCGATGGCATCGGTTGTGACCGTAATCCATGATGGGGGCAATAGAGTGGCAGTTGAGCAGGTTTTGTGACAAATCTACCAGAAGAGGCTGCCTCATCATCAACGATATGTGAATCGATCGACTGTTGCCCCTTGGTTTCCATTGTTTCAGAAATTTTGACTGGAAAAAGGCGTAACCTCTGCAGAGACCATTTAAACATAGGAGCCATGCAGACCATCAAGCCAATAACTTTTATTTTTTTATTTTTTTTTATTGTGGCCCTCAGCCGTGAAGAGATTAGAGATCACAAAATTATTTTCTGGATAATCGGGATCTTCCCCACTGGGAGAGAGATGGTGCTTTCCACCGTAATAAGCTGGGCCCCAAAGTACATCAGGTGCTGGATTGGATCTAGGTGGCTTTTTCCGAGACTTAGGAGCCACCTGAGAACGAACAAGGAGGAGATTACCTGCTCCCTGTAAACCTGCAACTGCCCTTTGCTTTGGGACAGCAACCGGAGGTCGAAGTCCTGATAAAGACGTACCCCTCTCGTTCCAATGAGAGCCACTATGGCCAGAGGAATTTTGAGAAGACTCAGGTGAGGATGTCAACCTAAAAAGGGAGATAGATGGACTGTAAATGTTTTTGTCCAACTTGGAGCCAGAGGTAAATAAAAAACTCCTTTTCCTATAACAATAAAAAACTCCTTTGGAGGCAAGCATCCTTTTAAGCCGATTGAGATTAGCCAATCGCTTGGCTGTACAGATGATTGACGGAGTCTCCAATGGAATCTTTCCTATACTTTGTTTAGGTAAGATATACCCATCAATGGTTGCCGTAAAACGTTGTCTTCTGTGCTAAGAAGAGAGGGGAGTATACCCCCTGAAATTTTCCGTCCCCTGAGACGTGTACCGCAGCTCCTTGAGGTTTTAGCTAGTCCCATAGGATAGTAACGCCTGCTCCTGCTCTTCCGACCGAGGTAGCGGAGTGGGAATAACTCTGGAGGAGGAGTATCAGTGAAGCACTGTGTGTGGTCCGATAAAACCGTATTAGCATCCCCATAATTCTTGCCTTCTGCTCCAACTCTTTCTGAAATCCTGGCCAGGCCTTTAAGAGCGAGTTTCTCCCAATCGTTCGGTACCTTCTGCACTGGGGACTTTCCTGACCGAACAGACGCCCGTCCTGAGGAAGGCGCAACTCTAAGGCCCTCTTAGCCGTGGACGAGGACAACTTAGTCCGAGCCAACAGGAGGAACAGATCGATAGAAGCCTTCCCCAAAAGACTGCCCCCAGCTTCAGCTCCTTAACTGCTAAACTTCTGACCAAATCTTCCGGAGCGCCCTTGAGTACCGAGACTATGTTCTCTGTCCAGGCTTCCAAAGCCTTAGTCATAGCTGCTAGAGCCAGAGCAGGTTAACAGTCGTACCGGCAAGCCCATAAGCTTTCTCGGGTCTTGATCTATTCTTCTCTCAAGCCCGTCCTGAAGGACACAGCATCTTCCAAAGGAAGAGAAACCTGTTTAGCCGGACGTATCAATGTGCTTGACATAGAAGATTTCTTGTTCACCTTGCTCCACACTCCACAACAATGATATCCTTTTATTCCGTAAGGAGCGAAAGGAGAGAACGTTCTTTTCCCGGGTGCTTAAAAAACTTTCTTGCTTAGCCAGGGGGTGGAAGGATCTACCCAATTAAGGGCTTCCTTAACCGTTTTGAGTAGTGGAGGAATCAGAGAGACGTCAAAGCTTCTGACACATTCTTCACCTTCCAACTCGCTGTCCGAAGAATCCAGAGAAGCAGCGTAGGGCTGGGAAGGGCCTAAATATTTTTGGGCCACATCAGCCAAAAATCCAGGAAGAATGGTGAACTGGCTCCGTGTGTGTGGGATTTACCCTATTTTAGGGAATACTGCACCACACGTTTCACAAGAGACTCTATATTTGCTTTCCGTCTCTTTATTCCCTCAACCGTCCGGGCATAACATCAGTCACATAAAGACTTGGCCTCCGAGACTTGTGTCTCACATCCTTAGCAGGCTCTGCGATCAGAGCAACTGACATGGCGGTGAGTGCGGTGACTGGAGGAGGAATGAAAACATCTCCTCTTGGATGGAGGAGGAATGGAAACATCTCCTCTAGTGGGAGGAGAGATTACAAGAAAGCGCATGCAGTAAACTGTGAAATAACAAAGTCCAAAGTACCAGTCCTATAAGCTTAATAAAGCTTTAGTGTGTGAGACAGTCCATGGAACCAGGCAGCCTTGCGGTGGGAGCTGAAGCAATGCTCCAAAATATGAAACGAGAAAACAACAAGAGCAGGCGCCACTTAATAAACTGTTTGACATAAACATAAGATCACTCACATGGAGGTGTTGAATAACAGGCATAGGTATGAAGTCTGTGAGTCGTCCGGCCCAGCCACAATATGTGTCTCTGTCCCTTATCACCACACAGAGCTGGTGCTGTGTGGCAATTCAACGCTGCTGATCGAACACGGGAGGATGTGTTGATGGCGGTGCACGGATGTGTAAGCAGGGATGCTGGAGCGCACGCTGGAACGCACGTCGGGACGCTATGGCATGGGAGGAGGGAATGACGTCATCACGCTGGACTTCGATGATGCGACGCGTTTCCGTGCTAATGCCGTGGTTCGATGGGGAAAACACACGGCGCGCACCTTTTTCAAGCTCTGGGCCGGACGACTCACAGACTTCATACCTATGCCTGTTATTCAACACCTCCATGTGAGTGATCTTATGTTTATTTTACATTAAAGTCAAACAGTTTATTAAGTGGCGCCTGCTCTTGTTGTTTTCTCGTTTCTAGTGGGAGGAGGAATGGAAACATCTCCTCTAGTGGGAGGAGGAATGGAAACATCTCCTCTAGTGGGAGGAGGAATGGAAACCTCTCCTCTAGTGGGAGGAGGAATGGAAACCTCTCCTCTTAGTTGGAGGAGGAATGGGAACCTCTCTTCTTAGTTGGAGGAGGAATGGGAACCTCTCCACTTAGTTGGAGGAGGAATGGGAACCTCTCCGCTTAGTTGGAGGAGGAATCGGAACCTCTCCTCTTAGTTGGAGGAGGAATGGGAACCTCTCCTCTTAGTTGGAGGAGGAATGGGAACCTCTCCTCTGCTGCCCAGATGGAGTCTAGATCTGGACAATACATGGAAGAGTTGTGGCCTGGCAAGGTCTCTGTCGTCGCAGGACCACTACCTGCGAGTCCGATCGGGAAGGGCTAAAAAAAAAAAGAATGGGGGGGTGACCCCAAACGCAATCTCAAAACCCTTGAGATAGCAACCTCGGCCCCCTCCCCTCGCCTGCACGTACTTTGTGCGTAAGGGTTGGCCGCCATACAGCAGTGACCTGTCCAAAATCCTCTGGACAGAACGTCAACATAAGTAGGGATGGTCTGCAGTTGACACCTGAATGATACATGTAACAGTATCAGGAAAGCCAATCAGAAGATTAAATACATATACACACACACACATGTACACATTTCTCTCCCTTTTTTTTTTAACATTATCAAATGAAAATATATATATAATTATTTCTATTTTATATAATATGTATTTGTATTTATTTATTTATCTATTATTATTATTTTTTGTTACATTAACTTTCCCCATAGGGGAAAAAGGACACAGTCAGACCGCTGCAGCCCAGGCTGGGAGGAAGCCGCCGCTCACTGTCTGCAGGATTCCCATCCTGACAGGAGACTGCAGCCCTTCAAATTCCCCGCCTGGATGACGTCACTGCTCGCCCACCGCGTGCCTGCACTGTGGGAGACAGCCAAAAGGCGCCTGCACGGCCGCCGGCCAATCCGTCATCCACGGCACGTGCAAGCCAAGCCTCGTTATCGTGGAGGCACCGCGCATACACAGCACAACAGCGGTGGCCGCGACCCAGAAGCACCGCGGCTGCCTGGAACGCAGAAGCGTTCCAAGTGCCGTGAAGGGGGATAGAGGTACCGGAAAGCATCGGGAAGTACCAAAGAGCACCGGGGGGTACCAGGGAGTGTTGGGAAGAACAAAAAACAGACATGTAACACAGATGCGACTGCCATGAAAAGTAGGAAATTTGCAGACCTTACCAGCCATTGGTGCATCCGTCTTCAGGCATACCTAGGAAACCTCCTATCCATCACTGGGGACTCTAGTGGCATAAAAAGCTATTCACCCGCTCGTAGCTTGGCCCCAAGCTGCACCGCATGAATGGTATGCCAGATTCCGAAGATATTCCTGACCGGACGCCAACGGGAACAATCGTGATGTAGGTATATGGAGGAGGACAAAAAAGGAACACAGTACTGAGAGGTGAGCTGACTTTTATGGGTATGGGGTCCTATAGCATTGGAGAGAAGGCGGGGTTAACCCACACGTAGGCTACCATGGTGTCTGTCAGGAAATGTTAGTTTTTTTTTTAAATTGTCGCTCTTTCTTTGTTTATAGTGCAAAAAATAAAAACCTCAGAGGTGATCAAATACCACCAAAACCAAAAGAAACCTCTATTTGTGGGTAAAAAGGGACATCAATTTTGTTTGGGTACAGCTTCACAAGACCGCACAATTGTCAGTTAAAGTGACTTAGTGCCGTATCGCAGAAAATGGCCTAGCTAAGAAGTGGATAAATCCTTCCGGGGCTGAAGTGGTTAAAAAAGGATGTCCAATGCAAAAAAAATTCAGCAAGTGCAAATGAGCCCTTAGGGACTTGGGATGTTAGGAAAAGACTGTTATTAATGTTATCTGGAATGACCAAGTTTTTCAGTAAGGCTTTTGAAACTCTGTCCTTGCAGGGACTAAAGTTACTCAAGGGGTGTAATACAAGTGACCGGCATCTACAGCTTGGGTCAGCTGAAACCCATTGGGGTATAAAGACAGCAGTATAAGACTTAATATAACGTGAAGATAAAAGTGGTTATCAAGGGTAACAAAGGCTTCTCTCGCAGCCTGTTGTAAGTATCCATAAATTGCTGCCACTGTGCCATCAAACGCAGCTACTGTACCCATCAATTGCTGACACTGTGCCCATCAATTGCTGCCAGTGTGCTCATCAATTGCCGCTACTGTGCCCCATCAATTGCTTCCAGTGTGCCCATGAATTGCTGCCAGTGTGCCCATGAATTGCTGCCAGTGTGCCCATCATCTGCTGCCAGTGTGCATCCCGGCACTTACCTGTCTTGGTGGGGCAGTGGGTCACGGCGGCGGTGTCCTCCACGCGCCTCGATCTCTTCTCCCACCCTCTCTTCCCTTCCTCTGCTATTATTGGACACCTGATAGGTGGCGTCCAATCACAGTGCCTGTCGTTTCAGCCAATCAGGTGACAGGTAACATAGACCCGAGCACCTGACTGGCTGAGAGGCGGTTCAGTGTTAGGAAAGCGATTCATTCGCTTTCCTAACACACAGCTGAGTGAACAGCGAATGCCCAGCCTATGGCTCTAATCAGGTGCTTCCAAAAAATACCCGCCGCTGTAATTCAGGTGCCCGGCGCCCGACAAGGGCCCGGGCACCTGAATAAGTGGTGGCAGCGCAATGCATGAATCTATCTATGGTGATAGAGGGACTGCAGGAGAGAGGGGGCGGCGCCCATGTTCCCTTCATGGACGCAACGCCACTGGTGGGACCCCATTCCATTACTGAGAGTGAGATAGCAGAGATACGCTGGTCAGGTGGAGAGGGCATTGGCAATGCGTGTCCCTCCTAAATGCAACAGTGATCGTGGTGGTGTATATTAACATCAAGAGAGATAACTAATGTTCAAGCTGGTCGCACCATTAAAGATACCCCATGTGTAAAGCAGTCACCCTGTTCAAGGTGCCTAGCATAGTGCACAAGAACCCCCCCCCCCCCACCCCGGGGTAGGCCCTCTATGTGACCCACACTTTGCACCCAACGAGAAGGGAAATATGAAGGCGTGACAACCACCAACTACCCTTTTAAGGGTGTCCATACAGGATCAAAATATGTCTGGTCCCCGCTGAACCGGACGATTTTCGATCCTTGCTAGGCAGGCTCATGTGTCCTTAGGCAATAGATTATGTATGGCCAGTTTATGTTTCCTTAGGTGATAGATCTCTACTGTATACCAAGAGAAGCTTACCTTAAGTTTTTCCTCTTTCTCTCTCTCTGAATGATATTCCACCAAGATGATTCAAGCTTATCAAATTCAGAATGTTCATTGTTTTCTGAGCCCTTTACACTGATCACATAGATAACTAATATATTTTTTAAAGAATATATTCCCCTAAAGTAATTAATAATCCCCTTTGTGCAGTGATCTGCTAACCTGGCTGCCTGGACAGACCACAACTTAAATCCTGTTCCAGAGTGCTGATTAGCAGCACATTTTATGGTCTTCATGCACATTATGCCTATCGTGGCTTCCGCTCCCGGAATAGTTAAATTCAAACATTCTCATCAGTCTGAAGACGGCAATAACATGTGACAGACTTATGAGCAGTTTATTGCCCCAGTTTAGCTGGACAGAAAGCAGCATAGAAAACATCATTTATTTTCTTGGAGTGGAGCAGGTGTCATTGTTGTACTGGGAGCTATGTTCAGCGATTAGGAACAGATTTCATTTACAACTTCTTCTTAAGAGATTCTGCAGCACAGTAAAATATTAAGTTCCTATTTGTGTTCAAGACCACCTCAGGACTTTTCTCAGTAACATAAAAATTACTAATAACACATATGTCTCAGACACTAAATCCCCCATCTGACTGCTGTGCTGTTAGCTCTACTGTAATCCCATGTTGGAATGATGCTAACGATTACCTGGATGACACTTAGGGGTTTATTTATACTGTAAATGTTTTCACATAAGAGTCACACAACTGTTACTCAGTACATTTTTTTAATTTGAATCCAATTGGATGTAAATCCTGAGTGACCCTAGGTTTACACCTTGCCCCCAGACCCCCACAACCACTGGCCAGGGTTGTGGGAAAGAGGCCCTTGTCCCCATCAACATGGGGACAAGGTGCTTTAGGGTGGGGGGCAGAGAACTCTCTGCCTGATGCACTCCCCTCATATTGAGGGCATGTGGTCTGGTATGGTTCAGGAGGGGGCGTTCACCACTTGTCCCTTCCCTTTTGTGACTTGCCCGGCTGCATGCTCAGATAAGGGTCTAGTATGGATTGGGGATGCCATGCCTTTCTAAAAATAATTTTGGCATGGGGTTCCCCTCAAAATCCATACCAGACCCGAAGGACCTGGTATGGATTGGGGGGACTCTTCGCCATTTTTTCGACTATTTTTTATTATTGCGACCCCCTCCTTAACAACCAGGTATTCACTGTAAAGAGGAAAACAATTGCAAAACGCATCAAAAACGCAAGTTTAAAAAAGCAAGCCGCATACATGTTAACCTAGGGTGAAAGTTTGAATAGAAGGTGCAACAACACAGTCGCTCATAGTCTTAACCAGGGGGGCATGTAGGTAGGTGCAGTTTATTTTCTCCACTGCAGGTGGCGCTTAACTACAGCAGCTCTGCAGCTGTAGAGGTGGTAAGGTAAGGGAAGCGATTCGATTGGATGCTGTTGCCCTATGTGACTCTGGCAGCCATGTTAGGTCAGGCACAGCCTATTTATGACCCTGTCTCCCAGGCTTTGCACACTTTATACGAGTTGGTAGTGCAGAGAAAGTAAAGTAAGGGGGGGTGTAATGGCGCTTGCCACTAATAAAATAATGGATAAAATTAATTGATTAAATTAATTAATAAAAATGTGTTTCACTCCTTATTCCTTAAAGAAACCTCCAAACATCAATAACAAATGATGAGAAGGATGAATACCGTGAAAAATAATGAATATCCAAAATATGATTGACTAAAAACCATTTGGTCATCAGACACTTATCAAATAAATAACTCCAATTTGAGACTACTCAGAGACACACGCCTGTCAGCTTTATGCTGCCTGATGTTTTATTTTATCGTTCTAAATGTGAGTGCATTTCTTTATTCTCATTAAAACCCATGTTTGCATACTACACTATGGGGATATCATATGTGTTTTATTGAGTGCCATCTATGCACTTTGGAAATACTTTATTTGGATTATTATCCTTTGAAACACTACGCACTGTTGAAGCACTGATTCATTTGTTTAAATTTTTTAGCACAGGGATTGTGCACATGGACCTTTTTTGATCTATTTATTTTGCAAAAATTTTTTGTTTACTATAATATACACTGGATGTTTGATGTCACTATTTATTCACTGAAGGATTCATTTTTGCACTTGTATTTATTATCAAATTGGAGTTATTTATTTGATAAGTGTCTGATGACCAAATGGTTTTTAGTCAATCATATTTTGGATATTCATTATTTTTCACGGTATTCATCCTTCTCATCATTTGTTATTGATGTTTGGAGGTTTCTTTAAGGAATAAGGAGTGAAACACATTTTTATTAATTAATTTAATCAATTAATTTTATCCATTATTTTATTAGTGGCAAGCGCCATTACACCCCCCCTTACTTTACATTGTTGCTGGTGCGTGAGCATCTTTTAGTAGTGGCTGCTGCCTTCATATTTTATCTATTTTATCGTTTCCTATTCATATATTTATATTAGGTTTTAGTGTCCTGGAGTGGTTTTGCGCATTAGTTCCCCCCTTACACATAAGTGCAGAGAAAGGTACCCTGTCTGCTAGGTATAGTACCAGTGGTAGGGAAAGGTTCTTGACAAGGTAGGATCGCATTTCTTCTGGACATCTTCCTGTTTGGGCAGCTAGGCCGCATTCCGCCCCTCTCTACTGGTGCTGTCATTTTGGCACCTGCTCTGTTCAGGTTGCTGTAACCGTGAGTGCACCTGGCTTGGCAGTCTTCCTACCGGTATTGTTGTGAACTGTTGCTGCATTACTTCAATACAAGTTTATTGTTGCACCTGTGTAAATTATTGCCACCACACCACGCTGCACCCCACCTACAGGCAGGTGAAAGGGTGACAATGCAGAGGCACATTCAGGCCCCGTACACACGACCGGATCTGTCCGCTGGGATTTATTTTGTGTACGGCCTAGCGGACATTTTTCGGCAGACATTTGTCCAGCCAAACGGTTTTCAAGCAGGTAAAAATTTCTTAGCATGCTAAGAAATCTATCCGCCGGAAACCTGTCCGTCGGACGTGTTCGGTCGTCTGTACAGACTCACCGGACACGTCCGACCGGCCACCATCCCTCGCATGCGTCGTACTGATTCGACGCATGCGTGGAAGCTTTAAACTTCCAGGGCCGCCCACATCGCCGCGTCATCGTCGCGGCGACGGCGCGGCCTCGCCCCGCGTATTGTTTACGCGCGGATTTCTGTCTGATGGTGTGTACAACCATCAGACAGAAATCTCCGGGCGGACATGTCCGATGAAAACGGTCCGGCGGACCGTTTTCAGCGGATTATCCGCCCGTGTGTACGGGGCCTTAGAGGAAGGTTTTCACAACATAACAGGACGTTTTCTGTGCAGGAACCTTCATGGCAGGATTACCAGGTTTTCTTTTAGAGCCTATTCACATTTGTTTTCATGGCTCCCTAAAATCTATGTGCTGCAATTGTGTGCCCATGCACACCTACATATGTGGGTTACCACACACTCTCTGTAGTGCATGCATAGGTGTGATTAGGCCTTTAAATAAAACAGAACTCCGAGCAAACATATTTTATTTAAGTAGTATAAAACCTAAATGCAAATATTTTATTATATTGCAGCTTATCAATTCTTAGATGTGAGGGCTGCAATTGTTTTCCTTGTTATGCTTTCTTTCCTTTACTTTTACCTTGTGATCCAGCCAGTAAGTATGTTGTTTTTCAGCAGAAGAAGCTCTGCTTCAAATGTAGCAGTTAGAATGTTGAGACAAACTATTTACCACTGACAGGTGATTACAGTGATCAACTTTTATTTATTTATGTAAACCTTAATTTTATAAGAAAAAAATAACTAACTTCTTTGAAAATGCTTTATTGTTTTTTTGTGTCTTCCCCTGGATCAATTGTGGGTATAGGATAGTATATATGGAGCTTTTCTACTTGTGTTTTTTTATTTTATTGGTTGAACTAGATGGACTTATGCCTTTCTTCAACCACACTATGGGCCAAATTCTCAGACAATTACACTTGCGCCGCGTATCAGTGATACGCTACGCCGCCGTACCTTACCTGGCGGAATTTCGAATCTGCAGCGATTTCGCGCCGTAAGTTACGGCGGCGTAGTGTATTTCTGCCGGCGGAATTCAAATCGGCGGGGAGGGGGCATGATTCATTTAAATGAAGCGCGTCCCCGCGCCGAATGAACTGCGCATGCTCCGTTTCGAAATTTTTTAACTTAGACGTGAGTTACGTCCTTTCCTATTCACGGAAGACTTACGCAAAAAAAATTCAAATTTCGATGCGGGAACGACGGCCATACTTAACATGGCAAGTCTATCTATACGCCGCAAAATAGCAGCTTTAACTATACGCCGGGAAAAGCCGACTAGCGATGTAAGAGAATGCGACGGCCGCGCGTACCTTCGTGGATCGACGGAAAAAGCTACCCGACGTGGAAAACGACGCAAACTCCACCCAGCGGGCGCCGAAGTATTGCACCTAAGATCCAAAGGCGTACGAAGCCGTACGCCTGTCGGATCGAAGCCAGAAGCCGTCGTATCTTGGTTTGAGGATTCAAACTAAAGATACGACGCAGCAAATTTGAAAGTACGCCGGCGTACTCTCTTTCTGAATCTGGCCCAATGTAACTATGTTTGCTGTACCTGCTCATAAAGTGTAAGATGGAGTTTGGCTTTAATTTGTTAGTGTATTTAAGGTGTGTCTATGCCTTCTCTATGGAGGCTTCTTCCTATATTGCGTACCTTAGGACCTATTCCTCAAGTAGAAATCCTGTTGAGTAGGAGGTCCAAGGATGAGTGGTGAAGCCATAGGTGCCATAATTGTTTGTGTTTATCCCACGTTTCCCTGATTTAGCTTGCATCTCCTCCATAAGCATAGTGTCGTTAATGATATCTATCTGTAGTCCAAGGGAGGGGGCAAGCACGACACTCCACACCAGGGAGAAAGCCTCGCATTACTGTGTAAAGTTACAGACAGAAGAACAGGAAGTGAGGATTTCTCAGAAGAAATAAGGACATTTAAAAGCAAAATCGAAGGATGAGATAAGTGAATGAGGACTGCACTAAGGCAAAGGAAGCTATTTAGGGAAAAAATTGTACCTTTACAACCCCTTTAAATGAGATGAGTGATTGAGTTTGGATGTACTTAACACATGTACTATAATGCAATGTGTTACTGTGCATAACGCACCCTAGGTTAAAGCATCCTGATTATTTTGGATGTGCTGACAGCAGATCTTAATGCACAAATAAATTATCCATTTTTAATTTAGCTATTCACTCTAACATGTTTTATGGTGTGCTTCAGCATGGTGCATTACCTGCTACGGTAGTTGTGCTTAAGTGTTTTATTTTAAATGAATGGCAATGCACTGAAGTCCCTGCGTTACCATGCATTGCATTGTGCAGGTCTGAATGGGCTCTAAAAAAAAAAATCTGACAATTTCTTCCTTGGAGTTGATATTCTCATTCAATGTAGAGCAGGAGCACAACACTGTCGCCAAACAGAGCCCTCTAGTGGTGGCCAGCAAACACTTACATAAAACAATATGTCAAATTATTAATGAAGCCCAGAGATTTCACTATACACACCACCTCCTATTAGGTATAACAAGAAAATAAATACGCTCCAGGGGGCAAAGAGTGGATTTTTAAGGTGCATGAAATCAAAAATCAATTATACAAAAAATAGAAAATGTATTAATACATAAACAGTATAAAACTACTTCTACAATTAGGGCAATATGCAGCCCTGTGGTCATAATACAAAAGAATGGTTGCCTCTACATGTTTCACCACAAACGTGGCTTCTTCTGGAGCTTTTGTAGGACCTTTATTTTAAAACATTACAAACACCTTAAAACTTACATAAAACAGGGCTGTGCATATTAAAATAGGCAAAATGACATTACATGTGTTAGCAGTGCTTGCATTCTATATGATCAATAAAATTGTTGTAATAATGTACGGTTTTTAATTAGGGACCAAACTTCTCATAACATAAAGTAGATCTATACCTAGATCCTCAGCATCTCATTAGCTTCCATGAACACTGTATGTTACATGTACGTTTGTGTAGTCACCAAACCAGGTTGTGCTACAGAGGCATCTGGGTGTATTTTCAATGCAGTCTGTCCTCCTGACACTATTAAAGTGGTGTTAAACCAAAAAAATAAAATTTATTACAGCCTATCAATCCTTAAAGTGGATGTAAACCCCCCAATTTATTTTTATGTCACAATGTAGAGAGTAAGATTTCCTATCATCTGTGCCCAGTCTTGCCACACAGAGTTAATCCAGCTCTGAGCAATCCTCTTTTATTGTTCAGTGAAAATTAAAGACTTCCAGATAAAAACCTGTCTAAATAAAAAGTCCTTTCCGTCCCCTTGCTTCGAGTGACAGGGCATTGATGGTGCACTGTAATGCTGCCTTGATGGGGCACTGTGAGGATGCATTGATGGGGCACAGTAATGCTGCATATATGAGACACAGTGATGCTGCATTGATGTGGCACTGTGAGGCTGTATTGATGGGGCACAGTAATGCTGCATTGATGGGGCAATGTAAAGCTGCATTGATAGGGCACGAGAAATCTGCATTTGATGGGGCACGGTAAGGCTGCATTTGATGGGGCACAGTGAGGCTGCATTTGATGGGGCACAGTGAGGCTGCATTTGATAGGGCACAGTGAAACTGCATTTGATGGGGCACAGTGAGGCTGAAATGATTGGGCACAGTGAGGCTGCAATGATTGGGCACAGTGAGGCTGCAATGATGGGGCACTGTGAGGCTGCATTGATGGGGCACAGTTGTGCTGCACTGATTGGGCACAGTGATGCTGCATTGATGGGGCACAGTAATGCTGCATTGATGGGGCACTGTGATGCTGCATTTGATGGGGCACGGTAAAGCTGCATTTGATGGGGCATGGTGAGACTGAATTTGATGGGGCACGGTGAGACTGCATTTGATGGGGCACAGTGAGGCTGCAATGATGGGGCACAGTGATGCTGCAATAATGGGGCACAGTGAGGCTGCATTTGATGGGGCACAGTGAGGCTGCATTTGATGGGGCACAGTGATGCTGCATTTGATAGGGCACAGTGAGGCTTCATTTGATAGGGCACAGTGAGTCTGCATTTGATAGGGCAAAGTGAGGCTGCATTTAAGGGGCACAGTGAGGCTGCATTTAGGGGCACAGTGAGGCTGTATTGATGGGGCACAGTGAGGCTGCATTGATGGGGCATCGTGAGGCTGCGTTCACGGGCACAGTGAGGCTGCATTCATGGGCACCGTAAATCTACATTTGATGAGCACAGTGAGGCTGCATTGATGGGTACTGATATGGTTTATGTTAATATAATAGCGTGTTTAGTGGCAGACTTAGGGGTGGGGCAGGGGGGGTTGGGTGGGGAAACTGGTAGTGAGGCGAGGCAACTTCTAAGGCCCGGCTAGTGGCTCAGGACTTGAAACTCTGAGCCCTGTATACAGTATATATATTTTTGCTTTTGTAAGGTACATACCACCAGTATGTACTGCCTGTCCCCACCATCAACTGCCTCTTCCCTTTTGTACAGCTAGTTTTCTTCCCACTGACACCCATGCAGCAGCATTTTTTCCTTCCCCTGACAGTGACACATAGACATGCTGGATAAACCCCTTGGCGACGATGCAACACAAATATGCGGCCCCACTGCACTAGGCTTTTTGCCATGTGGCCGCATATTTGCATACCTCCCTTTGTGCTGGAAAATTCGCTGCATGGCGTGCTCCCAGCACAGTGACCAGGGTCTCACTGAGAGCCCCAGGCCTCGTGCTAACGATCAGGACCTGAAAAGTCCAATTCCAAGTCACCTGTTCGCTGTGATAGACTCTGATTAGCTATGACAGTAATCAGTCACTGTGAAGACCGTCCCTGTGTCTTCTGTCTCTGTGAATAGATGAGAAAGATACAATTGCCCGGATTCACATACAATAGCCCCATTTACGCTACGCCGCCGCAACTTACGGAGCAAGTGCTTTGTGAATACTGCACTTGCTCCTGTAAGTTGCGTCGGCGTAGCGTAAATACAATACGCTGCGCCGCCGTAACTAGGCGCGCAGCTACGTGAATCTACCCCAGTGTGTTTTAGGTAGGATAAAAAAAAAGTAAGCAAAATACACACTATTGTTTCTGGGCTGTACTACAGGTACATACAACAAGTAACATACACATATGTGATATGGCTGCGATCGTCAAGAGCAGGAGAATTTGTTTTTGGTTGTTGTTTGGTGGTAGATTATGATAGTAGCAATAAATATACAGCTAAATAAATAAAAACAAAGATTTATTTTTTACTATTTTGGGTCAGTTTTCCTTTGATAATAAAAAAATAAAAAAACAGGAGAGATCCATTACCACCAAATGAAAGCCCAATTTGTCCTCAAAAAGCAACATATAATCCACCTGTATGCACAGAGTAGTTGTAATAATACTGTATGTACGGTTTTAATAACACATGTCAAAGTTTCAAAATTGGGCATAGCCATTAAGATTTGTTTTATCCTTAGGTGCGAAGGGGTTAAAGGGGTTGTAAACCTTTGGTTTTTTTTCACCTTGAGCCTGGGTTCACACTTGTCCGACAAACGCTCCGACATTAGGAGCTATTGTCGCATGACGTATGAAAATCAATGTTTCCCTATGAGAGCCGTCTTAACTGGTCCGACACAAGTCGGTCCGACTTTGAAAAAAGTTCCTGCACTACTTTGGTCCGACTTTGATCCTACTTTAGCCCATTGAATATCATTGAAGTCGGATCAAAGTAGGATCCTTGTCCTAACCATCCAACTTGTGGCATCTGACATTGTGATTACAGCAGCAGTAAAAGGAATCTATCTCACATTGGGATTGTTTTGATTGGTCATAGGACAAGTCAGACTATCACAAAATCGGATCAAAGTAGTATCCTGTTCATGAAAGTCAGATGGATGTCGGACCAATGTAGGATCAATTTTGGACTGTTGTCGCAGAGCAAAGTAGGATGAAAGTTGTATGACTGTCGTGTCCTACCAGTGTGAACCCGGCCTAAGGCTGGGTTCACACTACACGACATTGTGATAATCTGACTTGTCCTATGACCAATCAAAACAATCCCAGTATGAGATAAGTTCCTTTCCTGCTGCTGTAATCACCATGTCGGATGTCAAAAGTTGGATGGTAAGGACAAGGATCCTACTTTGATCCGACTTCAATGATATTCAATGGGCTGAAGTACGATCAAAGTCGGACCAAAGTAGTACAGGGAACATTTTCAAAGTCGGACCGACTTGTGTCGGACCAGTTAAGACGGCTCTCATAGGGAAACGTGGATTTTCACACGTCATGCGACATGAGCTCTCAATGTCGGAGCGTTTGTCAGACCAGTGTGAACCCTGGCCTAATGCATCCTATTCATTAAGGTGAAAAAATACCTTGGAATGTCCGGCCCCCCAGCCCCTCGTTTTACTTACCTGAGCCCCGCTCTCTCCACGGCTTCTCGGCTCTTCATTGGATAGATTGATAGCAGCGCAGCCATTGGCTCCCTCTGCTGTCAATTAAATCCAATAACGCGGTCGCTGGGGGTGGGACCGAGTCATACACTCGGCGGCTATGGACACCAAAGTGTATGACACAGGAGCATGCCCGCAAGGTAACCCCCTTGGGAGAGAGCTTCCCAGATGGGGTTATCTATTATGGGGGGGAGCCACAAGAGCCGCGGTGGGACCCCAGAACAGGAGGATCGGGCCACTCTGTGCAAAACAAACTGCACAGTGGAGTTGAGTATGACATGCTTGATATTTTATTTTTCTTAAAACTGAATCTTTAGTGTCACTTTAATTTTCTACATTATGAATAATCCACAATTGCTTTTGGTAAATGTACATGTAAAAACTTGACTATAGATTTACTGTGTATGTAACCTTTTTTGTGCAACATTGTTAAGATATTTGTAAAAATAACTTATTAGCATGGATTATACATACAGTAACCTTGAATTGTTTAAGTAACGTATGTATGTATATATGATACTACAGTCAGTTTACTGTGTTAAAGAAAACATTTGAAATCCAAATGAAAGTTGAAAAGATAAAAATATGTTTCTGGCTGACTATTTGGGCTTCTGTGTAAATTTCCAGACATTTCACCTACTTCTAATAAGGAAAACAGAGTTCACATCCATTAGATTAGGTGGCAGTAACAGTTTGACAGTCGTAAATTAAACTGGTAAAATATAATGTGTGGGTTATGACACCTGGTCAAATGAGTCATGAATGGGTCTCTTTACTTCATTGGTTGAAATTGCTAGCAAGTAGTCTTACCCATACTTAATCATCATGCATTACGATATAATCAAGTGTACAGTGTTTACCTAATAGACCCATATATAGGCTGAAAACATAAATTGTGCAATTAACTAAACAATGTAATACACTAAAGTTACAGTAAAGAGATTTCATCTGTATTTTGAAATACATTTTTTTCAGGGCTACATTTATATATCATGCTCTTATAGGAATCCCTACATTTGTACATTTGGAATCCCCATTTGCAACACACCATTCCATGTGTCATGTCTGTTTTTGCAAGAACTACTGCTAGAATGTACTGTAAGACAGCATGTAAGTTTCCCGTTGACTTCTCATCGCCTGTTTAAACCCTTGAAATGCCAACCCACTGTGCCACAACAGCATTGACTTAAATAGGTTGCGTTTGGCGGCAGTATCGCCCACTAAACATGAGATGCCATTTAAATTTTGCTGCAACAGGTGTACAACCCTGGGTGGCCGCATGTCCTAGTTTAGGTGGGGGGTAGGTAAAACTGCCTGCTTTTACTGTCGCCACGGTGTGAACGAGCCCTAACTTGTTTTACAGCTCATTTTCTGCATGTTAGGAATATGTAATATTTAAATGTTCTTAGCCTGCCCACAGGTTTTATTTAAAGTGGTTGTAAAGGCTGAAGATAAAAAACCTTCTGTGTGATGTTCCCCGCTCAGCCCCCCCCCCCAAATACTCACCTGAGTCCTCTCTTAATCCAGCAATGTGCTCGGGAGCCTCAGCTGTCCCTGGTCTCTCTCCCCTCATTGGCTGAAACACAGCAGTGGGAGTCATTGGCTCTAATTAGCCTTATCCTTAGCGCAAGATCACTTTTTGCATTTATATTAGTTTTTGTGTATGATGAACACTGTTAGATTTTGCTGCTTTTGAGTTTTATATCGTTTTTCTGTAGCATTCACATTCACTACTTACTCACAGTAGCACGAAGGACCTATTCACATTTAAAATTGGCTCTCATTGCTGTCAATCCCAGTCAGTGAGCCAATGAGGAGAGAGCAGGGAGCAGTGCCCCCATGGCAAGCGGCTTGCTATTGGGGGCACTGGTCAAGGGGGAGGAGCCAGAAGTGATGGCGGGGGGACCTGTGAAGAAGAGGAACAGGGGCTGCTCTATGCAAAACCACTGCACAGAGCAGGAAAGTATGATATATATATATATATATATATATATATATATATGTGTATATATATATATGTGTATATAATTTTTTCTTTAACACATAACCTTTAATATCTCTTCAATTATAAATTGTAGAGCCAATCCCATTGAAGAATCAGTTTGATGAAACATGTCTGGGCTGAGCTACATGGCAATCAACTGTGGTGTTTAGCGTCTGAATTTACCGATCACTGTGTGTGAAATCGTTCTAGGAGCAGAGAGACAAGCAAACGAGGGTAAGATCAGTAGATTCAGCTCCGGGTTTGCTGTGACTGCTATATATCGCATGCACCGCTGCTAGTCTCTTGCTTCTGAAAAGGGATTTGGTTTGAAGTGCCTTGTTTTTCTTGGAAGGATGTGAGTGCAATATTTGGAGATTTTGTGTGTGTCATTTTAATAAATGGTTTTACAGTACTTCACTATTGCCAGCACTCATTTATTCTTATGTGGAGAACACTGGTTTACTGAACACTGTTGGAATTGCCTAGGAGACCTTGGGAGGTTTTTACTAAGCTTTAATGCCGAGCATGAGAATGCAAGGCACATTCTTGTGGTGCGTACAAATCCTTAAGGGGACGGAGTCACAGAAACACAAGTGGTGTGGTGGAAGCATTATATCAAGTTGTTTTGAGAAGATTGCATGTTTGTTTAAGTTTGAAACACTTGAAAAAACACTACAATTTATGGACTTGGGCCCAGATTCACCTAGAATCGCAGCGGCGTAACGTATCGTAGATACGTTACACCGCCGCAAGTTTTCATCGCAAGTGCCTGATTCTCAAAGCACTTGCATGAAAACTTACGCTGGCGGCCTCCGGCGTAAGCCTGCGTAATTCGAAGGGGCGTGTGCCATTTAAATTAGGCGTGCTCCCGCGCCGGAACCTACTGCGCATGCTCCGTTTTGAAATTCCTGCCGTGCTTTGCGCGGTGACGTCATTTTTTCGAACGGCGACATGCGTACTTTCGTATTCCCTGACGTCTTACGCAAGGACAAAAAATGTTCAAATTTCGACGCGGGAACGACGGCCATACTTTATACAGCACATACGTGTGCTGTGAAAAGTTAGGGCAGAAAAAACGACGACTAACTTTGCGACGGGAAACTAGACTAGCAGCGACGTAGCGAACGCGAAAAACCGTCGTGGATCGCCGTAACTACTAATTTGCATACCCGACAGTCTAAGATCCGACAGTGTAAAACAATTACACCTGTCGGATCTAAGGGCTATCTATGCGTAACTGATTCTATGAATCAGTCGCATAGATACTCTGAGAATCTGGGCCTTGATTTTTTTGATTCTTTCCACACTTTAGGTGTGGGTTTTGGATGACCACTTATGAACACTTGTTCAGAGATAATATATAATTTGTAGTATATATTTTCTACATTTTCTTTTTATTCTCATGTTTAATTATTTTTTGACACTTTTTCACTTGGTGATTTAGTTTATATTATTTACATGTTTTAGATATGTTTATATGATTTATGAACACAGCGCTACAAATTTTATTTACATTTTTGCATATAAATTGTAGGGTGAATCCAGAAACATTTGCCTTTGCTAGATTCGCTGTAATCCACTAAAATTTGCTGAATAACAAATCTTGTACTTAAAAAACAGAGACGACTTTAAGTATGTATTTGTTGCTGCCAGAAGCATAATGATTCAGTGGTAAATGAACGGTGAATGTCAGGCAAATGTCCTTTGAATCCTCCATATTTCTAATGGACAGAACTTCAATTATTTTTTTTCTTACCTCAAAGAAAAAGAAACAGAGAAAACAAATTGAAAATTAAAGGACCAGCAACACAAAACTGATATTTTTGGTATTTGCAGAAATGTTAGAGCAGTATTAAACCCAGAACCAGACTGGTAATATATTGCAGCTTAGCAATCATTAGATGTGGAGGCTGCATCAGTTTTCTTTTATTTTTTTCCCTCTGTTTTCACCTGCTGATCTGGTCAGTAAAGTCCACCGGGAATCCCGAGGGGAAAACTGAGAACCTACTTGGTAAGTTTCCCCGTGTACACACGGCCAGGTTTCCCATCGGGGAGAGCTTTGGCCGTGGAATCCCGGCCGTGTGTATGCTCCCTCGCATAGGAAAACTGCAGGGTTTTAAACTGCCGTGAATCTTGGCGGGAAAATAGAGACCAGGTTCTCTATTTTCCTGTCAGGATTCCCGGCAGTTTTCCTGTCGGGAAAACTGTGAGGAAGCATACACACGCCCGGTTTTCCCGGCCAAATGCTCTCCTGGCAGTTTTCCTGGCAGGAAAACTGGTCGTGTGTACGAGGCTTAACACACCTCCTGTATTAGCGAAACACGACTCTGGAGGAATGAGCACTGGAAGCACAGCATCATTGACAGTCTGGTAGGAGGGGTTAAATGTATTAACAGATTTAAATACACTAACAAATTGAAGCCAAATTCCATCTCACACTTTTTAAGCAGTTACAGCAAATTTATTTTCCTTTTGGGAAGGTTTTTACATGAATAAATAAAAGCTGAACATTTTACACACCCCTGTCAGTTGAAATGACTTGTCTCATGCATGTAAACTTATATATTCTGCTGGAGAGCATGTGCTTTTGAAAAACAACAGACTTGCTGCCTGGATCACCAAATGAAAATAGAAGAAAGAAAGCCTAAAAAAAAAAAATGAATGCAAATGAATAAATTGCAATATAATAAATGTTTGCTTTTAGGCTTAAAGTGATTGTAAACAATCACCCTGTAAAATAACTCATTCAGCTTAAAATAGAAATGAAAGGCACTTTTTTTTATAAGTGATCACATTTCCTCTGTTCTCAGCTGCAAGAGCTAGGGGAGGAGAAACCGCAGCAAACTGATTTTCCCAGTAAATGGCTGTGCAGGGGGCCGAGGGGGGGGGGGGGGGGGGGGGTGCCAGAACAAGTTTTATCCAGGGCTCAAAATTTCAAGTCCTGAGCTACTAGCCAGGCCTCAAGGGTTACTGGCCACCAGTTGCCCCACCCAGCCCGCCCATAATCACGCCCTCATAAATTATCTCATGAAATGACACTTAAAAGTTTTATGCAGAATTAAGTTATAAAAATAAATATTAACAACAACTGTATCAGTGCCCACCAATGCAGGCTGCCTATGCCAACCAATGCAGCCTTGTGCCCACCACATGCAGCCTGTGTTTACCATGCAGCCTGGGTCCACCAAATGCAGCCTGTGTTCACCATATGCAGCCTGTGTCCACCATATGCAGCCGGTGTCCACCACATGCAGCCCGTGTCCACAAAATGCAGCCGGTGTCCACAAAATGCAGCCGGTGTCCACAAAATGCAGCCCGTGTCCACCAAATGCAGCCTGTATCCACCACATGCAGCCCGTGTCCACCACATGCAGCCTGTGTCCACTATTCAGCCTACCTGTGCAGGGGAGGTGAGGAACAGGAGAGCCGCACAGGTGATCAGAGCGCAGTGCGGGGAACACAGGATAACAGTTTTCATTTTAATTGCAGTGTTCCCGCTGCTAAACGTCATATTTAGCCCCGCCCCCTGGCCAGGGAACTTTGATTGACAGATCACCCGTCACCAGGATTGGACGGGTGAGCTGTCTATCAAAGTTCCGAGACCAGGAGGCGGGGCTGGATCTGACAGTGAATGGCAATTTAAAAAGAAAACTGTTATCGATGTGTTCCCCGCGCTGCGCTCTAAACATCCGGGCGGCTCTCTCTCTCTTTTCCCTCTCTGCGGTCACTGGGAGAAGGACTCCCATTCCACACAGGCTGCCGGCGGTGCTCGCCCCCGGCTCCCAGGCAGCCCTTCCTCGTCGGTCCTCAAAATCCATTTAATACTGCTTTAACCTACCTGATAAATTCTGAAATCTCTTGGATAATATTTTGTTAAGATATCTGTTTGAGTTCCTGGATCCACACACCGGCTGTGACGGTGTAGGGGGACGACTCTTCTTTTTAATTTTTTGTTGATTTTATATTTATAGAGAATGCAGATGAAGGTGCTAGAATATGCTAAACTTGCTAGAATACCCCAAACTCCCAGGTGAACAGAGTCAGGAGTTATGGAGGGCGATCTCACTGAGGCTCAGTTCACAATGCAGTTTTCTTTTGATCATTTCTGCAGTGCGTTTTGCAAATGTGATTTTACCGTGATTTTGCTTTTGCTTTGGCAAATTTGTTGCTGGGCAGATTATAAAATGCAAAACACAAATCGTGGCAAAGTCGGGGTAAATTGTGGAAAACCCACGATACATGCTTTTCTGCAGCTTCTCCAATGAAATCTATTGCACCAAAAAAAAAAACATAGGGGGTAGATCCACGTACTTGGGCGCATTAATACACTGGGCACAGCGTATCTAAGATACACTACGCCGCCGCAACTTATTATTTTTTTTCGAATCCACAAAGAATTTGCGCCGTAAGTTACGGCGGCGTAGTGCATCTCTGGCGGCGTAAGGGCGCGGAATTTAAATGGATGTAATGGGGGCGTGTTTTATGTTAATACGTCGTGACCCGACGTAAACAACGTTTTTTTTTAACTGCACATGCGCCGTCCGCCGTTTCGCATGCTCGAAATTAACCCAGGAAAAAGCCAATTATTAAGACGGTGACTTCATTTAACGCAAATCCCTATTCACGAACGACTTACGCAAACGACGTAAAAAATTCAAAATTGTATGCGGGAACGACGGCAATACTTAAAATTGAGTACGCCTCATAACAGCAGCTTTAATTATACGCCGGAAAAAGCCGAACGAAAACAACGTAAAAAAATGCGCCGGCCGGACGTACATTTCGTGGATCGCCGTAAATAGCTAATTTGCATACTCGACGCGGATTTCGACGGAAACGCCACCTAGCGGCCGCCGAAAAATTGCATCTAAGATCCGACAGCGTACTAAGACGTACGCCTGTCTGTTCGATCCCAGATGCCGGTGTGTCTTGTTTTGTAGATACAAAACAAAGATACGATGCGGGAAATTTAAAATTACGCCGGCGTATCAATAGATACGCCGGCGTAATCCTTTTGTGGATCTGCCCCATAGTTTTGCATTTTTAGGCCTGGTTCACACCTATGCATTTTTTTGCGAATTTTCAGTTTTGCAGAAACACACTACAGCCCATTTAACATGTTTTTTTTTTATGGATGCAGTTCACATCTGTGAATTTCATGGAAAGGGCCAGGGACTTTTTTCTGTTTTTTGGTTCCATAGACTTCAAAGGATGAAAAGCATGTATTGAAAAACGCTAAATGCCCCTGCAATATGCAAACTGCATAAGTATGAATCAGGCCTAAAAAGTCACTGACCCTTTCCAAAAAGGCAGTGGCTGAAAAAAGCACCGATGTGACCGTGTCCCATAGGAAACCATGGTAAACAAACTGTAGTGCGTTTCTGCAAAAAGCACCAAAAAAAATGCATGAAGGTGTGAAGCAGGTCTGATGAGATCCAAAACACATAAAATTCCACGGACTGACCGATCCCACCAGACTTTACCTAGAAATAAAATATCACCTTTGGTGGACTGAACTTTAAAAACCGTAAAGATCAAAACACTTAGCGCAGGCTTAAATTTTTTGCAGTTTATACAAGTTGTGCCTTGTAAATTACAGCATTAGATTTACAGTATGTGCGCTCGCTGCGTCAGCTTGCCATTATTACTATTGTGCTTTCTGTTTTTGGCCACTTTCTAGTAAACTGCATTGAACTACAGTCTCAAAATGTTGACATTGGCTCTACAGACCTAAGCTGTTCAGCTTTTCAGCTGGATGAATCGCTTCCCAGAATAACCGCAGTGGAATATAGCTGGTAATGACCTACAGATTCCAATCATCACTGAGATAGTTTTGGTTTTCGTCTATGACTAATGCTGGTTACACAACTGTAAAACTGCTGTCAGTGTATACTTGCTACTATTAATGAGTGGTCTCTGTAATTTTCATTTTATGATCACTTTAATATGTCAGTTGTTCCAATATAATAAAATATGTCATGAATGACTGAAGCAACCATATTTATTATTGGGAATATTAATGCACATGGTTTAAATGGCTGTGCTAGTAATGAGGAATGAATGTCACAAAATCCAGTATAGCAATATATCGAGACTATGTCTATAGTAAAATGTGGGACCTTTGATGCACAACTTTTTAGTAAGATTTTTTTTTAAACATTTTATTTAATTTCTATTAAAGTACAACATCTAATAGTAAAAAACAATTATAAAACAGTAATTTCCAACCACTGCAGTGTTTTATATATAATAAGTCTTTCCACTCAACACGTTTCATGGGCATGGTCCTTTTCATCAGGAGCAAGCAGACTTGAATTGCTGCCATCTTAATAGAGTGACAAAATTGATCTTAAATAATCATATCAATAAAGCCATGATGTATGAAATGGGCTATATTGATATGTCCCATAGCCAGCAGCTACAAATACTGTAGCTGTTAAAGCGGGAGTTCACCCGAAAAAAATTTTTTAACATTAGATTGATGCTCATTTTGTCAAGGGGAATCGGGTAGTTTTTTTTAAAAACGAAGCAGTACTTACCGTTTTAGAGAGCGATCTTCTCCGCCACTTCCGTGTATGGGCTGTGGGACTGGGCGTTCCTATTTTGATTGACAGTCTTCCGACAGGCTTCCGACGGTCACATACATCGCGTCACGAGTAGCCAAAAGAAGCCAAACGTCGGTGCAGCTCTATACGGTGCCTGCGCACCGACGTTCGGCTACTTTCGGAAAATCGTGACGCGATAGATGCGATCGTTGGAAGCCTGTCGGAAGACTGTCAATCAAATAGGAACGCCCAGTCCCACAGCCCATACCCGGAAGCGGCGGAGAAGATCGCTCTCTAAAACGGTAAGTACTGCTTTGTTTTTAAAAAAACTACCCGATTCCCCTAGACAAAATGAGCATCAATCTAATGTTAAAAATTAACATTTCCGGGTGAACCTCCACTTTAACTTTTAATATAAGGACACTTATATTGGGGAGCCTGCCATTGCAACTAAGGAAAACCGGCAGTGGAGTATTCACACTTCACAGACAGTTTCCTACTGTGCATGCACAAGTCGCACGTCGCTTTCTGAATGGCCCCTTCGTCACTCACAGGTACTGTGGCGAGGTTAGGGCGGAAGTACACATTTGTACTTCAAAAAAGGTAATAAAAATAAAAAAAAATTGTATATATATATATATATATATATATATATATATATATATATATATATATATATCCAAACACGAGGGGGGGTGGGGTGATCTTTAGTTTAAGTCCTAGTTCTAAAGTTGGGTGACACTCCGCTTTAACCACTTCCCTACGGCCGTACGACTATTGACGGCCGCAGGGTGGTTCTAAATCTCTGAGCCGCCGTCAATTGACGGCAGCTCATTTCCGCTTTCCCCGCACGCGCTCCCGAGCGCGCGGCGGGGAACTTCTGTACTGGCCGTGTCCCTCGGACACAGCCAGTCACAGATCGCCGTGAACGGCCAATCGGAGCGGCCGTTTCCTAGGCGATCTGTGCGGCCAATGAGAGATGATCTCATATGTTTACATATGAGATCATCTCTCATTCCCGGCTCTCGCAGACAGCGGTGCTGTCAGGGGAGAGAGGAGACAGATCTGTGTCTCTTGTACATAGAGACACAGATCGGTCACCCCCCCAGTCACCCCCCCTTCCCCACAGTTAGAACACTAATATTAGGGTACACATTAACCCCTTCCTCACCCCCTAGTGTTAACCCCTTCCCTGCCAGTCACATTTATACAGTAATTAGTGCATATTTATAGCACTGATTGCAGTATAAATGTGAATGGCGCCAAAAATGTGTCCGATGTGTCCGCCATAATGTCGCAGTCGCAATAAATGTCGCAGATCGCCGCCATAACTAGTAAAAAAAATAATAATAAAAAAATAATAATTCTGTCCCTTATTTTGTAGGCGCTATAACTTTTGCGCAAACCAGTCGCTTATTGCGATTTTTTTTTTTTTTACTAAAAATATGTAGAATACGTATCGGCCTAGACTGAGGATAAAAAATGTTTTTTTTAAAAAAATTGAGCCATTTATTACAGCAACAATTAAATTTTTTTTATTTTTTTTTCAAAATTGTAGCTCTATTTTTGTTTATAGCGCAAAAAATAAAAACCGCAGAGGTGATCAAATACCACCAAAAGAAAGCTCTATTTGTGGGAAAAAAAGGACGTAAATTTTGTTTGGGAGCCACGTCGCACGACCGCGCAATTGTCAGTTAAAGCGACGCAGTGCCGAATTGTAAAAAGTCCTCTGGGCAGGAAGGGGGTTTAAGTGCCCAGTAAGGAAGTGGTTAAATAAAAACAAGTGAGCGGATGGAGGGCCACATTCAATCTTCAATCCTGGAGTATAAGCCTACTGCAAATGGTGGCCACATGTGAACTAGACGGTCTAATGGTGTCCTTAAATGTTTCTATTAATGATCAATTTCTATTCTGACCCATCTATTCCGATGGGAATAATTAACATTTTTTTGCGATATGGCACTGCGTTACTTTAACTGACAATTGCGTCGTGTGACGTTGTATCCAAATATTTTTTTTTCTTTTTTTTCCCCATAAATAGAGATTTCTTTTTGTGGCATTTGATCACCTCTGCGTTTTTTTTTCTTTTTGCATTATAAACAAAAAAAAAAAATGACGATTTTGAAAAAAATAAACAATATTTTTTACTTCCTGGAATAAAACATATCCAATACAAAAATTTTTAAATCTTATTTCTTCATCCATTTAGGACAATATGTATTCTACTAAATATTTTTGGTGAGAAAAATTCCAATAAGCGTATATTGATTGGTTTATGCAAAAAAGTTAGTGTCTACAAACTATGGGATTTTTTTTTTACTAGTAATGTCAGCGTTCAGCAAATTATAGCAAGACTGCAATATTGTGGTTATTTTACCCGCTGATACAGTGGCCTAGATTCACGTAGGGCGGCATTACGTTGTGCGGGTGTAGCGTATCTTATTTACGCTACGCCGCCGCAACTTAGAGAGGCAAGTGCTGTATTCACAAAGCACTTGCGTCCTAAGTTACGGCGGCGTAGCGTAAATCGGCTGGCGTAAGCGTGCGTAATTCAAAGTAGGCAGGTCGTGGGCGTCTTGTATTTAAATTAAGCGTGACCCCATGTAGATGCATGGCTGAACGAACAGCGCATGCGCACCCATGCTCAGTATCACGTTGTATTTATGCCCAAAGATACGCCGGCTCAATGCCTGTGACGTGAACGTAACCTACGCACAGCCCCATTCATGTACGACTTACGTAAATGACGCGCTTGTTCCGACGTCCATACCTTGCATGGGCTGCGCCACCTAGAGACCAGCTTTATCTTTACGCCGGCATATGTCTTACGTAAACTGCGTAACTAATTGCGACAGGCATACGTACGTTTGTGAATCGGCGTATCTTGCTCATTTACATATTCGACGCGGAAATCAACGGAAGTGCCACCTAGCGGCCAGCGTAAATATGCACCCAAGATACAACGGCGTAGACTTATGCCGCTCGTACCTTGGCAGAATTTATGCGTAACTGATTCTATGAATCAGGCGCATAGATACGACGGCGGCCATTCGGACTTACGACGGCGTATCTGGAGATATGTCCGTCGTAAGTCTTTGAGAATGTGGGCCTGTATGTTTGTTTTTTTTCACACTGTTGTACCTGACAATTACAGCAGTAAATAGATGTACACTGATATCTGAAGGCCGAATACTGAATAAGGAATAAAGCCCACAGCCTGCATATCACTATGTCAAAGTAACAGACAAAGTGATCACATGATCGGGAACTGCTCTGATTGGTTTTCACTTATTAGTAGTGTTGCTCACGAATATTCGCATTGCGAATATTCGTTACGAATATGGCATATTCGAATATTCGCGAATAACTCGAATTTCGCGGCCAATATTCGCTATTCCGAATATTCGTATTTTTTCAATTTTATTTTTATAACAGATCACATCCTAGTGATCTCCATCGACGTCTAAAAGCATTGCTGGTATGATTAGAGACCCTGGGCCGAGTAGCTAAGCTGAGGCGATCCTTTTATGTTGCCGAATATTCGCAATCGCGAATATTCGATTTCCGAATATTCGCAAATACTTTCTCCGCCCTTCTTTTGCATCAGAGCCAATCAGAGTTCTCCTACCACAGTTGTCATAGGAGAGAGTGGAGTGTTTCTGTGCGTTTTTCCAGTGTATCACATCTTCAAAGAATTTTCCATCTTTTGTCCCGTGTCATCATCATTTGCATTTCACCTCTTTAATGAGAATAATAACTGTTTAACATAAAGACATTTAAGAGATGTCAACGTAAACGGTTTACTTGTATTTTCCAAATCTATGGTTATTCAATATTTATTAAACTAATCAATATACAAATTGGTCAAAGTAAACCCTCAAATCTATATAATAATGTATTTATTTTATTAATACCTTGTTAGTTGCAGGGTCCATTACGTAAAACCACACTTTTTCCAAAGGGCAGGTGAAATTGAATGTTTCAAAATTTCGCATTCGCATTAGCGAAATTTCGCAAACATTTTTTTTTTTTTATAAAATAGCACAAATATTCGATTTTAGCGAATATTTCATGAATATTCGGCTATATATTCGTGATATATCGCAAAATCGAATATGGCGTATTCCGCTCAACACTACTTATTAGAGGGGACTGCAGCATAATAATGAAAAATAGGAAAATGGTACCTCTAAACACAATTAAGCAGACTTTTCCCTGCCATTTTTGGGCAGTTTTGTCATTACATCTGCTACAGTGCACCAAAAATGATGCATATGTTGAGCGATTAATTGTCTTGATGTGGAATGCTTTAGTTAGTTGGTTATTGCCATTTACAAATGATGGGATGGAACAATGCAGTATAAGCATACTGAAACTTCTTCTCAAAGTTACACATTTTTCTACATGCCGTTGCACAGCATTGTTGCCAAGACTAACACCTTGGAAAAGCTTTGTGCATGTACCTTAAATAGGAGCACACACACACCTCACAGCCTGTGAAAGACTCCAAGTCTGTCAATCTCCTTCAAAGGGTCTCACAAGACTTGGCAGCTGTGGCAGACTCTAACCAGCTTCCTTTCTCAATTCTAATTAAGTGCCGCAACTGGAATCCAAAGAACACATAGGCAACATTACAGATACATGTTTTCTAATATGTGTCATCAAGGAGCTTTTATTTAAAAAAAAATTAGGAATCTGTGATTGATTGAGCATACAAGTAATGACCCTATTGGCTTGAACCAGGGGGATCGCTAGCACTGGGCACCTTGATCACATGGCCAATAAATACAGGTGTCCTGGGTCCTGACAGCATGCATATTGTTTTATGTGTGTGCTGCTTCATCAGCTGCAGATTCTGTACCCACCTGGCCACCCACCCTATACCTCCTCCTCAGGTCTGACAAGCAGAACTGCTAAAACAAAGCAGCAAGTTAGGCTGCACTGTTAAAAACAACAATAAAAAAAGCCTCTGTCAATAAAATATAGCGGCGCCAGGTTTGGGGGTTTCTGAAGAGGTGAGAGCTGTGGAAGTGGTTGTGCAAGAGTGAGAGCTAAAAAGGAGGGATCAGGGGATTAGGTGCATAAACGAGAGATACTAGTCACATAGGTGACAGCTGAGGATTAAGGTGAGCTGTACAGCCGTGGCCAAAAGATTTGAGACTGACACAAATATTAAATTTTCACAAAGTCTTCTGCCTCAGTTTTTATGATGGCAAGTTGTACAGTATATACTCCAGAATGTTATGAAGAGTGATCAGATGAATTGCAACTAATTTCAAAGTTCCTCTTTGCCATGAAAATTAACCTAATCCCCCCCCAAATAAACATTTCCACTGCATTTCAGCCCTGCCGCAAAAGAACCAGCTGACATCATGTCAGTGATTCTCTAGTTAACACAGGTATCTATCAGTGTTAATGAGGACAAGGATGAAAAACACTCTGTAATGCTGATTACGTTAGAATAACAGACTGTAAGCTTTAAAAGGAGGTTGGTGCTTGAAATCATTGTTCTTCCTCTGTTAACCATGGTTACCTGCAAGGAAACATGTGCAGTCATCATGGCTTTGCACAAAAAGGGATTCACAGGCAAGGATATTTCTGCTACTAAGATTGAACCTAAATTAACCATTAATCGGATCATCAAGAACTTTAAGGAGAGAGGTCCAATTGTTGTGAAGAAGGCTTTAGGGCACCCAAGAAAGTCCACCAAGCGACAGGACCGTCTCCTACAGTTGATTCAGTTGTGGGATTGAGGCATCACCACAGCAGAGCTTGCTCAGGAATGGCAGCAGGCAGGTGTGAGTGCATCCGCACACACAGTGAGGCAAAGACTTTTGTAGGATGGCCTGGTGTCAAGAAGGGCAACAAATAAGCTACTTCTCACCAGGAAAAACATCAGGGACAGACTGATATTATGCAAAAGGTACAGGGATTGGACTGCCAAGGACTGGGGTAAAATCATTTTCTCTGATAAATCCCCTTTCCGATTGTTTGGGGCATCCAGAAAAAACCTTGTCCGGAGAAGAAAAGGTGAGCGCTATCATCAGTCCTGTGTCATGCCAACAGTAAAGCATCTTAAGACCATTCATGTGTGGGGTTGCTTCTCAGCCAAGAGAGTGGGTTCACTCACAATTTTTCCTAGGAACACAGCCATGAATAAAAAATGGTACAAAAACATCCTCCGAGAGCAACTTCTCCCAACCATCCAAGAACAGCTTGGTGAAGAACACAATGCCTTTTACAGTATTATGGAGCACCTTGCCATAAGGCAAACGTGATAACTAAGTGGCTTGGGGAACAAAACATCAAAATGTTGGGTCCATGGCCAGGAAACTCCCCAGACCTCAATCCAATTGAGAACTTGAGGTCAATCCTCAAGAGGCAGGTGAAACTACCCCCCCCCCCCACAGACACACACAAATTCTGACAAACTCCAAGCATGATTATGCAAGAATTGGCTGCCATCGGTCAGGATGTGGCCCAGAAGTTGATTGACAGTATGCCAGGGCGAATTGCAGAGGTCTTGAAAAAGAAGGATCAACATTGCAAATATTGACTTTTTGCATTAACTTAAAGTAATTGTCAATAAAAGCTTGTGACACTTATGAAATGCTTGTAATTATACTTCAGTATACCATAGTAACATCTGAAAAAAAGATCTAAAAACACTATATTAATATTTGTGTCATTCTCAAAACTTTTGGCAAGGGCTGTAGATTGGGGGGGCAGTTTTGAAGTGTTGAAGGGGCAGAGATAAGCTGTGAGGGATGCAGAGGCGAGCTGTAGACAGGTGTGAATGGGAGCTGTGAAAGGGGGTGCAGAGGTTAACTGGGGGAGAGGGAGTGTGATTACAGAGATGAGTGTGGACAGGGAGGTTGCAAAGATGAGCAATAGAGTGTTACTTTGGGGGGGGGGGGGGCTACTTGAGGGTGGGTTGTTTTTTTTCCCACTGAGGAGCAGCAAAGTATACACAGTTCAGTGGCCAGTGATATACAGCATAGCATGCAGGGTACAGTGCTCAGGAATTTGTAATGCACCATGTGTATTGCATCTTTAGAATTGCAATACTCTAAATGCTGTGTTATATGTTGGGCTGTAAGTTTCAAACTCCTGATTGATGCTCTCTGTACCCAGGGTTATACGTTACATGATCCTGACCACTCTATATGGTGAAAGGGCAGCAATCAGGAGTATGCAAAGCATGTCCCAGCATACAGAGTTCAGCAGTCAGGACTATGTAATGTACAGCAATATTATTATTATAAAGGATTTATATAGCGCCAACAGTTTGCACAGCGCTTAACAAAATGAAGGCAGACATTACAATTTGGTACAAGAGGAATCAGAGAGCCCTGCTCGCAGAGCTTTAAATCTAGGAGGGGGGTCAATTGATACAAAAGGTAATAGCTGTGGGGGATGTGAGATGATGGAGAAAGTAAAACAGTGTATTAGTTAGTGTATTAGAAGCTTCTTTAAAGAGAAGGGTTTCCAGGGATCGTCTAAAGATGATAGATTAGGGGACAGTCAGACAGATTGGGGTAGTGAGTTCCAAAGGATGGGAGAATTTCTGGAGAAATCCTGTAGGCGAGCATGGGAGGAGCATACAAGGAAGATAGCGAGCAGGATGTCTTGGGAGGACCAAAGAGAGCGGCTTGGTTTGTATTTTGAGACTAGGCGAGTGATGTAGTTGGGGGCAGAGTTGTGGATGGCTTTGCAAATGATTGTTAGTACTTTGAATTTTATTTGTTGGGTGAGTGGAAGCCAGTGCAGGGATTGACAGAGAGGTTGGAGGAGACTGAACAGTTGGCAAGGTGGATGAGTCTTGCAGCAGCATTCATTATGGACTGAAGGGGGGATAGGTTTTGTAAAAGTAATCCAATGAGGAGTGAGTTGCAGTAGTCAAGGCGAGAGATAACCAGGGAGTATATTAGAAGCTAGGTGGTGTCATTGGTTAAAAAGGGGCATATTCTAGAGATGTTGCAGAGGCTAAGGCAGCATGATTTGGACAAGGATTGGATGTGGGCCTGAAAGGACAGTTTAGATTACCCCTAGCACAATGGCATGTGGGGACGGACTGATAGAGAATGATAAACTGATAGAGAATTTAGGGGAAGGGGCATGTGGGGGAGGAAATATTGTGAGCTTGATTTTAGATAGATTCAGTTTGAGGAAGTGGTGCGACATCCAGGCTGATATGTCTGTTAGTAAATCAGTGATGTGTGAGGATACTGATGGGATGACCTGAGGGTGTCATTGGCATATACAGGTCATTCTCCAAAAAATAGCATATTGTGATAAAGTTCATTATTTTCTATAATGTACTGATAAACATTAGACTTTCATATATTTTAGATTCATTACACACAACTGAAGTAGTTCAAGTCTTTTATTGTTTTAATATTGATGATTTTGGCATACAGCTCATGAAAACCCCAAATTCCTATCTCAAAAAATTAGCATATCATGAAAAGGTTCTCTAAACGAGCTCTTAACCTAATCATCTGAATCAACTAGATAACTCTAAACACCTGCAAAAGATTCCTGAGGCTTTTAAAAACTCCCAGCCTGGTTCATTACTCCAAACCGCAATCATGGGTAAGACTGCCGACCTGACTGCTGTCCAGAAGGCCATCATTGACACCCTCAAGCAAGAGGGTAAGACACAGAAAGAAATTTCTGAACGAATAGGCTGAACGAATAGGCTGTTCCCAGAGTGCTGTATCAAGGCACCTCAGTGGGAAGTCTGTGGGAAAAAAAAAGTGTGGCAGAAAACGCTGCACAACGAGAAGAGGTGACCAGACCCTGAGGAAGATTGTGGAGAAGGACCGATTCCAGACCTTGGGGGACCTGCGGAAGCAGTGGACTGAGTCTGGAGTAGAAACATCCAGAGCCACCGTGTACAGGCGTGTGCAGGAAATGGGCTACAGGTGCCGCATTCCCCAGGTGAACCAGAAACAGCGGCAGAAGCGCCTGACCTGGGCTACAGAGAAGCAACACTGGACTGTTGCTCAGTGGTCCAAAGTACTTTTTTCGGATGAAAGCAAATTTTGCATGTCATTTGGTAATCAAGGTGCCAGAGTCTGAAGGAAGACTGGGGAGAGGGAAATGCCAAAATGCCTGAAGTCAAGTACCAACAGTCAGTGATGGTCTGGGGTGCCATGTCAGCTGCTGGTGTTGGTCCACTGTGTTTTATCAAGGGCAGGGTGAATGCAGCTAGCTATCAGGAGATTTTGGAGCACTTCATGCTTCCATCTGCTGAAAAGCTTTATGGAGATGAAGATTTCATTTTTCAGCACAACCTGGCACCTCCTCACAGTGCCAAAACCACTGGTAAATGGTTTACTGACCATGGTATTACTGTGCTCAATTAGCCTGCCAACTCTCCTGACCTGAACCCCATAGAGAATCTGTGGGATATTGGGAAGAGAAAGTTGAGAGACGCAAGACCCAACACTCTGGATGAGCTTAAGGCCGCTACCGAAGCATCCTGGGCCTCCATAACACCTCAGCAGTGCCACAGGCTGATTGCCTCCATGCCACGCCGTATTGAAGCAGTCATTTCTGCAAAAGGATTCCCGACCAAGTATTGAGTACATAACTGAAAATAATTATTTGAAGGTTGACTTTTTTTTTATTAAAAACACTTTTCTATTATTGGTCGGATGAAATATGCTAATTTTTTGAGATAGGAATTTTGGGTTTTCATGAGCTGTGTGCCAAAATCATCAATATTAAAACAATAAAAGGCTTGAACTACTTCAGTTGTGTGTAATGAATCTAAAATATATGAAAGTCTAATGTTTATCAGTACATTACAGAAAACACAATATGCTAATTTTTTGAGAATGACCTGTAAATGGTAGTGGAAGCCATGGGAGGCTATCAGCTGACCCAGGGAGGATGTGTAGATTGAGAATAGTAGAGGTCCAAGGACCGAACCTTGGGGGAACCCAACAGTAAGAGGTGTTGGAGAGGAGGAAGTAGAGTTGTAAGTGACACTGAAGGTGCGGTGAGATGGGTAAGTTTCAAACCAACGGAGAGCACAGCCATGGATACCAAGCAAATTTAGTTTTTTGAGGAGGAAGGGGTGATCAACTGTATCAAAAGCAGCAGAGAGGTCCAATAGTAATGCCGCGTACACACGACAGTTTTTCGGGTTCTAAGAAATTACGTTTTTTTTTAATGTCATTAAAAACGTTCGTGTGTGGGCTCCAGAGCAAATTTTTTTTTCGAACATGCTCTATTTTTTAACAGCGTTTCTAACATGTTTGTTATTTTTAAACAAAAACAATTTTGCCTTTAGTGTCCCTTTAGGATAGTGAAAGATCTCATCAATTTGTTTAGATACTTTATGTTATTTGTTTTTATTTGTAGTAATTATTAATGTAAACTCTACTATCAGTATCCGTGTATAGGAAATTAATGTACTTATTTTTTTAATGTGTAACCAATAAAAACTTTTGACAAGGAAAAAAATCCTGTTAAGTATATAATAATTGGTACCTGTGATCACGGACATATGTACACAAATGATCATGTAAAGATGTGCGCAGGTGATCACGGACATATGTGTGCACATAATCATTGGGACATATGATTTTACTGTTACATATGTGGGAACATGTGTGTTTTACATTGTGTGTTACTAGGCTGGTGATCAGTGTGTAAAAAGCTGTAAAAAACAGCTCATACACACTGATCACCAGCCGGCTGCAGCGATCTGCTCTCTTCTCCTGACCGACAACTTCTGTGTGAGGAGAGCCGATCGACTAGAAACTGGATCTCTGTTTACATCACATGACAGCTGTGATTGGACACGGCTGTCATGTGATCAGGAGGGCCAATCATAGAGCCCTCCTGCCGATCGGAGATGCGCCGTGTCCGGGTGACACAAGTGCATTGGGATGACGCCGCTGCGCGGGCATGTGCAATCCTATGCATCAAGGTGAAAAACTGACACTGACCAACCCCCCATTTTACTCACCTGAGCCCGTTTGTTCCCTAGGCCTCTCCTAGGGGGTTAACTGATGCCAGAAGGAGCCGCAAGCGCCGTTGGGGGACCCCAGAAGACGATGATTGGGGCCACAGTGTGTAAAAACGAATTGCACAGTGGAGACAAATATGATATGTTTGATATTTATATGAAAAAAAAAAATGAGGGTTTACAACGACTTTAACCACTTGCCATCTGCCTCGCGTAGATATACGTCAGCAGAATGACACAGGCAGGCAAAGCAACGTACAGGTACATTGCTTTAAGTCTCCTGCCGCAAGCTCTGTGACTCAATGTCTGCCGGTGTCCCGCGATCGTTTTACGGAGCAGCAGAACAGGGGGATGCCATTGCAAACATCTACTATGCAGGAGTGGCAAGTGGTTATATCACAAATTATAAAACCATTTCACGGCACAAAAGAAGTCGGCTGGGTCAGACATAAATAGAAATTAAGGTATCACCTGTTAAGAAACCATACCCCACCCCCTTTCCTAGGCTCTCCTATCCCAATATGAAGCCAGGGAGCGATTTGGTTGCATGGGATACACTGTGACGAGTTGGGGGAACTCCTGTAACGCTCATAACAGGATAAGTAGATTTAAGACACTGCACAGGTTGAGCAACTGGGAACCACTGAAAAATGTGTAACCATAATTAATACAAAGCTAATTCCACAGAATGGGGGACAACCAAGAGCTAAATCCTAAATGTCTATTATAGTGTGATCATCTATGGTTCTGCTAGGAGTTCAGAGTCTAGAAGTTTCCTATTTGCTCATTATATTTTCCAGTACAGGACAAAAGACAAACCCTGAAACAGACTAATTAGATAGATTTCACTTTTTTCTTTATTCCAAGGCACTTAAATCAGTGAAGTTCATTGAAAGGGTGAAAACTGGGCTACCAGACAAAATCTCAGGGCATAAAAGTATAAATAATGGGATAAAAAAACAACACTAGTAAACTAATTCAGAATTAGACAATGGGGGCAATTTACTAAAACTGGAGAGTGCGAAATCTGGTGCAGCTCTCCATAGAAACCAATCAGCTTCCAGATTTTTGTCAAAGAATAATTGAACAAGCTGAAGTTAGAAGCGGGTTGGCTACCATGTACAGCTGCACCAGATTTAGCATTTTCCAGTTTTAGTAAATCATCCCATTGTATGCTTCCCCCCATAATTGGACAAGATTAGGCAGGAAAGTGAGAAACTTCCAGGCCATAGTTGTCAAGTCGGCTGTCGATCCCCTCCCCCCTTTGTTCTGGTCCCCCCCATGCTCCTCTGTTACTGTTGAATACACTCAGAAAAGTGAAAGCAAAGGGAGGGGGAGTGTGCTCTCTGTTTCCCCCTAGAGTGCAGTACCCGGCTATAAGGGAAGGTACTGTACTGCAACTGTTTAAAGCAGGGATCCTCAAACTACGGCGCTCCAACTGTTGTAGAACTACACATCCTATGAGGCATTGTAACACACAGACATGACTAGGCATGATGGGAATTGTAGTTCCTGAACAACTGGAGGGCCGTAGTTTGAAGACCCATGGTTTAAAGGGCTCTATACATGTTTGTATGTGTGTACATGTGTCTGTAGGTGTGTACATGTTTCTGTTTACGTTTGTATGCGTTTATGTGTGTACGTTACGTTACAATGACTGCCACTCCTCTGAAAAGCAATCCATGCTCTTCAGATTGCTTTTCACAGGCATTTGAAAGGAGGTAATATGTTGTCTTCTCACCACTTGTTTCCTATACGTTAAGGGGGAAGAAACTTCTGTCAGTCACCGACTCCCCCGTTTTACTTACACGAGCCCTGGAATGTCCCACAGCGATGACGCACTGTCTCTCTGCCCCGGGCTCTCGGCACCTGATTGGATAGATTGATAACAGCACAGCCATTGGCTCCTGCTGCCGTCAATCAAATCCGATTACGCAGGCGCCGAGTCCTGCATTCGGCGGCTATTGATGCCGAATGATGGACTAATGAGCGCGCCCGCAAGGTAACCCCCCCCCCAGGAGAGCGCTTCTCCTAGGGTGTTATATGATGCAGGGAGGAGCTGCGAGAGCCCCCGGGGGACCCCAGAAGATGGCGTTCGGAGACACACTGTGCAAAACGAACTGCACAGTGGAGGGAAGTATGACATGTTTGTTATTAAAATAAAAAAAAATGTATCAAACCTTTAGAATCACTTTGAGGTGAAAAAACGTGAGGCCTTATAACTCATTTAAATCTATCCTCTTACCAAAAATAAATAATAATAATAAAAAAAAGAAATAAAAGCAGACGGAACATTAAAAAATAAACTGCAACAAATGATGCAGCAGATGATAGTTTTCTCTATTGGTGAATAAAAAACACACCAAAGCTCAAAAACTCTGTATAAAAATGTGTCGAAATCACTTATAAAAATGCAAACAAAAACACTGGAAAAACACTCAGGTGCGAATGCGGCCTAAAAGCCTGTGTGTCAATGTGCATATTGGGGTCATTTTACTAAAGGCAAATCCACTCTGCACTTAGAAGTGCAAACGCTGTATATCTGAGGGGAAGCTCTGCTGATTTCTATCATCCAATCGCTTGCAAGCAAAAATTAATCGCATTCAGTATAGGAACATTTTGACAACCGGTCACAGCAAAATTAGAAAACGCAGAACTATTTTGCCGGGTTTTCCCGCTGCAAATTTAGGCAGAGTGTACATACAGACACACATTTTAGCAGGGCTTTTTTTCAGGGGGAACTTGGTGGAACTCAGTTCCACCACCTCTGGCTCAGACTCTTTGGTGCCTGCTCATCACAATCACTTGTAAACACAGAAGTCTGGTTTCTGTATTTACAAGTGACAGCTCTGCACTCTGTGTGTAACCCCCCTGAACTCTGCACTCTGTATGTAATGCAATCCTGGTATTTAATGCCCCTTTAAGACCCTTCTACTGTTTGTGAAATCTGAACGGGGTCGTGGTTGAGTTCCTGCACCTATTTTCTGCGAAAAAAAGCTCTGCATTTTAGACTCTGTTCACATCTCCGTGTTACGAATTGCTGGGACTCTGCCCGTGATTCGCAATAATGGCAATTTTTTTTTTTTTTTTTTTAATAACTGCCCAAAAGCAGCACAATCTTCTTATATCTCGCCGGCGATAATTGTAAACATGTGCATCGTCGCCCAAAAAAAAAATACAGGAGCTTCTTTTGGGCGACGGGCATCCAGCAATTCTATTTGCGCGTTCTTCCCCCGTTTGTTGCCCCCATACGCAGAGATGTGAACAGAGCCTAAATGCGTCAATCGTTTTTTTTGCCAAAATGCTGCTGCCAGGAGGAATGGAGTGTAGGATAGGGTGACCAGACATACCCGGTTTCCGGGGGCAGTCCCCGGATTGAGTTCACTGTCCCCGGACCAAGTCTGTCCCCGGTTTTCATTTGAACAGGGGTTGGGCCAATTTCAAAGACAGTCAGTGAAGAATTAAAAAAATAAAAAATAAATCTGAATTACATCCCGCCGCTCCTACTAGCTTAGGGGGGGTTGTATTTTTTTCCATTATCTGTGCCTCTTTCTGATGATTATGTGCTGGTCAGAGCAGAGGGAATATTTGTTCAGTTTCGGGCGCATGCCCATTCAGCGCCGCTCGCATGTTCTTCTGCCTTGGCTCAAGTGCTGGCCAGCCGCCTGCCTGTCTCCTTAATCTTCCTCCGCTCCCCACACAGTAGTAGCCGTGGGCCTGGAGAGTAAGCCTTGACAGGCTGTGAGGTGGGCAGCAGCGACGGGCAAAGAGTCGCTGATTGCCACCATTATTAGTAAAAAATAAATAAATATATATAATAATATGTCCCTGGATTTCATTTTGAAAATCTAGTCACCTTAGTGTAGGAGAGACCAGGGTGTATGAGACCTTCCATGTACGGTAGGTAGAAGTGTGACTACAGAATATACGACAGCTTTACCCCACACAGGCTGACACTTCACTGACAAGTCATGTATCTCTCTCTCTGGGTGTAGCAGCAGTGGCCCTCCCGCTGTACAGGTGACCGGTGTCTCCCCCTCCCCCTTGTACACATTCCACCAGCAGCTCCCAGTGCACAAGGGCTCAGCGTCAGTGAAATTCCTCCGCCGTCAGCTGACTGGGCACGTGTACCGGAAGTGACGTGTGTGCTGAGAAGTGGAAAGAAAACAATTGCAGAGGCTGACACGCGGAAGTTGTCGGGTGTGCGGGCACATCACAGCTCAGCGGCCGGCACGGGACTCCGTTCTCCGGTATATCCCTCCGCCTCAATACAGCTGTCCGGGCGGGTATTTCCAGGTAACACGAGTGAGGGACACGGTATGTGCGTGTCTCCTGAGGTGCTTGAGCCCCGTTATGAGGCAGAGCGGGCTGAGTGTGTTTGGAGTGAGGCTCCCTAGGTCTTATGACGTCTGTTTCTACGCAGAACCTGCCTGTCCATTCTCAACAGGTCACTACAGGCCTCTCTGGCGTAGTTTGGACTATAGGGGGGCGTGTCTTTCCCTGCGTCATTGCTAGCCAGGCCTGTTCTGTGCGTGCTGCGTGGAGGGGCGGGGTTGACACTGCAGGTGTTTGGATTGGTGGTCGTCAGGTATACTCGCTGTGTAGGTGTGGGCGGGGCTGGCACAGCATGTGTTTCAATTTGTAGTCAGCAGTGTGTAAGGTGAAGGGGCGGGGCTGACATTCTTAGTCAGGTGTCCCTGCTGTCCAGGAGCTGATATTGTAGGGGTTGGGTTTGGTGGTCAGGTGCATCCTCTCTGGGGGTCTCCAAACTATGGCATTAGAGTTGTTCAGGAACTACAATTCCCATCATGCCTAGTCATGTCTGTGAATGTCAGAGTTTTGCAATGCTTTATGGGACGTGTAGTTTTGCAACAGCTGTAGTCTGGAGATCCCTGCTCTACGTCATGGGTGCTCAACCTGTGGCTCTCCAGCTGTTTTTGGAACTACAAGTCCCATCATGCCTCAACGAGCCATGCTTATGTCAGCCTTGAAATGCATCACGGCACTTTCTATTTTCGCAACAGCTGAAGGGCCACAGGTTGAGCACCCACGCTCTATGTGGACATGGCAGAGGGCTCTCTAACAGATTTATAACCTGGCTTACTACACCATAATAAATAACATAGACCAGGGCTTGACAAATTTGCTTGAAAACTAGGAGCCAGCTAAAAAAGTTAGGAGCCAGGAACGCGCCCCGTCCCTCCGAGCTGATGCGCAGAAGCGAACACATACATGAGTAGCGCTCGCATATGAAAGCAGTGTTCAAACCACACATGTGAGGAATCGTTGCGATTGGTAGAGCGAGAGCAATAATTCTAGACCTCCTCTGTAACTCAAAAACATGCAACCTGTAGAATTTTTGGAGATTTTAAAGGGTAAAAGTTTGTCTCCATACTACGAGCGGATGCAATTTTGAAGCGTGATATGTTGGGTATCAATTTACTCTGCGTAACATTATCTTTCACAATATAAAAAAAAAATTGGGTCAACTTTACTGGTGTCTTATTTTTTAATTAAAAAAAAGTGTATTTTTTTTTTCCAAAAAAAGTGCGCTTGTAAGACCGCTGCACAAATACGGTGTGACAGAAAGTATTGAAACGACCACCATTTTATTCTCTAGGGTGTTAGAATAAAAAATATATATAATGTTTGGGGGTTCTAAATGGAGGGAAGGAGATGGCAGTAAAAACAGACAGGGGAAGTCCATTAGCATTGCTGGTTGTCTTGTCATACCAACGGCCACCACAAGATGGCGCCAGATCACAGAAGGAAGCATAGGCCTGCAGAATTCCGCAAAGCCACGGAGACACAGGATACCCCAGCTGTGCCGCCCCAGGCACCGGGGTGCTAATTCTAGTCACAATTGCGTCCTGGCGCCCGGGGTTTGTTGAACCCTGTACTAATGTGTAAGAGGGAGAAGTAGGGTTAGAATGAATGAATGAATGAAAAACTTATATAGCGCGGCACATGCAAACTGAATCGCCTGATGGAATGTGTAAATTGTGAGTGAAGGCCTGCTTCAACTTTAGGACAGGCATCAATAAATGGTGGACCACAATCTGAACTAACAGTTCTATCTGGACCACCAGCCAGTCCCCAGCTCAGGTTTACCTTTAAAAACAAAATTATAAATGCACATATTTTTGCAGGAACAAAAATGTGCTTTTTCATTTTTTTACACAGGCGCCTGCAAAGCATTGTGCTCATGATCAGCAGATCATAAGTGCAATGCCAGGCTCCTGTATCATACAGATTTTCAGTTGTGGAGCTGGAGAAAGTGTCCGTGGGCTACAAGTGCACTGATCACTGCAATTGCATTCTATTCAGAACTGTATTTTCAAAGTGACAGCTGTTGTGGGAGAGAATAACCCCCTGGGGTGTTAGGGAGGTGGAGAGGTTTCTTAGCAACATGTTAGATGTGCTAACTTTTAAGAAACACACTTTCCATTCTATTGAGTCCAGCGCTCTCTTTAGACCCCTTTCACACTGATGGTGTATTGCAGGCGCTATAGCGTTAAAAATAGCGCCTGCAATCTGCCCTCAAACAGCTGCACTATTGTCTCCAGTCAGGCTTTCACACTGGAGCGTTGCACTAGCAGGACGGTAAAAAAAAAGTCCTGCTAGCTGCATCTTTGGAGCGGTGTGTTTACCGCTCCTTCACCGCTGCTGCCCATTGAAATCAATGGGACAGCGTGGCTATACCGCTCACAATGCGCTGCTGCACCCTTTCTCGGCCGCTAGTGGGGGTAAAATCGGGCCATAGTAAAAAATAGCGGAGTTTGACCGCTGACGCTATGAGCGGCTCAGTGTGAAAGGGGTCTTACTGGAGCCAAATTATTCTCCAGGTTTTGGATCCCTGGCGCCGCTTTTTTGGATGTAGGCGGTAGCTGGGACTTCCTGCTATATTCATACATGGCTTTCCACTGCACACACATGAGATGGTGCAACGATGTCGGAATGGTCCTGCAGCCTCCAGGGATGTGTCCCAGGAGGTTGCGGGCAGGATCGGGCAAGCTGATGTTATTAAAGCAAAACTATATATAAAAACTTGCGAGCAGGAAGGATTTTTAGAAATATTACCACCAGTAATTTTTAGAAATATTAGTAACTCCGTTTTGGAGAGATTTAGTTTAAGGAAGTGGTGCGACATCCATGCTGAGATGTCCGTTAGTAAGTTGGTAATGCGAGAGGAGACTGAAGGAGTGAGGTGAGGCGTAGACCGATAGATTTGGGTGTCATCGGCGTATAGGTGGTATTGAAAGCCAAGGGCGGTTATCAAGTGACCAAGGGAGGAGGTGTAGACAGAGAAGTGGTCCAAGAACAGAGCCTTGGGGGACCCCCACAGAAAGGAGCAATGGAGAGGAGGAGACAGAGTTGTAGGTAACACTGAAGGAGCGCTGTAATAGGCAGAGAACCAGGATAGAGCAGAATCTTGGAGGCCAAGGGAATGGAGTTTATTGAGAAGGAACGGGTGGGTGGTCAATGGTATCAAAGGCTGCAGAGAGGTCAAGTAGGAGTATAGAGTACTGGCTGTTGCTTTTAGCAGTTAGTAAATTTTGTAATATATTGTATGGAGACAGAACAAGAATTCAATGAAAGGAGTCCATAGTGTTATGTATGTTATCCAGTCCCTTGATGTCAGTCTTTCTGAAATGATAAATGTCACTTATTAGAACAGAAAGAGTCATCAAAGATGCTTATTTTTTTTGAGTTGCATGTTGAATATATTTGTAGAATAGTCAACCGAAGCCCCATTTGCATTGGGCTGCACTCTGCTAGTTTTTCTAGCACAAAGCATCTGAATGGGACAATATTATCTGTACATGAAAGTGCGAAGATCAGGAAAATAATGTACTTAAGTGCCAATAATATATTTTTCTCCTGTGAAAAACAAGAGACAAACTGCTGTCAGGTTTATAAGAGACTGCCAGCAAACACCTTACTGTTACAAAAGACTGCTTGTATGTTAACAAACTGCTAGAGACTGCTAACGCTTTACTGGAGACTGCCATTGGTTACTGACATGTGGATGGATGCTGCCAGTGTTGGCTGGCTCCTTGCCATAGGCTGCCGAGGAAGGCTGGCTCCTTGCCGGAGAATGCCAGTGAAGGTCAGCGCCTGGCCTTTGGCTTCATCCAGGTTATCAGTGACTGTCATGGATCATGATGACTGAGGCAGTGCTGTCAGATTTCTAATAAACTGCCATTGACCTCCCAGTCTCCTAAATGACTGCTTGTACCAACCAACATATTGGGCCGGTGGCATGTTATAGACCTCCTCCTTATATGTTGCTGGTATCTACTTCTGTTTCTAGAGACTGCTGCAGATTGTTAAAATTCTGCTAAAGATTATATATAGCAAAATGAAGAAAAAGATTGAAGGAACAAAATGACTTTAAGGATTTGTGATCACACAGGAAATGTAATCCTATGCTTTGTGGCAAATAGCTGGAAGAGGTACCAGAGTTGCACAAAGACACCTTGTGCTGGAATAATGGTTGGGTAAAGAACCTAAAACACAAACGGAAATGTATTACATTGTATATTTGTCATGTATAAATATCAGCTCACTTTGTGTAATCTCAAAGAACTATTTATTTTTTGTATTTATTTTTTTAATTTAATTTTTTTTCTTAATGCTTTTTATGCATTAACCACTTGCTTACTGGGCACATAAACCCCCTTCGTTCCCAGGCGAAATCTCAGCGTCCGGCACTGCGTCGCTTTAACTGACAATTGCGCGGTCGTGCGACGTGGCTCCCAAACAAAATTGGCGTCCTTTTTTCCCCACAAATAGAGCTTTCTTTTGATGTTATTTGATCACCTCTGCGGTTTTTATTTTTTGCGCTATAAACAAAAAAAGAGCAACAATTTAAAAAAAATATATATTTTTTTTACTTGTTGCTATAATAAATATCCCAATTTTTTTAAAAAAAACTCTTTTTTTTCTCAGTTAAGGCCGATACGTATTTTTCGACGTATTTTTGTAAAAAAAAAAAAAAAAATCACAATAAGCGACTGGTTTGCGCAAAAGTTATAGCGCCTACAAAATGGGGAACAGAATTATGATTTTTTTTATTATTTTTTTTTTTACTAGTAATGGCGGCGATCTGCGATTTTTATTGGGACTGGGATATTGCGGCGGACGTATCGGACACTTTTGACACAAATTTGGCGCCATTCACATTTATACGGCGATCAGTGATATAAAAATGCACTAATTACTGTATAAATGTGACTGGCAGTGAAGGGGTTAACACTAGGGGGTGAGGAAGGGGTTAACTGTGTAGCCTGGGTGTGTTATAACTGTGTGGGGGGAGGGGGGTGACTGGGGGAGGGGACCGATGCTGTGTCCCTATGTACAAGAGACACAGATCGGTCTCCTCTCCTCTCACAGCACGTGGAGCTCTGTGTTTACACACAGAGCTCCACGTTCCTGCTGTCACCTACCGTGTCACCGACGATCGCGTGTACCCGGCGGACATCGCGGCCGCCAGGTACACGCATCGGGTCTTCGGCGATGCGTCGGGACAGTTTTTACCCGCCGCGCGCCACCCAGTGGCGCGCGCGGGTAATGCACATAAAGGCCGTTTTTAAACGGCCACTTGGCACTTGAGAGCCGCGCTGCGGACGTATTTCGTCTATAGCGCGGATCTCAAGTGGTTAAGATAAAAAACCTTCTGTGTGCAGCAGCCCCACTAATGCTTACCTGAACCCATCTCGATCCAGCGATGTGCACGAGTACCTCGGCCGTCCGGGATTCTCCCTCCTCATTGGCTGAGACACAGCAGCGGTGCCATTGGCTCCCATTGCTGTCAATCAAAGTCAATTAGCCAATAAGGAGAGAGAGGGGTGGGGCCAAACCGCAGCCCCGTGTCTGAATGGGGACACACACAGCTGCGGCTCGGCTCAGGTTCCCCCATAGCAAGCTGTGTGCTTGCCGCGTTTTTTTTTTTTGTTAAAATGAAAAGACTGTAAAACAAAATGCTGCTAAAGGCGAGTTACCGTATTTGGTAGCATTTACAAGCTGTTACAGGCATTGGCATTTCAAATGCCTCTGAACATTCGTCTGAATGCATTTTTTTTGCGTTCCAAAAAAGGCTTTTAAACTCAACTGCCTAGAAAGGACTATAAACCACCCTGTGTACATGTACTGATAAGATAACATAGAGGAGAGTTCAGGGGCAGTTGGAAAAAAATGCCCAACTGCTTTCAAATGTCAGTCTGATTACGTAAACTTCTGCAGGTAAACAGACGTTTAGGAGCAGTTGGGCATTTTTTTCAACTGCTCCTGAACTCTCCTCTGTTATCTTATCCGTACATGTACACAGGGTTGTTTCTAGGCAGTTGAGTTTAGAAGCTTTTTCTGGAACCCAAAAAAATGCATTCAGAAGCTGTGTTTAGAGGCATTTCAAGCACCAAACGTGGGTAAACGTGGCAGTGGCAACTTGCGTTTAGCAGCGTTTCGTTTACAGACGTTTTTAATTTTAACCCCAAATTTATTTGTATTTTTTTTCCAAACGCGGCATGTAAATGCGGCTTAAGGGGGTTGTAAAGGTTTGTTTTTTATTTTCTAAATATGTTAATTTAAGCTAGTGCATTGTTGGTTCACTTACCTTTTCCCTTCAATTTCCCTTCTAAATGTTTGTTTTCTTTGTCTGAATTTCTCACTTCCTGTTCCTCCTCAGTAAGGTGTTCAGTAAGATGTTCTAAATGACTTTCCACCGCTGGGATGATGGTGGAAAGCTTACTGAGGAGAAACAGGAAGTGAGAAATTCAAACAAAGAAAAAAAACATTTAGAAGGGAAATGGAAGGAAAAGGTAAGTGAACCAACAATGCACTAGCTTAAAGGAACCTATTTAGAAAATAAAAGACGAACCTTTACAACCCCTTGAAGACTACTCATCTCCTTGAAACTTACAGAAATGTTTATATAGAAGATAATGGAGTTTGTGAGATTAGTGCCTTTACGAAGGCTACAAGAAGAGGACAAGCTAGCCCTGTGGCTATTTGTCTGGTACCTTTTTTTAGTTTTTTATATTTACGTTTTGAGGGGAAAAAAATGTCATGAGGACATCTATTGCATCGCCTATTCATCATCCTAAAATAGGAATAGGGGGGGGGGGGAGAAATGTACTTTGTACTGTCTAGCAGATAAGTTATGAGGTATTTTGGAGTAAGATAATTAGAACCAACCTTATCTGCTAATGCAGCCTTGTAACTTTTTTTGGAGAGTGCAAAAACTGGAAACTAGTTACTTCTGCTTTATACTGTTTTGCAACCAAAGCATTGAGATGAATATGGACCAAGCCAGAATTACATTTAGGTGTATGAAAACAAGTCGTACAACATTTGTTTATTGAACAATTATATAGTCGGTGGTGAGAGGTAGAGACCTTTTAGAGGTCTTTGTATTATCAGCAGGACAGAGGTCCTGTTGTGTTTTATTTTTTGAGGGCCCACAATAAAGGGCATTGCATTCTTTATTGAAAATCTTTTAGGTTTAGAGCTTGTTTACACCATGTGTAGTCGAACATGTTTTTAAAGCGGGGGTTCACCCTTAGAGGGCACTTTTCCCCCTTAGATTCCTGCTCGTTTTTACTAGGGGAATCGGCTATTTATTTTAAAATATGTGCAGTACTTACCCGTTTACGAGATGCATCCTCTCCGTCGCTTCCGGGTATGGGCTTCGGGAATGGGCGTTCCTTCTTGATTGACAGTCTTCCGAGAGGCTTCCGACGGTCGCATCCATCGCGTCACGATTTTCCGAAAGAAGCCGAACGTCGGTGCGCAGGCGCAGTATAGAGCCGCACCGACGTTCGGCTTCTTTCGGCTACGAGTGACGCGACGGATGCGACCGTCGGAAGCCTCTCGGAAGGCTGTCACTCAAGAAGGAACGCCCGCTCCCGAAGACCCATACCCGGAAGCGACGGAAGAAGATGCAGCTCGAAAACGGGTAAGTACTGCTCATATTTTAATACAAATAGCCGATTCCCCTAGACCGAACGAGCAGGAAGCTAAGGGGATAAAATTTTTTTTTTTACAAATGGGTGAACTCCCGCTTTAAATACAGTGTGAATGTTTATATCAGAAAAATAACATGTTTCAGTGAGCTTAGTTTACACGCTTTTCAAAAGTACAGAACACTGCACATAAATGTACCTCCGGTGCACATAAATGCAAAAAATGTACTGCAAATGCATGTAAACACGCATGCATAACTGCACACTATATAAGGGGATCGTGGCATAAACAAGCCCTTAAAGTGAACTCTGGGAAGCCTAATAATATTAACCAACAATGCAACAGATATCTTAGAGTTTTAATGACTTTATGATCTGTCCCCAGTGCCATAGGCATTGCAATGTATTAGAAAAAAAAAAAAGCAGGTGCGCTGCAACACAAAACAGCATAAAGCACAGTGTCCTGTGTCTGTGCTGCCAAAAATTCAGACGTCCCTATTTTTATGTGCGTTGTGCAGAGTACTACATTGTGGTTTCATTGGATCATAATGTTTTGTATATATCAGTTAATTGTATAAAAATATTGTGCAGGGTCAGGCCTAGCCTGTCCGATGTGGGGGTGCAGTAAAAAATGTCAGGGGGGTCAGAGGATGAAGGGTCAGCAGGGCAGTGTAGAGGGCCCAGCAGGGCAGAGGGTAGGGCAGTGTACAGAGGCCATTCGTTTGTAGGGCAGTGTACAGGGATCAGCAGAGGAGGTTTTTTTTTTTTTTTACCTTCAAGCGGTTGTATACCCTCTGATTTATTTTTTCTACCCCTGTAAGGCAAAAAGCATACTAGCTCATTATGAAATACTTACCTTAGAACGAGTCGTCTGGTCCACGCCGAGGTAGCTGACATTTTTGCCTCGATTTGCTGGAGCCGCGATGTTGTCACTCCCACGCATGTGCGCGGGAGACTTCTTTTCGGCAAGGTCCGGCGTCTGCCGGGCTTTCACCTGAGAATCCCCTGCATGCATGCGCCGCTGCAGTCAGCGGCTTATTGCGAAGGGGAATATCTCCTAAACCATACGGGGTTAGGAGATATATTTTTTTACCTACAGGTAAGCCTTATTATAGGCTTACCTGTAGGTAAAAGTAAAAAAAACGCTTTCATGCACAGAAGGTATGGGGAGGTCTGTTGGCATTTTTTTTTCTGTTTTGCTGACTCCTCAGCTGGACTGCTTTTAGACATTCGGAAGGTTAAAGACGCTGGCCGACCTCCCCATTTAAATTAAATATATCTTGAATGAAAAGCTTTGCTTCCTGCGTGTGCGTGTCAATTGCCTAAGGCAAGGTTAGGCGGGATAAACCTTACATTTTTAGAAAAAAAAATCATAAAAAAAGATGTAAACAAAAAAAAAATGCCTTAGGCCCCTTTCAGACTGGGATGGGAGCCGCAGTGGCGGTATAACACCGCTAAAAATAGCGGCACTATACCGCCGGGATTGCCGTGGGAATAAAGCGTTAATACCGCCCGAGGCGCATTGCGGGCGGTATTGCCGCGGTTTCCCATTGTTTTCAATGGGAAGGAGCGGTATACATGCCGCTCCTCTCACTGCTCCAAAGATGCTGCTGACAGGAGATTTTTTTGTCTCCCGCCAGCGCATCGCCTCGGTGTGATAGCCCTCGGGCTTTCACATTGAGTCTGCAGTGAAGGAGTTTTTCAGGCGGGATAGCAGCGCTTTTTTTAGCGCTGTACCACCTGAAAAACTCCTCAATGTGAAAGGGGCCTTATTCCTGCAGAGGAGCGGTGTAGAGGGCAGGATTTTCCTGGGGAGGGTGAAGGTGAAGGTCTGCTTTAATGTCTTGGTGGTACTTTGCTATAAAACTTTTTTTTTGCCTTGTCCAAATCCTCTTGTAGTTGGCAGATTAATCCAATTTATTTCTGAATCCTATGTCCCTATTTTCATAATCGATTTATTGGCTGATTTTATTGCTTCGATAATCGGATAATAATCTTAAAAAAAGTGTGGTGTATAATTTAATATGTGTAGCGCTACTCCCGCAGGAGCCGCTGGTTAGATTTGGGACAGCATGTTATGTTACCTCTGTGATGTGTCTAGGGATGATGAGCAATGACGGAATTTCCAAACAGCAGGGTGTCGTTTTCTATGCTTTTATTACTTGCCCAACATGGCAAACCGTTAACTTGAGGTAGATGGAGAAAGGTTGGTGAAAGGAGAATTTGCAGATTCAAGCCTATGGATAACGGAAGCAGTCCTGCCTCCAATGGGACTTTAACTCACGTCGCCACTCCAGCCGGAGTGGGTGAAGTGTACCTGGACAGGCCTCTCACACCGACCTGGCAGCCAGAGTATCACTTAGAACTTCTAAAAAGGAACAAGTCTCTGCCACCGACTTGGCTCTAATAGAATTAGAATTAGGAGTGGAACCTCTGCCACAGGCCCTCTACTAGGAATGTAGATAACAGAGCAAATCCTCTCAATGAATATAATTTAGCCTGAATCTCCCTCAGGTAGACTTCTTGGTTTTGGGGTCACCGACTGACAAGTTGCAACATACAACTTCTCAGCATCCGGCCACCCAGATCCCAGATGGATCGTCTAAGCCCTATTGGATCACCTGCCTCCGGGCTGACCTCAGACTGACTCCCCACCGAACAGCACAACTCGCTTGGGATCTTCTTCATGGAATGTGGGGACCCAGTAAGTCACTGGGGCCCCTTTGCAGCTTCAGTTGCTCCGGGCCATGAGGGCCCAGAACTGGGAACTCCACGTAGCACGTGCGCCCCGGCCTGGTAGGCCATCTCGCCGGGGCCCGTGATGTGCGCACACCCTAAAGGTGGGTGCCGCACCTGGAACGAAGCGAAGGACCCCACAAAATGGCGTTTGCCCAAGAAATACCCTCCCCCAGCATGCCCCACGAAGGAAACACTCCTCTGATTGGCTGCTGGAGAAAGGCGCCTCCGCCTGGACTCCTCTGGCGCCACCTGTCACCCAGAGATGAAAAGGTATCTCTGGAACACAGAAAGAAACCACAGGACAGCCCAGCCTGGCAGAAACCCAATTTACATAAATCAACATGGATGAGAGTTAGGTAACTCTCTCATCCCCCTCTAAATTTAACATAGCACCTGTACTGAAAGTACACAGGCGCTACATATGTAAAGTAAAAAAAAAAAAGGCAATTTATTCTGAAATATGTACAGTACAGACCAAAAGTTTGGACACACCTTCTCATTCAAAGAGTTTTTTCTTTATTTTCATGACTATGAAAATTGTAGATTCACACTGAAGTCATCAAAACTATGAATTAACACATGTGGAATTATACATAACAAAAAAGTGTGAAACAACTGAAAATATATTTCATATTCTAGGTTCTTCAAAGTAGCCACCTTTTGCTTTGATTACTGCTTGGCACACTCTTGGCATTCTCTTGATGAGCTTCAAGAGGTAGTCACCTGGCGCAGCACCCCATCACTCTCCTTCTTGGTCAAATAGCCCTTACACAGCCTGGAGGTGGGTTTGGGGTCATTGTCCTGTTGAAAAATAAATGATGGTCCAACTAAACGCAAACCGGATGGAATAGCATGCCACTGCAAGATGCTGTGGTAGCCATGCTGGTTCAGTATGCCTTCAATTTTGATTAAATCCCCAACAGTGTCACCAGCAAAGCACCCCCACACCATCACACCTCCTCCATGCTTCACGGTGGGAATCAGGCATGTAGAGTCCATGCGTTCACCTTTTCTGCGTCGCACAAAGACACGGGGGTTGGAACCAAAGATCTCAAGTTTGGACTCATCAGACCAAAGCACAGATTTCCACTGGTCTAATGTCCATTCCTTGTGTTCTTTAGCCCAGACAAGTCTCTTCTGCTTGTTGCCTTTCTTTAGCAGTGGTTTCCTAGCAGATATTCTACCATGAAGGCCTGATTCACACAGTCTCCTCTTAACAGTTCTAGAGATGTGTCTGCTGCAAAAGGTGGCTACTTTGAAGAACCTAGAATATGAAATATATTTTCAGTTGTTTCACACTTTTTTTTTTTTTTTTTTTTCCAAACATTTTTATTTTCTTTTATTTTCCATCCTTCAGGCAGGACATATGCATGTACAGGTAAGGTAAGCAACAATCATTAATGTAAGACTTTTGCGGACGCAGCCGCCATAACGTATATTTAACAGGAAAGATAAATTGAGAGTGAGATAAGCATTGCCTGTAGAGTGTATGCCAACAGACTATAACATTTTCTATAGGTACATTACCCAACTAGTGTGGCCGACGGGTAAGTTATGGCCAACGGTCTCTAGTGTGTTCCCCCCCAGTGTGACCCGGTCTGGGGCAGTCCCAGTCGGGTTTGTCGATATCCGCACCAGGTATCCTGGTTCCCGAACCCAGGAGAGGGAGTGGGCAAGGTTTTAGGCATATGTGAGTGTTATAGTGATGGGGAGGGAGGGGAGGTGAGCCGCCACAGCTCAATAGGGTTGCGTCTACGGGGGCGCCGGTCATTGCATGGGGGGGTTGATGGTCTTATATTCCTCAGAGGATGTAAAATGTAGCCAACAAGCCCAGGTCTCGTTGAACTTCGCAGGTGTGTCGTTGCTCTGATGGATCAGTTCCTCCATCTCCATTATTTTCTGGAGGCGTTTAAACCAGTCCGTCAGAGAAGGGGGGTTTGGGGAGAGCCAATGGAGCGGAATGCACAGGCGTGCGGCGTTTACCATGTGCATCGCCAGGGAACGGCCGTATCTCCTTGGCAGCGAGGAGGCATGGTGGAGGAGGAATTGGGCGGGCGAGAATTCCAAAGTGTCGGTGGTAATGCGTGCGATATGGTCATGGACCTCTGTCCAGTATGGTTGGAGTTTGGGGCATGTCCACCACATGTGGAGGAATGAGCCCGTCTCCTGGTGGCATCTCCAGCATACTTTGGGGAGTGCAGGGTTGATTCTGTGTAATTTTAGTGGGGTTTTGTACCATCTGGAGAGAATTTTGTACGCATTCTCCTGTGTCTGGACATTGATTGATCCCTTGTGGGCGTATCTATATACCTGTTCCCATTCCGTGTCCGCTAGGTCAAGGGCGAGATCGCTTTCCCACTGCTGGTTGGCCCAGTGGAGTTTAGGTGAGTGTGAAGAGAATAGAAGCCCATAGATTGTCGATATCAGGTGCCTCTGAGGTGAGTTGGAATTGCACAGGTTTTCAAAGGGTGAGTAGGGCCTCGACCATAGTGCGCTAGACGCGGTCCTGTCGAGGAAGTGTCTAATCTGGATGTACGTCCAGAAAGGGAACTCTTCTTTACTCGTTTTGGTCGCCAGCTCCGTCTGCAGTAAGAGGCGACCTGCGGTATAGAATTGACCCGCCCGTACAGTTTTGTGGGGCCAACCATCAGATAGGAAAGCGGGGCTCATTCCTGGGGGGAAGTCGGGATTCAGTCGTAGAGGAGTCATGGGGCCAGTCTGGTCTGATAATTTATGTTTGGCGCACGCTGTCTGAAAGGCCAGTAGAGAGGTGCGTATGAAGGGGTGGTCGCTATAACCTTGTCTGGCGGTATCTTTTGTGACCCATGGCAAATGGGTCAGGGGCAGGGGGGAGAACAATTGTTCTAACTCTACCCAGTTCTTCCTTTCCTTATTTGTTGTCCAGTCGACAATCCTGGTCAGGGCGCAGGCCAGGTTGTATTTGTGTAGGTCGGGTAACCCCAGGCCTCCTTGTAGTTTAGGGACCGTGAGTCTGGAGTAGCTCAGGCGCGGGTGGGCGTCGTGCCATACAAACTTCGTGCACGCCGACTTATAGGATGTGAAAAAAGCCGGGGGGAGCTTGATGGGTATTGCTTGCATGGTGTATAGGATTCGAGGGAGTATGTTCATTTTGACCACTGCGATCCTGCCAAACCACGATAGTGGTTTCGCAGACCAACCTTTCAGGTCCGTCAATATAGACTGGAGCAGCGGGGTGTAGTTAAGGGAGTACAGGTCTGTTAGGTCCGCGGGGAGTTGAATTCCCAGGTACTTAATGGCCCGATCAGTCCACTTGAAGGGGAAGTTTGACTTGCATTGATCGCATAGAGCTATGGGCAATGAAACATTAAGGGCTGAGGATTTAGAGAAGTTTATTTGAAAGTTGGACAATGTCTTGAATTCCTCAAATTCCCTCAGTAAGTTGGGGATAGTCGTAAGGGGGTCACTGAGAAAGAGGAGGATGTCGTCCGCGAATGCGGCAATTTTGTAGGACTTGTCGTTGATGTGGATGCCCTTAATCGTGGGGTTAGACCTGAGGCGTTGGAGAAAGGGTTCTAGTGTGAGAATGAATAGTATGGGGGATAGTGGGCACCCCTGACGGGTCCCGTTCCCGATGGAGAAGGCGTCCGACAGGTGGTTGTTTACTCGGACTCTCGCTGTGGGGTCCGCGTACAGCGCCGAGATGTAGTGTAGCATGGTCGGTGGGAAGTTTGCGGATCGCAGGGTTGCCTGCATGAAGTCCCACGCCACCCTGTCAAACGCCTTCTCCGCGTCTAGGGACAGGAAAAACCCCGGGGACTTCCTGGAAGTAAGCCAGTGGTGTACATTCAGGGCCGTGAGGGTATTGTCCCGGGCCTCTCTACCAGGGACGAATCCGGACTGATCTTGGGCCACCATGTCGGGGAGGTAGGGAAGTATCCTATTTGCTATTGTTTTGGCGAACCATTTGAGGTCTACGTTCAGGAGCGAAATGGGCCTGTAGTTGGCCACTGTCGTCGGGTCTTTGTCTGGTTTGGGGATAACAACAATGTGTGCGGTCAAGAGGTCTCGGGGAGGTGTGGTATCGTTGGCGTAAGAATTGAAGGCCGATATGAAGAAAGGTGTAAGAACCGTCGCGTATGTCTTGTAGTAGCCTGCCGTCAGGCCGTCAGGTCCCGGGCTTTTACCTGGTTTTAGTTGCTTCAATGCCAACCCCACCTCAGCAGGTGTGAGAGGCGTATCTAATTCTGTCCTCGCCCCCTCTGACAGTCGGGTTGGGCCGTACTGGCGTAAGAAGTCTGTAATGAGACCCTGCCTTGTCTCTTGCGCAGCAGGTGAATCTGGGGATGGTAAGTTGTATAACTCGGTGTAATAGCGCACGAATTGTTTGGCAATGTCAGGGTTAGATTGCACTTTGCGACCCTGGGCATCTGTCAGGGAGTGTACCGTCGTTTTAGCTTTTTGGGCGTGTAGTGCTCTGGCCAGGAGTTTACTTACCTTGTTTCCATGCTCGTAGAATGATTTCTTCGCCAGTACGAAGCTGCGCTTGACTTTTTTACCAATAACCTCCAGAAGTTCGGCCCTAGCTCGGCTTAAGTCCTGTAGTGTAGCGAGAGCTTGTGAGTGTTTATGCGCGGATTCTAATCTTTTAATCCTGCCTAGAATGTCGTTGTAGTGTCTTCGTCGGTCCTTGTTCCGTTTGGCCGCCGCCGCTATTAAGAGCCCCCGCACCACGCATTTGTGAGCCTCCCAGTTAACGCTAGGGGACGTGTCGTCCGGTCTGTTTTCCAGAAAAAATGTGTCTAGCGCTTTCTCTAAATCTTTAGCTAAAACCGGGTCCGTAAGTAGGGATGGGTCCAATCTCCATACCCGGGACCGTGGGTGGCTGGAGGGGAGGGTCAGTGTTGCAGAAATCGGATTGTGGTCCGATAAGAACATAGGGTCGATCGAGGCGGAGTACAAAAGTGGTAGGTCCTCCTGGCTTACCATCAGGTAGTCGAGCCGGGAATATCGTTCGTGTGGTGCCGAAAAGAACGTGTAATCCCTTCCCGTGGGGTTCAAGGCCCGCCATGTGTCGTGTAGAAGTAGGCCCTGTAAGAGCGTCTTAATTCTCCGTAGCGCAGTGTACGGTAGGGATGCTGTGCCCTTTGACGTGTCTAGCGTTGGGTTGAGGGGGACGTTGAAGTCTCCCCCCAGCACAAGAATCCCCTCTTTAAATGGGGTTAATTGGTCTACTACCAATCTGAAAAAAGGGACCTGGCGCGTGTTTGGGGCGTAGACGTTGGCGAGCGTGATGATCCGACCCAGGCATGAGCCTTTGAGAAATAAATATCGTCCCTCCGGATCGGCTAATGTGTCTGTCAGTTGAAATGGGCAATTCTTAGCTATCAATGTGGAGACTCCCTTCGTTTTAGCTTGTGCGTTCGTTGCGTGGTGTACTGAAGGAAAGTAGTGGTTGTGCAATTTGGGTATATTGTCAGATTTGAAGTGTGTTTCTTGCACGAACACTATGTCGGCCCTAGCTCGGTGCATGGTGAGAAGGAGTTGGGCTCGTTTTTCTGGTAGGTTCAGTCCGCGCACATTCAGCGAAGCTATTTTTAATTTAGGGATGTTAGCGTCCGTCTGCGTGGCTGACATCTTCAGTCTGGTCGGTGCTTGTCTAATCTATCTATTCAGTAGCGCTGGGTGGATGAGCTGTGGCGGGTCACTGTGGTCGTGTGGGATGGAGGGAGGGGGTGGAGGGGTTCCTAGTGCGTCACCGAGGGGGAATAGCGAGGGAACAGGTCTCTGCGGAGACTCGGTCCTCTTGGCCGCCGGTGTCCGGAACGAGGGACCTTGCGTATCTCTATTCGTCCCCGGATCGGGAACCTGCCCTCACCTCAACGAGTGAGGCGAGTTCTGAAAACCGATTAGATGGAGGGACACAGTCCCCCCTCCTGACTGGGGGGTTGGATAATCGGTAAGGCGCGGCCGTGCGCGGGGCCCGCACCCAGCACTAGGCGCGAGACCCGACACACTGAACCGCTTTGGGGTTGGTCCGGATCTCACCAACAGACGGCCTGGAGGGGATGTATGTAACGTGGGGTGGTGAGCCACCCCAGAGCGTACCGCCAACTGGGACAGAGAAGGGTGCTGGTACCCTGGCCGGTGAGTAGCTGAGGGTAAAACCGAGGGGGGGGGGGTGGGGGGCGGGGCCGAGTAGCTCGGAGGGGAACCGTCCGCCCCGGGGGGGGGGGGGCAGTAGCCAACCGGCACCTAGCATGTTGACCCTCCCATTTCCCAGTATACAGATATGTGCACCGCCGGGCGTCACCCCCACCCCCCCCCCCCGCCGCACGACCACCGCAAAGACGGGAGCCCCGCGAGGAGAGAGAGGGGGGGGGCGAAGAGCCCCGCACCGTCCAGCCGATCCCGCCCACCCACCCCCATCTAAGGATAATTGGACCTCGCAGGTTATGAAAACCCGTCCGTCCGGAGGGTAGTCTAGCGTCAGGGGAGCCGCCGGCATAGTAATAATAACATGTGGAAGCGTATTGGAGGGTCTATACTTAACCAGGTACCCTCGGGTTTTACGGACAGTCCTCTTATCCGCCCGGGGTGCTCTGACACTGGATCGTAGTCCAAGGTGGATTGATAGATACACCCAGTAGAATGTTCAGTCATGGGGGGTGATTCGCTGGAAACTATGAGGGGAGGTTCCAACTGAGCTGCCGGTGTATCTATCGAGTAGTCGTCAGCCGGATGACAGCTCTAGTCCTGCGAAGTCACATGAGTATGCATTGGGCCCGGGGCGACATCCGCCAGGGTATGTCCCTTTGAGTCCGGCGTGTCCGCTCTGGCATAATGTCCATGGCTAATTGCCAGGTAATGTGGATAATAGACCCATCGATGAGGTTTAATTCAGTGCTGGTCTTTTCCGTACCCCGTGCGGGTGAGCGTCGATTTAGCCAAGTCTGTAGGGTCGCTCTCTTCGAGTCCTCCGCTGTAGTAACGGCAGGCGTCCGCGCCCCGGCTATTGGACGATAAAGAGGTCTGTCAGCAATCTCCGCCGGGAGGGCGTATATGGAGGTGTGGTCCAGAGGTCAGTTCTGGAGGTCCCAGCCAGGAAGCAGTCCCGTCGTGGCTTAAGGTGTTTCCCGCGTACGTGGGGTTGGAGCTAATTCGCCCCCTGTAAGCTCTTCTACTGTCGCTTCTCCTCCGTCCTCGGCAATGTTGGTGGTTCCTGCGGAATGATGGATGTGTGGTGCGCTGGGAAAGTTGCCGTTGTATGGGTTCTTCTTCCGGGGGAGCGGCGTTCCTGATGCATTCTGGGCGCTGTAGTTTCCTAGGCTAGGTGTGGAGGTCAATCGACGGCTGGTTGAGTAGGCGGAGTCCGGCTTGCTTTTCCCGCTTCGCGAGTTGGCGGTACTTTCATGTCCAAGTGGCGATGCGTGACAGGGCTGCCTGGAGATCTCCCAGACCCACAGTCTTTGCGGCACGGGGATGTGGAGTGGAGCAAATCTATCCGCCGAAGTAATAAAGTAAAAACAGGAACAGACATCTGTAACATGTAACCGGGCAAACGGCATATAATCACGCCAACATAACATTAGGCGTCGGCTCTATCAGGCATGCGATCAGTCAGTTAGTTGTCTCTGCGGGCTCTTCGCGCTCCGGGGGAGGACAGAGGGTCGCCCTCCCTCCTTGGTCCTGTGTAGGAGGCCGCGGTGCGGGAGCTCGAGGGAGACCGTCTTCTCCGAGATCTTGTGGGTTGCGTCTCCATCCTCTCCACTGGGGGGCCATTCCATCGTCCTACGGAGCGGCGGTAAATGGCGTACCAGTCCGGTACCGCCACCGGTGGGATGCCTAGGGTCTCAAAGAAGAGTGGCAGGTCCTCGGGGACCTTAAGCTGTGCGGTGCGTCCCTGATGGGAAGCAGAGAGGCAGAAAGGGTACTTCCACTTGTAGCGGATGTTAGCAGACCGCAGGGCGTCCAGGATGGGTTTGAGGTCTCTCCTGTGCTTCAGCGTGATTCCAGAGAGATCCTGGAATAGTTGGATCTGGGAGCCTTCGTGCATGAGGCGCTGGCCTCGAGCCTGTTGGAGGATTTCCTCTTTCAATCCAAAGTCTATTAGGCAGCAGACTATGTCTCTGGGGGGGTCCGTGTCTCTGCCTCTGGGGCGTAGTGCCCTGTGGATCCTCTCCATAGCTATAGCCGTGTCAGGGGGTCTCTTAATAATCTCGTTGAAGATCTCCGTCACTTCCCGCTTAATCTGGTCCCCCTCCACGGTTTCTGGGAGTCCCCTCACACGAATATTGTGGCGGCGTCCCCGGTTCTCCAGGTCCTCCAAATGGCGGTTAATTTCCCTCATTTGCAGCGTGTGATCGTCAATTTTCCTGGTGGATCGTTGGAGCACCATGTCGTGTTCCACCAGCGTGTTCTCTGTCGCCGACACTCTCCCATCCAGTGCCTGGAAATCAAGGCGCAACTCCGCTATGGCCGCTGTGAGCGCATTCTTGATATCCGAGGCCACCGCTCGTAGGTCCCCGATGGTGATAGGTGATGATGCTGGAGCGGAGGTCGGCAACGTCCCTGGGTCCTCGGGAGACATCAGGGGGGGATTGATAGGGGTCGCGGATAGCACGATTCCCTGTGCCTGCGAGGACGCGGTCTGTGAGCGGCCTCGAGGAGTTCCCTGACGGGCGGCCGCCATGTTGCCTCGGCCGGAGCGAAACATCTCCGGTATGTGCTGTTCGAGGGAGTCGGTATTCTCCCTCGGGGAGCGGGAGCGAGATGCTGAGGATTGTCGGGAAGCTGTACCCATGGTCAGTTGTCTTTGTAAGGGGCCAAACACACCGCTAATGGTGAAATACGCTCTGAGGTGGCTGGAGTACAGCAATCAGGCAGCCATCTCCTAGCTCGGTCCGGCCACGCCCCCACACTTTTTTGTTATGTATAATTCCACATGTGTTACTTCATAGTTTTGATGCCTTCAGTGTGAATCTACAATTTTCATAGTCATGAAAATAAAGAAAACTCTTTGAATGAGAAGGTGTGTCCAAACTTTTGGTCTGTACTGTATGTGCAGTGGTAAATATAAATAACGAACTATATGGATAGGGAGCAAAATTTCTAAACCACAGACAGAAGAGATATACTGTATGTACACTATGCCACGTACACACGTTCGGAAATTCCATCAAGAATTTTTCTTGTCTCTAACTTGTGTTGCATACACACGGTCACACCAAATTCCGACCGTCAAGAACGTAGTGATGTACAACACTATGACGAGACGAGAAAAAGTTCAATGATTCCGAGCATGCGTCGACTTGATTCTGAGCATGCATGTTTTTTTGCGCGTCGGAATTGCATACAGACGATCAGAATTTTCCAGTTGAAAAATTTGAGAAACAGCTCTCTAATTTTTGCTGTCGGAAATTCCGACAGAAAAAGTCCAATGGAGCCTATGCATGGTCCGAGTTTCCGACCAAAAGCTCACATCGAACTTTTCTTGTTGGAAATTCTGACCGTGTGTGCGCGGCATTAGAGGTTGAATCTGTTAAATATCATCAGATTTAGAGATCAAATTTTTTATTTAACGAAAAAAAAAAAATTATTTAACGGCCCTTTTGCCGATTTTCAGACAGGACTGTAATATATTCTATGCTGGCCATGCAAAAACAATGTCTTCCTTTAAAACTAAATTTATTTTTTTTTTAAGAAAATTTGTTTGATTATCTAATCATTAGTGGGTTCTTTTCAACCACAGTGATGGGAAAATTCGAAGGACAAGAATAGAAAACTTCTTGGTCAAAATAGTTTTCAGACATTGTATGTGGTTTTTGTTCACAAATTACATTAATTTTAAGGCTACATGCCCACGGACGTTTTAAAAAACGGGCTGTATAGCTAGTACAGACGGCAGGAAAAAAGCAGCGTTTTTAATGCGATTTTTTTTTTTTTTATTTTATTTATTTTTCCCGCGTTTTGCATTGAATTCAGGATACCAGACCCTTATCTGAGCACGTAGCCCGGCAGGTCAGGAAAGGGGGTGAGCGAGCACCCCCCCAGACCATACCAGGCCACGTGCCCTCAACATGGGGGGTTTGGTGCTTTGGGGCAGGGGGGGCACTGCACCCCCCACCCCAAAGCAACTTGCGCTCATGTTGATGAAGACAAAGGCCTCTTCCCGACAACCCTGGCCGTTGGTTGTCGGGGTCTGCGGGCGAGGAAACAAGAGCATGGAACCAGGGGTCAGGTCAAGGGAAGGTTATAGGGCACAATCTGGCAGCAATGAGGCAATCGGACAGGATAGTGACGCCCTGGGGGAAGGGAGGAGCAGCCATAAATATCCACCTGGCAGCTGAAGCTAGGTGTGGCCGATCAGAACCTGCTAGATTCTGGGAGACACCTGCAGGTGGACACTGGAACTGCAGCCATCTGCAAAGTGAACCCCAGTGAACTCAACCCTGACAAAGCCCCCCGCCCGCAGACCCCAACGACCAGGGTTGTCGGGAAGAGGCCTCATCAACATGGGGGCAAGGTGCTTTGGGGTGGGGGGCGCAGTGCCCCCTCATGTTGAGGGCATGTGGCCTGGTATGGTCTAGAGGGGGGCGCTCACTCCCCCCCCCCTTCCTGACCTGCCGGGCTATGTGCTCGTATAAGGGTCTGGTATGGATCCTGGGGGAACCCCCACGCCTTTTTTTTTCTGGTGTGGGGTATTCCCCTTAAGATCCATACCAGACCGAGGGGAGACCTCACGTAAATTTATTTTTTTCCATTTTGGAGGGGTTCCCCATCAAGATTCTCTGCACGCGAGTCGCCCCGCAAGTCAGATCATATTGATCCGACTCCTGGTGCGACCTCTATTCAAATCAATGGGCTCCCATAGGGAACCATTGATTTTGAATAGAGAAAAAAACGCCGGACGAGGCGTAACACAGCGTTAAGCCGCGTTTAACATCCTTTGCCGGCGTCTGACGTCTTTTTACAGCTCTAACGCTGGAGCTTCAGAACGCACTGGTCCTGTTGTTTTTTTTTTTTTTTTTCAACTTAAGAACGGCTCAGCTATTTACAGCTCAAAAACGTCATGTTGGGCATGAGGCCATAGGCTAACATGGATAGCCGTTTTTAAGCTGCAAAAAACGCTCATAAAAGTACCTGTAAAAACGTCTGTGGGCATGAGGCCCTAAACTGAATGTTGAAAGCAAGTGAAATTTTCAAATGACATTCTTTCATTCAGTGAATGTACAAAGATTTTTTGTATTATTATTCTCGTGCGAAAATTGATAAATGTATGGCCAGCATAAGGCTTGTTACACACAGTTTGTTTTTGATCAGTTCCTACAGTGTTTTTCATTTTTGCACACGCGATTTTGCTGTAATTTGCATTTTCGTCAATTTGTTTGATGGGTTAAAAAATGCAAATTGCTGCAAAAACTCACTACATGCTTCTCTGCAAGTCTATTTAACCAAAAAAGCATAGAAAACGGTTCTTGACCCTTTGCGAATACGCAGTGGCTGAAAAAAGCATAGATGTGAATGTGTCCCTTAGGAAATCATTTAAATGAGAGAGAGAGAATTTGCAGCGCATTTCGGCCGCTAACAGGGCACATTTAACCCCCGCTAGCGGCCGAGAAAGGGTATAGCCGCGCTGTCCCATTGATTTCAATGGGCAGCAGCGGTGGAGGAGCGGTATACACACCGCTCCTTCACTGCTCCAAAGATGCGGAGGACTTTTTTTACCGTCCTGCTAGCGCAACGCTTCAGTGGGAAAGCCCTCGGGCTTTCCCACTGGAGACAATAGAGCAGTACTTTTAGGGCGGATTGCAGGCGCCATTTTTAACGCTATAGCACATGCCTCAGTGTGAAAGGGGTTTCAGTCTTTAAAGTAATTTATATTTTTTTATCAACACACGTTATACTTGCCTGCTCTGTGTAATGGTTTTGCACAGAGCAGCCCTGATACTCCTCTTCTGGGGTCCTCCCACTGACACTTCTGGCTCCTCCTGCCTTCAGAGTGTCCCAAGTATAGTATAGAGTAGGGTTGTCCCGATACCGATACCAGTATCGGTATCGGGACCGATACCGAGTATTAGCGGGAGTACTCCCGCTAATACCGCCGATGCTAAAATAGAATACTCCCCCCGCCGCCACCACCGCCGCTGCCACGTTAATCACCGCGGCGCGGGGAACATTTCAGACAGCTTTCGTTTGAATAGCTGTTTTCCCCGCCGCGCATAGACACTCCCCCTTGGACGGATCTGTCCAATCGCGAGCAAGGGGGAGTGTCTCTATACACAGCGCGGCAGGGAAAACAGCTGTTCAAACGAAAGCTGTCTGAAATGCTCCCCGCGCCGCAGTGATTAACGTGGCAGCGGCGGCGGCAGCATCATAACAGGTACGGGGGACATTGCTGGATATACGGGGGACATTGCTGGATATACGGGGGACATTGCTGGTTATACGGGGGACATTGCTGGTTATACGGGGGGCATGGCTGCAATATGTTTGGGGACATGGCTGCAATATGTTTGGGGACATGGCTGCAATATGTTTGGGGACATGGCTGCAATATGTTTGGGGACATGGCTGCAATATGTTTGGGGACATGGCTGCAATATGTTTGGGGACATGGCTGCAATATGTTTGGGGACATGGCTGCATTTGTGGGGGGGACATGGCTGCATTTGTGGGGGGGACATGGCTGCATATGTGGGGGGACATGGCTGCATTTGGGGACACATTTAAAAAAAAGTATCGGTACTTGTACTCAGTCCTAAAAAAGTGGTATCGGGACAGCCCTAGTATAGAGTGCCCCTATAGCAAGGTAACAAAATCTTCTGCCTTTAGAACCACTCACTTTCTGCCTAGGACTACATGTCCCATGAGGCTTTGCTCCTCACACATTCACAAGTTCTCAGGCACTTACTGAGCTGTATGTGTGCTGCACCGTATTTCCTGATCTGTAAACAAATAATGCATTCCTAATGCAGGCCAACTAATCGGCTGGCCGATTAATCGATTAGGAAAATAGTTGTCAATTATTTTCCTAATCGATTAGTTGTCGATTAATCGATTTAGTTGTTTCGGCCCTAGATGAGTACAAATATCCAGTTTTTGGTTAAAATGTTGGTACAGTGCAACCAAAAAGTTTTACAGCACTTTTTCCACATTCTTTTATGTTTTAGCCTTATTCCAAAATGGATTGTCATTATTTTCCTCAAAATTCTACAAACAATACCCCATGATGATAACATGAAAAAAGTTTGTTTGAAATCTTTGCAAATTTATATAAAATAAATAAATAAATAAATAAATAAATAAATGACATGTACATAAGTATTTACAGCCTTTGCTCAATACCGGCTTGAAGCACCTTTGGCACCAATTACAGCCTCAAGTCTTTGAGGATGATGCTACAAGCTTGGCACACCTACTTTTGGGCAGTTTCTTCCATTCTTCTATGCAGGACCTCTCATGCTCCATCAGGTTGGATGGGGAGCGTCGGTGCACAGCCATTTTCAGGTCGCTCCAGAGATGTTCAACCGGGTTCAGGTCTGGGCTCTGGATGGGCCACTTAAGGACATTCACAGAGTTGTCCCATAGCCACTCTTTTGTTATCTTAGCTGTGTGCTTAGGGTCATTGTCCTGTTGGAAGATGAACCTTCGCCTAAGTCTGAGGTCCAGAGTTCTCTGGAGCAGGTTTTCATCTAGGATATCTCTCTACATTACTGCATTCGTCTTTCCCTTGATCTATTCTTTCTTGACTAGTCTCCTAGTTCCTGCTACTGAAAAACATCCTTACAGAATGATGCCTCCACCATGCTTCACGGTGGGGATGGTATTGGCCAGGTGACGCTTGCCATTTAGGCTAAAGTGTTCAATCTCTGTTTTATCAGACCAGGAAATTTTGTTTCTCATGGTCTGAGAGTCCTTCAGGTGCAAACTCCAGGTGGGCTGTCTTGTGCATTTTACTGAGGAGTGGATTCCATCTGGCCATTCTACCATAGAGGCCTGATTGGTGGAGTGCTGCAGAGATGGTTGTTCTTCTGGAAGGTTCTCCTCTCTCCACAGAGAAACCCTGGAGCTCTGTCAGAGTAACCATCAAGTTCTTGGTCACCTCCCTGACTAAGGCTCTTCTCCCCCTGATCGCTCAGTTTTGCCATGGCGGCCCGCTCTAGGAAGAGTCCTGGTGGTTTCAAACGTCTTTGATGATGAAGGCCAATGTGCTCATTTTGACCTTCAATGCGGCAGACATTTTTCTGTACCCTTCCCCCGATCTTTGCCTCCATACAGTCCTGTCTTGGAGGTCTGCAAGACGATTCCTTGGACTTCATGGCTTGGTTGGTGCTCTAACATGCACTGTTAACTGTGGGACCTTATATAGACAGGTGTGTCCCTTTCCAAATCATGTCCAATCAACTGAATTTACTACAGGTGGACTCCAAACAAGTTGTATAAACATCTCAAGGACGATCAGTGTAAACATAATGCGAAAAATAATATGAGCTCAATTTTCAGCGTCATGGCAAAGACTGAATACTTATTATGTACATGTGATTTTTTTATTTTTTTTGTACATTTGCAATGATTTCATACAAACTTTTCATGTTATCAATTTTGGAACAATGCTGTAACATAACAAAATGTGGAAAAAGTGAAGTGCTGTGAATTCTTTTTGGATGCTGACCGTTTTCATCGGACATGTCTCCTGGGAGCTTTTGGTCTGATGTGTGTACACACCATCAGACCAAAATCCCCGCGGACAGAGAAACGCGGTGACGTAGAAGACACCGACGTTCTCAAACACGGAAGTGCAATGCTTCCACGCATGCGTCGAATCAATTTGACGCATGCGCGGGATTTCGAGACGCTGGTTACACGTCATAACCAGCGGACATGTCTGATTAGGCGTACTAACCATCGGACATGTCCGACGGACAAGTTTCTTAGCTTGCTAAGAAACTTTTGTCCGCTGGAAACCTGTCCGCTAGGCCGTACACACGGTCGGACATGTCCGTGGAAACCTGTCCGCTAGGCCGTACACACGGTCGGACATGTCCGTGTGTACGGGGCCTTAGTTGTCGGTTATCACTAGGGGTGCACCGGATTGTCATTGATCCGAACGGGTTAACGTCCGCGGATCGGCACACCATGCGATCCGCGGATTGAGCCCATAGGAAAGGCCACGGCTCCGGCCTAGCTCCGGAGCGGTGGCCATCTTGGTACACTGGGCGGCGGCCTAGGTGAGCTTCCCAGAACGGCGTTTACTGGGGAGATGTGGACATTACAGTGGGGGAGATTTTTGGGAGACAGGGACATTACAGTGGGGGAGATGTCTGTGGACATTACAGTGGGGAGATGTGGATATTACAGTGGGGCTGGGGGGAGATGTGGATATTACAGTGGGGACTATATATGGTGGTGATCCGAAAAATTATCCGATCCGTAGCTCTGATCCGAGGAACGATCCGAACGTGAGTTTGTTTTGAACCATTGCACCCCTAGTTATCGCTATCAGATGTTTAAGCCCCGGTGTGGCTGCACTGTCCCCTTGAAGACCAATAGAAGCAATTGAAACAGAAAATGTTGGTACAGAACTGAGAGGGCTTTACAGTTGTAACTTTTGCGGTAAACATCTACTCAATTAGCTGCATTTTAAATATGTTCAGGTCTCTTGTGTTAAGATTATTTATTTATTTTCATAACCAAATAGATTTTATTTTTTAGACAGTTGAAAACCGCATAATATAGTGTAGCTTCCAAGTGAACTAAAAACCTATAATAGTATATTTCCATTTTGCAGGTTAAATATGTCGGCTTTGCAAGACCTTTCATCTCCAAACAGCACATCCAACTTCGCACATGTGATTTTTCAGATTGTGGCCAAGAGCTACCTTCCAAGTGCTCCTCTGGAATGTCACTACACCCTGACACAGTATATTCATCCAAACCCGAAAGACTGGGTTGGCATTTTTAAGGTATGACTACACATTTAATTTAAGCTATAAATACAGTATGTACAGTATATTGCATTTGAAATGTTACAGAAATGAATGGTCCATAACCTGTATATGAGTTATTAAAATGTGAGGATGTAAAGAAACAAATCACTGTCTTGACTTCACTACTTCCCGGCACTGTGTTTTTTGTCTCTTGTGCAATCTTGATATTTTCAACTGTCAAGATTTGCTTATATGTGATCAGATAATGCACAACATGAGAATATCAGATACTTTAATGTTAACTAAAAGGGAATCAAAATAGTTTGGTGCGATTTTCCTATTTTTTTTTTTTTAAAGGATTGAAACTGTTTTTGTATGTATGTATGTATGTATGTATGTATGTAATCTTATGTTTTCCAAAAAAAAAATGTACAAGACAAAGGATTCCCAGAGCACTATGTTGTGTAATTAGAGATGACAGCTGGCTGTTTGCTTTGAGCACAATTTGTGTGACTGAGCCCATGTTTGCATGAAACCCGCACAGATGTCTGTCAAATCACCCCCGGAGTCGGACTGCATTGACGGTTTGAAATCCCACAGCAGTGTGAACCTAGGCTGAACCTTTAGACTGAGCCATCCAGTAAGGAATACTTTCTGCTCTCCTCTCTCCCCCCTCCTTCCTCCCTGTCAGCGCCCCCTCTGTCTGTCTCTGGCCCGGCCCCCGCCATGATTATTGTAATTTAAAAATCTTAAATTTGTCACTGCCAGCCTCTCTATTCGTGTAAATACTGAATTGCAGCTGTCTTCAGGCTGGTCATGTGACTCGCAGCCGCTTTCCAGCTCCGATGGATGGCTTCTGCGGGGGGGCCAACCGGCCACGTGATCTCCCTCTGACATCAGAGGGATATCATGGCCTCTCCCGCAGAAGACATCTATCAGAGCTGGAACGTGGCCGCTTGTGATGTGACCGGCCTGAAGCCAGCTGAAATTCCGTATTTACAGCGCTAATTTTTAAATACAACTTACACAGTGTGCTATGCCAGCCTCTAATAGAGGGACTGGAATAGACTTATTTTATTGCCTTAAACACTTTAAGCGCCTCAAAGATGCTGCTAGCGGGACTTTTTTTAACGTCCCACAAGCGCACCACTGCTTTCACACTGGAATGACAGGAGAGATGCTTTACAGGCGATATTTTTAGCCTGTAAAGCGCCTCGGTGTGAAAGTAATCTTAGACGCATGTGTAAATCTAAGCTTGCAGCAAACAGTTTTTCTCATTTGGGGGCTAAAGGTTTTACAAACATTAATAAAAGTTGTTTATTTTAACCAATTCAACCACTTCAATATACCCCCTTCCTGCCCAGGCCAATTTCTAGCTTTCATAGCTGTTGCACTTTGACAATTTTGCAGTCATGCAACACTGTACCCAAACTACATTTTTATCTTTTTGTTCACACAACTAGAGCTTTGTTTGTATGGTATTTTAGCAGCACTACGTTGTTGTTTTTTTGTTTAATAAACAAAAGACAGAAAATCTTGACTTGAAAAAAAAAAAAAAAATTTATTTTATTTTACATAACATTTTTTATGATCACTTTTATTCCTATTACAAGGAATGTAAACATCCTTTGTAATAGGAATCTATTGTGACAGGTCCTCTTTATGGAGAGATGCAGGGTCAATAAGACCCCACATCTCTCCTCCAGGCTGGAAAGTATGAGATTGGGGGGGGGGGGGGGATTCACTGATCTCGTGCTGACAGCGGCTTTGTTTACATCCGGGGCCTAGGCGTGACGTCATAATGTCGCGCACGGGCCTCCAACGGTCATAGAGATTACTGGTGAAAGAGATTCTTTCTTGGCAGCGGGAGGAGGGGGGGGTCTACTACTGTCGCCTGTAAGAACAATTACGCAGCGTAATTGCCACTATGATCGGTCTTATTGTGCACAGGATCGCCGCCTGAAAATAATGATATCTGAATGATGCCTGCAGCTGCAGGCATCATTCAGATATCCCCTCTCAAAGTCAAGGACGTCATATGACGGCGTGTGATATTGAAGTCATAAGCAATCACATTCAAACTCGTGTTAAATTGGAGTCTGTACACACCTGCCATCATTTAAAGTGCCACTGATTAACCCCAAATAAAGTTCAGCTGTTCTAGTAGGTCTTTCCTGACCTTTTCTTATGCTGGCCATATCTTTGTCAAATTTCGAAAGATTTTTTTTTTTTTTCGAAAAATCTTATCTAAGAATTTTCGTTCGTATTTTGCACCGTTAGTGGGCTGCGGCAACAGCCAATTTTTGTGCGGCCATCTAATTTTAATAATTTTAAAATGATGGGAGAATAGTGAGAGAAATGTAAAAAATTGATGTTTTATATTTGTTAGCTATGACTAGAGGTAGACCGATATGGGTTTTTCTCTGGCCGATGCCAATATTTGGAAATCGGGGCGGCCGATGGCCGATATGTGTGGCCGATATTTTAGGTTTATTTTTTTTATTTTTTTTCCCCTCATCTCAAAAAACCTAGGGTGGAGAGGTGGGGAGGAGATAATTTGTTTAGGGTGGAGAGGTGGGGTGCATCCTGTCAGTGTCACATCAGTGCCCACCAGTGCAGCCCATCAGTGCCACGTCATTAGTGCCCACCAGTGCAGCCTATCAGTGTCCATCAGTGCCCCCTCATTGGTGTCTATCAGTGCCCACCAGTGCAGCCCATCAGTGCCACCTCATCAATGCACCAGTGCATCCCATCATTGCCCACCAGTGCATCTCACCAGCGCATCACCACATCAGTGCCAACCAGCGCATCACCACATCAGTGCCAACCATCGCATCACCACATCAGTGCCAACCATCGCATCACCACATCAGTGCCAACCAGCGCATCACCTCATCAGTCCCAACCAGTGCATCACCTCATCAGTGCCTCACATCAGTGCCCACCAGTACAGCATAATGTCATTTACTGCCACAGTGCCACCTCATCAATGCCCACCAGCGGAGCGCTCCAGGCATCTCCTAGCACAAGAAAGCTCCATTGTCCCTGGCCCTGAGTGCTGCCCCGCCTCTGCCTACAATCCCCAGAATGCAGAGCGGGCCTGTAACAGCCATTCTCCAAAACGGCCAAATATCGGCCGATATATTGGTCGACCTCTAACTATGACTAAGCACTAACTAATAGTGCAAAACGTGTCAGCTGTAGATCCCTGCATTGTGTGCTGTTTTGTAGTGCATTTTTCCTTTTTAAATAAAAGACAACAATCAAGGTTTTTTGGAATGCGGCTGTCCATATTTCCTTTTTCCACTTCAGGCCTCTAAGTGAATGGAGTACTGATTCCACAGCAATCGATTGATATCCAGAGGTATCCAAGACAAGATTGTTGTCACATGTACCCCAGTGCCAATCAGTGCCACCAGCCTGTGCTATCTGTCAGTGCCACCGCAAATTAGTGCCATCTGTCAGTGCCACTGCAAATCAGTGCCACCCTCCAGTGCCAAAAAATAAAAGTAAATGTATATTGCGCTAAACCAAAACATAACTAAAGGCAGCCAACACAACAAAAGGATAATTGTGAAAATAAAGTGTAGCGCCAATAAGGGAACCACCTGTGTGGCGGATCCACTACAGGCCTAGTGACAAGATAATCGCAGACCTTAGGAGACAGTATTCCAATATTAAACTGCATCCACTGTAAGAAAGTATGGTAGCATTATTTATTGGCAGTGAGTAGTTAGAGAGTCAACACCAACAAACTAATAGACTGATCAAATAAATCGGATACTCTCAGAAAAGGTTTGCTTAAGCCCCCCTAATCTGGCACTGAATAACTATATGTATAATGGTGCTTCTCCCTTAGTGTCCTTCACACACGCTATAAAAATGAAAGAAATGCTACCCCCATATAGTGATAATAACATTTGAGCGTAAAAAAATCAATCAAAAGGTGAGTGTTCATAAGAACCATCAGGATGACAGTATCGGTGTAAACAACTGTGTGGTGATGAACCGTGCACAGAAATAAATACATGTTATAATGCCAGCTGTTGCTGTAAAAAGTCCCAAACAAGGTGAGAAATTGGTCCATACACCGTGACAGTTGTATAAGTAGATTCCCCCGCTGGTAGACTTGAATAAAATATATATATCAAGATGCAAATATCCGATCGTTAGTACGGGCCTTTACAGTAAGCGCTTGAAGAAGGCAGAGTGGGTACAGTGAAAAATATGGATTGCGCTGCCGTGAATATTTAATTCTATGTGATAATTAATTAACTCCTATAGACGTTAATATGTGTACTTCCACCGCATAACAAAATATCCATCCCCTAAGGAAAATATATATATTTTATGTATATTCTTATAAATATATATGTGCTTATGAAACACTCATCATCTATTTAGCCCCCCCTAGAAAACATACAAAAGTATCAATTCTTTATAGAACAAACATTATAGACGAACAGGTGTATATTATAGTGTCACCAGTCCAAAATTGGTTTGGTGCGGGAAATAAAAATATTTATAGGTGCAAGAGAGTTCCTGTATGGAGCCTCTTCCCTTCGCTAGAAAAACAAACAAAGGAAAAAAGAAGGCAACAGAAAAAAAGTGCCAATATAGTAACCAGGTGCACTTAAAGGGTCACTAAAGGCAGAATTAGTGTTGAAAATATGTTTATTGGAAATTTCAACATATCAAACAGAAAAAGGACAATAAACATTAGAAGGCACAGTCCGCATACAGTCACATTAACGATTGGAGGGAAGAGTCAGCCAAGTGGCTATCGCCTACAGCTAGACTCTCACCAATAAGCATAACAATAGACATGGAAACATCTGTATATAAAATGAACCAATAATAAAGGAAATTATGCGTGACCACTAAGGTCTCTTCTTTTTAGCGGAGCTGCGACTGTAAACTAGGGTATTGATACAATAAGAGAAACAAAAGAAATAAGGAGGAGAAGAGGAACAAGAGTGTAGAGAAAGTTGAAATGAGAAGGGAGAAGGAGAGAGAAGGAAGATAGAGGGGGGAGGTGGAAGAGACACAGGTGAGGAGGGATTTGAAGGGGGGGAGTGTGGGCTGCCGACAGGACAATCTAGAGGGAGGGTGAGGGAGGGTGTATCTACGGTGGGAGATCCCGCATCGGGGCCCCAACCCGTCCCGGGGCATAAAACATTACACTAACGATCATGTTGCGGGAGACAACATGTTCAACAGAGTATCAGACGAAGAGAAGTGGAGCCAGGTGAGCCACCACTGTTTATATTTCTCGTAGGTATAATTGTCCAGAGCTAACATCTCCTCCATTCTCATAGTGTCATTCATGATCGAGACCCAATGTGACAAGGGAGGAGTGGTGGTCGACTTCCAATAGGAAGGTATGAGCTGCCTCGCTGATGACATAAAGAAGCGGAGGAGACTCCGCTTCTGCGATGCAATGGAGCCAGGCAGAACGGAAAGGAGAGAAATTTTGGGGGAGGGAACCAACGCTTCATTATAAGTCTTATTATAACACTCAAATACCTGAGTCCAGAAGGGGCGGATCCTCTCACATTCCCACCAGACGTGTAGATAGGACCCTGAAGCTGCAGAGCATCGCCAGCAGGATGCCGGGGTGGACGGAAATATTTTGTGCAGCATGGAGGGGACCCTGTACCACCTTGAGAGAATCTTGTAGTTCTTTTCTTGCGAGTAGCAGGAGATCGTAGACTTATGGGTAAAGTGAAACGAAGTCTGCCAGTCTGAACGTGGGATGTCTTCATCCAGGTCTGCGGACCACATCCTAGTGTAAGACGGGAGTTCGGAGTGTGTGAGTGTCTGGAGAAAACTGTATATGGCCGATAGAAGGTGTCTAGGGGTCTCCGAGAGAGAACACAGACGTTCAAACTCGGTACTAGGACGGTGTATTTGAGAAGAAGAGTGTAGGTGTTTAGTGAGTGTAGAGAGATGTATAGCAGTCAGCCAATCGTGCGTCCCCTCCGGTGCCACCGGCGTCCCCAGTGTCGGGTGAACAAACGAGCGTGCCTGAGGCCATGCGGTCCTTCTAAAGGGACCCAACAACGGTACCCCAATACCCTGAGGGAAGGATGGATTATCAAATAGTGAGGTCAGTGGAGAGGGGTCCGAAGATAAAAGGGCGCACAACCCCCTGTTATACCAAATCCTGAGGGAAGCCAGCGTAAGTGGGGATGGAGGAGGCATGCGTGTCAAGTCAGACCTATATCCCCACAATAGGGACCGGAGATCAACGTGAGCCAGGTCCTGTTCTATGGCAACAGAGGCCTTTAAGAACGGACGAGGGAACCATTCCAGTACTCGTGCTACATGGGTGGCCTTGTAATACGTTTCAAAGTCAGGGAGACCAGCTCCACCCTGCAACTTCGAGCGGGTGCTAAAGGCAGAATTAAATAACAAACATGTTATACTTACCTCCACTGTGCAGCTCGTTTTGCACAGTGTCCCCTAACCCTGTCTTCTGGGGTCCTTCGGCGGCTGTCTCGGATCCTCCTCGCAAAAGCTTTCTACCTTCATGTGAGCGAGCTCGCATGGTGGAAAGCTTTTGCGAGCGCGCTCCCGTGATACAGCGGCGGGCAAAGCTGCCGACTGTATCACTCAGGCACGTCGCGTCATCCGCTGTGATTGACGGCAGCGCCAGCCAATGGCTGCGCTGCTATCAATCCGTCCAGCCTAGCCAATCAACGGACAGGCTGGGAACCGAAGACCATCACATGGACGCGCGCGGGACTTTCGAGGGGTCAGGTAAGTAAAACGGGGGTTCGGGGGGGCGGTACCATCAGATGTTTTTTCACCTTAATGCATAGAAGTACGGGCCTTTACAGTAAGCGCTTGAAGGCGCTGCAATGACCTTAATGCATAGGATGCATTAAGGTGAAAAAACATTTACCTTTACAACCCCTTTATTCAATATTCCTTCTGTGAAATATTCAAATGCCACGTGATTTCACCACTTCCGTGCTCTTCCCATCACCGTAAAATATGGGCACTCACCAGATCCCATTCAATGCATGCCTTTGGTTCATTCCCAGGATAACCAATCCTATTCTGTATTACCACGGTTGTTAAGTATCTTTAGATATTTGGGTGCTGCATCTCTTTCTCTATAAAAACTCAGAGAAAGGGTGCCCGACATAGTGTAGTAGGTAAAAAAAATGTTTTATTCGATTTAAAAACAAGACAAGTATTGCACTCACATTTTTGTGTGCCTATTTTTCCGGCACCAAGCTTCTCCAGCCGTGTATGCAAACGTGTAGAAGGAAAAAACACTCCTCGTTCCCCCTGGTCCTTTCTTATGACCGGCGTGATCTCCTATAGGTTACAGCAGCCTCTATGCGTTTCGCAAATTTTATTGCGTCGTCAAGAAGCTGGGTACAGTGATGACCACATTACTGTGGCAAAGTGTATAGTCAATTTTGTAACTTGTACCTACAGGTAAGCCTATAATAATAATATTCCCCTTGCAATGAGCCGCTGACTGCAGCGGTGCATGCGCACATGGGTATCTCGGCTGAAGGCCCGGCAGACGCCAAACCTGGCTGGAAAGAAGTCTCCCGCGCGCATCAGTGATGACATTTCGGCTCCAGCCACTCACAGCGCTGAAGCCGCAATACCTGAAAGACACGCTGAGGCAACATGTCAGCTACCTTGGCGTGGACCAGGTGAGTTATCGACGCCTCGGTCTAAGGTAAGTATTTCATACGGTGCATACTAGCTCAATATGCCTTTTGCCTTACAGGGGTATAAAAAAAAAAAAGTTTCAGCGGGTATACAACCACTTTAACCACTTCCCTACCGTGTCATTGTAAAATGACGTCGGCGGGAACCTCTCGTCTTTCAGACCGGACGTCATATGACATCCTGGCATTCCCGGCCGCTAGGGGGCGCACGCGCGTGCCCACCGCATTGCTCGGTACCCGGCGGCCACGATGTCCGCCGGGCACCCGCAATTGCCCACAATCACGTCAGAACCATGGATCTGTGTATGTAAACAAACAGATCCATGTCCTGTCAGCGGTGAGGAGACTGATGTGTGTTCCCAGTACAAAGGAACACACATCGATCTCCTCCCCTTGTGAGTCCCCCTACAGTTAGAACACACTTTAGGGAACATATTTAACCCCCTCAGCGCCCCCTAGTGTTAACCCCTTCCCTGCCAGTCACATTTACACAGTAATCAGTGCAGTTTTATAGCACTAATCGCTGTGTAAATGTGAATGGTCCCAAAAATGTGTCAAAAGTGTCCGATATATGTCCGCCGTAATGTCACGGTCACAATAAAAATCGCAGATCGCCGCCATTACTAGTAAAAAAAAAAAAAAAAGCCATAATTCTATTCCCTATTTTGTAGACGCTAGAACTTACGCTTATTGCGATCTTTTTACCAAAAATTTGTAGAAGAATACGTATTGGTAGGAAGAAAAAAAAAGTTTTGTTTTAATATTTTTTAATTTAAAAAGTAAAAAATATTGTGTTTTTTTTTTTTCAAAATTGGCGCTCTTTTGTTTATAGCGCAAAAAATAAAAACCGTAGCGGTGATCAAATACCACCAAAAATTAGCTCTATTTGTGGGAAAAAAAGGGCGTCAATTTTGTTTGGGAGCGATGTCGCACGACCGCGCAATTGTCATTCAAAGTGCGACAGCGCTGAAAACTAAAAATTGGTCTGGGCAGGAAGGGGGTGAAAATGCCCTGTATGGAAGTGGTTAACAAAGAAAAAGTGAGGGAACCTAAGTGGTTTTGTTGACTATAAAGAATTATTTTTTTGCCAGATTATAGGTTAATTTTTAAGTATGTGAGCTTTTTATATTAAGCTGCTTGCCTAGAGTTCAGGTTTAAATATTGCACACTTTACTGGCGTTTTTTTATTCATTTTTACTGGAGCATTTTTCTTTTCTCTTTTTTTCTTATACTTATACATTCATTTCAGAATATAAATCCGTATTAATTCACCACTGCCGTGCCTTCGGCAATCTTTTCAAAATTGTTAATCCCTCATATACAAGGGATGGTTAACACTGAGGCTTCTCTTGGGGAAACTAAGTATAGTAAGGAAGTAACTAAAGTAATTCTAAACCAACAGGAGTGCAGCGGCACAGATTTTATTTATTTATTTTACAACTCTAATGTAATGGCAATGGAAATGTCTAGAACATACATATTATTCACCATGCAGTGTGGAGTATCTTGTAATTTTTGTTATTGTACTTTTATTGTAATAAACATTAAGAAGTTTGTAGAACTGTAGCCCGCGGTTCTCGGCACAGGATTTCCCATGCCAGACCGGCAACTTGGTTTATTGTGATTCTTTCTTCACTGGTACCGATGGAGTTATTTAGCAGTGGCTGCCAAAGAAAGGAGGTATGTGTTCGTTCAGCTAGGAGATGGCCCGGGGGGAATAATAAATTACAGGAAGAAAGGCTACTGTTAGCTTTTACTGTAAGGCAAATGAGTTGCATGGCTGGAAATATCTTGTAATTAGTACTACACAGCTCTCCGTGTCTTTTTGTGTTCAATATTAATTAAGACAGTTCAGGCCTGGAATAAATCAGTCCCAGGTCTGCAGGTCCTGTCTTTTTTACCTACAGATTTTTTATTGCGGTATACCAAATTTTCTTGGTGACGATGGGGAACCCAACCAGCTTGATCTTGAATGAATATACTGTCCCACAAAACTCCTGATTTACCTAGAAAGACCTTTCAAAATTCTGATTACGTTTTCCCTTTTTTATCCGAATGAGCTGTGAAACTTTTTTTAAAACCAAGTTGAAACAGTGGTAAACTCGGCTTTTTAACTTGTACCCACAGATAAAGTGACTCTCTCCTAAATTTGCGGTGTTTAGGATACCGTATTTGCCGGCGTATAAGGTGACTGGGTGTATAAGACGACCCCATAATTTTCCAGCTAAAATTTGGGTTTTGGGATATACTCGCCGTATAAGACGACCCCCTTCCTTCTAGTCTTTCTGGAAGCTGAGTGGTAGCCGGAACATCCTCTGAAAGGAACAACCGCTGATAGGAACATGCTTTATTCAGCTTTTTTTCAAATCTCACTGTGCCATTGCATGCCTCACTGTGGCCATTGCATACCTTGACGATCCCATACCTTATCCCTGTATGCAGAGTCGGTCAGACTACGGGCTTCCATTATTCAAAAGCTGTGCCTCCTCCTCATGCTGTTCTGTGATGGGCGGAACACTCAGTTTCCCAGTAGTGCCTGTGTTTGGCGTTCCGCCTATCACGGATATCCTCTCGTTCGAGGCCGAGGATGAGAAGACATCCGTGATAGGCAGAACACCGAACAGAGGCTCTGCTGGGAAACTGAGTGTTCCGCCTATCTTGGAACGGCACAAGGAGGAGGCGCGGCTTTTGAATAATGGATGCCAGAGGTCTGACTGAGACAGATACCGTTGTATAAGACTAGTTTTGAGGCAAGTTTTTAAGCACAAACGGTTGTCTTATACGCCGGAAAATACGGTATATCCACACTTGAAGCAGCCGGTGACGTCAATGGCACATGTGCAGTGAACGCAGGATTGACAGCACACTGAGTGTGCCTTCAGTTTAGAGTGCTGTGCCATGGATGTGATTCCAGTGCACAGGAGTGACATCATTGCGGCCCGGCTATTCAATTGGCTGGAGAATGGGAATCTAGAAGGAAGACTGGGTGAAGATGAAACCTTTGACATTGATAACTGCACACCGTTGGGCTTTGCAGGCATACTAGGACATTATGGCTTAAAGAGGAAGTAAACCCTCCTCTAGAAAAAAAGAAAAGACAAAGGCATAATGAGCTAGTATACTAGCTCATTATGTAGTACTTCCCTAATATCAAAGCCCCTGCAGCGGTCCTCGTTCGCCTCCTCCGACGCCATCTCTCCCAGAGTGACTTCCAGGTGTCGTTGCTCCGGCGCTGTGACTGACCGGAGCAGCGATGACGTCACTCCCGCGAATGCGCACAGGAGCCGTCAGTGACGGCACGATTACCTGCATCGTTGTATGCGCCGTAGACATCAGTGCCCGTTTTTGAGAAAATATCTCCTTAAGGCTGCATTCACATCTAGACGGACGAAATCGCGGCGTTTTGTCGCCGCAAATCGCGGTAAAAATAGCGGCGTTTTGTACCGCAATACGTCATATCGCCTGCAGCGGCCCCTCCCTGTAGGCGATCGTCTGGGACAAGTCGCAGGTCCCAGGCAATCGCCTGACCAATCACAGTGCGCAGCATGCTCGCGCATGCGCAGTGAGTATCTGGCTGTGAAGCCGAAAGCTGTCACGGCTGGGTGCCCACACTAAGGATGAAGACGCTGGCCGTAGAGGGGGGGGAAGAGAAGCGGATCTCCGGCCGGCGCGTCGCAGGATCGTGGAGCAGGTGAGTGTCTGTTTATTAAAAGCCAGCAGCTACACTTTTTGTAGCTGCTGACTTTTAATAAACATTATAAAGGCCTGGAACTCCCCTTTAAGAAGTGCTGTCTATTAGTGCCCATCAGTGTCACATATCAGTACAGCTTCATCAATACCTCTTCATCAGTGCCTATCGGTGAAGGAGAAAAAGTACCTGTTTGAAAAAGTTTAAAAAATAAGCTAAGAAAAAAATGGCATGCACACACCTGTATATTTTTTACTTAATACCAGGTGTAAAGGTTCAGCCCTTAAAACCACTTTTAATAACAATGGTCAAATCTCATTTCTTCCCAGGAAGCCTTTACAGGCAACGTATAGTGTATTTTCAGCCAACATATGTTTTGAGTTACTATTGTAGTTTTTTTTTTCCTTTTTTTTATTTTATTTTTTTAAGTAATGTTTGATATCACTTTCACATTGTACATGCTCGCTCTTCTAGATTTTGTTTTTGTATTAAATATAGAGATTTGTAGGTTACACATTATAGAGGCAGAGTATATCTGCCAAATCGGGAGTCCATTATTTTTAATGAGTTGGTTGACTCCTAGACTTGCATTTCTGCTGCCATGTATGTATGTAATTACAAATTATACACACAAACAAGGGCTTTAAAACATTATGCGGTTGGATAAGATTTACAGCAAGCTGAACTTGCTTACATGTTCATCTAAAAATGTTGAAAATACTATACTGTATATTCCCTTTAAATTGCCCTGTGTGGGAATAGCTTTAAATTGCAGTCCCTTTTTTTTATTTTTTTAATATATATATTTAATGTGCTCATGGGTTGGATTGTTCTTTTATTATTGGACGGGGGGGGGGGGGGGGAATACATGTTCTACTGTGACCGGGGGGGAATACATGTTCTACTGTGACCAATGCGTTTCATCATATGTGATGTCATCAAGGGCTCTGATGTCACGTATGACAAAACACGATGGATGGAGTCAGATCACACACACGTTATCGCACATCATCTTTGTAATTTGTGAGGGCTGGAGATGATTGGTCTGGAGGTGAGGAGTTGGTTTACCTAGAGAGTGGCTGGTCCTACTTATTCTAATTTCAGTGAGGAGCCCCTGTGTTTTTCATGCCCAAGATGGCGCCCTGCATAGAACAGCCTAAATGACCACTATAAATATGTGGTCATATGTTTGTGGTAAGCAGACCTATGTTCACAGGGGTGGCGATAGCTGTCAGTACACTGCCAGGATGTGTTGCCTCTCTCATTGCTATATGGACACTAGTGGACTTTCTCCATTGATGTCACTATTTTTTATTGTGTATGTGTTTTTTTTTTTTAACATGTGTATTCTCTTAAGGGGGTTGTAAAGGTAAATGTTTTTTCACCTTAATGCATCCTATGCATTAAGGTGAAAAAACATCCGATGGTAACACCCCCCCCCCCCGAACCCCTGTTTTACTTACCTGACCCCTCGAAAGTCCTGCGCGCATTCACGTGATCCTCTTCGGTTCCCAGCCTGGCCGTTGATTGGCTAGGCTGGACGGATTGATAGCAGCGCAGCCATTGGCTGGCGCTGCTGTTAATCACAGCGGATGATGCGTCACGCCGGGCGGCGGGGGCCGAGTGATACAGTCGGCGGCTATGCCCGCCGCTGTATCACGGGAGCGTGCTCGCAAAAGCTTTCTACCATGCGAGCTCGCTCGCATGAAGGTGGAAAGCTTTTGCGAGGAGGAGCCGAGACAGCCGCCGAGGGACCCCAGAAGACAGGGTTAGGGGGCACTCTGTGCAAAACGAGCTGCACAGTGAAGGTAAGTATAACATGTTTGTTATTTAAAAAGAAAAAAAAAAAGGTTTGCCTTTAGTGTTGCTTTAAGAAGTATATTTGTACAAATGCTTTCACATTATTTGTATTATTATTCACTTTTGTTTGCACTTTGATCACATTAGCATATTTTGACACCTATGTTTATTTAGCACCACACTGTTGATAATACATTTTCTTTATCGTACATCATGGGACACAGAGCTGCATAGTAATAACTATGTGGGTTATATATCCTACCTTCAGGTGCTGGACACTGGTGTAATCAATTAAAGAGGAAGTTCCCTCCCTATATAACCCCTCCCATACTGGGAGTGCCTCAGTTTTTTCATCAGTGTCTGAGGGATCCATGCTGGATGTAAAAAGCCTCCATAAATCCAGATCCATCCAAAGTGCTTCATAGCCAAAGTGGTCGGTACCCGGGCCTCGGTTGGAAGAACGAGGTTTGGCCTATGATGCTTCTCTTTGAGAGCTGGACTCTGGGCCCCAGTACTTTGGTCTATTCCACGGCTAAAAGTTTTCTGCTGCCAGGGTGCTATATAGGTCCAGGGGAGTGGTGTTCCTACCGATGGACCCCGGTCCCTGAAGGTCTTTGACAAAACCCACGGTGAGGGGTGAAGATTGGGCCTTGGTCTGCGGAAGGAAGGTTATTGCTTTTTCTCTCAATAGAGATGAGAGCAGTTAACAATCTATCTGAAGGTTTTCAGATATAGAAAGCTGGCGGTTTTATGGTGCTGCCAGAAGACCCTAGATATGGGCAGGCAGTATTCAGATCAGCTATTAAGATGGTCTCTCTCCCTCTCGTTAGAGTAAGAAGGGTCAAGCCCTAGCTGAAGCAGCTACTCGGATACGGAAAACTGAGAGGTGTGCGCTGCCAGAAGGCCCCAAAAAAGGGCAGGTAACGTCTAATTCAACTGTTTTCAATGTTGATTTATCAGGTTATTATTCAGGCTTGTGGTTTAAAGAGTGGGATTCCCCCTGGCTTTTGTTGGGGGCTCCCTACCAAGATAGTAATCGCTTTGCGCGATGCAATACCAAGCCTTTATAACTCAGATTTGCAGGGCTGCAACTTGGTCGTCTGTGCTTGCGTTGACTAATTCCTATCGGGTGAACATAAGACCGCAGGAGGACGCAGCTTTTTGGCGCAGTATGGTGCAGGCAGCATTATAGGTCCTCTCATCTGATGGCGGTCTGCGTTGTTGGTGTCTCCCTCCCCTCAGTAGGCATTGCTATGGGACATCCCACATAGTTATTACTATGCAGCTCTGTGTCCTGTGATGTACGATAAAGAAAATAGGATTTTTATAACCGCTTACCTGTAAAATCCTTTTCTTGAAGTACATCACGGGACACAGAGCTCCCGCCCCTCTTGTTTGGGGATATTGGGACACTTATTGCTTTGCTACAAAAACTGAGGTACTCCCAGTATGGGAGGGGTTATATAGGGAGGGGACTTCCTGTTTAATTGATTACACCAGTGTCCAGCACCTGAAGGTAGGATATAAACCCACATAGTTATTACTATGCAGGTCTGTGTCCCGTGATGTACTTCAAGAAAAGGATTTTACAGGTAAGCTGTTATAAAAATCCTATTTTTATATACCTGGTAACAGCTTTTTGTTTATATTTTTTGGAAGTGCGGATATTTCTTTCCACTTTAAATGTCCACTCTGCAATGAAAGAATTTTTTGCAGCTCTCCAACGCAGCTCTGTCCTTTTTTGTTCCAGATAGCCTGCCAATGCATTGGAAACAATTCCTTCGATGTCTGTGTTCCGAAAAGAGCATAGATGTAAGGGATTTTTACATTAGAGATGTTTATCCTCATGTCCTGTTCTCCCAACAACCTTTCCCTAGACCCTCCACCAGCTCAGAGAGAAATATAAATGCTGTTGTTTAACCACTTGAGGACCGCCGCACAACGGTATACATTGACAAAATGGCTGGGCACAAGGGCATATATGTACGTCCCCTTTAAGATCCCACCTGGTCCTCTTCTCTGTGACCGTCCCCGCGGGAAAAGCGGACCCGATCTATGCCGGTGCCCCGCGATCGGGTCACAGAGAGCAAGAACGGGGAGAGTTAAGTGTAAACAAACCTCTCCCTGTGCTTCCTAGTAAACCTGCCACTGATCGTCTGTTCCCTGTCATAGGGAACGACAATCAGTGACGTCACACGCCCAGCCACGCCCCCCCTCACCCACAATAAGATTCACTCCCTTAGGGCACACTTATACCGCGTACACACGGTCGTTTTTTTGTGATGAAATAAAATGACATTTTTCATCATGGGGGAAAAAAAACTTAATTTTTCTAACTTCATCATAAAAATCGACGTTGCCCACACACCATCGTTTTCTGAAAATGCTCTAGCAAAGCGCGGTTACGTACAACACATACGACGGCACTCTGTTCCATTCAAGCTCCCGTCTCATAACTTGCTTCTGAGCATGCGCGGGTTTAAAACGTTGTTTTAGCCCACACACGATCATTTTTTATGACCCAAAAAACTACATTTTGAAAAACGACATAAAAAATTGAAGCATGTTCGAATTTTTTTTTGGTCGTTTTTTAGAAGACAAAAAACGATGTGAAGCCCACAGACGATCATTTTAAATGACGTTTTTAAAAACGTAGTTTTATTTCATCACAACAAACCGACCGTGTGTACGCGGCATTAACCCCTCAGCGCCCCCTTCTGGTTAACCCCTTCACTGCCAGTGTAATTTTTATGGTAACCAGTGCATTTTTATAGCACTGTTCGCTGCAAAAATGACAATGGTCCTAAAATAGTGTCAAGTGTCCGATGTGTCCGCCATAATGTCGCAGTCACAATAAAAATCGCTGATCACCGCCATTACTAAAAAAAAAATTATTAATGAAAATGCAATAAAACTATCCCCTATTTGGTAGACGCTATAAATTTTGCGCAAACCAATCCATAAACGATTATTGCGTTTTTTTTTTCTTTTTTTACCAAAAATATCTAGAAGAATACGTATCTGCCTAAACTGAGGGAAAAATAATTTTTTTTTGTATCTTTTTTGGGGATATTTATTATAGCAAAAAGTAAAAACTATTGCATTTTTTTCACAATTGTCACTCTATTTATTTTTGTTTATAGCGCAAAAAATAAAAACCACAGAGGTGATCAAATACCACCAAAAGAACTCTCTATTTGTGGGAAAAAAAGGACGCCAATTTTGTTTGGGAGCCACGTCGCACTACCGCGCAATTGTCAGTTAAAACGACGCAGTGCCGAATCGCAAAAAGTGGCATGGTCTTTAAGCTGCATAATGGTCCGGGGCTTAAGTGGTTAATAGTTAAGCTGCCAATAGATGGACCAAAATTTGGCCAATTCAGCAGGAACCATCTGAATTTCGATCCATCTATGCCCGTTCTCGCTCAACAGAAGTCAATCTAAAGATAAACTTCTGTCAAACTGGATTGTTGGAAAGTTTTTCTCGATCAGCTGTGTGCAGCTGTTTAATCAGTGTATGTTTTACAGTGAAGGATTACAATGGCACAGGTGGGGAGGATTCCTCTATCCACCTTGCATGTGTGGATGGGGGGAATCTGCTTGTGAGGGCGATTTAAAAAAAAATGAGACTACTATGGTCAGCCTAAGGCCCCTTTCACACTTGTATGACTTGTTCCACGATTTGGGACTGCAAAGTAGCATGACAAGTCTTTCCCTATTTTTTCCAATGACAACTATTCATATTAGTACGGCTTCAAGTCATGCTGACTTCAAAGTAGTCCGTGCACTACTTTGGTCAGACTTTGATGCAAGTTCAGATTCTTAGACCTCAAGTCTCCCTGAATTTTGCGTCAAAATTGCGCAACTTTGAAGTAGGTAGTGTCAAAAGGGCCCTACGATTTGGGACTGCAAAGTCGTATGACAAGTCGTTCCCCATGATTTCCAATGACTACCATTCATATTGGTACGACTTCAAGTCGTGCCGAATTCAAAGTAGTCCTTGTACTACTTTAGTCCGACTTTGATGTGAGTTGAGGTCCATAGACCTCAAGCCTCCCTGAAATCGTGTCAAAATCGTGGCCGCAAAATTTCTGTAAAATGGGGGCAAAGTTGCACGACTTTGAAGTCGCGGTAGTGTGAAAGGGGCCTTAGGGAGGTTTCTTAACCCCGGTTTGCAAGCTTCTTTTGGAGCATAGTCGCACTTTTTAGCCTTAATAGACTTTTTAATAGGAGTGCCTGAAAAACGCACATAACCTGCATTTTTTGTTTATGTTTTTATTGTCTAGTAACCAATATTTCCATTGGCTAGAAAACACTCACAGAACTAAAGATGTTCAGTTCAAGTGTGAATAGGGCAATTTTCAAAGCTAGGTTATTGTTTTTCACTGAATTTTTCTCTTTGTAAAGAAAAAGGTATATTGTGTTTTACACCTATTTTTTTTCCAGGTTGGATGGAGCACTGCCCGAGACTATTATACTTTTTTGTGGTCGCCTATGCCTGAAGACTATGTGCCTGACTGTACTCGTGACTGTGTGCTGACATTCCAAGGTTAGACCATGTTTTCATGTTTCCTCTTGTAAATTCGATTGTATGCTTAAGCTGAGTGTCTTTTCTGACACTACTGCCAAAAATGGGTCCTGTTCTAGTAAAGCCACTATATTCTTACATACTATAAACCATACATATCCCTCTTACCAACTGTAGCTCCCTCCAATAGAAGTAATGGAGAGCAATACATTTGAAGGCACACTTAAAAATGTATTTATTTTTTTAGTTTTGGATCAATTATGCCGCGTACACACGATCATGTTTCGGCTTGTAAAAAAACTTTTTTAGCATCTAGAAAAAACGACGCCACCCTTTAGGCTGCTTTAGCTGATTTTGTGTTAGTAAAAGACGAGTCGCGCTTTTCTGTTGTCTGTTGCAGCGTGATGAATGTGCTTACTCTATTTGAACGGTAGTTTTACCAGAACGAGTGCTCCCGTCTCATATCTTGCTTCTGAGAATGCGCTGGTTTTGCACGTCGTTTAAGTCCACACACGATCGTTTTTTACAACCCGAAAAACGACATTATTTAAAACGTCGTGAAAAAATAGAGCATGTTCGAATTTTTTTGTCGTTTTTCAGAACCCGAAAAATGATGTGAAGCCCACACACGATAGTTTTTAAATTACATTTTTAAAAAACTTAGTTTCTTTATCGTACATCACGGGACACAGAGCGGCATTCATTACTATATGGGTTATATGGAGTACCTTCAGGTGATGGACACTGGCAATCTTCAAACAGGAAATGCCCCTCCCTATATAACCCCCTCCCATAGGAGGAGTACCTCAGTTTTTACGCCAGTGTCTTAGGTGTTGGTCATGGTTTAGCTTGCCTCCGCATCCTTGGGATTAGGTGAGCTAACCGGTTCTGTCCAAAGGCCTCAGCGTTAAAGTGGTCAGTAACCGGACCCCAAACCCTTGGGGTATAGCCCATAATGCTTTTCTTTTTAGAGAGCTGGACCCTGGGCCCAGAACTTAGAAACCTTTGGGGGCCTAATGTTTCTGTTGCCAGAGTGCTATATGGGCCCAGGACAGTGGATCCTTCATAGGAACCCAGGGCCTGAAGGTCTAGACAGCCCCACGGAGATGGGGGAAGATTGGGCCTCTTGCTTGGCAAAGTCCTGCGGCATGGAGCAGGTAAGTGAGGGGAAAACTTGCGGAACTTGGTTCTTAGCAGGTTTTTTCTGGGGGGTCACAGGGGACATGCCTAAAGTTATGCGCTGCATCTGGCAAAGCAAGTCACATATCTTAATGATAGGATGGCTCTATGTGTTATTCCCCATAAGAAGTGACCTCCCTGGTAGTGTTGAAAAGCATTGAGTGGCTGTGTGTGTGTGTGTGTGTTCAGAGAGCTGTGCTTACCTGCAAGCCTCCAGGCGATGCTGCATCGGTTCTTCCTCCTCAAAGCCTGAAAGATGACAGGCAAACGCTGACCTCCTCGTGGAGAGGACTCCCTTCCCCCCACCCCCCCCCCCCCCCCGTCGGCGGGCGCGCGCGCGTCCCCGTGTTATAGGCGCAATTCGCACCGTTAGCTGAGGGGGGAAAGGCGGCTCAGTTGCTTAAGGAAGGGGCGGCCCTTCCTTTTTCGTTCCATCAGCTCAGTTCTATGCTGGAACTGAGGAGGAAAAGACCAGAGCGGCAGCACGGGGCGCCGAGGACACACAGTGGCCAGAAAAGATATTACAGTCTTCATAAGACTGTCTTCAAGCCTAGAAATAGGCTGTTCTTTTCTATCTCAGTAGTTTTTTCTTGGCAATACTACTAAGGGGGACAGAATGCTTTTTCTTTCTTGGATTTAAAAAAAAAAAAAAAGAAAAAAGTTAAAGATCCATCAAGGGGAGAGAAGGCATTTTTTTATCCCCCAAACAGGTGTTTGGGCAATTAACTATTTATAGTTCCAAATACCGATAAGTTAGCAGGCGTACCTCGGTATTGTACCATGGCATCCGGGTCAGAGGGTACAAGAGGTGGGGATTCCCCCAGAGAGTCTGAGGTCTCGGACAAAGTTATGCCGCTGCTTTCCCGAGAGGGAGCCTTGGGGCCATCGGGATCTGGGGCTGGAGCTGGCTCGGGTCAGTCCAACCCTAAGATGGTCACGGACGAGGTATTACTCACCTCTTTAAAAGAGATGGAAAAAAGAATGGAAAAAATGATAGCCACGGCTATGCGGGGCAGAAAACGGAATAGATCTCCGTCGCCCGAGCGTGGACCCTCAGAAGAGGAGGTCCTTTCCTCAGGGGAATTGGACGACCTCTGGGACAAGGACCAAGTAGGTTCGGGGATCGAGGATCCGGATACAGGGGAGTCTGGAGCAGTCTCCCAAGGGGAGAGCTGGTGGGTTCAAGCCTTAACGGACTTGGTCCATAGTGCATTCAACTTGCCAGTACCAGATCTCCAAGTATCGACGGTTTCAGCTTTGGGCTCACTAAGGGCGCCTCAAAACAATGCAGTGTTTCCGATCCATCCTCTGCTAGAGGAAGTTTTGTTCCAAGATTGGAGCAAGCCAGATAAGATCTTTTTACCACCTAAAAGATTCTCTGCCCTATATCCTATGGAAGATAAATTTTCCAAGAGATGGGCTACCCCTGCGGTGGACGCAGCCATCTCATGTGTTAACAAATCTTTAACATGCCCTGTAGAAAACATACAGGTGTTCAAGGATCCGGTTGATAAACGCTTGGAAGCACTACTTAAGAACTCCTTCACTACTGCAGGGGCAGTAGTGCAGCCAGCTGTGGCTGCGATTGGGGTTGCTCAAGCATTATCGGATCAAACTAAGCAGATGCTTAAACTTATTCCTGCCCAGCAGGCAGAAGAATTTTCGGATGTCCCTAGGGCCATACGCTTTACGGTAGACGCGATTAAGGATTCTATCCAGCAAGCGTCACGTGTATCGTTATCCCTTATCCATATGAGAAGACTCTTATGGTTAAAGAGCTGGGAGGCCGAGCCCCCATGCAAGAAGCTCCTGGTAGGGTTCTCCTTCCATGGAGGACGACTCTTCGGAGAAGACCTGGATAAATACATTCAGACCATTTCAAGCGGCAAAAGCACTCTTTTGCCAACTAAGAAGAAGTTTCAGGGGCCTGCGTTTAAACGACAGTACTCCACTGGGCAGGGGCCCTCTAATGCCAAACAGTATCGACGGCCTCCTGCGAAAGCAAACTTCAGCTTCAACAGCAAATCGCAGGGACAGGCTGCTAGAGGCAGGAAGCAGTGGTTTCGCAAACCAGCAAAACCAGCCCCCAAGCCGACCTTATGAAGGGGCGCCCCCACCCATGAAGGTGGGGGGAAGGCTGCGTCTCTTTTCAGAGGTTTGGGAAGCCAGCATTCCCGACAAGTGGGTACGGTCTTCCGTGGCCACGGGCTACAAATTAGACTTCCTAAGGTTTCCTCCTCCTCATTTCCAGGAGTCAATGATTCCAAACGATCCGGAGAAGGGAGCCGCATTAGTGACGGCATTAAATCATCTACTCTCCCAGGAAGTAATAGTAGAGGTACCAGTCCTGGAACAGGGGCTGGGTTTCTACTCCAACCTATTCATCATCCCAAAGTCCAATGGAGATGTCAGGCCAATTTTGGACCTAAAGATGGTAAATGCATACCTAAAGGTCCGCTCGTTTCGGATGGAATCCGTGCGGTCAGCAGCTGCCACACTCCAAAAGGACGACTTCATGGTGTCCATAGACATAAAGGATGCCTACCTTCATGTTCCAATTTATCAGCCACATCAAAGATATCTACGCTTTATGGTGGCTTTGCGTCATTTCCAATTCGTGGCGCTTCCCTTCGGGTTGGCTACGGCCCCCCGGGTGTTCACGAAGGTCCTAGCTCCAATCCTAGCCAAGCTAAGGATTCAAGGGGTCACGATCCTAGCATACCTGGACGACCTCCTAGTCATAGATCACTCGTCTCCTGGCTTGGAACGAGCAGTGGCCCTCACGGTCCAATACCTCGAGAGGTTCGGCTGGGTCCTAAATCGAGAAAAGTCAGCATTCCAGCCCACAAGGCAGTTGGAATATCTCGGCATGAGATTAGACACAGAACAACAAAGGGTGTTTCTACCTCTGATGAAGGTCAAAGCCATCAAGGAATTAATCCTACTGGTTTTAAGCAAGAAAGAACCGACTATTCGCCTATGTATGAGGTTACTAGGCAAGATGGTGGCCACATTCGAGGCGGTACCGTACGCCCAGAGCCACACTCGCATCCTGCAGACAGCCATCCTGTCAGCATGGAGCAGGAGGCCACAGGCCTTGGATATCCCGTTGCCGCTCTCATCAAGAGTCCGACAAAGTCTGTGTTGGTGGTTAGACCCTCAGAATCTACTGAAGGGGAAGTCTTTCAGCCCAGTGGCTTGGAAGATAGTAACCACAGACGCCAGCCTGACGGGCTGGGGAGCAATTTTGGATGGTTGCACTCGCCAAGGTACTTGGGCAAAGCCAGAGAGGCAGTTGCCCATCAACATCTTGGAGCTCAGAGCTGCTCGACTAGCCCTCAGGGCTTGGACGTCAAAATTGCAGGGGTTCCCGGTGAGAATTCAATCAGACAATGCCACGGCCGTGGCATACATAAATCACCAGGGGGGAACCAGGAGTCAAGCCGCCCAGAGAGGTGAGCTTGATTCTCCTATGGGCAGAGGCTCATGTGCCCTGCATATCGGCAATATTCATTCCAGAAGTGGACAACTTTCAGGCGGACTTCTTAAGCCGCCAGACTCTATTGCCGGGGGAATGGTCTCTACATCCACAAATCTTTCAAGCACTCTGCCAAAGATGGGGAGTGCCGGACGTGGATGTCATGGCATCGAGACTCAACAAGAAGCTAGACAGGTTCATATCCCGCTCAAGGGATCCGATGGCCTGCGGAACCGATGCGCTGGTTTGTCCTTGGCATCAGTTCAAACTTCTTTATGCTTTCCCCCCGCTCCAGTTACTACCCCGCCTGCTGCGCAGGATCAGGGTGGAGCACATACCAGTCATCCTGGTAGCTCCAGCATGGCCCAGAAGGGCATGGTACTCACTGATCCTAAAGATGGTAGTGGGAGACCCTTGGACTCTTCCTCTACGTCCAGACCTGCTATCGCAAGGTCCGATCCTCCACCCTGCCTTACGGCATCTAAATTTGACGGCCTGGAAGCTGAATCCCTGATTCTCAGGGGTAGAGGTCTGTCTCAGAAAGTAATCTCTACCCTAATCAGAGCCAGGAAACCGGTCTCTAGGGTGATTTATTACAGGGTCTGGAAGGCCTATGTAGGCTGGTGTGAGTCCAAGCTATGGCTTTCTCGCAAGTTTACCATCGATAGAGTATTAAGTTTTCTCCAGCTAGGAGTGGATAAAGGACTGGCATTAAGCACAAACAAAGGACAGATTTCAGCTTTGTCAGTGTGGTTTCAGCGGCCGCTGGCCACCCACTCGCTGGTTAAGACCTTCCTTTAAGGGGTCTTACGTATTAATCCTCCAGTTAAATCCCCGCTTTGTCCGTGGGATTTAAATCTTGTTCTGTCAAGTTTACAGAAACAACCTTTTGAGCCGTTGGCTGAAATTCCTTTGGTTTTACTGACAAGGAAGTTAGTATTTTTGGTCGCCATAGTTTCCGCAAGAAGAGTATCGGAACTGGCGGCCTTATCCTGTAAGGAACCATATCTTATTTTTCATAAGGACAAGGTCGTTCTCCGCCCTCATCCTTCCTTCCTACCGAAGGTTATATCCAGTTTTCATCTAAACCAGGATTTGGTATTACCATCCTTCTTTCCTAAACCTACTTCCAAAAAGGAAGGGTTGCTGCATACCTTGGATATTGTCAGGGCCATGAAGGCCTATCTTAAGGCTACAGAGAAGATCCGGAAAACAGATGTGTTGTTCATTTTACCGGATGGGCCCAAGAAAGGGCAGGCAGCTGCAAAGTCCACCATCTCAAGGTGGATTAAGCAGTTAATCACTCAGGCCTACGGCTTGAAAGGGTTGCCTCCTCCAGTATCATTAAAGGCTCATTCTACTAGGGCCATGGGCGCCTCCTGGGCAGCACACCACCAGATCTCTATGGCTCAAGTTTGCAAGGCGGCAACCTGGTCTTCTGTCCACACGTTTACAAAATTCTACCAGTTGGACGTAAGAAGGAATACGGATACAGCCTTTGGGCAGGCAGTGCTGCAGGCTGCAGTTTGAGACCCTCGGATTCCCGGGGGCTCCCCGTTTTTGAGTTAAATTTAAAATTATTTTTCTCAACTAAGTTGGATTTATTATGATTTGAGTATATCTCTAAATTAAATCCTTTTGTCTTGGAGATGTTCTCCCTCCCCTCATTGTAAGCATTGCTTTGGGACATCCCATATAGTAATGAATGCCGCTCTGTGTCCCGTGATGTACGATAAAGAAAAAGAGATTTTTAATACAGCTTACCTGTAAAATCTTTTTCTTGGAGTACATCACGGGACACAGAGCTCCCACCCCTCTTTTGGGGACCATTTTGGGAGGCATACTGCTTGCTACAAAACTGAGGTACTCCTCCTATGGGAGGGGGTTATATAGGGAGGGGCATTTCCTGTTTGAAGATTGCCAGTGTCCATCACCTGAAGGTACTCCATATAACCCATATAGTAATGAATGCCGCTCTGTGTCCCGTGATGTACTCCAAGAAAAAGATTTTACAGGTAAGCTGTATTAAAAATCTCTTTTTTTTACAAGCCGAAAAATGATCGTGTGTACGCGGCATTAGAGATGGATTAAAACACCTGTTGGGTTTTTATTACTACCTCTGCCACCGTTGGGGAAATTCACCCTCTGTCCTGTTTTACCGTTATCATCAAAAGTGAAAGTAAAAGGAAACCAACATTTTGGGTTGTCCCCAGGACAATAATGGAGGGGAAATCTTCCAATGGGGACACTAGTTCTGATGACCTGGGGGGGGGGGGCCCAATGAATTTCCTTAATTTGCAGGGATTTCTTCTCACTTCTTAGTTATGGGACAGGAAGTGAAGGTAAAAAAAACTGACACGGGTTAGAACTTTCCCTTATGCTATCCAAAAAAAAAAAAAGTATTGCCTATAGTTGTACTATAAACCTTAACCCTTTTGCTGCAGACTCCTGCCTGTCGGGTGAGAGCATTCGGGCGGCAGCGCTCCATGACCTCACTTCCGGGTCAGCATCTAAATGTCCCTGGCTAGCTTAGCCGGGAAGGAATGTTTTACAATGCGATCCGCATTGCAAAACATTCAGTGTAGTCTAAAGGAGATATGCAGGGCCTGACCCTGCATATCTTAAAGAGAACTTGTCACTTAAAAAAATCATCACGTCCCCTATGTCATAAAAAAATTAAGGAAACTTTTTTTTTTTTTGCAAAAAAAAAAAGTTACACCCAAGCACATAAAATCTCCCCCAACCCCCGCCCCCACCCCAATTTATTTTTTGTGAGGGCCCCCCCCCCCACCTCCACATCTACACGAACACACACGTACGGACGTAAACGCTTGCATTGGGGGCACCTACGCATGAAAACGTTGATTGCTATACACATGTTACATATCACTGTGCATGTCAGAGTGAGAGCAATAATTCCAGCACAAAACCTCCTCCATAACACTAAACTGACACCTAATTAGGGGGCTTTGTGGGCACACACAAATTTAAGGTTTGGCATGTTGTGTATCTATTTACTCAGCGCAATCTTGTCTTTTATATTTTACCAAAATAATTACTGGGTTTGTTTGCCCTAATATTTACCTTGGTGTGTTTTTCACTGAAACCTTTGCAGTAATATCGTGTGACATCAAAAGAATTGGAACTACCACTATTTTATTCTCTAGGGTGTCTCCTTTCAGAAAATATATAATGTTTGGGGGGTTTACGTCATCTTTATGTCTTCATTTTTTTTTTTTTTTTTTTTTTTTTTACGTGTGCAAAAATGGCTCTGGCAGCGAAAAGGTTAAATACTGAAAAATACAAACACCATACTTCCCTTTCTACATGTCTTTATCTTGCATTATTATATCTAATACAAAATTACAGGTCTAATGTAAACATGTATAATGGCACAAAAGACTATAAAAAGACTATGGAAACTTTTGTGTTTAAATAGTTACATTTATGTTTCCCCTATTCTGACTTTTTTTTGTAATGCTTTTTATGTGTTTTTTAGACCTTTTTTTCCTGTATTCTTGGCTTGAGTTTGTTATTGTGTGTCCCCAGATAATTCACCTGTTCATTGAGCACCCCAGCTAAGTCTTGAACTGTTGTCCAATAACAGCTGGGTGCTTCCACCTGTGTAAACTAGCGGTTAGGTCATAAACTGAGTTTGGATGGATATACTGAGCAGCCCATTTTTTTCACATGCATAAAAGCAGAGTTTTATAAAGTTCTGTATTAAATGTCCATATGAGACATGAGTGAGCCAAGTTACAAAAGCATGCGGTTACAATCAGGCACTAAAACAGTAGTATTTCCTTGATCTTCACAAGTGCAACATGCAGCTGACCTGTAATTTGGCAAAGCTTGTAGAGCTATTTTTTAATAAAATGGCGCATTTAGCGCAAATGCACTGGAACCAACAGAAATGAATCAGGCAGTTGTTCATCACATATTTTTTTTTTTTTTTTTTTTTTTCAAATTCAATATGATGAACAGTTATTAAGCTCATGAACTTGAGGTATGTAATAGTTGTTTCTTGTACCTTTACAACCTTTAAAGAAGAATTCCAGGTATGGGCATTTGTTACATCGTTCTAATTGTCAAGCTTGGTCCAATGTATATATTCATATACCATACTTTGGGATCCCTCTAGATCCAGTGACCTCCTAGCTTCTGGGTCCTGTACCATGAGGCTGCTCTGCAGCATTCTGAATTCAGGAGGTTGACCATTGGGCCTGTCTCTCCATCTTTTCCAATCGGAGAGCGCTTTTCATTTATTGGGAAAATGCAAGGTGATCTTTGAATGGTACTCATGCCGAGCAGCCGGCCCACTCTGTGTTCAGAATGTAGCAGGGCATCTGCTTTGCACTCGGGCCTGGAAACTAGTGGAGATCACTGGATTGGCAGTATCTACTACAGTGATTTCTTGATTTCCATGAGGATCCCCACATGTATGGTATATGCATAGTTACATTGGTCCAAGCTGAATCAATGTAACTAAGAACAATGTCTATACCTGAAGTTCTAATTAAAATAACCTTTCTTTGACATCCTGCTTCCTTATATAGAACATGCTGTGCTCTAGTGTTTGCTAAGTACTGAGATACCACGTAGTCTCCCTGTAGGCTGTCATTCTCAGCACCATGTTTTTATCCTATCCTCGCCCACATTGAGCAATTGGAAGAAAAATCTATTGGTTCTTTTTTCCAGCTTTGTTTCTTGAAATTCCATTGTTTCTGGCTACTTTCTTTTGTTCACTTACCTGTTGTCAGATTCATACAAATTATAAAATTGTTTAGAAACTTTTGGTACAAGCTCCTATAAGGTCCTGGGAGCAGTGATCTTTTGCAGTTCCAAGATCGTTAATTTCTGAGCATTCAAAAGGGATGTTGACAGCGGGATCTCCTGCGCGGTCCGACCAGGTTATCGTGTCTGCAGCAAGTAGATATGGTCACACAGAAAGCAAGGTGCAGTCTATGTTCTCTTGGGTACTGTATGTGATCCAAGGATCCCAGACTTTTAGGAACTTAGGGTAGGTATCATCCAGAATGGAGGTGAGCTTTTAATCCACCATAGTTCCATGAAGCCTATGCTTAACTTGACATGAAGTTGAGAAATGGTTGTCTCTGTACTCTAGCTGAAGTCTGGGCAGCTTGGAGCACAAACCCCACCAGCTTTCTTTTGATTTGGTGAGGGATGGAGTCGGTTCATGCAATAATGCTTCCCAGGGTATTCCAGATAGAGACATCTAGGACATGTTGTAGACTTATGTGCAGAACCGGATCGCTTGGGGTAGGTCCGCCAGAAGTGGAGTAGAGTGAGGGGAGTGCCTTGTTGCCTGCAGCCTTGGAAGCACATAGGTGACACTGAAGGAGTGAGCTTGGATAAGTGGTCAGGGGTCGTATACCACAGCAAGAATAGTTTTATAAACATTTTCTTGGGCAAAGATGTTCCAAGAGCACTTGGAAGAAGCCAACCAGATCTTGCTCCAGATAGCGTGATCAGGGTTTCTGCCTAGGCTTGCTGCCCATTTTGGCCCTGGCTTATGCTCTTATATGGCTGTCAGGTCAGTCAGGAATGCGTAGAAGTCAGAGACTAGGCCTTTTAGTTGGTGATCCTTCCAGTAGCCATTTTAGAAAGGGGTCAGACGCTTAGGCGATTCTTCCTGACATTGAAGCAAGCAACGAACATGATGGTTGCTTTGGATGTACCAGATGTATTATGCAGCTAGTAATTGCCAGTGTTCTTGTAGCTATTGAAAGGATTTAAAGTGTTTTGTTAACCCAAAAAAAACAATGGATCCTGCTTCTTTAAAGCATTTTATACAGCTGTAATTTGGACCCCTGTAACACATAAAAAACCAGGCGGATCCTGACAGTTTCTCCCCTCCCCTATGTAAACTGACCATGATAATCACAGCTGCTGAGCCCTGACACTCCGTCATCTGCAGCCTGCTCTCCTGTGTGTCATCCTCTGTTCCCCCCTCTCTGCGTGTCACCTAGTGACTGTGCTGCCACATCCCCCTCCTGCTGCAGGAATAACACATTTAGCTGTATACCATCCATTCTGTCTCTTTATGCAGTGCCCCCCTGTCTTTGTTTTATTAAAAAAAATCCTCCCTTACCGTATCTCAAAGTGGCTCCCGACGATCACGTGACCAGCCATGTCTCCTCCTATCCTCTCCTCCTTGTGTCCTGCTGACGTCAGCGAGGGATCCTCTGCCCCTCCCGCTGCTTACGTCAGATGGACAGAGGAGACACGGCCGGTCACATTAGTGCCGGGAGCCGATGTGAGATACGGTAAAGGAGGACACAGAACGGGGGGGGGGGGTTACTGCATAAAGAGACATAACGGATTATGTAAATGTGGGTTACCACTTTAACACTGTCGATAGTAAGGAGTTCATAGATCTATCTAACCCCTCTCCTGTGCCACCATCTGAAGGTCAGCAGGTTAAGTTCTGGTTGGATTAGATCTCTATTTGGAGATTTGTCATACCTTCACAAGACATTCGTTCTTGGGCATCAGAGTCAACCCAGGCTTTGGAATTGGTGGAAATATTACCAGTGAGAGAAATTGGTACCAGTCAAAAGATATTTCTGTCCATTCCAGTGGGACAATCAACTGCAGATGACCAGTGACCACCATGATAAACATCCAAGCTGCCCATCAATAATGTTGTAATTTGAGTCGATTTTCATGTTTGATTATAGTATATCATTAGATTGCAATCACCTTAAAGTGTATTTAAAAGCACAACTATTTCTAGTTTAGGATAGTGGACAGGAAGTAGATCACCTGTCACGTTTTTATTGCTGCCTGTGCCCCCGTTAGAGATATTCACCATCTCTATTTGTACTGTTCTTACTCCTGTTTTCCATTTTCACCGATAGTGAAAATAAAAGAAAATCCCAAATTTTGTGTTGACACCAGAACAGTAATAGAGGAGAAATCTTCCAATGGGGACACTGGTTCTGGTGGCCCTGATGACATGCCAGGATTCCCTCACTATGTAGGGATTTCTTCTCACTTCCTCTTTCGGCTATAGGACAGTAGGTGAAAGAAAATCTCCCCTCTGAGGCACAGATGGGGGGGGGGGGGGCAAGAAAACCCAACAGGGGTTATAACCCTCCCTTACTAAATCAAAAATGGAAAAAAAAGGGAAAAAATCGTTTTCCCTTCAGTTAGACTTTAAAGTGATTGTGAAGGTAATAATAAAAAACAAAACAAAAGCAAACAGTGTATACTTGCCTGCTCTGTGCAGCCCTGATCCCCCTGTTCTCAGGCCCCCCGCCAGTACCCCTTTCCCCGCCTATTGCTCTCAGAGCAAGCCGCTTGTTTTGGGGCACTCATGCAGGCTTACTCCTGAGCCGTACTCTGTGCCCATTGACACACTGAGTGCGGCTCAGCCCTGATACTTCCTCACTAGCTCACTAGGGGGAGGGGTAGCTGCAAACAGAAGTTTTTTTTGTATTTTTTATTTTTTATGCATTAGGGTAAAAACCGTCTGCCTCTAGAACCACTTTAAGGTTTACATTTCTGTTCCTTTTTGAATTTAGCTCTGTTTGTGATATCCACATGGCAGTCTGCTCATTTTAAACTTGGTTGCAATGAAATGTTGTTCCAGTTGTATTTCTGAATGAAATCCTTTCTCCTGTTTTAACATACCAGCTCTCCATAGCCAGCACATGGCCTTTGATTGTGATTTTGTGCAGGGATTTCTTGAATATGGTGTTTTCCGAAAACTTGCAGACTAAATTAATACTTGGCCAAACTTGTTGATAGAAAATCTGCAGTTTTTTATGTTTTAAATAGCTGCTGCTAAAGTGTCCCATTCCTAGGGGCTGTGCGAAATGCTTGCAATGTGAAAATGTCCAAAAGTACCCAGACAAAATGTGCTAAAGAGCTTTCCTGTGTTCCTGGATAAATATTTGTGCTAATACAACCCAAAGTACCTGGTTCCTGGAATAGAAATGCCATTTCATGTTCTCCTTATCCATAAAATTCCTTCAGTATGCTTGACAGCTTGGTAATATAGCCACTATGTATACATCCCTCCTGCCCAATCATGTGTTTCTATGACAGATTAACTATTTTTGCTAGAGGATTTTAACCCATCCCTAAAGGGAACCTGTTAAAAGAAAAGTATGGCTAAGGCTGGGTTCACACTACTACACTACTTTCATCCTACTTTGCTCTGTGTTCAATGTTTCCCTATGAGAGCGTCTTGTAGCGTCCTACACAAGTCGGTCCGACTTTGAAAATGCTCCCTGTACTACTTTTGGTCCTACATTGATCCTACTTCAGGCCCATTGAATATCATTGAAGTCGGACCAAAGTAGTATCCTGTTCATGAAAGTAGGATGGATGTAGGACCAATGTAGGATAAATGTAGGACCAATGTAGCAGAGCAAAGTAGGATGAAAGTAGTGTAGTAGTGTGAACCCAGCCTAAAAATGCTCCCTGTACTACTTTTGGTCCTACATTGATCCTACTTCAGGCCCATTGAATATCATTGAAGTCGGACCAAAGTAGTATCCTGTTCATGAAAGTAGGATGGATGTAGGACCAATGTAGGATAAGGCTGGGTTCACACTACTACACTACTTTCATCCTACTTTGCTCTGCTACATTGGTCCTACATTTATCCTACATTGGTCCTACATCCATCCTACTTTCATGAACAGGATACTACTTTGGTCCGACTTCAATGATATTCAATGGGCCTGAAGTAGGATCAATGTAGGACCAAAAGTAGTACAGGGAGCATTTTCAAAGTCGGACCGACTTGTGTAGGACGCTACAAGACGCTCTCATAGGGAAACATTGAACACAGAGCAAAGTAGGATGAAAGTAGTGTAGTAGTGTGAACCCAGCCTGAATGTAGGACCAATGTAGCAGAGCAAAGTAGGATGAAAGTAGTGTAGTAGTGTGAACCCAGGCTAAGGCTGGGTTCACACTTGTCCGACAAATGGTCCTACATTGGGAGCCTCATGTAGCATGACGTGTGAAAATCAGTTTCCCTATGAGAGCCGTCTTAACTGGTCCTACACAAGTCGGTCCGACTTTGAAAATGCTCCCTGTACTACTTTTGGTCCTACATTGATCCTACTTCAACCCATTGAATATCATTGAAGTCGGACCAAAGTAGTATCCTGTTCATGAAAGTAGGATGGATGTAGGACCAATGTAGGATAAATGTAGGACCAATGTAGCAGAGCAAAGTAGGATGAAAGTAGTGTAGTAGTGTGAACCCAGCCTAAAGCTTTTTTCGTCATGCTTCTCTTATGAGTCACATGTACTTACTTTTGCTCTCCTGTGACCCATAGTCAGCTGATGGAGGGCAATAGACGTCACAGAGCCAGTCCAGGCTCGGGAAGGATCCTGACCATATTGTCTGGATCCACTCAGCTGTCTGATTAACAGCTTGCTTCGGCTTTCAGTGCGAGGTATAGCCAGATGCGCCTGCCCCCTCTCCAGCCTGGTGCCTCAGTGAGCGTTGGGGGGAGCAGGGTGGTAAGCAGTGACTAACAATGCTCTCCGCTCAAAGCAGACTTGAAAACTTGGCGATCAGCAGCCATGTGATCGCTCAGTTCCGGGACTTAGAGCTGACATGGGGCATAGAGGTGAGTATGAAGGTTTTTTTTTCCTATACCCCCAACTTCTCCTTTTTAAGATGAACTCCAGGAAAAGCTTTTAAAAAAAATCTGCTGGAATACATATGGTTAAATCTCAGGAGGTGTATGCCGCCTCCTGGACTGGTACCTGTTATGTACGATTTACAGTTTCATTGAGAGCCATTGGTATAGATTTCGCCATACCTCCAGTGCTTTGGCAGACTTTAGGCAGCAAGCTAGGATTTACTATTTGTAACTTAGGAAAATATTTTTATAAAAAGTTTTCTTAGTCGTCCAGTAAGGGACACAGGCTCTTTAATTATTATGACTGGTTTATATGCAGCTGCTTTCAAGTGATTTTAAACTGGCAAAAAAAAAAAAAAGTTTACAGGGATATCCTTCTTCTATATAGAACGCCTCCCACTTCTCGCTAGTCTCGTTTTGTTTGCTAGTGTCCTTGGGTGACAGACCTCTTCCCTTTTACTGAGATAAGCTTACCTTCTTTGATGGATGCCTCTCTCTGTCTTTCTCTGAATGATGATATACCACCAAGAAGATTCTTTAAACAAGATTCCTGCTGTACCTTTGAGGCCTGTAACCAAACCCTGCTGGATGAAAGAACCGACCTGTAATGTTGCATTCTTTCAGTGGTCGCAGCAGGGAGTCAGGCGTGCTTAGGCTTATTAAAACTTGGCACCAATCATTTCTACTGGTATCAGACCTACTGTCCCTGTGCACATCCCCCATTTGGTGCTTGGCATTTACTGCACCTGTGCTGCCTTGTTCTCAATGGAGTCACTGTGGCTGCAGTCCTGCTTCTTCTGCTAATATCTCCTGGCTCTTTCCTGCTGGCAATATCTAGATTACTGGGGCCTAAAAGTGCTTGGCATCGAGATATCACCCCTCCCTCTTCTACTGCAGTGGGGGTCTTGAGAACCCCTCTAAAAGAATCTTGTTTAAAATGACATAAAGAAAAACTGTCACACAGATCAGATCAGCCTAACTTAAAAATGGAGGAACAAATTATGGTAATTAAAGCGGTAGTAAACCCGCTGAACTTATTTTTTTCTTTAAACCTGTAAAGAAAAAGGCATAATGAGCTAGTATGCACCGCATACTAGCGCATTATGAAATACTTGCCTTAGAAAGATGCATCCGTAACTTACCTGGTCCACGCTGAGGGAGATGACCTCTTGCCTCGCCATGTCTTCCAGGTATCGCGGCTCCAACGCTCTGAGTGGCTGGAGCTGCGATGTCATCACTCCCGCACATGTGCGCGGGAGACTTCTTTCCGGCAAGGTCCGTCGCATGCGCCTCTGCATTCAGCGGCTCATTGCAAGGGGAATATTTCCTAAACCGTAAAGGTTTAGGAGATTTTTTTTTTACCTACAGGTAAGCCTTATTATAGGCTTACCTGTAGGTGAAAGTTAAAAAAAAAAAAAATATACAACCACTTTAATTTAAACAAATAAAGACCAAAATTGTCAATGTTAAATAAATATATCGCCTATACATCTCTATGATACTTGGCAAGCTAATAGATATTCTACAAGTTGCAATAAGTACCCCTATGGGGGCATTATTTCACAAGCTTGGCAGATGGACTTTCTAGCTCAGGCTCAGCTTGGCTTCATTAGGAGTGATAGTTTATCCATTCAGAGGAGGTACTTTTTCTCTGGTTGTCCTATTACTTCCTGCCTTCCTCTGGCTATTCAGCTGGCCCATGTGCCAAACCAGCCTCCCTTTTCTATCCAAAGGAATTTTCTGCCCCATCAGGTGATATGTCAGATTTTATAGACAGAATTTCTGGTCTTATTAAGGGTCTTCTAGACAGCAGGGTCACAGCAGTGCCCCATTTGATCACTCCTCCTGTCCTAATGATTAGAGTGTCCCAGTAAAATCAATTTCTTTGAGTACAGCATGGGACACCGGTCTCTTCCCTCTGTTCCTATGGTCTGATTGCTACAAAACTGAGGCTAGCTGGGATTAGGAAGTGATAGATAGATAGATAGATAGATAGATAGATAGATATATATATATATATATATATATATCTAAGTAATATTGGGGGTGTTTAGCTCAAGTGGGATATGCGATTTTAAGCGATTCACGCCAGTCCGGAACTATGTTTAAGGGCTTGTTGGCCCACTTTTATTGAAAAGGCAAAAATAAACAAAATCCAAACATAGGTTTCCCACGCAGGGGGTTTTCACTTGTCCACACAGAACTGTACCTTCAGCCTCCTGGCTTATACGTGCCAAAGAAAATACCAAGCCATCTGGCTCTTGTCAGCAGTAGCACAACTGCTCAGGCTCCAGCATGGAGCTCTCCTGACTCCTGTCAGCAACCTTAGACTCAGGTCTCTGGGGTTTCACAGTGCAGCCTGCACTCTCCAGCTTCTCTAGCCACTTCACAGTGCACACCTGCACTCTCTGAGTTCTCCCTTGCAAGCCTGGACTCCTGGGGAGGGTGGAGCCCAGAATGCTGGTCCTGAGTCTATCAGGCCCACACACACCTGCACAATCAGTGTGCTGATCACCTCTAAGGCTGGGTTCACACTACTACACTACTTTCAATTTAAAGTTTTATTTTATTAATGAAGAAGTAAAATCATACAAAGTATAGCATGAAGCACTCAGTACATATCATTCAAGAAGAAAAAAAAAACAAAAAAAAAAAAACAACAAAAAAAAAGAAATAGCGATCAATAAATAATGAAGATACAGTCCAAATTTCAATGTACATCTTAAGTTAATCTAGCATCATGAAGAGAGAGTAATAAAAATATAAATTAATGTCCCCGTAGGAGATCTCCTACCCATCTATGTGTAGCCAGAGTTGAAGAGGGACGAGGATCCAAAACAACGCTTTTCGTACAGAGTCTCAACCGACACCCCGTAAAGGGAGCATACTGTGTCGGATAAAAGGATAGCAAAATTTAATAACGATGAGAGACTTTTGTGACCCTAGATAACCTCGGACCCCGCTCAAAATGTTGAGAGGAACTCTAGACCTCCTGACGTATCCTAAGGGATGTGTGAGTAGAAGAACCTCCCACTCCCCAACCAAACTCTCCCCCTCCCCCAGGGTGTTCCCCCGAAAGTGTCGTCTATTAAAAGACTAGTATAATAACTAAAACAAACATCTCAAAGCGTGTCTTGTACTAAAGGTATCATGACCGTAGGAGAAGGAAAGGAAAAAAGGAAGAAAGAGAAGAAAAAAAAAAAAAAAAAAATAAAAAAAGGGAAAGAACCAATAAGAAAAGAGTTGATTGCCAGTAGTCCAATTAAGTACCTGAGGGGGTCAGAACCTGACCCGGTGATAGGGAAACGCCCACATGTCTGGCCCAAGGTTCCCATATGGCATCAAAACTATCCCTGGTATTGGAGATAGAGCTGACCATTTTTTCCTGCGTCATGATCCATGAAATCTTCCCCTTAGCTGCTAAGAACGAGACCCTAGGTTGCTTCCAGGCTGCCGCTAGAGTGGTTTTAGCTCCTATGAGCATGAAAGCTATCAGTTTTTGTATGGGTTTGGAGACTCGAGGAATTTCGGAAGCTAGCAGAGCGATATGCGGGGATTTCTCCACCTGTACTCCCGTAACTTTTCTGATAAGGCAAAAGATTCTGTTCCAGAATCCCCTGATTCTGGGACACTCCCACCAAACGTGTAGCATCGTGCCATGCGTTTGACAGTTGCGAAAGCATAATGGGGAAGACGTAGGAAACATCGCAGCCAATCTACTGGGTACCAGGTACCACCGCATCAGAACCTTTATGTTAGCTTCAGCTAAGGAAGTATTCACTAGACCTTTGAAAGTTTTCAAACCTACCTTGTGCTATCTATTCAGGTCCCAGGTCATCCGCAGATCCCTCTCCCATGCCTCCATGTATGAGAATTTTGTGGAAACCTCGGACAGAGCTCTGTATAATATGGATATTCCCCCCTTGTGTTCCTTCATTTGTTTACACCAACTTTCGTAACTAGTAAGAGTTGCGTGCCTGAAATTGTCAGACCAGTGGGATGAAACAAAGTTAGAAATTTGGGAGTGCCGGGCTCTTTCCGATAGCGGTAAATCAAGTGTCCTCACACAATGCTCCAGTGAAAGTGGGCCCGTGGCTGTCAAAAAGTCGCCTATTCTATAGATCCCTTTGTCCAGCCACCATTGGAAAGCTGAAATGTCCATCCCTATAGGAAACTGTGGGTTGAGAAAGATCCGTGTCAAAGGCTTAGTCTCCGAGACTAAAGAAGGAAGGTGTCTCAGGCCATCCCAGAGTCTAAAAGATTGCGACAATGTAGGGGACAGTATCGAAGGTCTAGATTTTTGTGATGACCAAAAAAGGCTCTCTATTGAGAGGCTAGGGATCGCAAAACCTTCCATATCTATCCACTCTGGTTTTTCACATTCCGCAAAAATAGCAGAAAATTGTGCTAGTCTGGCTGCTTGGTAGTATTTAAACAGATTTGGTAGTCCAAGACCTCCTTGTGTTCTGAGCCCGTAAAGGACATTTTGTGCCACTCTATAACCTTTGCCCTCCCAAATGAATTTCAGAATTTTACTCTGTAGTGAACGGAGTTGGTCTTTTTTAACCGCTATTGGTAGAGATCTGAACAAGTAGAGTAACCTTGGTAGGAGAGTCATTTTGACTGCATTAACCCTACCTGTCCACGAAAGTTTGTGTCGAGCCCACGTCTGTAAGTCTAGCTCTAGTTTCCGAAATATAGGTGGATAATTAGCCTGGTAGAGATGTTCAATTTTGGTTGTAAGGTTTATGCCTAGGTAACGAATGGATGATTCGGCCCACTGGAACTCATAATAGGGTTTCAAGTGATTGATCACCGAGGGGAGGGTGGAAATGTTTAAGGCTTGAGATTTATTCCAATTCACCCGCAAACCCGATATTTTCCCGAAGGACTCCAATAAGTTGCAAAGAATTGGAAGAGAGGTGGTCGGGGAAGAGATATACAGAAGAAGGTCGTCTGCAAAGAGAGCGCATTTATGGATTTGGGAGCCGCAAGATACCCCCCTAATATCCGGATCCGACCTGATCGCAATAGCAAGTGTCTCAATCGCTATTGCGAAAATCAAGGGGGACAATGGACAGCCCTGTCTAGTACCTCTAGCAATACTAATGGAGCCCGAAAAAAAACCCTGTAATTTGACCCGTGCACTGGGTTCAGAGTATAAAGATTTCAACAACCCCCGGAATTGTTCTCCAAAACCCCAGCGTCGCAGAGTCTCAAAGAGGTAATCCCACGTTATAGAGTCGAACGCCTTTCGTAGGTCTAAAGAAAGGAGGAGTCCTTCCTGCCGCGGGTTCCCATCCCAGCCCGACTGAAGCAGAGAAATAATATCGATTGCTCGCCTCACCTGGTCAGGGCCCTGTCTACCAGGGACAAATCCAACCTGGTCCCTATGAATATATATTTTTATAAATGAATTTAACCTGTTGGCTAGTATCTTGGTCAATATTTTTAAGTCGTTATTGATTAGTGATATAGGTCTGTAATTTTCAACGAGCTCCGAGTCCTTATCTGGTTTGGGGATGACTGAGATAAATGCCTCATTTAAATTTGGGTGCATGGAACCGCCCTCCCTCCCCCGTTTTGAATTAAAGAATTTAGTGAGGTGAGGAGCCAAGGTTTCGTAGAAAGTCTTGTAATATGGGACTGAGAAACCATCTGGTCCAGGGGCCGAACCATCCTTAAGTCCCTTAATAACCTCTATAGTTTCTTCTATGGAGATCGGTGCCTCCATCAAGTCTACATGACTCTCCTGTAGGTTCGGGATCAATAACCGGTCCAAAAAGGAATTAATCTCGGAATGTCCGGCCATCCCTGACCCCCGATAAAGGGAGGTATAGAAGGTTTCAAATTCTTGCAGTATGCGTTTGGGGTTAAGGGTTGTTGTCCCGTCCCTGGTCTTAATCTTGGGTAGAGCGAACGAACGAAACCTCGGCGAGAGCTTGGTGGCTAGCATCGTGTTCATTTTGTTCCTATATAAGTAAAATCTAGCACTGGACCAATTTAGCGAACGTTCCGCCCTAACTGTCAAAGCTAAATTTAAAGCTAGTCGAGCGGCGTCGAGCTGCGAGGCCTGAACCGCCGTCTGATCCTTCTTATGTTGTCTGCGCAGGGTTAAAAAGTCTTTCTCAAGCTTCATCACCTCCGCAGACTTTTCCTTTTTTTTAGAGGCTATCTGTATGATCCTGCCACGAATGGTAGCTTTGTGAGCTGCCCACAATATCTCGGCCGAGGTCCCCTCAACGCTATTAAGTACAAAATATTCCCTGATGGCCCCATCAATCTCTGAAACCACAATAGGGTCGTGTAGTAAAGTTTCGTTTAATTTCCAGTGTGATTTGTGAGAATCTGAGTTTTGAGTTTGTAGCGAGCAAATCACCATGGAGTGGTCCGATAGGGCTGTGTCCGTTATGTTAGCTTTCGTGACCATGGGAATATGTCTAGCAGATATGAAAATATGGTCAATCCTAGAGTACGAACGATGCGGGTGAGAATAGTGGGAGTAGTCCTTTTTGTTTGGATTGAGTTCCCTCCAAATGTCTACCAGGTTATGCTGATATATCAGTTTTGCTATGTGTGAGCTAGCTCTAGTTGGGCGTGTCAATGCTGTAGCTATAGGTCTGGATTTGTCCAAGCTTAGGTCGAATGCAATGTTGGAGTCTCCTCCACACACTATCATTCCCTCCAAGAGAGGAACTAAGGTATCAAACATAGTTTTAAAAAATTCGGTCTGTCCTCTGTTGGGAGCATAGTATGAAATAAATGACACTAGAAGTCCATCCAATTCCCCCTTAACCAACAAGAATCTACCATTAGGATCTCTGTGAATCAGGAGCGGGTTAAATTTGCAAAATTTCGCAAAGAGGATAGCCACCCCTCTCGTTTTATCCTCGGCATTAGCCAGAAAAAATTGTGGATATTGCGCATGGAGAAAGGAGGGTGTGTAAGTGGTCGGAAAATGTGTCTCTTGTAATAAGATAACTGACATCCTCCGGGAATGGTAGGACTGAAACACCTTCCTTCTCTTGACGGGCGAATTCAAGCCCTGAACATTGTGTGAGGCAACTCTAACCAGGTTCGGCAAAGTCAAGTTATGTGGTGCGGTCATTGGGGAAAAAAAGTGGGTGCAATTTGGAACTTACCCCATCGACATGGAGGCATGGGAGACAGCAGAGCGAGACAAGACCGGAGCCGAGGCCTGGAACACTATATGTAAGATGACACATGCACGAACTGGCAATCAAGGAAAAAAGGTTAGTAAGAAGAAAGATAAAAGAACAAACAAAAGTAGAAATAATACATTGTAAAATATGAAATATGTCTTCACAACGAACATGGAGGGGAGATAGATCCCATCCACCTTCGTCAGACAAAACAGTAACGTAGCCCTTAACTCGGGCTACAGGACCAAACCCCGACAGCGACATAGTCCCCGTCCAGGTGTGATCTGAGGTGCAAGGCAACTGCCTCAGCCCCTATCAACCCTTTAGAGTCAACAAGAAGACAGTAGCTTATCATATAACACTCTAAATATATACTATCACGGCTCAACAGTAGAATGTACGGATCACGGTCAGTGCAAAGAACATGTAACTAGAAAACAAAACAGTCTCCAAAACAGGAAAAAAAGAAAATCTTTCCCCTTTCCCTTCTTTCCCTTTCCGGGTATTTCATGGGTCCCCAGCCACGGATAGAGAACCCAGATACACTATACCTAACAGGTATAATATCCTCCGTTAAAAGCACCAAGCGGAGGAAAATTTCCAGAACAGCGGGCGAGACCGCTATGATGATTAGTTCAAGTCTTTGTGGTGTCTTTGGTGCGTCTGCTTTTGCTTGTGTGCCAAGTGGGGGATAAAGGACTTGCCGGGGTGGATCGTTTGGAAGGACCTGGTGGAAGGTTTGACGTGTCCATTGCTGAGTCCAGTGGGATCAGTTTTAAGGCTAGCAAAATTTTTTCTCCTTCAGATAGCGTGGTAAAGGCGTGAGTTTTACCCTTGAAGGCAAATTTTAAGGCAAACGGAAATCCCCACCAATATTTGATGTCCTTTTGGGACAAAATCAGCAATAAAGGTTTCAGCGATCTGCGTTTTTGTATAGTAGCTGCAGAAATGTCAGCAAAGATTTGAATATCCTGACCCAGAAAGGATATGCGGGGTTGCTGACGGGATGCCCTCATGACCTCCTCCTTTACTGAGAAGTAATGGGGTTTTACTATAATATCTCTGGGAGATCCATCCTTTCTCAGGGGGCCCAGAGACCTATGGGCCCTGTCCAGCTCCAGCTTGTGGGGTGCAATAGCGGGGATCATGCTTTTGATGAGGTCCTGGATAGCTTTGGGGATGTCTGTAACAGATTCAGGGAGACCCCTCACCCTAAAATTGTCCCTTCTGGAACGATTTTCGAGGTCGTCGATTCTAGTGAGGGCCACGTCTAGTTGTTCCTGAAGTGATTGTATTTGGTCAGTGTTCTGGTTGGTTCTGGATATAGTGATGTCCAATTTATTTTCTATGATCTCCATCCTGGAGCCCAGATTCTGGAAGTCAGCATGTATTTCCTTAGTAATGTTAACTGCTGTTTGGGCTAACCCACGTTCAAGTAGTTCAGAGAACTTCAAAAAGAGCTCCCCTGCATTCTGAGGTATTTCTGATTCTGAGTGACCAGCAGCCATGGAGGCTGGTGAGGCCTGTATTACACCTTGTGCCTGGCCCTTGTAATGTAGCAGTGTGGAGTCTGACTGGGGGCCCAAGGCAGCTGCTGAGGGAGCTAGGGAACCTGGAGAGCATTGTGCCAGCAAAGGAGGGAAATTTAAAGTGGCTGGAGCGATCACTTGCCTCAGGTCAGCGTTTCCCCCTGCGTGAGGTAGTTGTTGCTGAGGCGCGGCCGCCATCTTGGAATCGGCCTGTATCTCTAGCGCCGTGTAACTCGCCTCCAGGCCCCTCCGGACCGCTCCGCTATACATGGGGGGCTCGACCGAGCGTTCCCCAATCTAATCCGACCTTCCGGGGTCTTGGCACCGCCGTGAAACCGGTGCTAGGGCTGGCGTGGGGCTGAGGCAGAGCGGAGCTCCTAGCTTACGCGGCCATCTTGGACGCCTCCGCGCATGCCCCCCTACTACTACACTACTTTCATCCTACTTTGCTCTGCTACATTGGTCCAACATTTATCCTACATTGGTCCTACATCCATCCTACTTTCATGAACAGGATACTACTTTGGTCCGACTTCAATGATATTCAATGGGCCTGAAGTAGGATCAATGTAGGACCAAAAGTAGTACAGGGAGCATTTTCAAAGTCGGACCGACTTGTGTAGGACGCTACAAGACGCTCTCATAGGGAAACATTGAACACAGAGCAAAGTAGGATGAAAGTAGTGTAGTAGTGTGAACCCAGCCTGAACTCAGGACTGGGGATTTCATCCCACCCGGATCTCTATGAAATCCCCGGGCTCCAGGTCCCAAAGTGGATTTTAGTAAATACTTAAACCAGCAAATACCCTGGAGCCCCTCAACCTGTCTGGTTGAGAATCCTGGGTCACCACACCCCTGGGGTACCACACTACTACTATATATATACACACACACACACACACACACACACACACACACACACACACACACACACACACACACACACACACACACACACAGTGGATATAAAAAGTCTAAAACCCTCTGTTCAAATGTCGGGTTTCTTTGATGTAAAAGAGACAGATACATTTCAAAACTTTTTCCACCTTCAAAAACAAACTGAAATCTTTTGGGGGGAGTAAAAATAAAACTAAAATGATGTGGTTGCATAAGTGTGCACACCCTCTTATAACTGGGGATGTAGCTGTGTTCAGAATTCAGAATTAAGTAATCACAATTAAACTCCTGTTATATAGGAGTCAGTACACACCTGTTGTCATTTAAAGTGCATCTGATTAACACCAAATAAAGTTCAGCTGTTCTAGTAAGGCCCCTTTCACCCTGGAGCGGGAGGTGCAGTGGCGGTAAAGCGCTGCTATTTTAGCAGCGCTTTACCGTCGGAATTTTTGGGGTATTCGGCCGCTAGCGGTGCGGTTTTACCCCCGCTAGCGGCCGAAAAAGGGTGAATACCGCCTGCAATGCGCCTCTGCGGTATAGCCGTGGTTCCCATTGCTTTCAATCGGAAGGAGCGGTGGAGGAGCGCTCCAAAAATGCGGACTTTTGGAGCAGTCCTGCTAGCGCAGCACTCCAGTGTGAAAGCCCTCGGGGCTTTCACACTGCAGAAACAGCAGCCGCTGTTTCAGGTCGGTTTGCAGGTGCTATTTTTAGCGCAATAGCAACTGCAACCACCCCAGTGTGTAAGGGGTCTTATATTTAAACACCAGAGAAGCAAGATTGAAAATTTAAAGGGGTTGTAAAGGTTCGTCTTTTATTTTCTAAATTGGTTCCTTTAAGCTAGTGCATTGTTGGTTCACTTAGCTTTTCCTTGGATTTCCCTTCTAAATGTTTTTTTTCTTTGTTTGAATTTCTCACTTCCTGTTTCTCCTCAGTAAGCTTTCCACCATCATCTGAGCGGTGGAAAGTAATTTAGAACAGCTTACTGAGGAGGAACAGGAAGTGAGAAATTCAGACAAAGAAAACAAAGAAAAAAAACATTTGGAAGGGAAATCTAAGGAAAAGGTAAGTGAACCAACAATGCACTAGCTTAAAGTAACTTATTTAGAAATTAAAAAAACAAACCTTTACAACCCCTTTAATTTGTATCCTATTTGAGGAACACCATTTCTAAAGCTTTTGTAATTAACAGCATGTTGAACTTTTTTTCACATTTTTAGGATACTATCTTCCCAACGATGATGGAGAGTTTTATCAGTTCTGTTATGTGACCCATAAAGGTGAGATCCGGGGAGCAAGCACACCTTTCCAGTTTCGTGCATCATCTCCCATAGATGAGCTGTTAACCATGGAAGATGAAGGTCATTCAGACATGTTGGTGGTGACTACGAAGGCTGGCTTGCTGGAGGTATGTCGGTATTTTTTATAGTTTGATACCTTTTGCATTGCCGTTTTCTCTGTATGAATTTCTCTAGTCTTTCTCCTGTATGTAACTGTTTTTTTTTCTTTATGGCTAAGGCATGGGTCTTCAAACTATGGCCTTCAGTTGTTCAGGAACTACAATTCCCATCATGCCTAGTCATGTCTGTGAATGTCAGAGTTTTACAGTGCCTCGTGGGATGTGTAGTTCCGCAACAGCTGGAGGGCCGTAGTTTGAGTATCCCTGGGCTAAGGGGTTACTCTATACAATAGACATACTTGATCTGTTATGTCAAAATGATGTGTCTTTTACGACATTGCAAAGTGCAGGGACCCCAAGCACAAAAAACATTTCTGTCTGATGTTTGACAAAATTGTGTAAATTTTAATTGAAGAAATATTAAACTCTCATCTTTACAACTTTTGGATTCCAGAATATCCTGGGCATATATTGTGATTGCAGATGAAAGCTATGGATAAGGGTCTAAATGATGACAATTAGATGAGGATTACCAAGGTTTTTCTTTTGGAACGTTTTGATCTTCCTTTAATTTACGAATTAGATTAAAGAAGGCCTTTTAGCACAGCAAGGGTACTTTAAATTGGTATCAAGAGTTTTTAAATTGTAGACATAAACATATATAAAAGTTTTTCAATTTAATCCAGTTATGAATTTAGTAACACAATACTGATGGTTTTTGTAAGTCAGTGGTATTTTTATAGTTAAAGTGGTTTTAAAGCAAATGCATTCAGGTAAAAACTGTTTAGGCATCGGTATTGGCCCCCTCACTCCTTACTTACCTAAGGCCTCATTTGATCCAGCACTGCAAGTCTGCACCTCTTCTCGCCCCTCACTTCCGGGTCTTACTGGCTTTGCTGGGGCACTGGGAACTATTGACTCCTGCTGCTGTTAATCAAAGCCAGTGGTTAATCAAAGCTCTGGGCGAGTCCTGCTATCTACAGGCACAGCAGCGGGGCTCTGGAGCAAGCACGCACAATGCCCCTATGGGACGCAGCTTCCATTGGGGGCACTGGACAAAGAGGAACGCCAGTGGGGGACCTAAGCAGTTAAGTATAGACATATTATTTGTTGTTTTTATTTTTTATTTTTTTCCATTATAATCACTTAAAATCATTTTTCTCTTATCGTCCATGGACGGACACAGCTCCTTAAATCTTGACAAGTGGGTTATGTTCCCTGTTTACAGGAGAGGACTAGGCAGAAACATGTTAAATAGTTAAATACATGTTACATTAACAGAGTTGAACAGCCCCGCCCAGGGGGCGGTCCCTCCAGACATAACCCTCCTCACTGCAGCTTGCAGCCTCAGTTTCGTTCTGCCTAGCAAAGGAGAAGGACGTATGGCTCCCTTTGGGCCCAGCGCCCTGAGGAGAAATTTTTTTTTATTCTATCTTATTTTATTTTATTTTCACTTTTTCTTGAAGAATCTTCTTTCAACTGTTGGCTGAGAGACAGGCTGGATATTATAGATCCTTGTAGTCTACTCAGTCCGACCAGCAAGCGTGGGCACACCTATGCAAAGAGGCTTGGTCTGCCACGCCATACCCCATGACTCCTGGGGGGGCCAGTGAGCTTTGCTCCGAGGTCCACATATGACTGGGCTGTGGTGTTGTCTCACTCACAGTGGACCGGGCCGACAGCTACCTCCATTGCGGTTGTAGTTCTGTCAGGAATGCGTCAGCGAGTCCTCGCTTGGACGGGTAAGTACAGTACCTCCTGCTTCGGTGGGTTGGTACGGCTGGGCATTCCTGGGGTTCGGGGGTCCCTTCCCCTTACTTCCCTGCTCCTTTCCCTTGCTGCATTGCTAACATTGCCGCTGTCAGGGGGGAGGGGGCCTTCCTGAGGGGACTGTTATCTGGCCTGTGCTTTTTCTTTTTTGTATTGGGCTTTCCTGTGAGGTAAAAAGCCCTGTGATGAGCACAGATGTTTATGATTATACTTCAGCAGACGCTGACTGATTGGTGACACATGTAACGGTTTTGCTTTTTATGCTTTATCTGTGTCTTATGCTTAAATAAAACAGCCCCAGGAGGCTTTTCCTGTTTAAACACAGGTCCCTGCAGAGTTACCTCACGGTTCTTTTCCTCACAGGCAGCGCTGGGCAGTCTCCTCCTGAGGGAGTCCCCTGGTTACCCCTGGTCAGCGCAGCAAGTGGGTGAGAGGCCCTGAATAGGGCTCTAGGAGCTTTTGTCTATTTGTATGGACAGGTGTGCATATTATAATACACACTATGTAAATATTGGAGTCAGTATCTGGGTCCTTCCCCACATGCTGGTGGTGGCAGCAGGTGTTAGCACCTGGGATTCCCACAGAGTTTTTATTGTTAGTCCTGGACACAGTTTGTGCCAGGGTGGGGGTGGACTGCGGGCGGGCGGTAAAAGAGTGCCCCCTTCCCCGTTATCCCCTGGGGAATGCTCTGTTATGGAGCCATGGACTAGGTACCTAGTTAAAAAAAAAAAAAAAAAAAAAAAAAAGGCAGAATAAGGCATTTATGGGTGCGCTTTTTACTGCTGCAAGGGACTCTCCTAAGCTGCATAGTGCAGCTGGGTTTCCGCCGAGGGCTCGGTCTTTTTTGGATCACGCAAATCAGACCGCTGTGTAGGTTTTTTCCTTCTGTGCCCTTCTTTGATAATTTCTGAGATGCGGAGTGAGAAAAGCCACTGAGGGCTTTTGTAGTCCCTCACCGCCGGGCGGGAGCTCCTGCTTGTATGGATCTGACTGATAGAAGATCCGAAGTACTGACCCGTTCCATGTTTACCATGCTGGGGTCTGGCTTGCGGCCTATTGTGGCCACTACACTGGGATCTCAGTGGTCGCTGGCGCTATTTTTTGGGAGGTGTTTCAATTACATTGAAAACTCCCATTGGCGCCCATTTTATCGTAGCCACGCTATGGCGCAGCTTACATTGTGCTGGCCATTTTCCTGTGGCCGCGTTCTGAACGCTCGGCGGCCATCTTGGAGTAGTCCTGACCCCTAGTGCTGTATACAACTCACAGAGTGAGCATTTTGCACCAGACAGTGGAGGAGCACCGACTCTCTCCTGAGGTTATTAGCCTAGCGGACCAGCTGGTCCAGGGCCTCATATAGGTCTGTGATGCTTCATTGAATGCTGCGCCCTTGTTATCCAGGGCGTCTGTTTCAGAATGGTTTTATGCACACGGTGGTGTAGTGCTTAACTCCATTACTTGGCAGCAAAAGAGTCATTGGTTCGAATCTGCACACTGACGCCAATCTGCACACTGACGCCAATCTGCCTGGAGCTTGCATTGTCGCTCCCTGTGTCTGCGTGGGTTTCCTCCGGGTACTCCGGTTTCCTCCAAAGACATGTGTGCATACACCTACATAATATACATACACACTATGTGTGTGTATTATTTAGGGGCAACCCTCCCAGGCCGTCAAAGGCCCAGCTGGGGGACTAATCTGTCCCTGGGTGCATAAGCCGATCACGCCGGCACCCAAATCCTGACAATGTATGTAGCCTTCCCTCCCTGTCTCTAGGTGGGAGGGGCGGCTTGCAGGTTCACAATTCAGTGAAACCTCCCTGCTCTCCGACTAGTGGGTCTGCGAGGTGGTCTCTTCGGAGTACTAGATAGGGTTTCCTCCTATCCACAGAACAAAGTTCTGTCCTTGTGTCTTCCCCTCCCGGCCCGTCGGTCTGCCTTGGGCAGTGTGGGATTTGCTAAGCTGCAAGGTAATTTTACCTTTCCTGCAGGACGAGAGTTTTGGGGGTTTTCTATGGGCCTCAGGCCCTAAATACCTTTGTGAACGTCGGGTAGTTCCGCATGGAATCCATTTGTTCGGTGGTAGCTGCGCTTCATCCGGGGGATGTCATGACGTCCTCGGACATCAGGGACGCATACATGCATGTCCCGTTTTGCACATGTCACAGTGTTTTTTTCTGTGCTTCGTGATGAGAGAAGGGTCTCTGTCAGCCTGTGGCCCTCCCTTTTGATCTGGCGTCAGCACCATGGGTTTTCAGCTAGGAGCTCGCACTTATTTGAATTTTGTTGGGACAGCGAGGCTTTGCCTCATTGGCTACTTTGACGACTTTCTTCTGAGAGCAGCTTCTGTCTCCGACCTAGTGGATGGGTTATTCCCATTCAGACCCTCCGAAGATTCGGGTGGATGTTAAATGTTTAGGCCAGAAAGTGTAGCTCAGTGGCAGCAAGCCTGCCCTCCATGTGTGCGACCCAGGGTTCAAATTATGGGCATGCTAGGTTCCAACTCAGCGTTGGAGTATCTAGTGTTGATCCAGACTCCTCAGTGGCAAAGGTCCTTCTTCCCCTGGAGAAATTGCAGACTCTTCAGTCTGCAGAGAAGGTATTGGCATCACGCAATCGGTCTTCTCTCCGGGCGCCTGCTGGTTCGGGGTCTGTGGGTAGCCTCCTTCAAGGTGGTACTGTATGCCCAGTTCCACACCCTGGTTTTCCAGTGGAACTACTGTCCAGGTGGTAAAAATCTCTTGTCTCTGAAATCATTAGATTCCTGTGCGCCACCTAGTCAGAGTCTCTCTGAGTTGGTGACAGAGATTCCCGACTCTTCGGTCCGGGAAGTTGTTCCTTCCTTCCAGTGGTCGGTGTTTACGACGGATGCCAGCTCACGGGTTGTGAACCTGGAGGTTCACAAAACTGGGGGGTCCAGTCGGCCCTGAGTCGCTGGACTTGCGTGGACCTATGACCACACCTCCTTGAATGTGTCTGGTCTCGGTAGCTACCCAGGGTCGGGCCTGGCTAGTGCCTGGTGGGAGACCGCCTGGGAATACCAGGTGCTGTCTACTGTTCATTGTCCTACTATTTTAGGCGATCAGGCTATGCTTCTCCTTGTGGTCGACCGATCTGGTTTCAGCCGGACAACGCCACGGCCGTGACTTCAGTCTACCATCAGGTATGCCGGCAGGCGGACTACTGGAGTCGCCAGATGCTGGACCAGGGCGACTGGTCTTTGTGCTTGGGGTGTTTCGGCTCCCTTACAGGAGGTGAGCCTCACATGGCATGGATCTCCTGGCAGCTTGTCTCCGCCGCAAGGGTGTCGGTTAGTGGCCAGGTCTAGTGATCTTGTACAGACGCGTCAGTCGCGCTGGTGGCCCTGTGTTGTCTGTATCGGTGATTTTTTGCCATTCCTCCATGGTAGTTGCTTCCTCGGCCGCTCCACAGAGTGGATGCTGAGGAGATCCCGATGATTCTAAAAGCTCCAGATTAATCTCGGCGTCCTTGGTACGCTGATATCGGGCGCCTGGTACAGGAGGTTCCTGTCTCAAGGTCCCATACTTCCTCCTGTTGTACAGTCACTGACTTGCTTAACATGGTTATTGGAAGCCAGACTTTAGGTGACCAGGGTCTGTCTGACTCGGTCATCTCAACAGGGCACCGTAGTCTTCTTCCGGAGGATCTACCGTCGCACCTCTCTTGGTGCGAAGGGCTGGAGTGACGTCCACGGGTGTACTCTCGGTGTCCAGGGTCCTGCTGTTTTTAAAGCTTGGATTGGATCTAAAAATTGCTTAAAGCACCGTTTGGGGGCAGATTTCAGCCTTGGCTGTGTTCTTTTAGTGGCCTTTTTGCGGCCCGTTCCCTGGTGGGTCCCCTTTTTTTGTGTGCAAGGGGTTTGTCATATACTTTCCCCTCTTGGCCCATCTCTTCCCCCATGCGTTTTGACTCTGGTGCTCTCGGTTCTTCAGGAACCTTCCTTTTGGAAACATCAGAGAGATTTTCTCTTGACACTATCTCAGAAGGTGGCCCCTTTAGTGGCCTTTACCTCTGTTAGAGGGGTTTCTGAGTTGGCGGTTTTCTCTTTAATTCGCCATGCTTGATCCCCCATAAGGATTAGGTGATGGTGCGCCCGCGACCTTCCCTTCTTCCGAAGGAGGTTTTGGCCTTTCATACTTTAGGCGTGGTACGTGCTTTGCGGGTATACCAGCCTACTACGGCTCCATTTCGGAGCTTCTGACTCTCTTTTGTGTCGGTGTCTGGTCCACAAAAGGGCCTGGCGGTCTCGTCGACCACCATTTCTCGGTGGATCGGGCAGGCCGTCATACAGGCCTATGCTCCTAAGGGCGGGCCCCCCTTTCCGGTCACGGCACTTTCGACCAGGGCAATTGGTGCTTCCTGGGTTTTTTTTTTTTTTTCGACATCATGCGTCGGTCTCACAGGTGTGCGAGGCGGCGATTTGCTCGTCCGTTCACACTTTTTCCAGAATTTACATGGTTGCTGTGAGTGCATCTTATGATGTTTTTTTCAGCCGCTAGTTTTTGCCGGCGGCTGTTTAAAGTTGCACCTCCTCCGTTGAGGAGTTCTGCTTGTTTTGGGGTGAAGTTAAAATTGTTTTTGCTGATATATTTCCCACCCCTCGTTTTTTGACACTGCTTGGGGACGTCCCACTTGTCAAGATTTAAGGAGCTGTGTCCGTCCATGGACGATAAGAGAAAATAGGATTTTTTGTACTCACCGTAAAATCCTTTTCTCTGAAGTCCATGGACGGACACAGCTCCCACCCCTCCTTTTTAGGTTTGTACTGCTTGTTACGAACTGAGGCTGCAAGCTGCAGTGAGGAGGGTTATGTCTGGAGGGACCGCCCCCTGGGCGGGGCTGTTCAACTCTGTTAATGTAACATGTATTTAACTATTTAACATGTTTCTGCCTAGTCCTCTCCTGTAAACAGGGAACATAACCCACTTGTCAAGATTTAAGGAGCTGTGTCCGTCCATGGACTTCAGAGAAAAGGATTTTACGGTGAGTACAAAAAATCCTATTTTTTTTTAAGAATAAAAGGGGTACAGTAATAACAAAAATTAAAAAGACCTTCGGGAGTAGTGAGGGAAAGATAAATATCACTGTATAGCAGCAAGGCATCAAGGTAATAGTAAACCGTAAGTAGGATAAACAGGATGTACATGGTTTGTATTTTCCAGGAAGGTTACCTGGTTGAGCATGGGATCAGTAACTGTTCTTGTACGAAGGGGTAGGTTCATATGGATATAAGGTTGAAAGACGTAATCTTTTGGTGAGCTTTTAGGAGGATTTAGGTGATTGAATGGTTCAATATATCTTTGGATATGTGAAGGGGGATGATGAGGTCGTGGAGTAACTTCCCAGTTAGCAGTAGAGGGTATTTAGTTTCTGAGTCTGTCGGAGGGAGAGAGATTTAGAGTTGTGTAACCAAATAAGCCGTTGTTCCAGAGTGTTAGGATTTCTTCCATACACATAATGAAATTAACAGTGCTCATCCATAACTATGAGGAAGGGGGGGGGGGGGGGGTTGAACATGTTTCCCAAAAGGAGGCTATTAGCTGGAAGGCATCTGGAATTGATGTAATATTATATTTTTCTGGTTCTTCATAAGCCCAGGAAGAAGGGATATAATGGCAACTTCCTGGGTGGGTGTTGGGAGTTTCTGTAAATGTAATTATTATCAAACGGCCTTTGGGCCTTCTGAAGGATCTGTCTTGCACTGTCTGTATTGCTCCATACTAACCACTCCTTATTTTATTCTCTGACAGGTCTCAAGGCCCAGCCAATACTGGGTCTAACTTTTTAAAATGTTATATTTTTTGCCTTCTTTTTACCTTTTCTTACTTCGTCTGTGCCTGAAAATTCAGCTTGAGTGTCAAGGGTCAGAGGTCACCAAAAATCTGAAGGTTGCTGCCAGTTAAAGTAGAACTATAGGCAAAACTATTTTTCATTCTGGATAGATCCAAGGGAGGGTTATCCCATTCGGGAGATTTCCCTTAACTTCATGTCCCATAACCAAAAACCCCATACACACTATCAGTTTTCCTGCTGGTTTTCTCTTCAGGTTAACCAAAACCATCTAATATAAGGTCGAACCTCAAGAGTTTCAATTTGTATGCAATCAGGCAGGCCCTTGCACTACATTGTTTTGGTAAACCTGAAGAGAAAACCAGCAGGAAAACTGATAGTGTGTATGGGGCTAAACAGGAAATAAATGGAAATCCCTGCAAATAAGGGAATCCCTTGGGGACCCCCAGGTCACCAGAACTAGTGTGCCCATTTGAAGATTTCCCCTCTTACTTTTCTGGGGACAACCCAAAATTTCGAATTTTCTTTTACTTTCACTTTCACTTTCAATGATAATGGTAAGAATCTCTCTAACGGGGGTACAGACAGCAATAAAAATGAACAGGGGTTCTAATTCCTCTCCACTCTATCCAAAACTTTAAAAAAAGGTTTTGCCTTTAGTTTTACTTTAAATCTCACTGGCACACTGTTTTCCAGCTCCTCTGGGTATATAATACATTGCCAATATGGAGGTACATAATCAACTACTCTGATATTTGCTACTGCAGTGCATTGTCAGAAGGTGGGACACAATGTGCATGATGACAAGCAGTTTAAAAGACTGAAATTGTCAGGCTTCAGGTGATCTCTGACCTATGAAACGTGCGGTTGTCATACACTTTATATATATATTTATATATATATATATATATATATATATATATATATATATATATATATATATATATATATATATATATATATATATATATATATATATATATATAATTACACACACACACACACAATGCTCAAGAAAATTAAAGGAACACTTTTGAATCGGAACTCCTGGGATAGTGATCTGGTCAGTTAAGTAGCAGAGGGGGAGGGGTGTATACAGAGGGGGGGGTTGCTTTGCTGTTAATTGAAATTAACAACCGGTGCACTAGATGGGCAACAATGAGACAACCTCCAAAACAGGAATGTTTTTTCAGGTGGAGGTGTCTGACATTTTTTTCCCCTACTCATCTTTTCTGACTATTTTTCACTCGTTTTGCACTTGGCTAGGGTCAGTGTCACTACTGGTAGCAAGAGGCGATACTTGGACCCTATAAAGATTGCACAGGCAGTCCAACTCCTCCAGGATGGCACATCAAATATGTGTCATTGCCAGAAGGTTTGCCGTGTCTCCCAGCACAGTCTCAAGAGCATGGAGGAGATTCCAGGAGACAGGAGGTTACTCTAGGAGAGCTGGACAGATCCGTATAAGGTCCTTTAACCCATCAGCAGGTATCTGCTCCTTTGTGCAAGGAGGAACAGGATGAGCACTGCCAAAGCCCTACAAAATGACCTCCAGCAGGCCACTGGTGTGAATGTCTCTGACCAAACAATCAGAAACAGACTTCATGGGGGTTGCCTGTGGGCCCGACATCCTCTAGTGTGCTCTATGCTCACTGCCGGACACTGTGGAGCTCCATTGCCATTTTCCATTGAACACCAGAATTGGCAGGTCCGCCACTGGTGCCCCATGCTTTTCACAGATGAGAGCAGGTTCACCCTGAGCATATGTGACAGACATGAAAGGGTTTGGAGAAGCCGCAAAGAACTTTATGCTGCCTGTAACATCGTTCAGCATGACCGGTTTGGTGGTTGGTCAATGGTGGTCTGGGGAGGCATATACATGGAGGGACGCACAGACCTCTACAGGCCACACAATGGCTCTCTGACTGCCATTAGGTATCGGGGTGAAATCCTTGGACCCATTGTCAGACCCTACGCTGGTTCAGTGGGTCCTGGGTTCCTCCAGGTGCATGACAATGCCCGGCCTCATGTGCTGAGAGCATGCAGCCAGTTCCTGGAGGATGAAGAAATTGATACCATTAAATGGCCCCCACGCTCACCTGACCTAAATCCAAAAGAACACCTCTAGGACGTTATGTTTTTGTCCATCCGGTGCCACCAGGTTGCACCTCAGTCTGTTCAGGAGCTCAGTGATGCTCTAGTCTAGATCTGGGAGGAAATACCCCAGGACACCATCCGTCGTCTCATTAGGAGTATGCCCTGATGTTGTCCGGCATGCATACAAGCACTTGGGGGGGCCATACAAACTACTTTGAGTTGTTGCAATGAAATTTCAGCAAAATGGACTAGCTTGCTGCATAATTTTTTCACTTTGATTTTCGGGGTGTCTTTGAATTCAGCCCTCTGTAGGTGGATAATTTTAATTTCCATTAAATGATGTGCCATCCTTTTATTCCTAACACATTACCCAGTCCATATCGGTATAGATATCCAGCATGTGATTTTTGCCCTGATATGTCTTCAAAGTGTTCCTAATTTTTTTGAGCAGTGTATAATGTTTTAAAAAGTAAGTCTGTTTGATTTATATTTTAGTTTAAAATGGAACATTGATATTCTTGTATAAACCTGGTTGTTTCTGGTTATGTTTAAAGCTAGTTGGTTGCTGTGAGGCCACTTAGCTTAACAATAGATAAAATAACCTGATAATAAGATCAACGCTAGGTGTGTTAATTGTAGAAATGCACTCGTAATATCTGAAGGGTTTGTGTGCTAAATACATTCAGGAATATGCGACTGTACAGCATGTATTGCAATCACTAATGTGTTAAGTTATCCTGCACCAGAATGCTTTTATAGTCTGTTCATCTGAAACCAGCCTCCTAGTGTTATGCCTTCTCTTTATAAGGCTTCATTTCCATGGACGTTTTTGGATGTTTTTACAGCCACTTTTCTGAGCTTTTTTTGCAGCTTAAAAACGGCTCTCCATGTTTAGTCTATGGCCTCATGCCCACCATGACGTTTTTGAGCTGTAGATGGCTGAACCATTTTTAAGCTGCAAAAAAAAAACAGGACCAGTGCGTTCTGAAGCTCCAGCCTTGGAGCTGTAAAGACGCCAGACGTTAAATGCTCAAAAATGCGCAAAAACACTAAAAAACGCTACCGCTGCGTTTTTGAGCTCAGCTAAAAAAAAAACAAAAAAAAAAAAACATGGACAGGCGTTTTTAACCACTTCCATACAGGGCATTTTCACCCCCTTCCTGCCCAGACCAATTTTTAGTTTTCAGCGCTGTCGCACTTTGAATGACAATTGCACGGTCGTGCGACGTGGCTCCCAAACAAAATTGTCACCCTTTTTTACCCACAAATATAGCTTTCTTTTGGTGGTATTTGATCACCTCGGTTGATCAGCGGTTTTTATTTTTTGCGCTATAAACAGAAGAGCAACAATTTTGAAAAAAAAAACACAATATCTTTAACTTTTTGATTTAATAAATATCATATTTTTTTTTTCGATTTGCGCAAAAGTTCTAGCGTCTACAAAATAGGAAATAGAATTATGGCATTTGTATTTTTTTTTATTTTTTACTAGTAATGGCGGCGATCTGCGTTTTTTTTTTTTTATTGTGACATTGCGGCGGACATATCGGACACTTTTGACACATTTTTGGGGCCATTCACATTTACACAGCGATTAGTGCTATAAAATGCACTGATTACTGTGTAAATGTGACTGGCAGAGAAGGGGTTAACCACTAGGGGGCGCTGAAGGAGTTAAATATGTTCCCTAAAGTCTGTTCTAACTGTTAGGGGGACTCACAAGGGGAGGAGATCGATGTGTGTTCCTCTGTACTGGGAACACACATCAGTCTCCTCACCGCTGACAGGACTTGGATCTGTGTGTTTACACACACAGATCCATGGTCCTGCCGTGATTGCGGGTAATCGCGGGTGCCCGGCGGACATCGCGGCCGCCGGGCACGCGCACCGGGTCCTGAGGAATGCGGTGGCGCGTGCGCCCCCTAGCGGCCGGAAAACACAGGACGTCATATGACGTCCAGTCTGGAGGACGAAAGGTCCCCACCGACGTCATTTTACTATGGCTCGGTGGGGAAGTGGTTAAGCTGTAAAAATCGCTAAAAAAAAGTGGCTGTAAAAACGTCCATGGAAATGAAGCCTAATAGTTCAGACACTGCTAGTTATGGAATTACATTGAATCTTCTAGCCTAAAGGAAATTGTTATTCATTGTGAGTTGTGTTTTATGTTTTAGCTGAAAATAGAAAAAACAATGAAAGAAAAGGAAGAGCTGCAAAAGATAACCGCCATTCTAGAGAAGGAGACGGCCCAACTTAGGCAACAGATGGAAAACTTGGAGAGTGAGCTGTCACGTGAAAGGGAGCGTTCTGAGCAGCTGTCTTCAGAACGAGAGGTAACTGCAAAGTGGATATGTTCTATTTTATTAAAGCCATTTTTTTATAGCAAATTTCCCTTCACACTTCCATGTTCTGTTATTAGCTTTGTATCAGCTCCTAAAGTGGAATAATTTGTTTTGAGTCGAGTTTCACTGCTGCATTAAAAAAAAACAAAAAAAAAACAGGGATCTGAAGAAGATTGGTAGCCAGGATGAATAGTGTATTCTCTACCTTCACTGCCCTGAATCTTTGGTGCACTGTTTATAAGGCCCCTTTCACACTGAGGCGTATTTCAGGTGTTTTAGCGCTAAAAATAGCGCATAAATAACGCCTGAAATACTCCTGCCCCAGCATTCTCAATGTTAAAGCCCGAGGGCTTTCACACTGAAGTGATGCGCTGGCGGGAGAAAAAAAATCTCCTGCAAGCAGCATCTTTGGAGCGGTGAGAGGAGTGGTGTGTATTACCGCTCCTTCACCGCTTTTTCCCATTGAAAACAATTGGACACCGCGGTTATACCACCGGCAATGCGTCTCTGCAGAAGCACATTGCAGGCGGTATTAACCCTTTTTTCGCCTACTAGCGGGGGTAAATTCCGCACCGCTAGCGGCCGAAATACCGCCGCAAATTCCACGGCAATTCTGACGGTATAGCGCCGCTAAAAATATCGGCGCTAAACCGCCACCGCACATACTGCCCCAGTGTGAAAGGGGCCTAAGTTCCAGTATGATCCACTTCTGGGACCTGTGAGTAACCTTTTGCTGGTCTTGGGCTCCTTTCAGACGGACGGATAGAATGGTGCCTTTAGCTGCGGATTTTACCGCAGCTAGAAGCACACAATGCTTTCCTATGACATCATTCACACACTACGGTTACCTGAGATGTTTTTCCCCGCGGTTTTGTGCGGATAGAAAAAATAGAACTGGATGCGTCCAGCTGCGAAATCCCGCAGCTATCGGCACATAACCGCAGGTAACCGCAGTGCATTGTGTCAGCTGCGTTTGGTATGAATCTTGAGGAGGAACTCCACGCCAAATTTCAACTAAAAAAACTGCATGGGTCCCCCCTACAGGAGCATACCAGGCCCTTGGGTCTGCTATGGGTTTTAAGGAGACACCCCCTGCGCCGAAAAAACGGCGTGGGGGTGTCCCCCCAAAATCCATACCAGACCCGTATCCGAGCAGCAGCCCGGCCGGTCAGGAAAGGGGTGGGGACGGGCGAGCGCCCCCCCTCCTTAACCGTGCCATGCCGCATGCCCTCAACATGGGGGGGTCGATGCTTTGGGGCAGGGGGGCACCCTGTGCCCCCCCCCACCCCAAAGCACCTGTCCCCATGTTGATGAGGACAGGGCCTCTTCCCGACAACCCGGCGGGGGCGGGGGAAGTGCAGGTCTTCACCGCCGTCTGGTTCTCTTCCGCCGGGGGGGGGGGGCACTTTCTTCTTTAGCTCTTTTACAGCGGCCCCCTCCCGGTCTTCTCATTCGTCATCTTTGGCGAGGGGTGCCTGAACTTCTGTCGCCTTCTGCCTTCTTCTTCTCCGATGTTGACACATCGCTTCCTCCCGCTGCAATGCCGTGTGAGGCGGCTCGCACCGATTTATATAGGCCTTTTATGACGTTGCAGTCCCATCATGCTTTTTTTTGGTGGCATTTGATCACCACTGGGTATTTTATTATATAAACAAAATTGACGAAAAATTATGAACCCCCCCAATATTTTCTACTTTCTAAAACATGACCAATAATAAAAAAAATATATATATATATAATATAATATTGTGTGTGTATATGTGTGTGTGTGTATGTGTGTGTATGTGTATATATATATCTCACTATCTATCTATCTATCTATCTATCTATCTATCTATCTATCTATCTCTATAATTAAATGTATGCAAACAGTCAACATTTGCATTGATGACCCCTCTTTTTCAAGACCTCTGCAATTCGCCCTGGCATGCCGTCGGTCAACATCTGGGCCCAGAGGCGACTCTCTAATTAGGCAAATTAGGCAGTCGCCTTAGGCCTCGCTCTCCACAGGGGCTCCGCGGCCGCCTAATTTACCTATGGAATTGGTTAGAGAGAATTCTATAAATGGTGAATTCATAGTTCATTACATTTAAAACTCTTAATATATGCAATTTATACAGTTAATTTTTATCGCTTAAAATATTGTTCCCATTATGGATGTGAATGGGGGCCTCATGTCTCAGATTTGCCTAAGGCCTCACAAAGCCTAGAGCCGCCTCTGTCTGGGCCACATCCTGACTGATGGCAGCCCATCCCTGCATAATCAATGCTTGGAGTTTGTCCTGGCCATGGACTCAAAATTTGGATGTTTGTTCCCCAAACCACTAGGTTGTCACGTTTTGCCTCATGGCAAGACGCTCCATCGTACTGGAAAAGGCATGGTTCCTCATCAAATTGTTCTTGGATGGTTGGGAGAAGTTGCTCTCAGAGGATGTTTTTGCAGAACTTTGCAGAATATCAGTCTGTTCTTGGTGTTTTTCCTGGAAAGAAGTGGCTTCTTTGCTGCCCTTGACACCAGGCCATCCTCCAAATGTCTTCTCCTCACTGTGCGTGCAGATGTACTCACACCCATTGCTGCCATTCCTGAGCAAGCTCTACACTGGTGGTGCCCCAATCCCACAGCTGAATCAACTGTAGGAGATGGTCCTGGCGCTTGCTGGACTTTCTTGGGTGCCCTGAAGCCTTCTTCACATGTGCAGTGGAAATGTTTATTATGGGAATAAGTTCATTTTCATGGCGAAGAGGGACTTTGTAATTAATTGCAATTCATCTCATCACTCTTCATAACATTCTGGAGTATATGCAAATTGCCACCCTAAAAACTGAGGCAGCAGACTTTGTGAAAATTAGTGTTTGTGTCATTCTCAAAACATTTGGCCACAGATAGATGATGATATATATATATATATATATATATATATATATATATATATATATATATATATATATATATATATATAGTGAGGGATTAGCTCGTGGGGATCACCTTTTCTGAAATCACAGTCTGTAAGCAGGCACTTTCTTTTAAGTCTGGCGGATGCCAGATTTTATTTATAAACGGTTTGCAGATTAAAATAAACAAAACAGTAAATTAAATCCTTGCCGTCCGGCGCTAAACTAAACAAACAGGATCTCCTCTCTATACAGTGTGGGGCTAGTCCCTGACCCCCACAAAACATGCAGTAAAGCAAACCTTTTCAGTCCAGCACTCAGCGCTCCCCTCACTCAGGTCCCTTCCTGAGTTTCAAGCCAGAGCCCTGTTGTGCTCTCTTCCTGGACATTTAAAGTCCAGCTGATTGTGGACTCCAGTGGACCCAAACATCCGGACCGGAACCCTAGCCAGGCCCAGAGGCTGTAAAACCCGGAATGGATTCCGGTTCAGTCTCTCATGATAGAACGTATGCGAGGTGAAATGTACCTATGATCATGTATCGCACCTCGCATAGCGTCACATATCCTCCCCCTCTGCTCAAGCCCCTGCGGCTGAGCACTTGACCCAACCATACAGTGCACACGGGAGAGGGCATCTGCATTATTTTGGAGCTTCCCTGGCCTGTGCTCCACCGTAAATTTAAAAGGCTGTAGAGCCAGGAACCACCTTGTCACACGAGCATTTTTCTCCCTGTTATCACACATCCACTTCAGGGGAGCATGGTCTGTGACCAGCTTAAATGACCTCCCCAGTAGGTAATACCTCAGGGAGTCTAAGGCCCACTTAATGGCGAGACACTCCTTTTCTACGATGGCATAATTTTTCTCGTGCTTGTTCAGCTTCCTGCTCAGGTATACCACTGGGTGCTCCTCACCATCCCTGATCTGTGACAGTACGGCCCCTAGTCCCACCTCAGAGGCGTCCGTCTGTATAACAAACTCCTGGCTAAAATCCGGGGTTACTAGTACGGGTACCATACAAAGAGCCTGTTTTAACTTCTGAAATGCCCCCTCGGCTTCGGGGTTCCATTTGACCATGACCGACCCCTTACCCTTCGTTAGATCGGTCAAGGGGGCGGCAATGGTGGCAAAATTGGGTATGAAACGCCTGTAATACCCCGTAATGCCCAGGAAGGCCCTCACTTGTTTTTTATTGACTGGTTGGGGCCATTTTTGAATTGCCTCAATCTTATTGGTCTGCGGCTTGACCATCCCCCGGCCAATAACGTACCCAAGGTATTTGGCCTCCTCCAGGCCTATGGCACATTTCTTTGGATTGGCCGTGAGACGTGCTTCCCTAAGGGAATCTACGACCGCTTGTACACGGAGCAGGTGCGATTCCCAATCTGGGCTGTGGATGACCACATCGTCCAAGTACGCCGCTGCATACGAGCGATGTGGTCTCAAAATTTTGTCCATCATTCGCTGGAATGATGCAGGGGCTCCGTGCAGACCAAACGGCATCCGCTTATACTGAAACGAGCCCTCAGGAGTGGAAAAGGCAGTCTTCTCCTTGGCCGATTCAGTAAGCGGTATCTGCCAATAACCTTTCGTTAGGTCTAGGGTCGTTATGTAGCGAGCCTGTCCCAACCTGTCCACAAGTTCGTCGACCCGGGGCATCGGGTAGGCGTCAAATTTGGACACACTGTTAAGTTTTCTAAAATCATTACAAAACCTAATACTGCCATCAGGTTTTGGGACCAGCACTATGGGACTTGACCACTCACTGTGAGACTCCTCGATCACATCCAACTCTAACATATTTTTTATTTCTTCCGCAACTGCCTCTCGCCGGGCCTCTGGAATTCTATATGGTTTTACATTTACCCGAACCCCTGGTTCCGTCACTATGTCATGTTGGATCGTGTTGGTCAGTCCGGGTAAGGGGGAGAAAAAGTCTCTATTTTTCTGCACGAATGCCCTAACGTCACTTTGCTGTGCTACGGACAGAGAATCTGTGATGGGAACGTCAGGTATCACGGGTATCCGGTCTGTTGGAGGCGGGGACGTGGCCAGTAAAGTCTCTCGGTCCTTCCAGGGCTTTAAGAGATTTACATGGTAAATTTGGTGTGGTTTCCTTTTCCCTGGTTGGTAGACTTTGTAGTTTACCTCCCACACCCTTTGGACAACCTCAAAGGGACCCTGCCACTTGGCTAAAAACTTACTTTCTACCGTGGGAACCAGTACCAACACTCTGTCCCCCGGGTTGAAAGTACGGACCTTGGCACCCCGGTTATAGACCCTCCTTTGGGCCTCCTGGGCTCGCTCCATATGTTCCCGTACTAGGGGCAGAATGGTTGCGATTCGGTCCTGCATCAAGGAGACATGCTCTATGATGCTCCTATATGGGCTGACCTCTCCTTCCCACGTTTCTTTAGCAATATCTAGCAGGCCCCTGGGATGCCTACCATACAAAAGCTCAAAGGGGGAATAGCCTGTGGAGGCCTGTGGAACCTCTCGTATGGCAAACATGAGATATGGTAGCAAAAAATCCCAGTCTCTCCCATCCTTGTCGACCACCTTTTTCAACATACTCTTCAATGTTTTATTAAACCTTTCGACCAGACCATCTGTCTGGGGGTGGTAGACAGAAGTACGGAGATGGGAGATTTTGTACAATCTACACAATTCCTTGGTAACCCTTGACATAAAAGGGGTGCCTTGATCGGTCAAGATCTCTTTTGGGATCCCCACTCGACTAAACACCTGGACTAATTCCTTGGCAATAACCTTGGCGGAGGTGTTACGCAAGGGTATGGCCTCAGGATAGCGAGTCGCATAGTCCAGGATCACCAGAATATGCTGGTGACCCCGGGCAGATTTCACGACCGGCCCCACCAGGTCCATGCCAATCCTTTCAAAGGGGACCTCAATTATTGGTAGAGGAACAAGGGGGCTGCGAAAATGGGGCGATGGTGCTGACATTTGGCACTCGGGGCACGATTCGCAGTACTCCTTGACCTCTGCATGCAAACCGGGCCAGAAGAATCTTTGGGTGATTCTCTCCCTGGTTTTTTCGACCCCGAGATGTCCCCCCATAACATGACCATGGGCCAGGTCTAGCACCACCCTGCGAAAGGGTTTGGGAACCAGTAGCTGTTCTACCTCTTCCTCTCCATGTTTTATCACTCGATATAACAAATTGTTTTTAATTGCCATGTAGGGAAAGGACACCACCCAATTAGGATCCACCGGTTCCCCATCCAACACCTTAACATTTTCCCTGGCATTTATGAGGGTGGGCTCTCGCAGCTGCTCGGTACAGAAATCCTCCCTCCTGACCTCCAAGTCGGGTACCACATTTTGGCTACTCTCCATGTCAGGGTCAGGCAAGGTTTCCTGTTCATTACCCTCAAGCTGGGTGCTAGCTTCTAAGTCCTCCGGTTCCCCAGCCATGGCAGGGAAAGGAAGAGGATCTCCGGCTTCCTCGATCCCACCAACAGCATGCCCTTCCCTTTGGCAAAACGGGTCTGGTGAGAGTTCTCGAGTTTCCCCAGTAGGGGTAACGCTATCTACTGGCCTCCCTTCACTCTCCCATAACTTCCAAAAATGAGGAAAGTCTCTCCCCACTAAGGCTTCATGGAGCAGTGAAGGTACCACCCCCACTGAATGTGTTACACAGCCCCAGGGGGTATCAACCTCAACCACCGCTGTCTGGTAGTCCCGAGTGTCCCCATGGATGCATATTACCCCAATACAACTGGGGTGTAGTTTTGCGGGGTCTACACACACACTCCTGACTAAGGTCACCACACTACCAGAGTCTAGCAGGGCTGTAAGAGGCTTGCCATCTATTGAAATAACGCACATTTGTTTTTCAAGGCGACTCTGACTTGTCGCAACACATGCGACCTGTGCAAACAGAGAAATGCGTCTTACCCTATCAACATAATCACATTGCATAGGTTCATCATTTAGAGGGCAATCTGCAGCAATATGGCCTAATGCATGGCAACGAAAACACCGTATTTGCCCTACCCCCAGTCCTTTTAACGGTCCCAAAAACCTTCCTGGCTTCTTTGGCCAGTCTCTAGGTCTAGGACCTACAGTCTCATCTGCTGTAACAACAGTCTTATCCACTCTCCCCAAACTCTTGAACCCCGGAACAGTCTTACCCGAACCGTTGGGAGATCTTGCACCCCGAGACACACCGAAGTGGGGCGTTGGTGGGTTTATCAAGTCCTCAGTAGCACTGTACCTCTCCACTAGGTCCACCATTTGGGCTGCAGTGTTGGGGTCCCCCTGTCCGACCCACTTTCTCAGGGTAGCAGGGAGCGCACGCAGGTACCGGTCCATTACCACACGCTCCACAATCTGAGGGCTGGTCAGAGTCTCTGGCTGCAACCACTTCCTGGTGAGGTGGACCAGGTCAAACATTTGTGACCGGGGTGGCTTGTTGCTGGAATAGGACCACTGATGCACGCGCTGGGCCCGAACTGCCATGGTGACACCCAAGCGTGCGAGTATTTCTGTCTTTAGAGTCTCATAGTCCTGGGCCTTATCTGGTTCTAGGTCAAAATAGGCCTTTTGGGGTTCTCCTGTTAGGAATGGGGCCAATAGTCCCGCCCACTGCTCTTTTGGCCATCCTTCGCGGTCAGCGACTCTCTCGAAAGTCGCCATGTACGCCTCAACATCATCCGCCGGTGTCATCTTTTGCAGGTGGTAGGAAGCACGTACAATCTTTGGTTCCGCTAACACCGGAGGTGCGGACCCCTTTTTCAGTTCCACCAGAGCTTCGGTGAACTGTCGGTTCATCTCCTGCTGGGCAGCGTGTTGTGCTGCAACGGCCTCTGCGACTTGGCGGTGTTGTGCTGCAACGGCCTCTGCGACTTGGCGGTGTTGTGCTGCAGCGGCCTCTGCGACTTGGCGGTTTATCTCCTGCTGGGCAGCCTGTTGTGCTGCAGCGGCCTCTCGTTGTGCTGCAGCGGCCTCTGCGACTTGGGGGTTGGTTTCCCGCTGGGCTGCATTGGCCTGTAGCAGGGCCTTTAACATTTCTTCCATTTTCAGAAAAGTGCCTGCATTCTCCACCACGTGTGAGGGATTAGCTCGTGGGGATCACCTTTTCTGAAATCACAGTCTGTAAGCAGGCACTTTCTTTTAAGTCTGGCGGATGCCAGATTTTATTTATAAACGGTTTGCAGATTAAAATAAACAAAACAGTAAATTAAATCCTTGCCGTCCGGCGCTAAACTAAACAAACAGGATCTCCTCTCTATACGGTGTGGGGCTAGTCCCTGACCCCCACAAAACATGCAGTAAAGCAAACCTTTTCAGTCCAGCACTCAGCGCTCCCCTCACTCAGGTCCCTTCCTGAGTTTCAAGCCAGAGCCCTGTTGTGCTCTCTTCCTGGACATTTAAAGTCCAGCTGATTGTGGACTCCAGTGGACCCAAACATCCGGACCGGAACCCTAGCCAGGCCCAGAGGCTGTAAAACCCGGAATGGATTCCGGTTCAGTCTCTCATGATAGAACGTATGCGAGGTGAAATGTACCTATGATCATGTATCGCACCTCGCATAGCGTCACAATATATATATATATATATCAGATTTAAATGGGGAAAAATATGGACTGGGTAATGTATTAGGAATGAAAGGATGCCACAGTGTTTGATGGAAATGAAAATCCTCAACATACAGAGGACTGAATTTAAAGACACTCCGAAAATCAAAGTGAAAAAATTATGCAGCAGCCTAGTCCATTTTGCTGAAATTTCATTGCAGCAACTCAAAATAGTACCCATTAGTTTGTATGGCCGCCACGTGCTTGTATGCATGCCTGACAACATCGAGGCATGCTCCTCAAACAATAGGTGGTGTCCTGGGGGCTATTTCTGTCCAGATTTGGACCAGGACATTACTAAGCTCAGACTGAGGTGAAACCTGGCAGCGCCAGATGGAATGAAACCTGCCTCTGTCCCAGAGGTGTTCTATTGGATTTAGGTCAGGCGAGCAAGGGGGGCCATTCAATGGTATCAATTCCTTCATCCTCCAGATACTGGCTGCAAACTCTCGCCACATGAGGCCGGACATTGTTGTGCACCAGGAGTAACCCAGGACCACTGCACCAGCGTAGGGTCTGACAATGAATGGGTCCAAGGATTTCATCCCAAAACCTAATGGCAGTCAGGGTGCCATTGTCTAGCCTATAGAGGTCTGTGTGTCCCTCCATGGATATGCATCCCCAGTCCATCACTGACCCACCACCACCAAACTGAACGATGTTACAGGCAGCTTAACTATCTCCACAGCTATTCCAGACCCTTTCACGTCTGTCACATGTGCTCATGATGAACCTGCTCTCATTTGTGAAAAGCACAGGGCGCCAGTGGCAAACCTGGCATTTGGGCCCTTTGGCCACCCTCATGAAGTCTGTTTCTTATTGTTTGTTTGGTCAGAGATATTCACACCAGTGGCCTGCTGGGAGGTCATTTTGTAGGGCTCTGGCATTGCTCATCCTTTTTCTTCTTGCACAAAGGAGCAGATACTGGTCCTGCTGATGGGTTAAGGACCTTCTACGGCTCTGTCCAGCTCTGAGTGCCTGTCTCATGGAATGTCCTCCATGATCTTGAGTCCTGGGAGACACAGCAGATCTTCTGGCAAAAGCACATATTGATGTGCCATCCTGGAGAAGTTGGACTACCTGTCCAACTCCATAGGGTCCAGGTATCGCCTCATGCTACCAGTAGTGACACCTCACTAATGAATAAAGTCAGCAAGAAGGATGATCCTAGAGAGCTTCACCTTCACAGAGAAAAACGTTCCACACTTCCACTGATGTTAGTTACGCTCTTCTAACATCTACGGGGCTATTGGCACCATATAACATCGTTAGATTAGCCTTCTGAAACAATTGGCCTCTATACAATATTGCTATACTAGCCTCTAGAAACTATGGCCACGTATCACGCAAGAGAGGCGAATATCAGTATGCAATACCTGCTTTATGAAGTGTGCTAAATAACCAAGGAAATGACCGTGCTACTGTGTAAAGCAGGGGCGCCCAACCAGTGGCCCGGGGGCCAGATGTGGCCCGCGGAGCCCTCTGATGTGGCCCGCGACTTCCTGCCCTGGGATGGCGGGTAGGCAAGTCCAGATTGCAGGTTGCTGACCCGCCATCCCAGAGCATCAGTGTTGTGAATGAAGCCAACAGTAGAGGAAGCAAGCGACTGCAGAGCCACATAAGCCAATGCTTCCCATATAGCGCCAGCTCCTGTCATAAGTGGAGTGATACCAAATGCACTCTGCCTGGGACAGCAACAGCTAGCGATATCTGAATGGAAAACTGTTGTCAATGGTAAGTTTATTACTAAAATCACAATGTATATATGGGCATATCTGTTCTGCAGTGGTTACTGGGCCGCTTTCAAACTGATCCACAGGTGAAGTGCAGTGCACCCACGGGTTACCTACACTGAGCCAAAGACTTCTGGTTTTACCTGCAGGTTGGGGCACTTTCAGAAAGTGCACACCTGCAAGATATAATATAATTCTATGGCAAAGTGCAACTAACCCGCAGGAAAACCACAGGTGCACTGCGCTGCATCTACAGCGTGGGTAGACCGCAGGCCATAAGTGTAAAAGCAGCCATAGGCCCATTTCACATGATCAGTCTGACACAATCGAACCCTCCATTCACCTCTATGGAGTGGCAGATGTAAACAGACTTGTGTCAGTTTATACCCGACTACCTCCAATCCGATCTGCTAAAATAAGAGAAGTGGATCCGTCCCCTTTCAACTGATCGAATCAGAGGGCTCATAGAGTAGAGTGGGCTGTGTCTGTGTCCACTCTGCATATATGCAGAGTGGACATGTACCTGTCATCTGCTCATTGTGGCCCACGACTCGTTGCCAAGTCGCTTAAGTGGCTCTCGCTCTTCAAAAGGTTGGGCACCCCTGGTGTAAAGCGACGGACTCCCAACAAAACGGTCGCTAGCACACTCCTGCTTTGTGTACATATAAAAACATAGACGGCGCGACCAATCGGGTTCCCCAGATGAAGACACGTGACTGTGTCGTAACGCGTAGGGATTGGCCGTGAGCAGACGTACACCTGGAATGATGTGAGAAGGCGCAGAGGACGCCGCTGTTCATTTTTTATACTGCACTCATTTTTATTTACCTATGTAAGAGCATTAACACCCGAATAAACGTTCCCCTTTACTTGAATACTACACTATTGGAGGCCGTCTTTCTTCTCTCCTTCTCTTGTCCCTGTTGATGGAGCTCTAACAGGGACTGATCAAGGAGACTGGATAAGGCTGTGGTAATCTATATGAGCCTGGATATGTGTTGAGAGGCACCAGTGGAAGTGTGGATGGTGTGGAACGTTTTTCTCTGTGAAGGTGAAGCTCTCTAGGATCATCCTTGTTGCTGATTTTATTCATTAGTGAGGTGAGAGTTCTGTGAGACCAGACACACATGTGATTAAGTCACTCATCCATCTCTAAGGCTGCATTCACACTATAACGCGGCATATTTTGCCGTGACAAATTGCAGCGTATTGTACCGCGATTTGCCGCGACAAAACGAGTAGTTTTTAACCTTTTTTTTTTTTTTTTTTTACAAAACATTGTTAACATTGTTGTCTATGCCGAACGCCGAAAGCCGCCTGAAAAAAAGGGTCCGGGCATTGTTTTGAGCTTCAGGCGTACAGCGTTTCGGAGTTCGGCGTGGAGATGTGAACCATCTCCATAGACATCAATGTTAAATCACCCCTCCAGCAGCACGAGCGTCGGGCGTAAATACGCCAAGGTGTGAATGCAGCCTTAGATCTGTGGATATTGAGTTCTTGTCCTCTTAGGCAGTATTTACTGCTTTATCACATATGGACTTTATTTATTTATCCCACTTTTGATCACCATTCACTATCTGTCACATTATTAGTGTGTTTTACAGATTATGCGCGAGAATTCACTTTAATTAATTCATTTGTTGTTGTGTGTATTGTAAACACTATTAGTTTTTGCTGCATTTTCACCACTGTTTGTTTTGGAAGACTTTATTTGTTTATTTATCCACTGTTTAGTAGCGCGAAAGACATTATTCACTATTCACTGTTTATTTACATTGCTGAGCCTGCAACTGCTGCTCGGTCACAGTGATTCTACTGTCTAATTTAAGCATCACTTTTCCCCAGTTGGTTTTGAAGGCTGTCTAACATTTTTGCTTACTTTAAAACAAATAAATGAACACCAAAAACATAATATATCGAATATGTGATGAACTGTTTTTTTTTGGTAAGGCAGGTATTGCTTGCTACCCAATTATGTCTCATCTCTATGTAGAAAACATTTTTTTTTTTTTTTTTTTAGGAATAAGGTCTTGTTCAATGGCGCCCTCTTAAGATTACGTTTTGTATTGGCACACAACAGTAGTAATCAACATGCATTGTTTCATATTAGGACCTTACACATGTGTCATATGTACCAGTTAAATTTGTTTATTTAGCAAGTATGTAGGAGCTTATATGACAGGAAGATGGCTATGCCCTGATTTCCATGCTTGGAATTTAACAAGGTAGTGTAAGTACCTGTTGCATAAGGCTATGCGACATTAACCTCATTTCCATTTTATGCCTGTTGATGGTGTATTCTGGATCTACATTATTTCAAGTGCCGACTCTCAGGGTGTGCTGTTCCCCTTTGAAGGCCGGCCTCACATTCAATGAGATGATGACAAGCAATATAGTATAAGGTGCATGAGATGTGTGTTTACAGAGTACAGGTTAATTCTATTAACCTCCTGCCACTTTGGCTTTTATGTTGTAAAAAGATTAGAAAGCTTCAGGATTTTGGTACCAGGCTTGGAACGCAACCATTTCCAGATGTGTTCCCCTGAGGGAAAGCCAGCCAGCCGAAATACTTTTCATGCAGTGACCTACAATGTGTTCTAACTGGATTGTTAAACATACAGTGACAAAGCAAATGAAAATATTTATGATAAAACAAATACTAAGCTGATTTTAAACACATAGTTGCCAGTTCCCCTTGATTTCTAGGGGGTCATTGCCAAGATTAGAGCTTTTGCCCCTGGAAATATGCCTGCATTCAAACACAGAACTTGTTCCTAATAACACTTGTGTTCTTTCTACTGCTTTAATGAATGTTTATGCTTATTTTGCTGTCTTTTCAACTGCCTGCTGAGGCTCTATTGTGAGTAACAGACATCAAAGCAGGTTTTTCTTCTTTAGTCCCCTTTCACACTTATACAACTTGCCCCACGATTTTGGACTGCAAAATCGCACAAGTCATTCTCAATGACTTCCATTCCTATTGGCACGACTTTAAAGCGGGGGTTCACCCGAACATACAACTTTTTACCCTTAGATTCCTGCTCATTTTGTCTAGGGGAATCGGCTATTTTTTTTTAAATAGAAGCTGTACTTACCTTTTTAGAGAGCGATCTTCTCCGCCACTTCCGGGTATGGGCTGCGGGACTGGGCGTTCCTATTTTGATTGACAGGCTTCCGACGGTCGCATCCATCGCGTCACGATTTTCCGAAAGTAGCCGAACGTCGGTGCTCAGGCGCAGTATAGCGCCGCACCGACGTTCGGCTTCTTTCGGATACTTGTGACGCGATGGATGCGACTGTCGGAAGCCTGTCGGAAGACTGTCAATCAAAATGGGAACGCCCAGTCCCGAAGACCCATACCCGGAAGCGGCGGAGAAGATCGCTCTCTAAAACGGTAAGTACAGCTTCGATTTTAAAAATACTAGCCGATTCCCCTAGACAAAATGTGCATTAATCGAAGGTTAAAAGTTATTTTTAGGGTGAACTCCCTCTTTAAGTCGTGCCGACTTCAAAGTAGTCCCTGCACTACTTTGGTCCAAATTCCATGCGAGTTGATGCCCATAGACCTCAACGTTAAACCCTCAAGTAGCATGCAAATCGTACCTGAATAATATAGACACAATTTCAGTACAACTTTGTAAGCACAAGCAGCTTTTTGACCCTTGTCCCACCCAATCCTTTCAACATAGACGCCCCTCCCATGCACATTTTTCTAGCACACATTCACTTCCTGGTTATTCTTTCAGGAACAATGTGCTCCAAACAGCCCAAAAAAAAAGATGTCCTTGTCCTCCGCTTCTCCTTCACTTCTTCCTCATGCACTGCTACTGCTGCAGCAGCAATGACTACTGCTGTGGCAATATATTGAGTAGCAAACATATTATGTCACAACACGCCACGCCACAACAACCAAGAAGCAAACAGGAACTGGAAACAACTATGGCAGGAAAAGGAATTACCTCACACCATGTATGTTTTCATTGGTTAATGCCAAAGTTGTGGCAAAGTAGTACTGATCCAATATCGCGGCAAAGTCGCATGACTTTGAAGTCCTACAAGTGTGAAAGGGACCTTAGTGTTCTACTAAATCCTAATAACTGAACTAGTCACAGTGTGCATTAGAAGCTGTAGCAAGTTAGATAGATCCCACCTTATTTCCTCACTGGATGACACCCAGCATCATCTAGCTCAGTGGTCTCCAAACTGTAGCCTTGGGGCCAGATGCAGTCATTTGCTTGTATTCATCTGGACCTTGAGACATTATTCTTGCCACTGACACCAACAATGGGGTGTAATTCCATCCACTGAGAACAAAAACGGGTCACTATTCTTTCCACTGACACCAACGATGGGGCATAATTCCTTCTGCTGAGAACACAAATTGGTCACTATTCCTCCCATTGACACCAACTTTTTCTCCCACTAATACCAAACATCAGGCATTGTTTACTCCCATTGGGCACAGCGCCCCCCCCCCCCCCATCCCCCAAAAGCCTGAAGGACCGTGCATTGGCCCTTTCTTTAGAAATTTTGGAGACCCCTGAAGTTGCTCAATCCTTCCCAGCCTTACTGTCTATGGCCCACTACTTTCTCTCATTGGATTTTGGTCATGAAGGCTCAGCATCACATGCGAGTGTGACCTAGGGTTGTCTGCAGGCAAATGCAGCCTTCCTAAAAATGCTCACTCCCCCAGACTGATGTCCACTCATCTAGGCATTGTGATATTTGCATCACTCTTCGCAAGTGCCAAACCACTGCTTGCATCATGGTTAAGAGCTGTTAAGAGGCATTTTAACCACCTCAGCCCCGGAAGGATTTACCCCCTTCCTGACCAGGCCCTTTTCTGTGATTTGGCACTGTGTCGCTTTAACTGACAAATTGTGTGGGCATGTGACGTTGTACCCAAACAATTTTTGCCACAAATGGAGCTTTATTTTGGTGGCATTTGATCACCTCTGCGGTTTTTATTTTTTGCGCTATAAACAAAAAAAAAATGACAATTTTGAAAAAAAAAGCAATATTTTTAACTTTTTGCTATAATATCCCCCCAAAAAATATAAAAAACTAATTTCTAGCTCCGTTTTAGGCCAATATGTATTCTTCTACATATTTTTGGTAAAAAAAAATCGCAATAAACGTATATTGATTGGTTTGCACAAAAGTTTTAGAGTCTACAAAATAGGGGATAGATTATGGAATTTTTATTATTATTATTTTTTCATTAGTAATGGCAGCGATCTGAGATTTTTTTATAATGACTGACACTGCCGTGGACACATCGGACACTTTTGACACATTTTTGGAACCATTTACATTTATAGAGCGATCGGTGGTATAAAAATGCATTGATTACTGTATAAATATCACTGGCAGGGAAGGAGTTAACACTAGGGGGCGATCAATGGGTTAACTGTGTGTTCCCTCTCTGTTTTAACTATAGGGGGATGGGACTAACTAGGAGAGATGACAGATCGCTGTTTCTACTTGGTAGAAACACACAATCTGTCTTCTCTCCTCTGACAGCACAGGGATTTGTGTGTGTGTTTACACACACACAAATCCCCGTGCTGGCTCTCGTGCACGAGATTGAGCATGGCCACATGCATCAGGTCCCCTGCTGTGCAGCGTGAGCCCTCTGGCGGCTCTTAAAGGGGCAATGTACGCCTATGTGATTTTCCACAGCCGTGCCACTTTGCCGAAATATAAAGAGATTAAACTTCAGGTTTCATTCACACTAAATATAACCAATAAGTTAACTTAAAAATGAAATTACACTGTAAGTGTAAATTATTTTAGGTATTTTTTTTACTTTGAATAATGTGTTATTGTTTAGCTTTAAGTACTTTAGGAGCCAAGTTGAAGGAATTGTTTTCAAGCATTAACTGAAAATCACGCAGCCAACAGGAATTAACACATCAGTATTGTAACCCTGACTGCCTTGCCTGGTTGTTGTACAAAGCCAAATAATAAAAATATGAATGCAGAGCTGGAACTAGTCACGGCTGACACATACAGTATTTCTAAATTAAACAGAAACATATAAAATGAAAATTCTGGTTTGTGAAATGAGTGTGGTTCAATGGCAGATCATAAATTAAAGTGGAGGTGACCTGAAAAACACTTATAAAAGATAAATTGAACAATAACTAGTATGTGTGATAGTCAAGCAAAGCGAGGTATTTCTCTTGTTAAAGAAAGGACAAACATTGCTGGTAAAATAATATATGGGATAATGTAAACCATACTATAAAACATAAGTATGTTTGAGGTCACTATGGATTTCAGCAAAGTACTCCGAAGTACTTGTGGTAGGCCATGGTCCCTCTATGTGACTTCTGAGAACTCTGATATTGTTCTGCAAGAAGTGCGTTATTCTAAAATATTTGACATCAATTCCTATTGGGTAGAAAGAGGCCCAATAAAAGGAGATTGGCAGAAAAACTGTCTTATGTGCACTGATGCATTTATTAAATGAACGCCTGATAGCGAGCCTTGAGAAAAGTTCCATACTGGATTATGGCCATTTAAATTATTAGATGCATGGCTAAAGGTGGTGACAAAAATGTCAAATCTTTTTATAATACAGTCACAAGAAGTGAAGAAATTACTTGGAAAAGCTTTATCGATAAGCAAACTTGTCATTAGGGATATTAGACATGACATGCCCCAATTCTGCCCCATAAGAATAAAATAGATGACTGTTCTATGTTACAGTAACACACACAAATTACAGTATGTATATACCTGCATGGACATACACATTTTAATTTGCCATCGCTGACTTGTCTTTAACCATCTCAATACCAGGCACTTTCACCCCCTTCCTGCTTAAGCCATTTTAAAGCTTTCAGCGCAGTCACATTTTGAATGACAATTGTGCGGTCATGCAGCACTGTACCCCCACAAATAGAGCTTTCTTTTGGTGGTATTTGATCACCTCTGCGGTTTTTATTTTTTGTGCTGTAAACAAAAGAAGAGTGACAAGTTTGAAAAACACAATATTTTTTACCTTTTTGCTATAATTATCCCAATTTTTTTTCCTCGGTTTAGGCCGATACGTATTCTTCTACATATTTTTGGTAAAAAAAAATCGCAATAAACGTATATTGATTGGTTTGCGCAAAAGTTATAGCGTCTACAAAATAGGGGATAGATTTATAGCATTTTTTTTTTTTTACTAGTAATGGTGGCGCGATCTGTGATTTTTATCGTGACTGCAATATTGCGGCGGACACTTTTGACAAATTTTTGGGACCATTCACATTTATACAGCGATCTGTGCTATAAAATGCCATTGGTTACTGTATAAATGTGACTGGCAGGGAATGGGGTTAACACTAGGGGGCGATCAAGGGGTTAAATATGTTCCCTAGGGAGTGATTCTAACTGTAGGGGGAGGGGACTCGCATGGAGAGGAGACCGATTGGTGTTCCTCTGTACAAGGAACACACTATTCCTCACTTCTGACAGGACGTGGATGTGTGTGTTCACACACACGCATCCACAGTCCTGCTCTGTTACTGGGCAATTGCAGGTGCACGGCGGACATTGTGACCTGCGGGCACGTGCATCAGGTCCTGAGTGACGCAGCGGGCGGGTGCGCCCCCTAGTGGGCTGGGAAGGCAAGGACGTCATATGACGCCCGCCCAAAACAAGAGCCGCACCGCCCAGCCACCATTTGGCAGCAAGTGGCCGGCAAGTGGCTTAACATGCCAGTTCAAAGCAGTATTAACCGCTTAAGGACCGCCTCCTGCACATATATTTCGGCAGAATGGCACGGCTGGGCACAAGCACGTACATGTACGTCCTCTTTAAATGCCCAGCCGTGGGTGACCGCGGGACACGTGGACCTGATCGCCGCTGGAGTCCCGCGATCGGTCCCTGGAGCTGAAGAACAAGGAGAGCTGTGTGTAAACACAGCTTCCCTGTTCTTCACTGTGGCGCTGTCATTGATCGTGTGTTCCCTGATATAAGGAAGCGCGATCAATGACGTCACACGTCCAGCCCTGCCCCCCTACAGTTAGAAACACATATGAGGTCACACTTAACCCCTTCAGCGCCCCCTAGTGGTTAACTCCCAAACTGCAATTGTCATTTTCACAGTAAACAATGCATTTGTATAGCATTTTTTGCTGTGAAAATAACAATTGTCCCAAAAATGTGTCAAAATTGTCCGATGTGTCTGCCATAATATCGCGGTCACGAAAAAAATCGCTGATCGCCGCCATTAGTAGTAAAAAAAAATGATTAATAAAAATGCAATAAAACTATCCCCTATTTTGGAAACACTATGAGCTAGATTCACGTAGCTCGGCGTATAGTTTGGCCGGCGTAGCGCATCTCATATGCGCTACGCCGACGTAAAATAGGGCGCCCAGACCATTATTCACAAAGATCTGGCGCCGTACGTTGCGCCGGCGTAGGGTAAATAGTCAGGCGTAAGCCCGCCTAATTCAAATGTGGAAGGTAGTGGGCGTGTTGTATACAAAGTAGCCGTGACCCCATGTATTTTTTCACTAACGATTCGCGCATGCTCAGAGTCACGTCGCATATACTCCCTAAGATACGTCGGCTCAATGCTTTCGACGTGAAGGTAACCCACGCACATCCCCATTCACGTGCCACTTACGTAAGCGACGTAAAATTCGACGGCTGTTCCGACGTCCATACTTTAACATTGGCTGCGCCTCATATAGCAGGGGTAACGTTACGCCGGACGTAAGCCTTACGTAAACTGCGTAGTGGGCCCAATTCTACGTGTAAATCTACGGAAGCGCCCCTAGCGGCCAGCGTAAATATGCACCCTAGATACGACGGCGTACTAACACTTACGTCGGTTGGAGGAAGCTAGAATTCAGGCGTATCTAGCTACCAGAATGGCACGCATAGATACGACGGCGCAACTTTCTACTTACGCTGCGTATCTATAGATACGCTGACGTAAGAGCTACGTGAATCTAGCTCTATAAATTTTGCGCAAACCAATCGATAAACGCTTATTGCGATTTTTTTTTTTTTTTTTTTACCAAGAAAGAAGAATACGTATCGGCCTAAACTGAGGAAAAAAAAGTTTTTTTATATAGTTTTGGGGGATATTTATTATAGCAAAAAGGAAAAAATATTACATCTTTTACAAAATTGTCGCTTTTTTTTTTGTTTATAGCGCAAAAAACAACCGCAGAGGTGATCAAATACCACCAAAAGAAAGCTCTATTTGTGGGAAAAAAAGGACGCCAATTTTGTTTAGGAGCCACGTCGCACGACCGTGCAATTGTCAGTTAAGTCGACGCAGTGCCGAATCGCAAAAACTGGCCAGGTCCTTTACCTGCATTTTGGTCCGGGTCTTAAGTGGTTAAACCTGAACAGTGAAGGGGTTAACACTAGGGGGTGAGGAAGGGGTTAAATGTATTCCCTCATTGTGTTCTTACTGTGTGGGGGGAATGGACTGACTGGGGGAGGTGACCGATGCTGTGTCCCTATGTAAAGGGACACAGATCGGTCTCCTCTCTCCCTGACAGCACGTGGAGCTCTGTGTTTACACACAGAGCTCCACGTCCTGCTGTGTAACCGACGACCGCTGCGTGCCCCCAGTGGCGCGCGCAGGGAACAACAACAGGACGTCCAGGGACGTCCACCCGGCACTTGAGAGCCGCGCTGTGGACGTCTTTCGACCATAGCGCGGATCTCAAGTGGTTAATAACACTTTTTAAAGTGGCTGTAAACCTCTGCAATAAAAAAAACAACTTCCTCTATAGGACAATTGCATAATGTGCTAATATTCATTGCATACTAGCACATTCTGAAATACCTTGGAACAAAGCCCTCCAGTGGCGTGCTGTCACCGCTGACAGGGCTTTGTTCTTCATCCAGTCTTCCTTCCAGGTCCGCATACTCTGGCTGTGTGATTAGCTGGAGCTGTGATAACGTCATTCCCGTGCATATGCACGGGAGCCCTCTGTTCTGGCACGATTTTCTGAAGGTCCGACATGGTATGCCAGGCCCTCAGAGCGCATGCGCCAGTGACGTCACCGGCTCTATCCAGTGTGACTATCTCCTAAATGGTGCAGGTTTAGGAGATCTTAATTTTATCTACAGGTAAGTTTATTATAGGCTTACCTGTAGGTAAAACTCCCAACGTGGACTTTACTACTGCTGTAATGAGAAATGATTACATTGCCCAGAGAACTTGTAGAAATTGTGATCATGCTGTGTGACAGTGAGGCTCGGTTCACACTGCTGCACTGCGAATTTGTTCAGTTTTTTGTCCTGTGTGAGGTGCGAATTTACCGCCATCTTACTGCAAATTTACTGCGATTTTACCACGAATTTCAGGAGTTTTCTATTGAAAGCCCATGGCGTGGGTAACGCACTCCAAAAACTTTAACCAGTGCCAAAAATTTGTGCACATCATAAAGAGGTGACACAAAAACATGCAACGGGTGTACACAAGCCCTCTGAAATCAGAGGGCCTTGCCCTGAATCCCCCGGGGCGTTAGGCTCCTGACAGGGAAAAAGGGTACTTACACTTGGTACATCTGGCCGAAACCAGACGTACCCCATTCTCTGGAGGGTATGCCAAAACACTCACCCAAGTACTAGGTGGGGCTCCCCTATAGGGAGACCCCATGAGAGAGGACGAACTAAGCCAGAAGGCTATGTCCACCCCCTCCCAAGAATTTCAGGGCAGGCCCGAGGACCTACACCCAACCAGTCACACAGTGCAAAAACCGTGTACAAACATAAAAATACAAAAAAGTGACAAACAAAGGAATGAATAAAATAAAGTGGGGGAGGAAGATAGTGGAGAGGAGAGTGAAAGGTGGCCATTGTGCAATACAATGGCCAGGCCAGCCCAGGAGGCAGGTGCTAGAAAGAAGCGTGATCTGGTGCAGTGACCGTGGTACCGTCAAGTCACAGTGACTTTCTGGTACCCCTGGACTGGCACTCCCGGGGCACATGCACCATTAGGCTTTCAAGCTCCTATCATGAGTTGGACATTCTGCAATTGATGTTCTAGAATCTAGCCAATGGAATCATAATGTAAAAAAAAAAGGTGTTGACTTCCTGTGTATTTCCTGTTTTTTTGTGGAGAGTAGTGTGGCGGAATTCGCACATATGTGAACCATCAATGCGATTCCAGAACGATTTGCATTGATGTCTATGGAGACTAAATTCTCAACACAACGCTGTAAACTTGCACAAGACCATTTTTTTGGATCTTGTGAACGACTGTCATTGAAAACAATGACTTTATGGATGACATGCACATTTTTAGAATGTTTTTGACGCATCACATTCGTTATGAACTCGCATCAGTGTGAACGGAGCCCAAGTGGGTTTCTCCCCTTTTAAAGAAAACTCCTAAATATATATTGATGTGTGTGCAATCTGATGATGGCAGCACCATGACTAAAGCAGAAAGTGTACATCTGTTAATATAAATTGGTTTTACTTGTATGCTAGGCCTGTCTTTACAGATGCTTAATAAGCTGTTTTTTGTAGGTGATCTGTTCTTATTAGGAAACATTTGATTTATACCATATCTCATTTCACTTGGAGCCTTTCAGTCTGTTAATGTAAGGTCTCTGTGTCTGCATGTGCTTCAGATGTCAGATTATGCAGTCTAAAATTGGGTTCCTTATCTCTTCTTCAAAGAGAACAATTCTGTAAAATTCAAGAAATATTGTATATTTAGTAAGCGGTTCCACAGTTATCTGATCAGGATTAACATTTGAATGTCTCTGCAGATTCAACAAGCAAGCTTTCAAGGTGTGCTCTTTGCAGCAGTTGTTAAAGGGGAGTTCCACCCACAATTTCACTTTTTAAATATAAATACCCCTGTAATACACAAGCTTAATGTATTCTAGTAAAGTTAGTCTGTAAACTAAGGTCCGTTTTGTTAGGTTGTTACAGCATTTAGATTAGTTTATTATCTAGAAATAGACCGTGGCCATCTTAAGTGTGGGCATTATGAAGCCAGACTGTATGACTTCCTGGATTTCAGCTTTACATATCTCGCACATGCTCAGTGCACAAGCAATGTAATAGGTTTCAGTCAGGTTTGCAAGGACTACTGGGAAACATGATGCCTATCCCAGAAACCCTTGCAAATAGCCTAGGCAAATAAGGAGGAGGAAGTAATGAAGGACTACAAAATAAAGGTATTTACAAGCAACAAATTAAATAAAAATTGTCCATTCTGAACACTATGAGATTAGAGCATGCAGCACAGACAAACATAAAAAAATGGGTGGAACTCCACTTTAACAAATGTATACAGTTTGTTTCATTTTCCTTTAGCTACACTTTAAGCTCAGGTTCAGACTAGTGCAATGAAAGAACCAGCGCGATTACAGTGCCGATTGCCGCTTCACTTCTCTCCTGCAGACCGTTTACACTGCCCTCTGCGAACCGCTGCGGGTGTCAATACATTGTTAATGACACCCATAGAATGGTTCACACATCGCAGTGTGAACTGTGTATTCATACAGGAATCGGATCGCATAGGTGAGAACACCCATGCCATCCGATTTCAGTGCAGGGAAAAACAAGTTCCTGCACCTTTTTCTGTGCGATTCCAGTGTGAGTTCAGCCATACAGCTGTATGGCTGAAATCACATTGCTCAGAAATTGCATGAGAACTTGTGGTGCGGGTGCGAATCGCATGCTATGTCTGAGATCACACTAGTTTGAAGGGAGTTTTCCTATTTCAGTTAAACATAGAAAGTCTTAGCAGTGTTTGTCCCACCCCTTAACCATAATGATCATGTCACTGGAACCCACCTTGGTAATACTGAACTTGTTCTCCGCTGAAAAAGTCCACATTGGACTTCTGGAAGGAGGTCTATTCAAAAAGGCTGTCTTTGCTGACCTTGTGAAAACGCTGGTTGGCTGTCATGCTTTGTGTTTCTGGGTCCATACTTACAAAGTCATTAGTCTAGAACAGGTATGCAACACGTGAAGTAAGATTTCTGAATGTGTTCTTGTTCTGGGTCACTGGCAGCATGAAAACTAGAATATTCAGGGGAAAAGAAGGTAGCTGACTATGTATTTCAGACGAATAGGTCAGCTAAAGAATCCTAAAGCCATACACTGATAGATTTTTTTTATTATTAGGCTAAATGGGATAACAATCTAACAGATTCCGCTATCCATGCTATGCAGCGTTTATGAATGAATCGGCAGTAGCAGTGCAAGCTGTCAGAATACTCCCAACTGCGGCTTTATCTTATGGATGCAGCTACAGTTCAGCCAATGATTTTCCACCTGCTTCCTGTAATTTTTCTGTTGAAGGATGTTGGGCAGAGTATACTGACATGGCTACCCACTTTGAAATCAGCGCGATTTTAAAGTCGCACTGGTGTGAACGGGGGCTTAGTGTTTTAGAAGTAGAGGATAGCAATGGCAGCCTGCGAGTTGCGGTGTAAGACTCGCAAAGCCAACCTGTGTGTTTCTAGTCCAATAGCCTATGTATTTCAGAGATAGAGTGTCATCATTGTTGGTCTACATCAGAGGTGTCCAAACTTTTTTTCAAAGAGGGCCAGATTTGATAAAGTGAATATGCGTGAGGGCCGACTATTTTGCCTGACATTCTTTGAACCATTAAAATTCGATTTAAGTGTGTTCACCCGAGCACTAATACACTGCCCAAGAAGAATGCTCTTGCATTTTTGACTATGTGTGGTGAAGAGATGATCTTGAGCGTGTTATTTGGATATACCATATTTTTGGGCGTAGATTTAATTTTAAATAAAGAACTGTGAAGCAAATTAAGGGTCAGTGCCCATCAATGCAGCCTAATCAGTGTCCATATGCAGCCTCACCATTGCCATTAATGCAGCCTCACCATTGCCATGAATGCAGGCAGCCTCACCATTGTTCTGAAGGTCCGACATGGTATGCCAGGCCCTCAGAGCACTTTTTCTTTCACAGGCTTTTTTTGCTAAAACACTGCAGTGACTGTGTACAGCAGGAGTTTTCAAACTACAGGGAGTGCAGAATTATTAGGCAAGTTGTATTTTTGAGGATTAATTTTATTATTGAACAACAACCATGTTCTCAATGAACCCAAAAAACTCATTAATATCAAAGCTGAATATTTTTGGAAGTAGTTTTTAGTTTGTTTTTAGTTTTAGCTATTTTAGGGGGATATCTGTGTGTGCAGGTGACTATCACTGTGCATAATTATTAGGCAACTTAACAAAAAAAAAATATATACCCATTTCAATTATTTATTTTTACCAGTGAAACCAATATAACATCTCAACATTCACAAATATACATTTCTGACATTCAAAAACAAAACAAAAACAAATCAGTGACCAATATAGCCACCTTTCTTTGCAAGGACACTCAAAAGCCTGACATCCATGGATTCTGTCAGTGTTTTGATCTGTTCACCATCAACATTGCGTGCAGCAGCAACCGCAGCCTCCCAGACACTGTTCAGAGAGGTGTACTGTTTTCCCTCCTTGTAAATCTCACATTTGATGATGGACCACAGGTTCTCAATGGGGTTCAGATCAGGTGAACAAGGAGGCCATGTCATTAGTTTTTCTTCTTTTATACCCTTTCTTGCCAGCCACGCTGTGGAGTACTTGGACGCGTGTGATGGGGCATTGTCCTGCATGAAAATCATGTTTTTCTGGAAGGATGCAGACTTCTTCCTGTACCACTGCTTGAAGAAGGTGTCTTCCAGAAACTGGCAGTAGGACTGGGAGTTGAGCTTGACTCCATCCTCAACCCGAAAAGGCCCCACAAGCTCATCTTTGATGATACCAGCCCAAACCAGTACTCCACCACCACCTTGCTGGCGTCTGAGTCGGACTGGAGCTCTCTGCCCTTTACCAATCCAGCCACAGGCCCATCCATCTGGCCCATCAAGACTCACTCTCATTTCATCAGTCCATAAAACCTTAGAAAAATCAGTCTTGAGATATTTCTTGGCCCAGTCTTGACGTTTCAGCTTGTGTGTCTTGTTCAGTGGTGGTCGTCTTTCAGCCTTTCTTACCTTGGCCATGTCTCTGAGTATTGCACACCTTGTGCTTTTGGGCACTCCAGTGATGTTGCAGCTCTGAAATATGGCCAAACTGGTGGCAAGTGGCATCTTGGCAGCTGCACGCTTGACTTTTCTCAGTTCATGGGCAGTTATTTTGCGCCTTGGTTTTTCCACACGCTTCTTGCGACCCTGTTGACTATTTTGAATGAAACGCTTGATTGTTCGATGATCACGCTTCAGAAGCTTTGCAATTTTAAGAGTGCTGCATCCCTCTGCAAGATATCTCACTATTTTTGACTTTTCTGAGCCTGTCAAGTCCTTCTTTTGACCCATTTTGCCAAAGGAAAGGAAGTTGCCTAATAATTATGCACACCTGATATAGGGTGTTGATGTTATTAGACCACACACCTTCTCATTACAGAGATGCACATCACCTAATATGCTTAATTGGTAGTAGGCTTTCGAGCCTATACAGCTTGGAGTAAGACAACATGCATAAAGAGGATGATGTGGTCAAAATACTAATTTGCCTAATAATTCTGCACTCCCTGTATTGCCCTCCAGTTGTTCAGGAACTACAATTCCCATCATGCCCAGTCATGTCTGTGAATGTCAGATTTTACAATGCCTCATGGGAAGTGTAGTTCCACCACACCTGGAGGGCAGTAGTTTGAAGATCCCTGGTGTACAGGAACCCATTGCATCCAGATTCTAGTGTCGGTAATCAAAGTATTTGAACCTCCATCAAGAAATCAATGCAATATGAATTCTGTTTGCCTTGATTTCTTGCTGGAGGTTACTGCGCATTTCTTCTCAAATAAGTTTATATGTTTTTTTTGATCATCGAATGCATAAACTATTAAATAGACATTTATGAGTGCGTAAATTAATATTGTTTTTACGGAAAGCATGCATTCACATTATGACGGCTGTAAAGTTAGGATCAAAATATTGCTGTGCCCTACTGTTCATAACAGTAGCTGGGTAGTAAACTTAATGGCATAACAATGCTACTGTTAATGATTCATGCATACTTTCTACAGGATATGGACCTGCCAGTTATAATCAGCATTGCTGACAAGTCAATATTTCTTTGAGGAAGCAATTTAGCAAAACCTAAGCCGCTGTTTTCATAGAAAAGCATCCTGACTAATCAGTAATTCTATGAATCCATCGCTGCCATTGGCCGGAGCATACACTGGCTCACCTGGGTTTGGCAGCATGCCACACAATTGTAATTTTAACTATATTTTACGACAGGTTAGCGTGCCATAAACAAGCTATTCTGTCAGTGGTTAACTCTCTTAAACTTAATTGATGGCAAGGCTGACGTCAGAAGTGATAAGACTCACATAATGGCTTTTCCTTTCCTATTGCACTGTATATAGCTAAGAGCACACAAAGGTAAATTTGCACTGGCAGGATGAGAAGCTCAAATTGCCTCGGCCTTTATTGGAGTAAAAGGTGTTTCACAGCTATAAATGGGTGAATCCTGTTAACAATTAAAAGGCTTCAGCAGTAGAGATAGATGGCAGCCTTGTGTTTCCAATACAGCCGCCTAATCTAGACCAGAGGTTTCCTAAACAACGAGCCCGTGTTCATGTGGATCTGTTCTCCAATAACATCCTACGGATGGCCTAGCATACTCTTTGCCTGAGGATCACTTTGTGCAAAGCAATGCTTGTTTTCTCCTAAATGCTTTTAGATATTCAACATTTTTAATTTTTATCATGGTCTGCTTTTTTGGGGGGGTTCCTGTGCTCTCCAGTCTTTACTGAATGAATTGTGTGTATGAAATCCTCATAGTGTGTGTTAGATCCTTGGATTTGCAGTAAGCCGTGCTTGGAAGTGGAGATCATATTTTATTGGTAGGGGGAAGGGTGAACATTTGTTTTGTAATGTCATGTTGCCCTCTAGTGGCTTAATATTTTGAAGATCAAAATATCAGCTAGCAGCTTACATAATGGCTTTAATATGCAACATAGCTTGACAGCCAATCAAATATATCTGTGATAAAAAATGAAAAAAAGTTTATTTCTTTAAATTATATATTTTTGACAGTATAGTGTATAATATGTGTAGGTGGGAGTATAAAGGACAAATAGTGCTACAGTTGACCTAATGTTTCAAAATATAAATGTCAAAATATCAAAAAATAATGTGTGTTTGTGTAATATATATAATTTATTTTAGGGCTGTTACTGATTAAAATTTTCATGTTCGATTTAATCTTTTGGTTTTTTTCTAATTGATTAATCGACTAATTTCGATTAATTATAACTTAACTTAATTAAACTTCCCCCCCATACTGTAATATCCACATCCCCCCCCCCATATTGTATTATCCACATCTCCCCCCCCATATTGTATTATCCACATCTCCCCCCCCCCGCCCCCCACTGTAATATCCACATCTCCCCCTTCACCCTACTGTAATATCACCATCTCCCCCCCCCCCCTACTGTAATGTCCACATCTCGCCCCATACTGTAATGTCCACATCCCCCCCCCCTATTGTAATGTCCACATCACCCTTCCCCCCCACTGTAATGTCCACATCTCGCCCCCCACTGTAATATCCACATCTCCCCCTTCACCCTACTGTAATATCACCATCTCCCCCCCCTACTGTAATGTCCACATCTCGCCCCATACTGTAATGTCCACATCCCCCCCCTATTGTAATGTCCACATCACCCCCCCCCCCCCCACTGTAATGTCCACATCTCGCCCCATACTGTAATGTCCACAAACCCCCCCCCCCCCCACTGTAATGTCAACATCTCGCCCCCCCCCCCCCCCCCACTGTAATGTCCACATCTCCCCGCCCCATACTGTAATGTCCACATCTCCCCCGTAATGTCCACATCTCCCCCCCCCCTCATACTGTAATATCTAAATCTTCGCCGTAATGTTCACATTTTCCCCCATGCTGTAATATCCACATCTCCCTGTTCTTACCAGAATGGAAAGCACAGCAGGCAGCAGACCCGTCCGCAGACGACACAAGCAGGCGGGTGATGATGATGACGTCGCCGCGCCGCTACTAGGCCGCCACCAGGTGTACCAAGATGGCCGCGGCTCCGGAGCTAGGCCGAAGCCGGGGCCTTTTTTATGGGCGAGACCATGGAGCTCAATCCGCGGGTCATCCCGATCAAAATTATTTTGATCGATCAAAGAAATTAACGATTAATCAAGGAATTAATCGTTCATTTCCGCAGCCCTGATATAGATATATATATATATATATAATATTTTTAACGTTTTATAGCTGCAGGAATAATCATTCAAGGAGCATCACACAGGGCTGTTGCAAAGATTTTGTATTTTTTGCCCATAGATATATGGTATGACTCCTTCCTGCCCTCCACAAATTTCCATTTCATCCCTTACAGTCCTGTACATGAAATTAGTTTACTGGCCATTCACACATTTTCTTTTCTTTTGTTCGGCCTATACGGTGATCCACACAGCGTAGATGAACAAATGTCCTACTGTGGCTATTGTATGTTGAGAGCTGGACTCTTCAGCTGTTAAAATCCCAGAATGGTGCTTGCATCAGTTTGGATGCAGGTGCTGTTCAGCCAACAATTTTTTACCGATTTTTTTTTTTTTTTTTTAACACCCATTTTCTTGTCAAGATTGTTGGATGGGAAGTGGCCAACAGAGCCACCTACTTAGTGAATTTTGGCTGGTTCATCAGGAACCATGGAAATTTCTTTCTGTGTATATCCATCTTTAGGGAATGAAATAAGTCATTATGGGTTTTTATACTGTCAAAAGATAAGCCAGTTTATTTATTATTCTCCTAAGGTAGGGGTCTCCAAACTTTTCAAACAAAGGGCTAGTTTATTGTTCTTCAGCCTTTAGGAGGGCCGGATTGTGGCCAGCAGGGGCAGAAAAAGCCCCGGGCCCAGCATTGGTGAGAATAAATATGGCCTCATAGTTTGCGATCAGTAGGATAGGAGTAGTGCCCCTATTAGTAGGAGTAATTGTATCTCATCATTGGTATCAGTGAAAGAAAAAGTGCCCCCTTGTCTGAGTCAGTGGGAAGAATAGTGCCTCATATCAGAGGGAGGAATAAAGCCTGAGGGCTGGATAAAGGCTAGCAAAGGGCCGCATCTGGCCCTCGGGCCACAGTTTGGAGACCCCTGTCCTAAGGCATATGTCATTCTGTATTCGTGGATATTTTTTAATAGCAAATATGTTAGTCCTAGTTTGTATTTGCCAATTTATGTCACCTTAATGCTAATCGATCACATTCGGTTCACCTATGCATTATCATCTTTATTGTCCATACAGCCTGTGTGATGATTAAAACCTGCAACAGTAGTCCTAAGGGGCATTCCTCATGTGATGAGGATTTTAAACTAGTACGTTGGTCTAGGTGGACTATAAAATACATTCTAAAATGCCAAAGATGCTCAATGATGACTAAGCTTTTTTTTTTTATTTTTTTTTTTTTTTTTTTTTAATCTGTTTACAACATAAAATATTTTTCTTTTCCAGAGGGCTTAATTACAAAGCAAGAAATGTAAAAAAAAAAAATCTATAGAATGTTTATTGATTTGTTTTCTAAGAATCTGAATGTTAGAGGCATTGTAATCTTATTAGCTTTTTTTTTTTTTTTTTTTACTGACCAATGCTGGAGTTCCAATTAATTGAAGATTTCAAACAAATCTTTTAGGCTCAATTCACACTGCAGCGATGCGGAAACCCTGCGAATCCACTGCGGGTTCCCGCATCGCATGTCTCCCATCACCCTACCCTATGCAAACTGCTGGGAGTGTCAATCAAAAGTTAATGACATTCCCAAATCAACTCGCATATCGCAGTGCCAACTACAAATTCGGTGAACACCCATGCAATCCGATTCTGTGGCGGACTAAAAAAAAAGGGTCCTGTGCGAGTTTGGTCTGAATGCGATGCGTTTTTAGCCATGCTATCTGTATGACTGAAATCACATTACACAGAGATCACATGCAGTGCGGTGCGAATCACATGCTATGTCAGACATCGCACCAGTGGCAATCGGCGTACATAGATGTGATTGTCGCAAAAGATTTCTTTCATAGTTGTCAGCTTTTAGATATTTGAATATTAGTATTAGCCTGCATTACAAGGATATGTTTTATCTTTCTTTAAATATTGTTTTTATATTTAAGTGGTAAAATTTGAGTTTGTATTGTGTTACGAGTCATGGAGCATTTTTTTGTGAATGGCTGACCCATGTTTTCCAGTAAGCGTTCAAACTAGTCACACTACCTAGGATCTGTGCTTTTGTAAACTGCACAGCACAAGCTAGCTAATATTGACATGATATCTTGCACCTTGCTTTCATTAGAATTCCTAAACCTGGATTTAAATTACGGTACATGAATTAATATGACTTCTATTGACATATGCCAAGATCTCATAGGTGGACAAAGAGGTGGTTTATCCAAAGATTTGCAACACATGTGTGTTTGCATGTTGCGACCCCTGTGCGTGCAATCCTGGAAAGCCTATCGTGACCGTTTTTTTCAAAGGCCTTGCGACAAGTTTTTAAAAGAGGGATGCTTCTGAGAAATGCTTGTGCTAATGTGATGTTCTAACATGCATTGACACGAGTCAGTGCACGTTGTCTAGCATGTTAACCAGCAGGGAACCTCATTTAAATAAATGCGAAACACGGATCTTTGCAGCCAAAATGAAGCATGTATGACTTTGCACAAAAAAAACAAACAAAAAAACAATGTAAAGGCATTGATGGCAGCAGGTCAATAGATTTTCTCCTGCCTACTTATTTTCCATGCTGGAAAACACAGCATTTGATGGTGAACCCCGAAATGTTTAACTGCTGCTGTTTTACCTTTTCTGTGTGGAAAAATTAAAAAATATTTTGGAATTACGGTTATCTGGAAGGTTTGAACATCGAATAAGGTTTATTTTAAATATCGTATATACAGCTTTTCTTGGTATCATTGTTCACGTTAAGGCTGCTCTACCGCTGTTTAAGCTTTTGGCTGATAGCGGGAAGCTTTTAACCCTAAAGAAGGGGTTAAAAACACCCGTTTTGTGTCGCTTCAGAAGCTCTTTTCAGGCGCTTTGGAAGTGCTTCCCCCATTCATTTCAATGGGCAGGACAGCGCTCCTATACTGCCCCAAAGATGCTGCTTGCAGAAATTTTCCTAACGTCCCGCAAGCACACCGACCCAGTGTGAAAAGTCGCACTGAAATTAATGGGAGGCGGTTTTCAGACTCTTTACAGGCACCATTTTTAGCGCTAAAAAGCCTGAAAACCACCACAGTGTGAAATGGTTATATAGGCTCACTAAAGGCAAATTATTTTTTTTTTTTTTTGGGCTAGAGTGAAGAGGAATTTTTACCACCTGTCCATTTTTTTATTGCAGTCTGTGCCCCTGATTCATCCTCTGAAAGTTAGGCCCCTTTCACACTGGGGCAGTATGTGCAGCGGCGCTATACCGTCTGAATTGCGGCGGTATTCGGCCACTAGCAGTGCGGTATTAACCCCTGCTAGCGTCCGAAAAGGGTTAATACCGCCGGCAATGCACCTCTGCAGAGGCGCATTGCCGGCGGTATTCCTGCGGTGTCCCATTGTTTTCAATGGGAAGGAGCGGTATACACACCGCTTCTCTCACCGCTCCAAAGATGCTGCTTGCTTGAGATTTTTTTTCTCTCCCGCCAGCGCATCGCCTCAGTGTGAAAGCCCTCAGGCTTTTACATTGAGAATGCTGGGGCAGGAGTATTTCAGGCGTTATTTATATGCTATTTTTAGCGCTAAAATACGCCTCATTGTGAAAGGGGCCTAAAAGAAAATCCCAAATTTTGGACTGACATCAGAACAAGAGTAGAGGGGAAATCATCCAATAGGGACATTGGTTCTGGTGACCCTGGTGATACGCTGAGATTCCTTGACTTTGGAGAGATTTCCTCTAACTTTCCGTTTTGCTTATGGGAAAGGAATTAAAGGGAAATCTCCCCAACGGGACACAGATGGCAAAAATAAAACCTGATGGCCTTCCTTACTCTATCCAAAATGAAAAAAAAAATGCCTTTAGTGACACTAACTCTGCTAAACTTTTTAGAAAGTAAGTAAACTTCCTCTGCTGACATTTACCTAAAGGTAAGACTATAATTAGGGTTGCCTATAGGTAGTGTATATATTTCCTAAACATGTCCAGTTTGGGAGATATTAACATTACATGCAGCCAGTGACATCACTTGCTCATGTGCTCTAAAGGAACGGCACGGGTGCCATTCCTTCCAAGCCCTCTGCCGTGAACAGGGGCTCCTGCACGTGGGAGTGACACGGGTGATGTGCTCAAGGCACCGGCCACTCACAGCACCGGAGCCCGCGAACCCGGAAGTAACTAACAAGGGCTTTGTTTATAAGGTAAGTAATTCATAATGGGCTAGTATACAATGCATACTAGCTTATTATGCCTTTTGTCTTGCAGGTTTTTTTTTTTTTTTTTTCCGTTTACAACCTCTTTAATTAGGAGAGACCAATGTGGGAAAAAATGATGTGTCCTGCATGTCTATATATGTATATTATAGATTCAAATCCATTATGGGAAAACACTTAAAGCGGGGGTTCACCCTTAGAGGGCACTTTTCCCCCTTAGATTCCTGCTCGTTTTTACTAGGGGAATCGGCTATTTATTTTAAAATATGTGCAGTACTTACCCGTTTACGAGATGCATCCTCTCCGTCGCTTCCGGGTATGGGCTTCGGGAATGGGCGTTCCTTCTTGATTGACAGGCTTCCGAGAGGCTTCCAACGGTCGCATCCATCGCGTCACGATTTTCCGAAAGAAGCCGAACGTCGGTGCGCAGGCGCAGTATAGAGCCGCACCGACGTTCGGCTTCTTTCGGCTACGAGTGACGCGATGGATGCGACCGTTGGAAGCCTCTCGGAAGGCTGTCAATCAAGAAGGAACGCCCGCTCCCGAAGACCCATACCCGGAAGCGACGGAAGAAGATGCAGCTCGAAAACGGGTAAGTACGGATCATATTTTAATACAAATAGCCGATTCCCCTAGACCGAACGAGCAGGAAGCTAAGGGGAGAAAATTTTTTTTTTTACAAATGGGTGAACTCCCGCTTTAAGTCGCAGTCTTTCTGGGCAGTGGATCTCATACCTATATGATTTTATTTTACTTGGTAGAATTAATACTCTCTCTGGGATGTTTTGAGCAGGAGTGAATATTATAGGCTATGACTCAATATTTTCTCCCAGCTGTTTTGTATAGTAACCATGGGCGATACGTTGTGTATAAAATACACTGTCAGTGAAATCTGGACTTCAGAAACCATTTGCTCAAACATGCTCCTCAAACATGTCTTTTTGCATCCAAAACTACCTTTAAAAATTCCTAGTAGGAATTTTCCTTTGCAGTGTAAGTCCAATTAGATTAAAATAGTGTCTTTGTTTTGCACAATAGAGAAGAGGATTTATTCTCGTAATGGTGCCCCATACTGTACATGTTTTAATTTTTTGGGCAAGTAAGCTTCCAATTACCTGTTTCCGATTAAAAGACATGGTGAGTGTGGAGAAGGGACAGTCTCTGTGATCTCATTTATATTTATTTTCTCCACTAGTAATGAGAGATTAGCCACAGCTTAAAGCAGTATTAAACCCAAAAGCAATTGAAACTTGCTAATTCTCAGATGGCTGCATTCATTTTCTTTTTAGGCTTCCTTTGTTCTATTTTCATCTGTTGATCCAGCCAGCAAGTCTGCTGTTTTTAAAAGCACAACTCCCCAGCAGAATGTATTCAATACAGAGATGAGACAAACCACTTAACACTGGCTGGAGTGACTAAAATGATCAGCTTTTTATTTATTCATGCAAAACCTTTATCCCAAAAGGTTTAAAAAGTGTTTGCTGTAACTGATTGTTAAGTGCAAGCTGCAGTTTGGCTTCAATTTGTTAGTGTATCTAAATCTGCTAATACATTTAACACCAACCTCAATCCTCCCCCCAACAAGACTGACATTAGTGCTGTCTGCTGTGCCTCTTGTGCTCATTCATTCAGAGCTGTTTGCTGTGGCATGAGGGAAGGGCCAGGAGCGCCTGGGAGGGACCCGAGGAGAGGAGGATCTGGGGGTTACTCTGTACAAAACCCTGCACAGGGCAGGCAAGTATAATTTTTTTTTTTTTAAAACCCCCCCCCCCCCCCCCCAAAAAAAAGACTTACTGTATTTTTCGGAAAATAAGGCGCACCGGGTTATAAGGCGCACTATCATTGAGCGCCTGTTAACAGATTTTTATTCCATACATAAGGTGCACCGTGTTATAAGGCGCACGCGGGTATAGAAAATTAATGAATAAATGCACACACTTCTGTCACAGGCAAGCGCCAGCTCCGAAATGCCGTTGTATTCCAGTGACGTCACCGTGGCTCACGCTGCGCCCCATGCCTCGCTTTCAACGGTGTCACTGTACCAGCTAGTTCCACTGCTATACGGACGGTTCGACATAGAGGGGCATAGGAGCATTTTACAGCTTACATTTGGTGTGGAAGGACGTTGCAGTAGAGACTATTTCCATGATCTACATGCCGGATCTCTACTATTTACATGTAAGTGGATGCTGTAAACCTATCATGTATGTCTGTAATGCTCAATACAACCATACATTAGGCGTACCGCATTATAAGGCGCACTGACGATTTTTGAGAAAATTAAAGGATTTTAAGTGCGCCTTATAGTCTGAAAAATACGGTAAGTCTCACTTTAACCACTTAAGACCCGGACCAAAATGCAGGTAAAGGACCTGGCCAGTTTTTGCGATTCGGCATTGCGTCGCTTTAACTGACAATTGCACGGTCGTGCGACGTGGCTCCCAAACAAATATGGCGTCGTTTCCCCCACCCCCCCACAAATAGAGCTTTCTTTTGGTGGTATTTGATCACCTCTGCGTTTTTTTTTTTTTTTTTTTCCGCTATAATAAATATCCCCCAAAAATATATAAAAAAACGTTTCTTCCTATTTTTGGTAAAAAAAAAAAATCGCAATAGGTGTTTACCGATAGGTTTTCACAAAATGTATAGCGTTTACAAAATAGGGGATAGTTTTATTGCATTTTTATAAAAAAAAAAAATTTTTTACTACTAATGGTGGCGATCAGCGATTTTTTTCCGTGACTGCGACATCGTGGCGGACACATCGGAAAATGTTGACACTTTTTTGGGACCATTGTCA